>NC_088686.1:44525555-45175833 GCF_028017835.1 Emys orbicularis | reverse complement strand
CACATACAGAGACAGTCCCTGTCCCAAAGCATTTACCATTTATGATCCATGAGATTCTACTTTTAAACTATCTTATATTTCTCCAGCTACTTTAGAACTTTAGCCTAACATGCCACTGCATTCTCTACTAATTTAGTAATTGCACTAGACTAGATTTGCTTGCTGTGCCCTATTTTTTTTGCCCATTACACATTTTCCAACCAAATTTCACATAGGCCTTGTTTACACATAGCAGGATTAGAGAATTGTAAAGTTGCTCATTCATGGTCTATGGTAGCAATTCCACCATTGCTTGCTAAATGAAGTTGCCTGTAGCTAGGGTTACCATACGTCCGGATTTTCCCGGACATGTCCGGCTTTTTGGGACTCAAATCCCCGTCCGGGGGGAAATCCCAAAAAGCCGAACATGTCCGGGAAAATCTGGCGCCGCTGGGTGCTGGGCCGGGGGCCGGGTAGTGCTGGGCCGGGGGCCGGGTAGTGCTGGGCCGGGGGCCGCGGCCGGCAGTGCTGGGCCGGGGGCCGGCGGTGCTGGCCCAGGGGCTGGCACCCCAGGGCCCGAGCCGAGCCAGGCTGGAGACGCTGGGGCCGGGGCCGGCCGCCGGAGGGGGCCAGACTGGGCCGCACCTCCTCGCCCCCCCCCCCCAGCTTACCTGCTGCCTGCTTCAGGCTTCCTGCGAATCAAATGTTCGCGGGAAGCAGGGGAGGGGGCGGAGTTGGGGCGTGGGCGGGGCTGGGGCCCCGTGGAGTGTCCTCTTTTTGGACACTCAAAATATGGTAACCCTACCTGTAGCAGACCAGTGGTGGGGGAATTGCTGAAGAGTCTCAGTAAAGATGCGGCCATTCTGACTTCCTTAATATGCTGAATATTTGGCCTATTTAATAATCCTGGAACCTCATTTAATTTAATTCCTGAAATTCTTTAAGACACATTTTGCTGACATATTGGAGTTTTACTAAAATCTAGATTCTTGCTCTTCACACTGATACAGATTAGGCAGGTCACTGGATGTGCTGGGTCTTCACAGGGGAGAGAAACAAGCAACAGCCATCAACCCCTTCCTACTTTTTCTCAGAATGGCTCTGACAGGGTAAGACTACACTTGTGGATTTCAACACAGCAGAGTAAAAAAAGCAAATATTTCTCCCTCCACGCCTCCCCCTCCGCAAAGCATCTTCCTGAAAAACAACCATCTTAATAAGGCCTTGGCTACACTTGCAGATGTACAGCACTGTGAGTTAAACCTGACTTCGTGCAGCTGAGTAGGGAAAGCGCTGCAGTCTGTCCACACTGACAGCTGCCCAGCGCACTGTCGTGGCCACATTTGCGGCAATTGCAGCGCTATTGGGAGCGGTGCATTATGGGCAGCTATCCCACAGAGCACCTTTTCCCATTCTGGCGCCGTGGGTTGTGGGAAGGGGGCGTGGGTGCGGGGGATTCTGGGTCCTGTCCCAATGCCCCGTGATGCATCGCTTCGCATCCCAGAAATCCCTTTGTTTCCGTCCACCTTTGGCGCCATCTTTCAACGGTTTCTATGCAGCGCAATCTGTCTATGGGAAATGGAGTCCGAACTGCTGAGGCGTATGCTGACGAGTCTCGCCAGCACGTCACGTTTGGCTGTCAAACTATTCCTTAAGATCCAAAGTGACAGTGAGGGTGAGGAGTCCGACGATGCTATCGAGCCGCATAACGCGTACGACACGAAATTGCTTGTGGCATTCACGGACATGCTCAGCACCATGGAACGCCGCTTTTGGGCTCAGGAAACAAGCACCGAGTGGTGGGATCACATCGTCATGAAAGTCTGGGATGACGAGCAGTGGCTGCAGAACTTTCGGATGAGAAAAGCCACTTTCATGGGACTGTGTGAGGAGCTCGCCCCCACCCTGCGGCGCAAGGACACGAGATTGAGAGCTGCCCTGCCAGTGGAGAAGCGGGTGGCTATTGCAATCTGGAAGCTGGCAACTCCAGACAGCTACCGGTCGGTCGCAAACCAGTTTGGAGTGGGAAAGTCGACCGTTGGAATCGTGTTGATGCAAGTTTGCAAGGCCATTAATCGCATCCTACTCAGAAGAACCGTGACTCTGGGTAACGTGCAGGAAATAGTGGATGGCTTTGCATAAATGGGGTTCCCTAACTGTGGAGGGGCGATAGATGGGACGCACATTCCTATTCTGGCACCACCCCACCTAGGATCCGAGTACGTTAATCGGAAGAGGTATTTCTCTATGGTTCTCCAGGCGCTTGTGGATCACCGTGGGCGTTTCATTGACATTAACACAGGCTGGCCCGGAAAGGTGCATGATGCACACATCTTTCGGAACACTTGGCTGTTCAGGAAGATGCAGGCCGGGACTTTTTTCCCAGAGCGGAAGATCACGGTAGGGGAAGTTGAAATGCCCATTGTGATCCTTGGAGATCCCGCTTACCCGTTAATGCCGTGGCTCATGAAACCCTACACAGGGAGCCTTGACAGCAGCAAGGAATGGTTCAACTACAGGCTGAGCCGGTGTCGAATGACTGTGGAGAGGGCCTTTGGCCGTTTAAAGGGCCGCTGGCAATCTCTGTATGGGAAGCTGGACTTGGCCGAAAACAGCATCCCCGCGGTTATAGCCGCGTGCTGTGCCCTCCATAATATTTGTGAAGGGAAGGGTGAAAGCTTCACTCCGGCATGGACCTCCATGGTTCAACACCTGGAGGCTGAATTTGCACAGAGAGCAGGGCTATTACAGGGGCCCAGCGCGGGACTGCAAGGATTAGGGATGCCTTGAGGGAGCAATTTGAGGCTGAAAACCAGCAGTGCTATCTGGTGCCCTGCACGGGAGTGAAGTGCAGTAGTTCCAATCTTTAGGAATCAGTGTTTGCTTAGCAGACAAGCAGACTTGCAGTGCCTGTTTATTTCCTGGCCTAAGGAGTCTTTTACTTTATGCAATAATAAAGAATGTTTTCAAAGCCAAAGAATCCATTTATTGAAAAGAAAAAAAATGTATTTATTGAAAAGAAACAAGGGGGTGGAGTGGGGAACAGTACCATCACAGATTGGCGTATGTCCTGTCTGGTGTGCTGTGCAGTGAGTGCTGCACTTCAGGACAGCTATACTGCATGGTGATGGGGGTTGAGTGCAGAGGGTAAGGGTCGTGGTTTTCAGGGCTGGGTGGTGAAGATATTGGTGTTGGAGGCAGTGGGTGGCGTGAAGAACACGCAAGTTGGGGAAAGTGGGTTGGAGGTGACAGTGGGGCACAACGGAAAGAGTTTTGGGACAAGGGCTGTGGGGGGGGGGGTGGCGTTTGCGGTACTGCTCCTCTTTCTGCATGGCTACCAGCTCCTGGATAGCATCTGCTTGGCGCTCCAGGATGCTTATGAGCCTATCAGTGCTTTGCCGCCGGTGCGCGGTGCTTTGCCGCCGGTGCGCTGCGTTTTCCTGGCGGATCCTGCTTTCTCTCTCCCTCCAGTTCTGTGCTTTCTCATTCTCTTTAATAGATTGCCGCATCACTTCTTGCAGCATGTCTTCTTTGCTTTTTCGCGGTCTCTTCCGGAGTCTTTGCAGTCTCTGAGCAGGCGATAAGAGGGACGGCTGAGGTCTCAAGGTTGATGCAGCTGTATAGGCAAAATGCAACATTTAACAGAGGCAGCATTGTTTATACCAGACAGAGTAATGATTCCCCCCGCACTTAAGGAGTAGAAAACACACAGGGTCTACACAATAGCATAATTTTCCCGTCCGAAACAGAGCACACATATCCCACGGGAGCCTCAAAATTGTGAGTAAGGGGGACTGATTGTTTCAGGGCTGCACTGTCCTCTGGGTTTCTGTGCCTTGGGGAGAGCCAACAGCTTCAGGGGGCACCTACACTGAACACTGTCCCAACATTTTCCACAGGAGTTCGTCCTGGACGATATCTCGCTGCTGAGGGTGACCTGGGAAGCAAGGGAGGGTCTTCTACTGCAATGCGGCTTCCGCCCTGGCCCATATGCAGCTTGCCTGTGTGCAGCAATGGTCCCCCCGGCCCTCGCGGCACAATGGCGCGGACACGTTAGCCTGGCTGGGACAAGGACCACGGTGGCTCTCCCGATAAACCTGCGCAAGCGCATTGCACACGTTCTGGATGAGACATTCGAGGAGATTACCGAGGCCAATTACCATGATGTGATAAACCACATCAATGCACTATTCTGCATCTAGGCATGCATGCCTAACCCTCCTCTCCCAAAGAGCCTGCACCGAAAAAATTCCTTCCCGAAAAAAAAAAAACCCGCTTACCGGGAACCTGCTCTTCTGTTTGTCCTCCACCAAGTACCGGCCGCTGCGACTGGCTACCTTCCTCCTGGCTTGAGAAGAGCTCCTGGCTGCATGGCTCCAGGGATTCCGGGGGGGGTCTCCATCCGCCCCACCACCCTCACTCCCGTTTTCCTCCTCCTCCCCCCCCCCACACCGGCTCTGATGCTCGGAATGGAGGTGGGGTTAACCCCAAGTATTGCATCCAGCTCTTTGTAGAACTGGCAGGTCGCGGGGGGAGTACCCGAGCGGCCGTTTGAGTCGCGGGCTTTGCGGTAGGCGCTCCGCAGCTCCTTCACTTTAATCCTGCACTGCAGGGCGTCCCGGTCATGGCACCTTTCCATCATGTCCTTTGATACGATACCTTCAGGAAGGTATCGTAATTCCTATAGCTGGAGTGCAGCTGGGACTGTACAGCTTCCTCCCCCCGAACACTGATGAGGTCCAGCAACTCGCCATTGCTCCATGCTGGGGCTCGCTTGGCACGTGGAGGCATGGTCACCTGGAAAGTTTCGCTGATAGCACTCCACACCACGCCGGGCTGAGCAAACAGGAAGGGGATTTTTAAAATTCCCGGGGAATGTAAAGGGTCGGTCACATGGTTGGTTACCTGAGGCCAGGGCAGTAGAGTTTGAACTGATGACCAGAGTGGCTAGAACAGGCATTGTGGGATACTGCCGAATAATTCTGGAAGCCATTCACAGTGCATTGGGCGGCCACACTGGCGCCGCAGCGGCAGCGCAATACTCGCTATTCCTCTCGGAGAGGTGGAGTACATGCAGTGCTGCAACCACGGAGATATAGCGCTGCAAATGCCTTGCCAGTGTGGACGGGGAGTGAGTTACAGCGCTGGGGGAGCCTTTACAGCGCTGTAATTCGCAAGTGTAGCCAAGGCCTAAGAGCATAGATATTCTGATGACTCATGGAAAGTTTCCCCATACCTGCTACTTACTTAGAATCTTTGTTTTAAGAGATGATCTATTCCTGTTGCTCATTCCCCCATCAGAAGTCATAATCCTCTGTGACCCTCACAATTTGTTGCGCTAGATATTGTTACAAAACAGGATTTTGACTTCTGGTCAAAAATAATCAGCAGGAGTAGAACTGTTATCAGAACACCAAGATCCTTTTTAATGCCCATGTACTCAGTAATAAAGAATGAAGAAACTCTTTTCTAAATACAGTACAAGTTTTGTATTAGCAGACTGTCATTCATAATATTAAATTTGCAGTAATTCTGGATCTGTATGCCTGTAATATCAAACACAAGATTTATAAGATGGCCCTCTGAAATGTAAGTGATTTCCAGCAGCAAGACTGTCAGTATATTTTATGTCATTTGTTAGCAACTGTTAGTAATAGCAATTCATTAAATCCTTCCAGTCTGTGAGAATTAGCAAAGTTCTACATAGAATTTTTTCCAAAGTTTCCCATAATCATCTGCTTTAACATCAGATTTGTTTAAGTCTTCAGCTTTGTTTTGTACAGTGAATGGATAATTTAGCTAGTGGAAGAAGTGTACATCATCATCCAGTAGCCAACAGAGCATCAAAATTCTTCACTATTTTTAGTTTTACAGGCTGACATTTGTCTTGCCTCAGGTCCTTTGGTATACATCCTCAAAGAACCATATAGTCATCTAAAAGATTTTTTTTGCACTTGAAAGTTTTTTGAAAGTTATATTAAACAGTACAGTAATGCAAAGAGTAAGTTTGATTTATAAGACCACAATAAAGCATGATAGTTTACTTACCAAAATTGAGGTAGTTAGCGCTGTATTTTACAAAAACACTTACCCCACGATGGTAAGAAATCAGAGCTACAGATTCTCTGGTTTCATTGCCAGAATGACATCCAAGAGGCATGAAAGAACCATCTGATTCTCAATCTTCACTCACTCCCTTTGGTGCCTTTGATATGACTGACACAGAAACTAGAACCTCTGCAACTTATTAAATGTATTTGTGGTATAGCAACGAGTAGAGCTGCTTTCCAAACAGTTGACTTGGGTTCAGTTACCCCACCAACAGAGAAATGTGGCTTTTGCATGAAGGTATACTGGACTGAATGCACCCAATCTCGTCTGATCTCAGAAGCTGATACTTGGATGGAAGACCAAATGGGCAGGACCAAGCATACATAGATCATCCTTGACTGGTGTCTGTCCAACCTAATCTTAAAAATCCCCAATGACAGGAATACCATAGACTCCTTTGGAAGCCTATTCCAGTACTTCGAAAGTTTTTCCTTAATATCTAACATAAATCTCCTTGCTGCAGATTAAGCTGATTACTTCTTGTCCTACCTTCAGTAGATATGGAGAACAACTGATCACCATTATCTTTATTACAGCCCTTAACATATTTGAGGGCCTTTATCAGTTTTCTTTTCTCAAGACTAAACACACCCATTTTTTTTTTCAACCTTTCCTCATACATCAGGTTTTCTAAATCTTTTAACTTTTTGTTGCGCTCCTCTTGACTCTCTCCCGTTTGTCCACATCTTTCTTAAAGTATGGCACCAAAAACTGGACACAGTACTCAAGCTGAGGCCTCACCAGTGTCAAATAGAGCAGAACAGTTATCTCCCATGTCTTATATACAACACTCTTATTAATACACTCTGGAATTATATTAGCTTTTTTGCAACTGCATCACACTGTTGACTCACACTCAATTTGTGAGACACTATAACCTGCAGATGCATTTCCAGCAGTACTACCAAATAGACAGTTATTCTCCATTTTGTAGTTGTGCATTTGATTTCTCTCCTTCCTAACTGCAATACTTTTCACTTGTCTTTAATAAATTCATCTTGCTGATTTCAGACCAATTCTCCAATTAGTCAGGGTTGTTTTGAATTCTAATCCTGTCCTCCAAAGTGCTAGCAACTCCTCTCAGCTTGCGGTTATCTTCAAATTTTATAAGCATAATCTCTCTTCCATTATCCAAATCATTAATATATTGACTATTGCTGGATAAAGGACAGACCCCTGAGAGACTCTACTAGATACATCCCCCCCCAGTCTGACAGTAAGCCATTAATAAGTATTCTGAGTACAGTTTTTCAACCAGTCTGCACCCACCTTATAGTAATTTCATTTGGACTACATTTCCCTAGCTTGCTTATGAGAATGTCACGTGGGGCTGTGTCAAAAGACTTACTAAAAATCAAGATACATCATATCTACAGCTTTCCCCCATCCACTAGGCCAGTAACCCTGTCGAAGAATGATGTTACACTGGTTTGGCATGACTATGGGTAAAAGCTAGTGATTTTCTATAGTAAAATACGAGAAGCAGAGTTCATTTCCTTAGCAACTCAGAACAAGAACTTGTTTGAGATTAGCTGTCTTCAGCAAATACAGATACTCTTAAGCCTGGTCTACACTACGAGTTTAGGTCGACTTTAGCAGCGTTAAATCGAATTAAGCCTGGACACGTTCACACGACGAAGCCCTTTCTTTCGACTTAAAGGGCCCTTTAAACCGGTTTCTTTACTCCACCTCCGACGAGGGGACTAGCGATAAAATCGGCCTTAGGGGGTCAGAATTGGGGTAGTGTGGACGGAATTCGACGTTATTGGCCTCCGGGAGCTATCCCACAGTGCTTCATTGTGACCGCTCTGGACAGCACTCTCAACTCAGATGCACTGGCCAGGTAGACAGGAAAAGCCCCGCGAACGTTTGAATTTCATTTCCTGTTTGCTCAGCGTGGAGAGCACAGGTGACCACGCAGAGCTCATCAGCACAGGTAACCGTGATGGAGTCCCAGGATCGCAAAAGAGCTCCAGCATGGACAGAACGGGAGGTACGAGATCTGCTCGCCATATGGGGAGATGAATCAGTGCTGGCCAAACTCCGAAGCAGTAAACGGAATGGCAAAATATTAGAAAAGGTCTCCAAGGCCATGAAGGAAAGAGGCCATAACAGGGACGCACAGCAGTGCCGCATGAAAATTAAGGAGCTAAGGCAAGCCTACCACAAAGCCAGAGAAGCAAACGGAAGGTCCGGGGCTGAGCCGCAAACATGCCGCTTCTACGCGGAGCTGCATGCCATTCTAGGGGGTGCAGCCACCACTACCCCAACTGTGTGCTATGACTCCCTCACTGGAGAAACACACAGGGAAGAGGGTTCGGAAGAGGAGGATGGAGGAAATGTAGATAGCTCACAGCCGCAAGGAAGCGGAGAAACCGGTTTCCCCAACAGCCAGGATATGTTTGTCACCCTGGACCTGGAACCAGTAACCCCCGAACTCAACGAAGACCCTGAGGGCACACAGGGGACCTCTGGTGAGTGTACCTTTGTAAATATTACACATTGTTTAAAAGCAAGCGTGTTTAATGATTAATTTGCCCTGGCAATCGCGGCCAGTACAGCTACTGGAAAAGTCTGTTAACGTGTATGGGGATGGAGTGGAAATCCTCCAGGGACATCTCCAGAAAGCTCTCCTTCATGTACTCCCAAAGCCTTTGCAAAAGGTTTCTGGGGAGGGCTGCCTTATCCCGTCCGCCATGGTAAGACACTTTACCACGCCAGGCCAGTAGCACGTAGTCTGGAATCATTGCATAACAAAGCATGGCAGCGTATGGTCCCGGTGTTTGCTGGCATGCAGACAACATCCATTCCTTATCGCTCTTTGTTATCCTCAGGAGAGTGATATCATTCACGGTCACCTGGTTGAAATGGGGTGATTTTATTAAGGGGACATTCAGAGGTGCCCGTTCCTGCTTTGCTGAACAGAAATATTCCCCGCTGTTAGCCACGCGGTGGGGGGAGGGGTGAAGTGATCATCCCAGAGAATTGGGTGTGGGGGAGGGGAATTAGTTGGGTTTGTGCTGCATGTTAACCCTGAAACCGCAGCCCCTCCTTTTACATTGCAAACCCATTTTAAATGGCCAACCCAACGGGTGCTTGGTATGGGAAATGAGAGCACTAATGTTTGAAACCATTCCCACATGTTAAGAAGGTTAAAAAAGCCAAAAGACTGCCTTACCATGGCTGCCTGCAAGCTGAAATCTGTGGCCTGGCACTGCGTGAGTGATCTCTCACACCAAACCGGCAGGCCCTCAATATAAGAGGAAAAATGCGACCTTGTAACGAAAGCACATGTGCTGTGTAATGTGAACAGCAAAATTTAACATGAAAGAGTACCCATTGTTCTCTAAAATGTGTCTTTTTTAACCACCTCTCCCTTCTCCTTCACCAGCTGCAAATCTTTCTCCTTCACAGAGGCTAGTGAAGATTAGGAAGAGGAAGCGAAGGACACGTGATGACATGTTTACAGAACTACAGACTGCCTCCAACGCTGACAGAGCACAGCAGAATGCGTGGAGGCAGTCAATGACTGATTATAGAAAAGCCCAATATGAACGAGAGGAGAGGTGGCGTGCTGAATCGCGGGATGAACAGAGCAAGTTGCGGGCTGAAGATAATAGGTGGTGTCAGCTTGCAGACAGAAGGCAAGAGTCGATGCTCCGGCTGCTGGAGCATCAAACTGATATGCTCCAGCGTATGGTTGAGCTGCAGGAAAGGCAGCAGGAGCAGAGACCGCCGCTACAGCCCCTGTGTAACCAACAGCCCTCCTCCCCAAGTTCCATAGCCTCCTCACCCAGACGCCCAAGAACACGGTGGGGGGGCCTCCGGCCACCCAGTCACTCCACCCCAGACGATTGCCCTAGCATCAGAAGGCTGGCCTTCAATAAGAGTTAAAGTTTTAAACTGCAGTGTGTCCTTTTCCTTCCCTCCTCCCCCACCCATCCCGGGCTACCTTTGCAATTATCCCCCTAGTTGTGTGCTGAATTAATAAAGAATGCATGAACGTGAAGTAACAATGACTTTATTGCCTCTGCAAGTGGTGCTCGCAGGGGGGAGGGTAGGGGAGGGTGGGGTGGCTGGTTTACACCGAAGTAGAGTTAACCGGCTGGGGGGGGGGAGGGGCGGAGGATTCATCAAGGAGAAACAAACAGAAGTTTCACACCGTAGCCTGGGCAGTCACAAAACTCGTTTTCAAAGCTTCTCTGATGCGCACCGCGCCATGCTGTGCTCCTCTAACCGCCCTGGTGTCTGGCTGCGCGTAATCAGTGGCCAGGCGATTTGCCTCAACCTCCCACCCCGCCATAAATGTCTCCCCCTTACTCTCACAGATATTGTGGAGCGCACAGCAAGCAGCAATAACAATGGGGATATTCTTTTCGCTAAGGTCTGAGCGAGTCAGTAAGCTGCGCCAGCGCGCTTTTAAACGCCCAAATGCACATTCCACCACCATTCGGCACTTGCTCAGCCTGTAGTTGAACAGGTCCTGACTCCTGTCCAGGCTGCCTGTGTAGCGCTTCATGAGCCATGGCATTAAGGGGTAGGCTGGGTCCCCAAGGATCACGATAGGCATTTCAACATCCCCAACGGTTATTTTCTGGTCCGGGAAGAAAGTCCCTTCCTCCAGCTTTCGAAACAGAGCAGACTGCCTGAAGACGCGAGCATCATGTACCCTTCCCGGCCAGCCCACGTTGATGTTGGTGAAACGTCCCTTGTGATCCACCAGGGCTTGCAGCAGCATTGAAAAGTACCCCTTGCGGTTTATGTACTCGGTGGCTTGGTGCTCCGGTGCCAAGATAGGGATATGGGTTCCGTCTATGGCCCCACCACAGTTTGGAAATCCCATTGCAGCAAAGCCATCCACTATGGTCTGCACGTTTCCCAGAGTCACTACCCTTGATATCACCAGGTCTCTCATTGCCCTGGCAACTTGGATCACAGCAGCCCCCACAGTAGATTTGCCCACTCCAAATTGATTCCCGACTGACCGGTAGCTGTCTGGCATTGCAAGCTTCCACAGGGCTATCGCCACTCGCTTCTCAACTGTGAGGGCTGCTCTCATCTTGGTATTCTGGCGCTTCAGGGAAGGGGAAAGCAAGTCACAAAGTTCCATGAAAGTGCCCTTACGCATGCGAAAGTTTCGCAGCCACTGGGAATCGTCCCACACCTGCAGCACGATGCGGTCCCACCAGTCTGTGCTTGTTTCCCGGGCCCAGAATCGGCGTTCCACGGCATCAACCTGCCCCAGGAACACCATGATTTCCACATTGCTGGGGCCTGTGCCTTGTGAGAGGTCTAGGTCCATGTCAATTTCCTCATCACTCTCGTGGCCGCGCTGCAATCGCCTCCTCGGCTGGTCCTGGTTTTGCTTTGGCATGTCCTGGCTATGCATATACTCCAGGACAATGCGCGTGGTGTTCATAGTGCTCATAATTGCCGCGGTGATCTGAGCGGGCTCCATGATCCCAGTGCTAGCTATGGTGTCTGGTCTGAAAAAAGGCGCGAAACTAGTATCTGACGGACCAGGGGAAGGAGGGAGGGAGGGAGGGAGGGGCGAGTGACGACATGGCGTACAGGTACAGGGAATTAAAATCAAGAAAGGTGGCTGTGCATCAGGGAGAAACACAAACAACTGTCACACAGAATGGCCCCCCCAAAGATTGAACTCAAAAGCCTGGGTTTAGCAGGACGTTGATTTGACGGAGGGAGGGGGGAAGCAAATGAATACAGAACAAATCTATTTTTTACATCTTAAGATGACGGTGCAGCATGACTGATAGCCCTCGGCATCTTCTGGGTGCTTGGCAGCAAATACTGGGCGCTTGGCAGTAGCCTTCAGGCCTATTGCACGATCTGCTGCTCAGGGAAGACTCTGCTAATGTGCGATGAGCCAACAGGGCGCTTGGCAGAAAATGGCATACTACGACTGATAGCCATCGTCGTCATTGTGAAGGCAGCAGGATGGGGGACTGGGGGACATACGGAGTTCCAGCCACTGCTGGACTGACCATGTCTGCCCAGGTGCCCATGATTGACAGCCACTGCTGTACGACGAGGACGGTTACCAGTCGTAATAAACCATCTACTGCCAAAAGGCAAAAGGCAAGGGCTGGTGCAATGCAGCCCTACGGCTGTCAGCCCCACGGCTGCCAGCACCCAGATCGCCGATGAAGGCTACCAGTCATGCTGCACCGTCTACCGCCAAAAGGCAGTTAGCTGCTGCTGCTATGTAGCAATGCAGTCCCACGTCTGCCGGCACCCAGATGACATATGGTGACGGTGAGCTGAGCTGAGCGGGCTCCATGCTTGCCGTGGTATGTTGTCAGCACAGGTAACCCAGGTAAAAAGGCGCAAATCTATTGTCTGCCGTTGCTGTGACAGAGGGGAAGGGGCCTGACGACATGTACCCAGAACCCCCCGCGACACTGTTTTGCATCATTCGGGCATTGGGATCGCAACCCAGAATTCCAATGGGCGGCGGAGACTGCGGGAACTGTGGGATAGCTACCCATAGTGCAATGCTCCAGAAGTCGACGCTAGCCTTGGTACTGTGGACGCGGTCCGCCGACTAGAGCACTTAGAGCATTTTATGTGGGGACACACACAATCGGCTGTATACAACCGATTTCTATAAAACCGGCTTCTATTAATTCGACCTAATTTCGTCGTGTAGACATACCCTTAGGTATTTGGGGTTCTCAATTTGAATTTTTAGCGTCCAAATCATTTAAGACAACGCTATGAAGCTGTCCAGATCTTTTACATACCGTATTATTTCTGATTTATGTTCTAAATAGCTCTCAAGAACTATGCAGTTCATGAACAGACAAACCCACATGTGCACACAATTTGAGAACTCAAGCTTTTTAGCATGAAACTCAAACATGGTCATCGAGATGGAATAAAGGAGGAGCATGTATTATGCTCTGGGTATTTATGGTGGGAAGTATCTATGCGTTAGTGCAGCTATAGTATAACTGGCTCTACCAGAATAAGCACAATGTTTTTCATCTCCAATTATTTAGATTCATTTAAGACCCATGTAGCTTAAAATATGCAATTTGGCTAACAGTCCATACACCATGAATTACAATAAGCTTTACTGCAGCACCTCTTATTTGTGATAGAAAATTTCAGATGGAATTCTGTTCTAGTTGAATGTTACCAAAGGAAAACTTGCCAATGCTGTGACATAGTTATGACCTGAATCTGAAGTTAGTCATTCACTATACCACTTCTACTGCATGTTTTTATATGGTGTGATTTGTTTGTGTATCTTGTATTTTGAATAGTGCATGACACTGCACACTTCAGAGGCTGAACTAAATTGCTGGAGTTAAATGTAAAAAGGATTCACAGGAGATTCTCCACAACAGGACACCTGATTCCGCCTTAGCAACAAGACAATGATTATTTTGCCAAGGGACCCTGGAGTGCCAAGGCATTTCTCCACCACAACTCATTTTAATTAAAAGGAGCTACATAAAATGGGGGGGTTTATTTTGGCTATATCAACATGTAGCATAGAGAAGCAAACATTTTACTGAAGAAATGTCTAAAGCATCCACCAATTTGAAAAGGATGCATGTAAAAAGTAGCTTGGCAAAGTAGTAGGGCAGATTTAAAATAGCAAAAGCTCCCTCCTAATATAAAAGCACTTGTTATAAAGTGTTTGGGGAATAGGGGATAGCAGCAGAGAGGTAGTGAATTTCAGTAATGATACACTGTAAATGATACACAGTATGGGAGTACTTTTCACTGGGGGACAGCACACTAGAAATCCACTCACATTTACATTGTTGCCAAGTCAGTCACACACAGTTTAAAAATTAGTCAACAAAATGTTAGTATTGTAGTGATGCAGAAATAAAGACTGTCTGGACTTTTTAAAAGAACTCCTGCACTATGGATTATAAATAGGGCCCGACCAAATTCACAGCTATGAAAAACACGTCACAGACCGTGAAATCTGGCCTTTTGTGTGCTTTTACCCTATACTACACAGATTTCATGGGGGAGACCAGCATTTATCAAATTGGGGGTCCTGATGCAAAAGGGAGTTGCAGGGGATCACAAGGTTATTTTTTTAGGGGGAGGAGGGTTTCACGGTATTACCACACTTACTTCGGTGCTGCCTTCAGAGCTGGGTGGCCAGAGAGCAGCGGCTGTTGGCCAAGCACCCAGCTCTGAAGGCAACGCCCTACCAGCAGCAGCGTAGAAGTAAGGGTGGTAATACCATACCATGCCATCCTTACTTCTGCTGGCGGTGGCTCTGCCTTCAGAGCTGGGCTCCTGGCCAGCAGCCGCCACTCTCCAGCTGCTCAGCTCTGAAGGCAGCACTGCTGCCAGCAGCAGTGCAGAAGGAAGTGTAGCAGTGCCACAACCCTCCCTACAATAACCTTGCGACGCCCACCTTCCCCCTAACTCCTTTTTGGGTGACGACCCCTACAATTACAACACCGCGAAATTTCAGATTTAAATATCTAAAATCATTAAATTTATTATTTTTAAAATACTATGACAGTGAAATTGACCAAAATGGACTGTGAATTTGGTAGGGCCCTAATTATAAATACCGACCTTACAAAAAACATCAAGTTCAGACAGTAGTGTCTGATGTACTCTCATACCTCAGACAGATTGATAGATCAATATTGATACAGAAGTTTTCACTTATTGGTCGATGTATTTTCAAGTCAGCCAACAACAAGAAAGAACTAGTGAATAGTAAAGCTTGACAACAAAGAGTTATAGCAGCAGACACAGATGATTGAGACAGACAGCCCTAAACCGTTGACAAGTGGAAGAATAGAGTAAAACATGTACTAAAATATAAAGGTTAGGGTCCTCAGTTCAGAGCTGGAGCAGAACTGAGGTTTTCAGAAAGTAAGCTTTGTCAGTGAGATGTCTGAGTGTTATAACATAGGAAGTGTCTCTGAGATAACTGCAGCAAAGTGGAGGTATTGAAAGGAAGATATTTGGCAGGTGAAAAGTATGTACTCATTTAAAACCAAGGAGGGACTATATTCATTATTCTCTAGCTACAACTCAGAAAAAAAGCATGAAAAAGCCCAAACAAAAAAGATTTCTCCCCAAAGCCATAGAAGCCCTAACATGTTTTGATTTTGTACATCATTGTATTCACTTTTCTGATAAGCTGATTTACCGTTTGTGGAAGACTATGATACCCAAGTTAACATTTACAGCTTTTTTATTGTGGAATGGTGGGGAGGTAAAGTTCTTAATTTCATCTTGATCACTGGATCCCTTTCTGACCATACCCTTGCCTAATATTGATGGGGAACCCTGAAGCATGTTAATGGGCCCTTGCTTTTCTGTCTTAGTTGTTTATATGGGTACCAATATCATAGCGAGGTAAGGAAGTACTATTATCATCATTTTACAGAGAGAACTGAGCAACAAGTACACTAAGAATCCAACATTATTCAGGAAGACTGTGGCAAAGCACAGAATTGTGGCAAAGCACAGAATTGAACCAAGGCCTCCCAAGTTCCAAACTAGCATCTTAACCACTGAACCATCCTCCTTTTTAACATCATCTCCCAAGATCAAAGACAATTAAAGGTCACTCATCATTAATAGTTTCTCTCTGACTAAATAGAAGATTCTTTCTATTAGAGATTAAATTGTTTCAGAAATTACTATCAGGCAACTGAGCTATTATGATAGTTAATATATTTTCCAATACCAAGGTTACATCACAGCTCAGTGGTGGGAGGAACAGCTTAAATTACCAAAAGTGTAACATGTACATTAGTGTTTTCATCACAACTTATCTATTGGGTCTGTCCATGCATGAATAAAGTATGAAGACACATTTGAAGTATTTTGAAAGAATGGAGTCTAGATATGCACCAGAATTCAAACTTATACTGCTGATCCTCCCTACATTTGATTTCAATTTCTTTTTTCTTGACAAAAAGAATTCTTGAACAGCTCCAATTGTCCTTGCGTCTATCACAGGCCAGTGTAAATTGTCAGCTAATCAATTTCTATACCTTGTGTTATATTTATATTCCACAGCTAACATGATACAATGCAAAATACGTTTAAGTTCTTTACATATTGTAACCCTAACACTGTTTGATAAAGAACTCCAAAGACACTAATTTAACAAATTAGTGCTATATGTTTTACATTTTATTTATGAAATACTCCAGAGTTTGCACTATAAGAAGTGATGGAAATTACATTTCACAGATACCAAATAAAGCTTAATTTGAGAGAGTTTCTTACATGCTGAATTGTTACATTTCATCAAAGCACAGTTGCTATGAATATGGAACGTGATGTGTGCATCAGCAATCAGTTTGCAGGTGCTTCACAATTTATCTTCATGAAGCATCAGCACATACAGTACGTGACCTATTCCTCATTGCGGCCTCCATTGTGCCCTTTATTTTAAAATATGCACAGGTGAAATCTAACTGGTTTCGAGGATTTGCTTGAATACACTTTCGGTAAGCAGTTTTACTAAACAAACTCTTTCCCCCAACCTTCCTTTTCTGTTTACAGAGCAAGAGGTTTCTACCAACACATCCCAGGAAGAAGGCCGTGGCCGGGCGGATGGGCTGGAGAAAGGGCCCCGCCCGGAGGGGTCCCCAAGAAAGGGGCCGGGTAGGAGGAAATCCCCCCAGCGAAGGGGGCCAGGTGGCCGGGCTAGGGAAGGGGGCCGGGCCGGAGGAAACCCCCCCCAGGGTTATGGGTCTGGGTCCAAGCGGGCTGGAAGGAGCTGGGCCTGAGAGGTCTCCCCCCACCCCCGGATGGCTAGCGCCAGGGAGCGGGCCAGGCTGGGCCGGAGAGCCCCGCAGTACCTGTTATTGCGGACGCTGCTCAACACGCACAGCACCAACTCCAGGTAGGTCCTCAGCAGGTCCAGCCAGCGGGGGCAGAGCAGCGTCTCCCCCTCGGCCGCCGCACCCTCGCAGACCCCGCCGCCGCCGCCGCCGGGGTAGTTGTCGGCGGCGAACTGGACGCGCAACTCCCGCACGAACCAGCCGCACTTGCGCATGAGGAAGTCGAGGCGCGGGCGCTCGGCGGGGGAGACGCGGAGGCTGAGGCGCAGCCGGGGCCACAGGGCCGGGTAGAAGAGGCACTCCCGCCAGTGCGAGCAGGCGGCCGAGGCCCGCAGCCGGTCCGGGCCCGCCAGGAACGAGAAGATGTGAACCACCAGCTCGCTGGGCAGGGAGCCGGCGCCCACCGCCTCCCCGCACACCGCCATGCCTGGCGCCGGCCCGAGCCCCGCTGCTGCAGCCCCAGGCCGCGGCCTCGCCTCCGCCTCCTGCGACAAAAACAACAACATCAATGACTAGGCGGAGGGGGCGGGGGCCGGCCGAGACTCGGCTACTGCCGGGGCAAACCACCGCACCCGGCCGCGGGGGAGGATGGTGCTTACCACCGAGCTCGAGGGGGTGGGGAAGAATGGATCCTACCAATTAACTCGAAGAGGGGGTTGGCACCTCGTCTAGACCCAGCTCTGCGGATTGTGGATGCTACCACTGACCTAGGAATGGAGAGGAAGGAACCTACCACCTCTCTCAGAGAGGGAAATGGAACCTACCTCTAGACTGAGCTGTGGGGGAGGATGGAACATACCACCAAGCCCACCTGTGGGGAGGGGGACAGGCTAACTCCCTCCAGAATCAGGTCTTGAGGGGGAGAAATCATCAGACTTGCACAGTCCACTGTGGACCTGCACGCCAGCCAGAATAACCAGGGCTGATGGCATCACAGCAGGCATCGCAGTGAGATTCCCAGGTCTGGCTCGCTCAATCCTGCAAATCCATGAATCTCTGGGGCAGCCCCACAGGCAATGCCAGGTAGGGTTAAGGTGTGAACCCCGTTGCGCATCGAAAGAAAGCATGGTGTGCTTGGGTGTCTTTGTTCATCCGGGAGACATGATGGAAGAGCATGCAATGCTGCTTTTGAATGTAGTGAGTGACTGAAGGAAGGCCAGATATCTGTGAGGTTATGGCATTTTGCACAAAATTGAACCACTTTATGCTCAAGATTTGGTGCTGACAGAGCATATAGAATGCATCTAACTGGTCCAAGTCTACTTGTAAGAGGGTCCAGGTTTCTGACCCATGTAGCAATACAGGTGGAACACAGGTTTGTTAGATCCTAAAGTTTGTCTCAGTGCAGAGACATTTTTGTTCCCATAAGCAAGACATGGACTTCATGCAGGAAGTATTAAGACCAATTCATCTGAGGATATCAGGTTTACTGCAACCATTTGAACTCTGCTTGCAGCCTAGTTAGGTGCTCGACCACACGTGCACCAGGGGTTCTAGTGGTCCAGCTCTGAAGTTGTGGACCTCAGACTTCTGCATGAGATGTTCAACCCCATAGTGTGGGAAGCATCTTGGAAACCTTGAAAGACAGGGCTGAAATTCTCTTGCTTCACAACAGGCAGGACAACACCATCGTCATAGTCTTGGTCAGTGAACACTTTTTGATCAACCTTGATTCTGATGTTTGGTGTGGCAAGTCCTAATGTCCAGTCAAAAGCTTGACAGAACAGAGCTGGGGCAAGAATACATCCCTGCCACATATCTGAAGTTGTGTAGAAACATGATGAAAGCTGTGAACCAACGCACACTCTTGCACCAGTACCGATGTGAAGATTGTGCACCAGATTTATCAGAACATCTGGGACGCCAACTCTCAGTGTGAGCCAAATTGCTGACCTGTCAGCCAAATAAGCTACTTTGATGTTGATATATGCCACGAGAAGTGGGCCAGTAAATTCTCAGTGCAGCTCAGCCAGAAGCTGGAGGGTAAGGACAGCATTCACTGTCAACTGCCCAGCAGTGAAACCTGATTGCTGCGGATAATGTTGCCTTTTAAGAAGAGGCTGCATCCTACCAAGCAGAAAGTTAGCAAAGATCTTTCCAGAGATTGATAGCAATGAGATCAGTCTGTAATTGCAACACTCAGTGTAAGATCCTTTACCTTTGTACAGGGACACTATGATGCCATTTTTCCATTCTGTTCATAGTCTGCCTGATGCCCACACTTTTAAGAACAGTTGATGTGGGGTCAGTGCTCACTTGTTCCAGCTTGGGTGGAATGCCATCAGGTCTAGCAGAGGGAGAAAGGGAATTATAAAGTCATAGAGTTCAGGGAGGTGAGTTGGTAAAGAACCTGTCATCACACCCATATTGGAGGGACGGGAACTACAATAGAACTCATAAAGGGGAATGGAATCTGTCTTCTGCATAAGGAACCTTATCTCTGACATACTTTAACTTTTAGATGCTAGACTTTACAGACTTACCATTCTTTTAACATAGCTTTTTATATCATTTACATATTTATATTGACCAATCACACTCAAAACTGAGTGTATCAAGTACTACTAGCTCCTCACTGATCCCAGAAACAGAACTTAAAATGTATCTCCTAACCATCTTTTTAATTCACACAATCGTCAATGGCATGCCAGGAGGGGAGAAGGAACTGTCAGTACTTGGCTGTTTGTCCTGAAATGTAGGTTGTGGAGGAGATGTGGCTGAGTCTCTTATTTTATCTGGATTGTAGGGGGAACCACCAGAGGGACAGATCTTCCTGTAGAAGAAAGATGTCAGATATGGGACTCCCAATATAAATAATTAATGTCTCATTGGGTATTGGAGGTATTCCATGTATTCACAGGAAAGACTTGGAGCCCCATAAAATACTCAGCCAGGCACCAGCTCTTCACGCTGTTCACAATGCAGATTCTCCTACCAGATGAGTTCTCAGTTCCCTAGCCAGTGAAGTGGTAGGCAGGTAGACAGCTCTGGAGCAGGATAAGAATGGATTCTCCCTCTAATTTTATCAGAAGGGAAACTGTGCTCCCACACACTCCTGCTTATTTTAATATCTGCTCAACAACTCTAGATTGCTGGGTTGATGTCAAGCCACAGGTCTTTGTAAGGTTACTAATTAATTGACCAAAATGTCAGTCTTGGTGTAATAGTATCTTGATGTAATAGTATCAAAGCAGAAAGCTTTATGAACTTGTTGGCTCAGCTCCTTTAGACTGCTGGGCTGATGTGAAGGCAAAGGTGTGTATAAGGTTACTGGGTGGGATGCTGGTTACTACTGTGTTGGCATGATGTCAAAGGATAGGCTGTTGCATGGCCACTTACTCAGCAACTCTAGTTTACATGTTAAGTCTCAGGCTATTTAACTGAACACCTCCAGCTTGCTGGTCTGATGTAAAGGGGCAGGTCTCTGGGAGGTAAGGTCACTGGCTCAAAAGCTACTGTTTGATGGGCTAATGTCAAGGCTAGGACTTCTGTGATATGATGGGGCAGCATCTCTAGCTTTCTCCATGTCTGTCGAGGCACATTCCTTGGTGAGCTAACTGTCCCAGTCCCTCTAGCTGTCTAGTATATCAAGGCAGAAGACTCTCTAAAGTTACTGACTCAGGATCTGTAACTTGCTGATCTGATAAAGCACAGCTTTCTGAGAGCTCTCGGTTCTTGACATCAACCAGGAGGGTCACTGCCTCAGCTCCACTGATTGACTGGGCTGATTTTGGGTCAGAGGCTTCTGTGAGGGTTACTGACTTAGCAACTACAGATTGCTGGAATGATGACAGGTGAAAAGCTCTGTGAGGCCCTAGCTCAGTATATTTAGCTCAGTTGCTTGATGTTAGTGGACAGGCCTTTGTGAGGTTACTGATTCATTTCCTATAGCTCATTGATCTGGTGTCAAGATAGATTGTTTTTGCTGAGCCAGTGAATTCACACTTCTAGCATGTTGGTCTGATGTCAAGGCACAGGTGTCCGCAAGATCACTAACTCAGCATGTGAAGCTTGTTGATAAGGCTCAGCCTCTTTGAGATTGGTAGTTCTGCAGCTTTAGCATGCTGAGCTAGTGTCAAGGCTACAAGGGCCATTGTTTCATAAACTCTGTATTACTGGGCTAATGGCAATATGCACGTTTCTATGAAGTTTCATATTCAGTACCTCTAACTTGCTGGGCAAAAGCTAAGTTACGAGCCTTGGCAAGGTTATCTGCTCATCCACTCTAGCTTCGTAGGGCTGTGTGAAGACGTGCATTTTTGAGTTCACTGGCTCAATAACCCTAATTTGGTGAGCTGCTGTAAAACCACAGGTTTCTGTGATTTGCTCACTGCAAGTACTGGCTCAGCACTAGTGGTGAAGGCAGATCAAAATAGGAATGGGAGCACAACAATTTGTGGTTTCATGTGTATTAATATGTGGTGAAATGACATTCCATCATAAAAGATGATGTACTGTATGATGAGAGGAAGAATGGTCCAGTAGTTGGAGTACCAACCTGGGATTCAGGAGACCCAGTTTAAATTCTCTACCCTGCTGCAGTCTTCCTGTGACACCTTGGGCAGTTTCTCTTCTGTAAAACAGGGATAATAGTACTTCCCTACCTCCCAGCGGTGTGGTGAAGATTAATATATTAAAGACTGTGATGCATATCAAGTAGTAGCTGCTAAACACAAAAATGTATCCTACTGGAAGGGAGGGATAGTGGGAAGCAGCAGGCTTTCTCTGTCCAACAGAGGGGGAGTCCTCCACAGGGACAGATCTTCCTTTAGTAGAAAGGAGGCATACAGGAGACTTCCAGCTTGGACAGTTCTCCCATCAGGCACCGGTGCTAGTGGTATTACTATTCATTATTTGTATTACTGTAGTGCCTAGGAGCCCTATTCATAAACCAGGCCTTTGTGCTAGGCACTGTACAAACACAGAAAAAGACAGCCCCTTCCCCAAGGATCTTGCAATCTAAGTATAAGAGATAGCAAATGAATACAAACAGAATGGAGAGTACAAAGAAACAATGAGATAATATTGGTTACAGGCAGCAGTCACTGGTACTGACAAGACTGCTTGGAGCAGTATAAACATATGAACAAGGCACCAGCACTATTTTGGATGGCTTGAAGGGGAGCAAGTTGAATAACAGGGAGAAAATTGCAAGCACAGAAGTGACAGACTGGGTGGGGGGTGGCAGAAGAGAAGAGACTAAGTTTTGGGTCCTTCGGTGTTTCTAGCCCGTGTGTTTATCATGAGTCTTGTGATATTGGGTGACTTTCTTAAAGCCTC
The DNA here is from genome assembly GCF_028017835.1 of Emys orbicularis. NCBI lineage: Eukaryota > Metazoa > Chordata > Testudines > Emydidae > Emys > Emys orbicularis. Next base: position 45,153,649 of record NC_088686.1, on the reverse strand, counting down.
TGCTTCTGGAGTCACGTGATTATATGAGAATCTCAGCTTTAATTTAAACAAAACAAACCACCCAACTCTGAGCCTCTGGCCCTCCTGGTTACAGAGAAAAACTGGAAGATGGGAGCTCTAAAGAACAATGTAAATAAAAGAACCCATCTTGTATTATTTGTTAGCAGCTCATGATTTTGGGGGCTGGGACTCATGACTGTTGTACACTGGAGCTGGCTGGGACACTGTCTGACAGGCTGGTGAAAGAGCGCCAGGACAGGTTTGGCAGCAGAGCTCCCGCAGAGCAGGCTGGGTGCAGGCAGCCCATTTCCCAGGCCATGCGGAGCAGGAGGGATCTGGGCTGGGCTTCCCGAACCAGGCTGAGAAGGTGGCCGCAGAACCCGGGCTGGCCCCAGGTAGGGTTGCTAGGTGTCCGGTTTTCAACCAGAATGCCCAGTGGAAAAGGGACTCTGGCATCTCCCATGAGCACTGTTGACCGGGCTGTTAAAAATCTGATCGGCAGCGCAGCGGGGCTAAGGCAAACTCCCTGCCAGCCCTGGCTTTGCACGGCTCCCAGAAGCGGCCAGCATATTCAGCTCATAGGCGCAGGGGTGGCCATGGGGGCACCACACACTGCTCTCACCCTGAGCGCTGGCTCTGCAGCTTCCCAACTAATGGGAGCTGTGGGGGCGAGGCCCATGGGCACGGGCAGTGTGCAGAGCCCCCTATAGCCCCTCTGGCTCCAATGCTGGCCACTTCTGGGAGCTGCCTAAGGTAAGTGCCACCTGGAACCCGAACCCCCTGCCCCAGTCCTGAGCCCTCTCCCAGAGCCTGCTCCCAAACTTCCTCCCAGAGCCCACACTCCCTCCCAAACTCCAACCCCAGCCCAGACCCCCCCCTGCACCCCAAACCCCTCATCCCTGGCCCCACCCCAGAGCCTGCACCCCCAGCCAGAATCCTCACCCCCCTTTTGCACGCCAATCCCCTGCACTCCCAGCCCAGTGAAAATGAGCGAGCCACAGAGGGAGGGGGAATGGAATGAGCGGGAGCAGGGCCTGGGTGTTCGGTTTTCTGCAATCAGAAAATTGGCAACCCCAGAGTGGAGGGGCAGGGAGACCACGGCGGCGGGAGCAGGGTTAACGGCCCCACAGACACCGGCATTCTTGGTATAGGCAGTGCCACAGCCGCGCCCGGAATGCGTTCCGGGTCACGGGGCGATGTGATTCCCCCGTAGGAGAGGGGCTGGTGCAGCGCCAGAGCTATGGGGCTCTAGGGCCCCATCCTCGGCTCCCCTTCTCCCGCCCAGCTGGAAACCGGAACCGGATGTGGTACCCCCCGGGTCATAGAATCGAGGCCTTAGCCTGCCTGGAAAATCGCCCAGACCATAGAGCTGCGGAACGCCTTGGCATTTCCGGCTTGGGCTCGCGTCACATCCGTGCGGTTCTGAGATGCCGGTAAGAATTGTGGGGGGAGTTAGAAGGGGGTGGGGGGTCCCGAATTGGGGGGGTTCACGCGGATCAATCCCTTCCCCGGGGCTCTGCTGCTCCCCCGAACCCGGGGGCTCGCGCGGGGCGGTGCTGGTCCCTCCCCTTTCTCGGGGGCTGGAGCCCTCCCCCGCGGGGCTGAAGCTGGGGGGTGGGGGCTCAGAGGGGAACACACCCGGCAGGCAGCCGCGCTGAGGGGGAGCCTGCCCCGATGGGGGCGGGGTGGGAGCGCGTGTGTGCCACGAGCCCCCCCATTCCCGGCCACACAGCTGTGCCTTTGGGTCGTGGGGCCTCCCTCGGTTCCGTCCGGCCTGGCCTCGGGCTCTCCCGGCCTGTCGCTGCCCACCTGTCTGTCTTCACGGCGTTGGCTTATTTCGCCCGCCAGCTGCTCTGGGCTGTGAGACTGGCTGTGGTGCTGGTGTGTGTAACACTGATGCCAGGAAGGGTCATAATGAAATCTCAGACAGCTTTGGAAGGGCTGCAGAGCGGCAGTAGGGACCCGGGCTTCTTCGCTCCTGTAACTTAACCAGTGCAACTTGGTTGGTCTCTGCATCCCTTAGGTAGTAGCTTATTTCACTGGGTGTGATTGCCACTGACCAATGAATGACTCAGCCAAGTCTGCAGTTTGAAAGGCAAAGGGGAACTTAGAACATGAACAAAGTACCAGGAGCCCCCTTGAAGCTTTAATTCCTGTTTTTATTTAGTATGATTATTTACTTATTAAGTTCAGAGTGGGCTTGTCACTGTACAGTTAGTACAAGACATGGCCTCTGCCTAGAGCATCTTACATCTGGACAGACAACCCCTGGGGAGTCCTACGGGAGGGCTCTATCATAATTTCTGTGAGAATGAGAACTTGTGTTTTTTCAGACCATTATGTTTCTAGGACTTACAGGAAGCTGTAATATTGATGGAGCAGGAGAACTGGAGATAATATTTTCTTGCTGATTCCTTTCACTAGTATCTGAGCACTTTCCAGAAATGGGAACAAAAATATATCTAGCTTCCTTCCTAATCTGTAGAAAAAATAGCATGATTAATTTATAGGTGCAGTGTGTATGAGAACTGAGGTGAAATTAAATCAAAACATCTGTGAACATCAGGGACTTTTTGACAATCAGAAAACAGATGACTTTTTGGGAACAGGTGGGCAGAGTTTCTTGATTATGGATCCTTGGCTATGGAATTTCATTCCACCAACAATCTGAATAAGCCCAGATGTTCTCAACAGCCCCTGAAGAATGGCCCGGGAATGCTTCTCTGTATATAAGCAACAGAAAGTACTGCTTTTTTAATTCTGTGTAGTCTTAGATTAGATAATAAAAGGAAGGCATAGAGACTAGTTTTTTAAAATTGAATTAGGCTTTAGTCTGTTTTGTTAGCATTCCGATACCATTGTGATAGTACTATAAACACCAAGATGGGTAAAAGACAGAACTGCGAGAGACCGTCCATATTGACAGGGATTTTGTACTCCTTAACAATACCTATACATTTTTTGACTTTGATTCATGAGTGATAGGTCTCAGCTGTTTACACTTCCATTCTCTTATTTGTTTTAGGTTAAATTGAATATCTGCCTAGCACCGCTTCTTGCAGGAAGACTGCACTGCTTTAAGTCTAGGAGACTATGAGAATAATCAGAGGGGACCGTTCACTCTGAATTCTAAACTTGTGCCTTGCCCAGAACAGCTGCGGGAATCGGAAACTTGAATCAATGTTATCGGATGAGTTAGAATCCAAACCAGAGGTAAGCAGGTCAGAACTGGGTTAGTTCCTGACTTGGTTTCTGTTTCATGGTCCAACTCTTAAGTTCAGCAGAAGATGTAGTTTGCCATTTAGATAGTAATTCCTCAAAACTACCTAAACATAGCAGATAATGATAGCACTCCATATATTTAAGATTGCAGAATATTTTCTCTTGTAATCAGACATTATTTTCAGTGGTTTATAATATTGTACAATATTGACTTTTTGGAGATATATACATTTTAGTTTGAGCAAAGTCTCATCAGCCATTTCTGAATAAAATAATGGTGGGTGAGAAAATATATCCCCTCCCCCCCCCCTTTTTTTTTTTTAAATCCTTGTACCAACTTCTTTCCCTCCTACCAGAGTGACACTACTAGATTCTGGGGGGTTGGGTTATTCCTAAAGTTCCCAAATCTTTGTTCACAGACAGCTGGCTGTTCACATGGTGCTTGTGGCTCCCCTTTCATTCCAGCTGTAAAATTGCATTAAAAGAAACTAAAAAGGCATTACATATCTTCTTAATGTGACTTTTCCATGCGATCAATCACTGTCATTGTCACAGGAATATTATGTGATTGTGAATGGGAAGGGAGGTGTCCCTGAGACTATTTCTCTATTAAGATGTGACAACTTTACGAAAATGTTTGCCTAGCCTTGGATTTTTTGTGGTGGAGGTGGAAGGGGGTCAATTTAATAATGTTTGGGAGAAAGGATTTAAATAAAAAAGCCATTGTGTTGTTTAAGAGCATCTCTTTGAGAATGTTTGTAATAAGAGAGATTTGTTGTTATTACCCTTTTGCCTGCTGCTTTTATCCTATTGGTTTTGCATACCGGTTTGATATCATTATGCTGGGGAAAATAAAGAGACTCCCTGTTCTAGGAGAGACTTTCTGCTGTTGCTTTTGGTCACGTTTAATGGCCTAATGTTAGTACATGTGGACGAATGGTTTGAGCCAAAGCCACCTTGTAGGGGGAGAAAATCCTTTTTTTTTTTTTTAGTATCTCTATATAAGAAGCCAGGCCACATTTCATTATGTTAATATATATTTCATAGCAAGGCAGTTTGCAGTAGGGACTATGGATATAATTTAATATTTCATATTTAATCTTTAAACAACCACTCCAATAACTCTGAATGACTAAGCTATCTAGCAATGCAAGTCTGTTAACCACACCCTGTTGTTGCATCTTGTCTTAATCTAAAAAGTAAGATCTCAGGAGAGGGAATATTTTAATATGTGTTTATAGAGCACTTGGCAAAATGGTCCCCAATTTTGATTGAGACTTCTGGATGTTACTTGTATTATAACTAATAAGAATTGGTGATCTATTAAATTGGGTTATGGATTCTGGCTCAGTTCATCTTGCATATGGCCATCTGAGTGCCACACCAACTTAAATTATCTTCATAATATCGTAGGGAGGTAGGGGAACTGAGCACAGATAAATTAGGGCCTGAAATTTCAAGGGTCCACTAATTTTCGGTATAATATAATGCTCAACTTAAGATGCCTAGGACCTAATTTTTCAGAGGTTTAAAACACTGGCAGCTCCCATTGACTTTATTTGGATTTGTGAGTGCCCATCACTTCTGAAAGTCAAGCCCAGAGTGTGTAATTTTGGGTACACAGGAAATGAGGCACCCACAATAGTGACTACTGTCACAGTTTCAGGGTAACTGCACCTGTATTTTACCCTGCCCCCACTCCAGGAACGGCCAGAATGGTCTTCATCCATCGCCTGTCTCTGGATAGGGATCCATGTCCCATTCCCTCTGACCAAGGGTTTTAAGGCTGCACAGCTCCCTGCCTTACACTGTGATATCCCCAACAAGCCAGTCTGCCTAAAGGCCAGAACCTTGCTTTGCTTTCTCTCTGAGGGCTATGAATATATGTATTGCCAGCAGTTACAAGTTACCACACAGCTCTTTCTAAGCAAGCAATTTTATTCTTAAGATAAAAGCATTATAAAGAAAATGTAATAAAAACGATAAGTAGATTTAAACACACTAACCATATCAGGAGTCGTCCATCAGTCTCCTGGGGCTCAAATAGGCCAAAGACATTCCAACCCTTCTGCATGGGTTGGGGCCCCATTGGACAGAAGGTCCTGTCCATTTGCTGGATCTGAAAGAATTCCACAAGTCAGTTCAAGCTCATTCTTTTATATCAAAAACTTTTTCTTTGCTTCATAATGTCTGGAAAACCCACCCTGAACCAGTATATGCAAACCGCCTAGGGCAGGGGTGGGCAAACTACGGCCCACGGGCCGGATCCAGCCCCTCAGGGCTTTGGATCCGGCCTGCGGGATTGCCCCCCGTGGCGCCGTGGGGCCCATGCCGCTCTCAGAAACGGCCAGCACCACTTCCCTGCAGCCCCCAGGCAGGGGGCAGAGGGCTCTGTGTGTTTCCCTTGCCTCCAGGCACTGCCGCCCGTAGCTCCCATTGGCCGGGAACGGGGAACCATGGCCAATGGGAGCTTCGGGGGAGGTACCTGGAGGTGCGGCGAGGGCAGCGCACGCGGATCCCTCCGTCCCCCAGGGGCCGCGGCACTTCCTGGAGCGGCACTGACTTCATGATTAGTTTCTTGTCAAATTTTTGGTTCCTGCTCCAAACACTTGACACACTAGGGTTATCCAATAATATTTTTTTATATTGACAGCGCTCCCTACTGTTTTACTTCCTACATTCTTGAAAAGGGCTGATCCATTTTCAATTTAAAAAAAAAATTGTTGTTAAATCAACTTGAGCCAGAGATTAAACATGAAAAATTTTGGATTGAAAGGTTAGAGCTTGACAGTGATAAGGGACAGAAAATGAGGGTTATAATGGCAAGTAATGTGCACCCTTAATAATAGACATCACTACTACCTATAGTGAGCTAGGCTATTTTATTGAATTTCTAAAGAAAAATCAAGATTATCAATCTCATGAAATAATTGGGGATGTCATCCATAAATGGTAATATTTTCAATTATGGGCTCAGTCCAGCTCCCATTGAAGTAAGTGGGAAGACTTTCATTGACTTCAAGGAATGTTGGATTGGGTTCTGTGTGTATTACAAGGTAGAGGAAGCCTAACTCAATGTCTTTTGTTATCTCATTGGAACCTTGTGCTATAAACTGGTTTGCTCACTGCTGAATCCTATTTTCAAGATCCTCTCTTTTTCAGCTGCTGGTTCAGTTTGTTCAGAACACATCTATTCCACTGGGGCGGGGGCTGGTGGAATCAGAACCTAAAGGCATCACCTGTCTCTCCCTCCTTCCTGTTACTGAGACCTCAGAATGCAACAGACTGATGTTGCCAGGTAAAATCTATGGTACAGGTTTGTGTGGGAGTGCTATTTATATAGCTGTCTCTACTGTGCCACTACAGCATGTTCTCCCTACTTTTTGCTGAAAAAGGATCCTGGTGGTGGAGGGATAGGTTCAGAAGAGTTATTAGGACTTTTTCATTAATGGTGGAGCTTTGCTACTTAGAGTTCCGTGATCTCATTCTCTTCACTAGATGATTCTCCAAGTCACACTAACTCCTCCAAAGATGTTCCTTCATCTGCTGTCTTGAGAAGCCTTCAGGTAAATGTAGGCCCTGACGGCGAGGAGACAAGGGCACAAACTGTACAGAAACCACCTGAGCTCCTGTCAAGTCCAGAACCTTCCAGTTTATTGCAAGACCTCCAGCCCAGTGACAGCACTTCCTTTATTCTCCTCAACCTAACAAGAGCAGGTAATTCCCCTTCCTGTTGTCATCTGGCTGGATCTGCTTCAGACAGTAGAATGCAGAAGATACAAATGTATCTTTGTCCCAGCTGCTTATGATGGGGAAATATGAAATTTTCTGGGTGTTAGTGGATATTTTTCAGGAGCATGTAACAATCAGCAGCTTCCTACAATACAGAGGTCTGTGGAGACTTAGTGCAGATATTATGTCTGTACCATGGATATTAGACTCTGAGAAGCAAGAGAGTCCCCTCTCATTTACTATCTTTCTGTCTCATGGAGCTGCCATCTTTTCCAGGCCTGGGCTGTCCAGCAGAGCACCTTGTGTTCGTTCAGGATGAAGCAGAGGATTCTGGGAATGACTTTCTCTCCCATGACAGCACAGACAGCAGTACCCCATGGTTTCTACGAGTGCAGGAATTGGCCCATGACAGTTTGATTGCTGCCACTCGAGCACAGCTCGCAAAGAACGCCAAAGCAAGCAATAATGGTAGGCGATGTGCTGATACTATCTTAAAGATTTAACCTTCTGTGAAAGGCAACTGGCTGTAGCTTTAGTTGTTTATCCTATCTGATTGCAGGATAGTTTCTAAATAGACAAAATCATTATAGAGGCATTGTTAGCATCTCTATAGTTAAGGCTGTATTGAGGTTTTCTGTTAAAGCAAGGTTTCAGTATCTCTTAGGGCTGAAAACATACAGATTTAATTTTCTAAGAAAATATGTTCAGTAGTTTGAGTTCAAAGGAGTTCTTCAACTGTAATACCTCCCCCGAAGGTATCTCCCCAAAATCTTCTGTGGTGAAGACTGATGCAAGACAATCATTTAATTTCTTTGCAATGTCCTTACCTCCTTAATTGCTTCCTTCGTTCCCTGGTAATCCAGTTGACCCACCAATTCTCTTGCAGGCTTCCTGCTTCTGATCTGCTTAAAGAATCTTTTGTTGTTTCTTTTTGTCTACAGCTGTTTGCTCTTCAAATTACCTTTTAATCCTCATAATGTCCATTTTTCATATTGCCTGCTTTATTTTATGTGCCTTTCTAGTGGCTTACCTAGGTTTGGTATTCAGTTTTCTGAGGGATACCTGTTTGAACTATTAATTATATTGTGATCACTTAATGGCTCAACTACAATTATATCTTGAAATAATTAAGTCAATTAAGTCCTCTTCTGTGCTCTAGAATTAGTTGTTCCAAGAAGTCATCATTTAAGGTGTTGAGAAATTGCTTATCCTGACTGAATCCAGAGGTGACATTTGACTATTTAATATTTGGATAGTTGAAGTAACCTAATATTACTATTTAGTTGATATTTATGGCCTCTGATCTCTCAGCATTACACACTCCCTATCATTATTCTGATCTGGAGGCAGCTGATATGATATGGTACCTTGCTGGGAATAGTTTATAGACCTGGAAGGTAGGTAGATATGTATGTGGTCCCTGCAATGGGCTGGGTAGCAATATCTAGTTTGTAGGACTAGGTAAATACATGATAACCAGGAACACATCTGGTTTATAGGCCTAGATTATACTAGGGGTTATCCTGTTTCTTTCCTCCAGTAATCCATCTCCTCTGTGGACTTTGACAGTGTTTTCTGTTCTGTTCTAGGTGAAAGTGTTCATCTTTGCTCAGGAGATGGGCAGCCAAAAGATTCCAGCCCCATCCCTCACCTGTCCCGCGTAGAGAAGAAGCTGAAGTGCACAGTTGAGGGCTGTGATCGGACATTTGTGTGGCCAGCCCACTTCAAATATCATTTAAAAACTCACAGGTGAGTAGAGCAGAGATCTCTGCTATTGTGACCTTGTTCCTGTTCTTTATACAAAACATCATTATTAATTTCCATTGTGTAAAATCTTTCTTCAAAGCTGAAGGGCAACAGGAAACTCAAAATTGAGTAAAATCCAGATTTAGTTGCTGAATGGTCTCACTAACAAGGGTTATGGTCAGCACACCTCCTGCACACTCTCAGCCTGGCTGGGAGGGAATACAGTGCAGAAAAAAATTTATTTTGAAAATTCCCTTTGTCCTCCATGAAATCCACTGTGGCTTAGGGAAAGTTGACATCTTTACAAAAAAGCTCCTAGTTCATAGAAAACACTGTTATTAATGTAAACTTGAAAATAAAATAAAAAAGTGCTGCTGAATAGGTTGGAACTGGCCCAAGTATTTCTGGAAAAATATTGAATGTTGGGTTTTTTTGGTGGAAGGGAACACACAAAGAAAGTGGATTTAAATGCATGTTGCAGCCCAATCTCAAAGTCAGGAAAACAGGATTGTTGGATTTTGAGCCTCCTCACCATGGCACTGTTTCTCTTATATTCACACCTATCCCAAGAAAGAAAAGACTCAAGCGTTCATATTAACTTAACAAAATAGAGAAATTGAAAGGAGTAGTAACTGTTTGCCTATCTCTAAATTTGGCTCTCCCCTCAGAAACTAGAACAGTGTGAATGTATGTGTTAGATTATCTATATGCCACATAAATTGAAAAAAGTAAGCCAGATTTAGGCTCTTCCTGCTGGTCGTTAATAATATTTTAAAGTGGAGCTATCCTTTAATCTAAAATATCCTGTGTGATGGACAATGTTAACTCAGCTTCCCCATCTCATGTACATGTAGCACTCCTATCCCACTCCCAGCTATAGTAAGGGTGTTGCTACACTGGTATATAGGGGAATGTTATCACATCTGTGCATTATGTTGCCTTGCACAAGGTCCTCTATCCCAAACAAAGCTGAGGTTGCAAAAAACCTGTGATATAAGCCAAAGAGGCTTGGATTTATTTTCTGTTTTATTTTTCCAATAGATTTTACAACTTCTGACCATGTGATAGAAGCTCCTTGAAGAGTAATCTAGTTAAATACAGATTTAAGCCACTTACCTGGTTAGGTCACTTAATTTCCTTGTACCTCGATTCATTTCAGTTGAAAAGCGAGTAAAAGGTAGAAACCTTGTTTAAAAAACAGATGTGGCAACAGAGTTGAATGTCCCTGAGAAAATATATTGTTTCATAACCCGTTGCTGTAGTTCTTTTGTTGCCTCTCAGGAATGATCGTTCCTTCACCTGCCCAGCAGAAGGCTGTGGGAAAAGCTTCTATGTCCTGCAAAGGCTGAAGGTGCACATGCGAACTCACAATGGTGAGAAACCATTTGTCTGCACTGAGGTGGGCTGTGGGAAGCAGTTCACAACGGCTGGGAATCTGAAGAACCACCTGCGGATTCACACTGGTGCGTTTAAATCACAGATCTTCTTTATTCAGGAAACACTCCCCAAGAAATGGTCCAGGGAGAGCAGTGTCCATATGCACCTTCACTGGTGTCCTCATCTTCCAATTTACAATTATTTATCAATGTGATTAACCAGCTGTTTACCTGTGCAGTACCCTACATAATTCCTCTCTCTTCTTGGAGTTTACACCCTTCAGATGCTGTATACTTTTATCATGTTCCTCTTTTAGTTGTCACTTAGCCAAACTATGTAAATTTCTGTTTTCCCTCCTAAATCAGTCCCAGGACCTTTTTAAATTCTCAGAAGACTGTGGTTCCCAGGTGGATGATAACTGAAAATTGGCTTTTAAGGGTTTTTGGAGAAGTCATTCTAAATTCTTATGAGTGAAGAGGCAAAATAGGTTGAGATACTTGTCCAAAGTGAGTCCTGACCTAGCTGCATGTCCTTGCTGCTGGGAATTTAGATATACAGTCCTAACTGGACTAGTGCCTGATTCAAGTGGTGGCATATATTTGCTTTGGTATAAATTAAATGAGACCTAAAAATAAAAGTTGATAGAATCTAGATTAATTTGAATTTAGCTCCCTCATTACCTGTGCTACTTGTAAAATAAAAGATAAATATGTTGAGAAATGTTTACAGAGGCAATGTTTAGAGAGAGGAGAGGATCAAAAACCATAGCTGAAAGGTCTAATAGGAAGAAGCAATGATAATGTTTAGTACAGCATTCTGATCATGTAAAGTGCTCCACAAATGCTAATGCTAACCAGGGTGTACTGCTACATGCTTGGCCCTCAGGATCCAACTGGACCTGAATTCTTTGACAATTAAATTTAAAATAAAAAATGAAGGTTTCTAATAAATATAAAAATGAATAATTCAGTCGTACTGTAGCCTCTGTTTGTTGTAATATACATTACATTTATTTTTAAGTGGCCACACATTTTCAGTTCTTAATATGCTGCAGATTTTTACATTGACAATACAGAGCTGCATCATAGAAATTGGGGGACTAGCTGAAGATCTTGGCAGCTAGGTAGTGGGAATTTGGGGCTTTATATTCCTAGAAAGGTGCAGGGAGGCAGTGTGTAATTGAGATAATGTGCTTATCTGGATGTGTCTGCTAAAATGTTCAATAGTTTAATAGTCCCCGACATTGACATTTAAACTAAAATCTTTACGTTTCAGTGTTAACAATAGACTGAAATGTATGGGGCAGTCTGTGTGTCTGAGAATATTGTTTGAGACTGGAGACTCAGGAAGACAACATTGCATCAGTTCTTATTCGGTTAATGTTTTAAAATTATTTTCACAACTACAAAGGCTGAAAACAACTTTATTAAAATGAAAGCTCAGATTTTGAGTAGTTCCACAAACACTTCTGCAGCACAGAACATACATGCTCCACTCTCATGTTTTATTTATATCGCACCAGCGTGCTATGTGCTTTGTAGATGTCTATGAAGACAAGATCCGTGCTTTGAAGAGTTTACAGTCTAACTAGAGAATATACAGTTGAAGGATGGGAGCTGGGATGTAATGGAAAGTGATATACCTGAATAGTGAAGTTTTGCATATGTAGTGATAGTGTGTTTGTGGTTGGCTTTGGATTCAGTTTTCTACTTTGTTAATCTTTCTCTGCAGGGAGGGCTAAGCTTTGTTGGCCCTGGTGTCGCGTATACTGTGGCTTCAGAACCCAGCAGAAAGTAGCGTATCTAAACTAAAAAATGTCTCAGACCAGTTGTTCCCAAATATGAGTGGCTAGCAATAAGTGGCAAATATTTGCTTCGGTATAAATTAAATGAGACTTAAGGAAGTTGGGGGAACCATCCTCATGTACCAAACATGAAGACGGTTCCAAGTTGTGGTTGTGTTCAAACAAACCCACCATCTATTTCTATAGATGAAACTATATGCTGAGCCACTGATTGGGTGTCATCAGTAATAATTTTTCTTCCTAATATTTCTATCTTGAGCAAGATTGCAGAAGTTACATAAGTGGCTGATGAGAATCTTGTGCACGCTCTCACTACCACAGCACCGGTCAGAACATGTTACATGAATCCCTTTCATTCAGATATATCAAATACCCCAATAGCTATTAAGCCAAGCAATAAATTGCATGGGAGAAGAGTTAGACAGAGGAAGTCACATTAAATACATGAGCACTCTTTTCACTGATTTACAAAATTACTGGATGAAGGGTGTAATATACATGGATTTTTCTATATCATCTGACACAATGTCTCATTAGTCTTGTGTGGAGTATTTCAAATTGCCTTGGCAGTGACTGACGCATAGCATGAAATCTGACTGTAGGGCTGTGATTAAGGGGTAATAATAAGCAGCAGTGTACTGAGTTGTGAGCAGCTCTCTAATGGATGCTGCAGGCATCTATTTGCCCTAGTTTTATTTAACATCCTCGTTAGTGACCTTGAAGAGGGTTAAGAACAGGTTAATGAAATTCATAGATGATTATAAATTGGAAGATGAGAACACCGATGAGGTTGGAGAAATACAAAGGGATCTATAAAGATTAGACATATGAGAAGGAAATAGCAATGAGATTCAGCCTAGGAATATGAAAACAAATACATCTGGGGATTAATAAGCCCAAACACAGATATTCTGTGGGAGGCAGAAAACTAGGAAGCAGTAATAGCTGAAAGAGATCTAAGAGATGATAGTAATCAGAAAATTCAGCTATAGATTTGAAATACTGTATGGCAACAAATCAAGCCCATGTGATTTTTAGAGCTGCATAGAGATAAGCATGACATCTCAGAGCAGCCAGGGTTGTAGTCAGTGTCTACGTAGTTCTTATGGAACCACACCTGAAATATTGTGTTACTTTCTGGGCACCTAAATACTGGAAAGATGTTTTTAGAAACAGATGGACAAGCTGAGCCCTGATTGGCTTCTTTTTGTGAGTCATAGGCTGGAAATGCTATGGAAGAGTCACATTCAGCCTAGAGGAGAAGGAGTTGCAGCATAGAAGAGGTTGCATGAAATAAATTCATAAGGAGTCTGCCTTCTTGGTGAACTTTGGTAGCTGTAATGTAAGGCCAAGGGGGAGGAATGAATGTAAATCAGGGATGTTACAAGAGGTTGGAAGATCAAATGAAGTAAAGGTCTTAATGCCTAAGAACCTGTGTTTCATCCAATACAGGGGAAAAGCCCTTCCTGTGTGAGGCACAAGGATGTGGTCGTTCCTTTGCTGAATACTCCAGCCTTCGGAAACACCTGGTTGTCCACTCAGGTAGGGTAGACGAGGCCTATATGCTACGTGTCTGTGTTGCAGTATTTTCAGTAGAAAATCCCCTATTTTCTGTGGAACTGTTCTTCATGGTTTTTTTTTTTTTTTTTTTAAGTACTCCCTTCATGGACACCATGTCCTCTACCTGGTACCTGTCCTGTCCTGGATCTTGTGATCTCCACCGTCTGCCAGTCTCTGTCTTTATAGGATCATAGAACCGTAGGCCTGGAAGGGACTTTGAGAGGTCATATAGTTCAGTCCTGTGTACTAAGGCAGGACCAAGTATACTTAGACTATCCCTGATAGGTGTTTGTCTAACCTGTTTTTAAAAACCTCCAATGACAGGGATTCCACAACCTTCCTTAGAAACCTATTCCAGTGCTTAACTACCCTTATGATTAGAAAGTATTTCTAATATCTAAGTTAAATCTCCCTTGCAGCAGATTAAGCTGATTACTTCTTGCCCTTTAAGTGGACATGGAGAACAGTTGATCGCAGTCTTCTTTATAACGGTCCTGAATGTATTTGAAGACTATCAGGTCCTCTGTTTTCTTTTCTCTAGATTAAACCTATCCATTTTGTTTTTTAACCTCTCATAAGTCAGGTTTTCTAAACCTTTTATCTTTTCATTTCTCTCCTCTGGACTCTCTCCTGTTTGTCCACATCTTTCTTAGAGTGTGGTGTCTAAAACTGGACATAGTACTCTAGCTGAGGCCTCATCAGTAGGACAGTAGCCTCCCATATCTCACATATGACATTCCTGTTAATATACCCCAGAATATTAGCCTCTTTTGCAGCTGCATAACATTGTTGGCTCTTATGGAATTTGTGATCCACTATAACCCCAGATCCTTTTCACCAGTACTATCACCTAGCCAATTATTCCCCATTTTGTAGGTGTGCATTTGATTTTTTCCTTCCTAGTATTTTGTCTTTATTGAATGTTATCTTGTTGATTTCAGACATAAGAACATAAAAATGGCCATACTGGGTCAGACCAATGATCCATCTAACCCAGTATCCCGTCTTCTGACAGTGGCCAGTGCCTCTCTCCAGTTCTCCAGTTTGTTAGGGTTGTTTTGAATTTTAATCCCCTCCTCCAAAGTGCTTGCAACTGCTCCCAGCTTGGTGTCATCTGCAGATTTTATAAGCATACTCTGCACTCCATTATGCAAGTCATTAATGAAAATATTGAATAGTACCGGACCCAGGACAGACCCCGGTAGGCCCCCACTAAATATGTCCTCCCAGTAAGACAGTGAACCACTGATAATTCCTCTTTGAGTACAGTGTTTCAACCAGTTTGCACCTTCCTTATACTAATTTCATCTGGACCACATTTCCCTAGTATGCTTATGAGAGTGTCATGTGGGACTGCGTCAAAAGCCTTACTAAAATCAAGATTACTCCTGGGGGAATTCTGCACCACTGCGAAATGCAGAATTTTGCAGAAATTAACGTTGTGCGTGCAGAATTTCCTTTCTCCCACAGAAATGGGCTGCAGTGTTGCTGGCTGCCATGAGGGGCAGCTGGACCTGGCAGAGCCCAGCTTGCACATAGAAGACACAGCCGGGGAGGAGAGGGAGTTAGAGGGTTCCTAGCAGCTGCAATTCCTAGCATGCCCTGAGGGAAGGAGAGGGTGGCACACAGGAAACTCCACACAAGCCTGGGACTGAGCAATAGGCTGTTTCTCTCTCTGAATCCCTGGGCTCTGGGGAGGGGGGCAGGTGTCTGGGCTGGGGGGTCATGGCTGGGCTCGGGGGGGTGGGGGTGGGGGGGGAGAGGGAGTATGATGGTATCTGGGCCAGGTGTGCTGTGCGTGGCTGTGAGTGCAGGGGTTCGGGTGTATTGGCTGGGGGGGGAGGGGGAGGGGGAAGCCTGCAGATGGGCTCTGGGAGGGGAAGGGGTTCTGGGTATCTGGCCCCCCACCTGGGCTCTGGGCTGGGAAGGGGGCAGAGAAACAGGAACTCAGTTGTCATAGGGGTTTCTTTAACTCTCCACTCCTGGGGAAATTTTTGTGTTTGCCTGTATTGTTACAGACATACTTGCTGACAGGTATTTTGAAATAAATTACCAAAATAATTGAAACCGGTATGATTATGTAGTGTTATTTTGACAAATTTTGCAGAATTTTAAAATATTGTGTACAGAATTTTTAATTATTTGCTGCAGAATTTTTAATTTTTTGGCGCAGAATGACTCCAGGAGTAAAAAGATTGACTAGTTCTGCTTCCTCTCAAAGGAAATTAGATTGGTTTGGCACGATTTGTTCCTGATAAACCCACATTGGCTGCTACTTATCACCCTATTATTCTCTAGGTGTTTGCAAACTGATTGTTTAATAATTTGTTTCAGTATCTTTCCAGGTAGTGAAGTTAGACTGAGTGGTCTATAATTCTCTGGGTCCTCGTTGTTCCCCTTTTTAAAGATAGGCACTATATGTTTGCCCTTCTCCAGTCCTCTGGGACCTCATCTGTCCTCCATGAGTTCTTGAAGATAATCACTAATGGTTCTGAGATTGCTTTAGCTAGTTCCTGAAGTACCCTAGGGTGAATTTCATCTGGCCCTGCCAACTTGCATACATCTGACTTTTTATATAAATATTCTTTAACCTATTCTTACCTTATTCTTATAATTTGTGTTCTTTCCATCTTGTTGTTGTTGTTAATTGTGTTAAGCATCTGGTCACAATTAACCTTTTTTGATAAGACTGAAGCAAAATAGGCATTAAACACCTCAGCCTTCTTGGTGTCATCGTTATTTGTTCTCCTTCCCCACTAAGTAGTGGACCTACACTTTCCTTCATCTTTCTCTCTTGCTCCTAATCCTATTCATAAAACCTCTTTTTATTGTCTTTTATGTCCCTTGCTAGGTGTAACTCAGTCTTTTCTGATTTTGTCCCTACATGCTTGTGCTATTCTGATACTCAGTGTGACGCTGACAGCCCAGCAGATCAGAGCCATAGGCCAATTCACTTGTGTGTGAATATCAAAGAAATGTTAAGTAGTCTAGTATACATAGACCAATTCACTTGTGTTAACAGATATTGTTTTAACCTATCTATATTCTGTTGATTGCTATCATATTACATTATGTATATTCCTGTACTTAATTAACCCTAGATCAAAAGGTGTATTAGTTATTAAGATGAGAATTTACTTGATGTGTAAACTTCATGAAAACTAACGAAGGACTAATGTGTGCTATTACATTACAATTTACATAGTATATATCCGGGTGATTACGTTTACCCATCAAACACAATTGGAACCTTGGAAATGTAAATGAAGAAGGCTGCTAACTTTAAAGCATGGGTCATTCTGTTGAACAATGGAAATCTGCAGGCTCAGTATGCATTTAGTCAACAAAGGAGAAGCCCATGCTGTGAATGAAAGCACTTCCCAGATCGCTTTTCATGGAAAGGAGCTATAAGAATGGATCCAGGGAATGTTCCTGTATCTCTGAACTATTTGGACACTCACAGGGAAGTGTTCGAGATGCAAGACAGAGATCCCCAAAGTTATTTTGGGTAACCCTGAGAGACTTATAGAAAACTAGCAGATTACCCCATCTCTGCTGTCATTTTGGACTTACAAACTTATTTACCTGGTAATGTATTTTACCTGCTTCTAACCTTTCAATAACTCATTTCTTTTTTTTAGCTAATAAATCTTTAGTTAGTTTACTAGAGAAATTGGCTGCCAGCGTTTTCTTTGGTTGGAGATTGAGAGTACCCATTGACCTAGGGTAAGTGACTAACCCTTTGGGGTTGGGAGTTGTCACTGTGCCTCAGCGGGTCACAACTGAGAATACCAAATTCAGGACAAACTGCTGAGAAATAGGGCAGACACACCCCAAAACTGGTGGTTATTCTCCCATAAGATATACCAGACCAGCAACAGAAGTAAACTTCTGTTTCACCGTGATGAGTGGTTATTTAAAACCAGTTTCATCAACCAAAAGGTTCTTCTGATCCCAAAGGACCAGCCACATACCCAGGTCAATATATACAGTAATTCAGGTCTTACCTAATAATCATGCTGTTGCCAATCTTTAGTGTCTAAAGATTTATTTATAAAAAGAAAGAACGGTGAGAGTTAAAATTGGTTAAAGGAATCAAACACATACAAAAATTGCAAGGTTCTTGGATCAAACTTGTAGCAATGATGGAATAAACTGCTGGCTTGTTAACTCTCTGGTTGCTTCCAAATCATTGAAAGGTCCACTAGTCCTTTTTATTAGAATGCTCCCATTAGTATAAGTTCGTAGTCCAGAGGTTTGAGCAGGAAAGAGGCAAAATGGAGGTGCTTCCAGGGCTTTTTATAGCTTCTGCCATGTGGAGGGAAACCCATTGTTTCAAACAAAGCCCTCCACACAGCTTGTGGAAAAATACAAGTAACAAAAGATGGAGTTTGGAGTCACATGAGCAAGTCACATGTCCATGCATGCTTTGCTGAGTCATAGCAGAGGCCTTTACCCATGTCAGGTGTGGATAGGTTTCTTCCATGGTTCATTGTGTTCGTTGATGAGCCATCAACTTGAATACTCCATTCACAATGTGCTGGCCAGACTTGGATGCAAATTACCCTGTGGGTGCTACCACAGGAGCAGACACATTTGAAGTACAGGTACATAGTCAATATTCATAACTTCAGCTACAGAAATGATACATGTATACAAATAAAATTCCCCTTTATTTGGCATTGGTGAGGCCTCATCTGGAGTACTGTGTCCAGTTTTGGGCCCCCCACTACAAGAAAGATGTGGAAAAATTGGAAAGAGTCCAGCAGAGGGCAACAAAAATGATTAGGGGGCTGGAGCATATGACTTATGAGGAGAGGCTGAGGGAACTGGGATTATTTAGACTGCAGAAGAGAAGAATGAGGGGGGATTTGATAGCTGCTTTCAACTACCTGAAAGGGGGTTCCAAAGAGGATGGATCTAGACTGTTCTCAGTGGTACCAGATGACAGAACAAGGAGTAATGGTCTCAAGTTGCAGTGGGGGAGGTTTAGGTTGGATATTAGGAAAAACTTTTTCACTAGGAGGGTGGTAAAGCACTGGACTGGGTTACCTAGGGAGGTGGTGGAATCTCCTTCCTTAGAGGTTTTTAAGGTCAGACTTGACAAAGGCCTGGCTAGGATGATTTAGTTGGGGATTGGTCCTGCTTTGAGCAGGGGTTGAACTAGATGACTTCCTGAGGTCTCTTCCAACCCTAATCTATGAAATAGTGTAATAATATTCAGCAAATCAGAACTTTTCCAAAGACCTCTTACATGACATACTTTGTACAAGATTTGTTGCAATTATATAACGGGTAGGAACAATGATCTATGTGGTCATATTTTAATCATATAACATCACAGGAGTAACCTAATGTGATGTGATATTTGGCGTAACGACCAGTATCACAAAGTCCAATTGTCTGGATGGTAATATAGGCCGGAGTGCCTAAGGGGGCTATCCGTGACTCCATGGTAAGGCTAATATAGAGAGCCAGGAGTTCACATTTGTTACTGGCTTAGTGAAATCTAATTATAGAACATACCACCACTTTGGGGTGTCTGCCTTGTTTTCTGACAGTCTGATCTGAGAGTGGCACTCACAGTTGTGAGCCATTCCAGACAGCGTGACACTCATCTTTAGCAATTTGTTCCTTTTTGATTTTCAGGCCATTAAAGAGCTTCTGATGCAGCCATGATTCCATATTATAATTCTTCACACCAGGATAGTCTTCTGTTGTGCCTTGAATATAGTCTCTTTGATAAAATGCCAGCTCTCCTGAACTTGTTTTTCTCTTACATTTTCTTCCTATGGAACTTGCCTACCAGTTCTCTGAGTTTGTTAAAGCTTCCTTTTTGAAGTTCATTCTCCTTATTCAGGTGCTCTCACTCCTTTCTTTCCTTAGAATCATTACGTCTATCATTTTGTGATTACTTCCCCCAAATTGTCTTCAGATTTGCAACTAATTCCTTCCTGTTAGAATCAAGTCTAAAATGACTGTCCCTCTTGTTACTTCCTCCCCCTTTTGAAACAAAAAGTTGTTCCCAACATATTCCAAGAACTCACTGGACATTTTGTGTTTTGCTGTATTACTTTTCTGACAGATATCTGTTAAGGTTAAAATCCCCCATTATTACAGGTGTTATGTTAATATTACAGGCATTTCTGTTATTCTAAAATTGCCTCATTCATCTCTCCTTCCTAGTTTGATGTTCTGTAGCAGACCCCTATCATAATGTCATCCTTTTTTTTTCTTCCCCATTTTATCTTTACCAAGAGATTTCAACTGGTCTGCCTCTCACCTCCTTCTGAACCTGAGAACAAGTGTATACATTCTTCATGTATAGTGCAACACTTCCTCCAGCCTGCCCTTCCTGATCAACCTATGCTTCTCTCTACCAATTTTCCAGTCATGATATTTATCCCACCAAGTCTCTGTGATGCCAGTTAGGCCATGAGTACAGAAACTAGATTATAACTTATCTCCTGCATCTCCTTTCTAGCTTATTCCATTTCTAAATTCAAAGGTACAAATATTTCACTGATTTATATAAAATATGTTATTGAGCCAGAAGCTACTCCATAGTTAAAGTTTTAAATAGCTTTCTACTATAAGACCGATTGTAACTTCTGCCCCCCATAATCAACATCACTCCATCTGAGTTCTCTCTCATGTGGTGGTTGGCCAGAGCAGGTTTGGAGGAGTGTGTGTGTTGGTTTTTAATCTCATGGTAATTGGACAAAGTGGGAGACAGGAGTTTGAAATAGCAGAGGTATTTTCACTTTTGTAAAAATTTCTCCATTCTCTTTTGAACGTCAAACATGGTCAGCAAATTCCAAATGTGGTTTGTTCTGGTGTCCTCAATGAGGCTCTGTGTGTGTGGGGGGGAGGGGGGGGTTGTTTTTGGTTTGGTTTTTTTGTAATTTTAATAGTTTCTTTGAACAACATCTCCACTGACCTTCCATCTGTGGGCCATGAACACCATTGTCCTGGTGAAAACTCTACACACTGGCCTTTAAGCAGCAAACCTACCTACTAAATAGAGGCTGGACACCAAACCCTGCCTCGTCTTTATGGTGTGGGCCAGAGACGGCAACATCTTTCAGACTGCACAAGACTCTGCCCCCATCCACTACCCCTCTTTTGGTCAGAGTACATTCTAGGTACAAACTAGAGATCAAATGTTTCCACATCTATCCTGAGTACATAGCCGGACACTGCAAATAACTTACACATCCTCACAAAACAGGGCTGAGAACCTGATAGTCCTCCTCAAGACTTGATTCTTTCAGCGCTTTCCAACAGTGATCTCTGAAGTGCTTCCCTTCTGATAGAATTACTTCTCTGTAGAAAACAGAAATGGATTTTAACCTGAATTTCAGTGCAAATGATGTTCTCCTTTTGACTCCTTGCTCCCATTTATTGATTGGGTCTTTACTCCCAAATTCAGAAGTAACAACTTGGTCTGTTTGTTTTTTTTCAGGAGTGAAGCCCCATCAGTGCCATATCTGTGGGAAGACATTTTCCCAGAGTGGTAGCCGGAATGTGCATATGAGAAAGCACCACTCCAGAATTGGAGCTGCTGGAAGTAGAGAGCGAGAGCAACCGGGTGAGAGAAAGGCATCCTCCCTGGGATGGGCGTGTGAGGAGGGTGCTCTGACACATGGGTGAGCAAGTGGGTATATAGGGGAGGTGGTGAGAGAGTGTTCTTACAGGAAGTGATAGGAGAGGACAGGCCGGTGAGGGTAGGCAGGTTGTCCCTCCCTAAGGAGGTTAGGGTAGGATGGAGAAGGGAATTCTTGTCTGGATGGGAGGAAGCCCTTCTTGGGAAAGGAGTAGGTAAGAAAGGTTGAGGGTAAAGGATAGAAGGGCATCTCTGTGTGACAGCCAAGGGGCAGGTGGGCCCTTGCTTTGAAAAATCTTGAATCTGATCTCTTTTGAAGTGAAGTTTGTGCCCTTCATACATACCTTTCCTCTGTTTTAGGAGGCCGAACCTATTCTTCCTATATAAGTAATTCACCTAACACATCCAGCTCTGCCTGTTTGTATTGCAGGTGTTCTAAGGGCTTAACATTTTAAAACTCTGGGAGTTCCCACCTGATGGTGTGTTGGAAGCACAGACCCAAGAGTGGGAATTCATAGGTGTGGGGTATCTTTGGAAAATAGACATTGTCACTGGGTCTGTGTGAGACAGAGAAGTCCCTTCCTCTGAGGGTGGTGGGCAGCAAGGGCAGAGTCTAGATAGTTCACAGCACGTTGTTTTTGTAACAGAGTCGCTGCTGGGCAGCAGTTTGCTGGAGGAAGCAGCTGTGCATAGTAAGAATCTGATCTCCGTGAACTCTCAGCCTCGTCTTGGCGTGGAGTCTCTGCACCTGCCAGATACTGAGTCTATTATTGGAGTAGAGGAGGGTGAGACCAGCTGCTCTTTTTTCCACCCCCTTATATGTGGTGATTGAAGGAGGGTCATTCCTCCAGTCTCACTATGATGCAGAGGGATGATTGAGTGTTGCTTTTACTGTGCACGTAGTGGGATGAGTAGATGGAGAATGAATTCTAAAGCTGGAGATGGAAAGGAGATGAATTTTTTTAGCCCATGTCCTGGGAAGGCATTGCAATACTGTTCCTGCAGCGCGTTCTCCTAAAACCTAAGATGTTTTAAATGTTTCAAGCAACAGGCCTTCCATCCTTTACCTTGAGAGACTAAGCTAATACATCTCACTATTAGGGCTGACTCTTAATAGCCTAAATAAATGTACTACTTAATATAATTAAATTATACCCACTGTGTTCTCTTCATCCTCCTAACTTAGTCATTTTGTTGAAGGCCGCAATCAAGTTTGTTTGGTGTGTCAAGTTCTTTAAATGGTTCTGGTATCTTTTGGATGTTCAGACTTTTTCTGAGCTAAAATATTCCCCATCTGGATTAGCTCTAGTATAAGTGTGCATAGCATATATATATATATATATATTGGCTCTTACGTGAAGAGCTCAGAGTTCTTTGATGCACTTAAATTAATAATCCCCAATTAAATATGTCTATTTGCAAATTGCAATCTAAATGTGTGGTGCCACTGCATGTAAATGTGTTGTGATTCACAGAGGTTCTTGCTGAAGCAACACCAGGAGCCCTCCAGTCAGCACCTGATGTGGTTTTGCCACAGTCTCATCACCTGGTCACCATGTCAACAGGGAGACACTCCTATGGGGTGTCTGCTTTACTACAGTAAATCTACAGGTCAGTTGAGCAGGCCTTTATTCCTTCTTTAAAGTTAAAAAAAAATCTAATGCTGCTGCTAAATTTCAGAATAAAAATGAAAAGTGTGTATTTTCACATTGCTGTTTCTAAGATATTTGTAGACCAAAAAAAAGACCCCTTTCTGGCCTTGGAACACAGCTTGTTTTGTTAGGATGATCAGAGATGGTTTTTAAGTTAATTATTTTGTTGTTTTTACTGTCAAGCATAAATTGAGTTCATGGTTACAATGCCAAGATGTGGGTAAATTCGTAGTACACTATATAATATTTAAAACTCAGCTCTTTATTTTAGCAGTACCATTTTCTCCCTTCTCTCCCCTCCCCACCTCCCCCTTTGTAAGGAGTAGTTTAAACTAAAAGGAGAATCTATGTTTGGAAATCTCTTTAAATGGCATCAACTGTTCTTCTTAGAACTGAATCAAAGTTCTTAAATTGTTTAAAAGTCCAATCCTGTTTGTCTTTAGGACAAGCCAAAACATACACAAAGGCAGAGAGAATAAAAATAGCAAAAGTGGGGGTGTCTGACTTGCAGTTCATTTGCTGGAAGATCACTAGCACAGTACAGAACCCAACTGCCAAGGTCCTGGGATTTCCAAAATGTTACCAAGACAGGCTGCTCAGGAATTGCATTTAGCTTCCCAACCAGATCTCGCCAAAATATTGCAATGTTAAATCTATTCTGGTTGGTTAAACTGAACTATTACTACATAGAAGGCAACAAGAGAAAGATATAAAATAGATGGGAGGAAACTTACATGCCAGAGATAGCTGGAACCTTAGCAGCTGCTCAGGACATAGCCATGGGGATAATGATGTCGTCTGGGTGGAATATCTTTCGAATTCAGTCAAATTATCTTATGTTATTAAGTGTTCCCCAGAACTGCCTAAAAGGAGTAGCAATCTTGTCCAATCAAAACAAGTTTTGATAGTTCACATAGAGACATTTCCATCCCTTTTAAGATTTTTTTTTTTTTTTTTTTTTTAATGGGAGGTTGCTGTAAAAACTCTGAAAACTGGCTGACAGACAGAGAGAGACTCTTATCAGCAATTTCATTCAGTTCAAGCAAGCTCACTTTGTGCCACTTTTTTTACTCCAATCTGGGCTTTCTTTCAGTTGCAATTTTACTTAATAGGTTTATAGATTAAGTTGGATCCTCCTGCCATTCTTTCTCCTCCCTCTCTTCCTTCCAGACACTTAAAAATTTTTAATTCAGAGTGGGGTTCAACATAAGTTTCCAGATGGGTGCCCAGGAAAATGAGTTTTCTGAGAACTGGGAGGCAGATGCTGGTGACCTGGTCCTGGGAGCAGGGATGCCTCCTTTGGCTGAATGTTGTGGCAAGCTTTTTAGAACAGGTTGGGTGTTTGTGGGTAGCAGGACAGTTGTGGGTGATTCGGAAGAATGTAGTAAACAAGTTCTGTGTGCAGTATACAGAGGACGTATGGGTTCTATGTGCAGTATACAGATAATGTTCTGTATGCAGATAAATGTTAATCTGAACTGAGTGTGTGTTGACTTTACAGTTACAAAAGGAAGAAGAAACCAATGATCTAGTAAGAGAAGACACAGGATGTAAAGATAGAGAACAGACGTCTGCGGGCAGATCTCTTCAAGGAGAGATGCAGGACCTGAATCCAGAGTACATGTTGTGCAGGCAGCTTACTTTTCATGACTTGCTGCAACAAAAACTAAACTGTCGTCCAGAATGGGAGATGAGATGTAGGACAGGAGAGGTCCTGGTTACTGAAGCAGATTCCTGAAGCTAAATTCAGGAGCCACTAATCATGTTGGACTGACAAGTGGGACTTTCTAAACCTGCCATCGGGAGGGATGCAGCACTTCCACCACTGCAACATCAAACCACTTTCACCTGAAGCTGAAGTTTGTTCACAAGCTCCAGCACGTACAAGGCATTAGTATTGCTTAAGCAACTAATAGGGGTTTTTCTTAGAGGAGAATATTTAGGGTGTTGTGGATTCTAAACCAGAGCATTGCAGTCCCATTCTTCTTTCTGAGTTTTGAAGGTTTATTTCCAGGGTGACCCTAACTAGAATCTGAGGCTCTTCCTTGAGGAGCAGGAGCTTCTCCACCACTCTTCCTTGCTTTATGAAAATATGTTCCCGAGAGTTCCACCTTGCCCCAGAGTCTGAGGCCAGACACAAGTTAGAGGATTACCTCAGAGCCAGCTCTGCTGCTTGCTTTGCCCCATATTTCTTCATTTCTAAAATGCTTATTAGTATGTTTAGTTTTTTTTATTTAAAAATCAGAGGTAGAAGATTTTAAGTGTTTACTGTATTGTAAATAAACAGCCTGTTTCGCTCTTTGGCTTCTGATTTGGTTTGGCAGAAAGTGTTTTTTATTTAAATTCTGTAAATGTAATACACCTCTACCCCAATATAACGCGACCCGATATAAGACTAATTCGGATATAACGCGGTAAAGCAGTGCTCCGGGGGGTCTGCACACTCCGGTGGATCAAAGCAAGTTTGATATAACGCGGTTTCACCTATAATGTGGTAAGATTTTTTGGCTCCCGAGGACAGCGTTATATTGGGGTAGAGGTGTAATTTGTATATCTTTCTCCCAAAGTGTGGCATAGACAGTATTTGCAGGGGTCACTGTTGAAAACATGCTAGGTAGCAGCCGGGGTGAGCACAGAGGAAGTGGTGTTCTAATCATGTTCCATCAATCCAACTAACTGTGGATCTTTCTGCTGTAATGGTCTGAGGTGAAACAGTTAGCTGTGTGGACATTTAAATGATCGTTATTAGACTTCTGAGTTAGCACCCCATTGAGATAAAGGCAGCAGTTTGCATCTTTAGGACGATATGCTACTTCCTGCCACCCTACAGGTACACCTCTACAAGCCTGAGTATAAATGGGCTTTACACAGAAAATGATTTGGGGTGGGGGAGGAATTCTGTTCTCCCCATCCCATCCAACCTAGTGGCATGGCACACACTGACAACACAGTCCCTTCACTACCACTACTTATGGGTAACAGGAGAGGCCTCTGAGGCCAAATCCAGTCCCATAGAAGGGTCAATGTAGTGCCCTGGCCACCAGACTGCTCACATCCTGAAACCTCTCTGCACAGAGTACCCCTGCCTAATGGAACAACAGCGGCTCTTTTGCAGGTAGGGACTTTTGCTATAGTGAAGGGACCATATGTGTTTCTCAGAGATACATTCTCTCTGTCTGCAGACTCAGGACTTGCATTGGTTCCACATTTAGAAGGTGCTTCAATCAGAAAGGCTAGAAAACTTAATTATTTTTTTTTTAAATGAAAGCTTAGATTCTATTGAGACTCGGCCAATGAGAAGGACTGCTACCCTGCAGCACTGGTGTGTGTCAACTCAAAGTTGGGGCGCTGGCTTAGCTGGTGGAAAGGAAAGTGGCAACTCCTGCACCTACCTTATTTTTTTCCAACTTAAAGGGCATGAAGAGAGAACAGAGTGAGGACAGGGTGGCACAAAGAAACAGACATCTTGCAAAAAAATTAAAAAGACATTTTAAAATCTTTTAATCTCAAAGTGCTTTGACATAATGCACATTTTCAGAAAATATTCTAATTGTCAATGAGACTTACCCCCTAAAAACACAGACCCCCACCCCCACTGTTATCTGAAGGAAGATCTCTATTAGCTGTCAGTTATAGAAATACCCTTTATATCATTTAAGATGCAAGCAGTGGAGTGGACATACTCGTATATCGTGCTTGGTCCCACTGAAATCTATGTAGAAAAAACTCTCAGTAATGTTAATGGAGGCAGGCTTGGTCCCCTAACAGCCACTGATATCAAGAGGAGTAGAACTGGTCCCCAAACCATCCACAACAAAAAAGCAAACTAGGGAAATGTGGGCTAGATGAAATTACTGTAAGGTGGGTGCAAAACTAGTTGAAAGACTGTACTCAGAGTAGTAATTAATGGTTGACTGTGAAACTGGGGGGAGTTTAGTAGGGGGTC
Source organism: Emys orbicularis (assembly GCF_028017835.1). Classification (NCBI taxonomy): domain Eukaryota; kingdom Metazoa; phylum Chordata; order Testudines; family Emydidae; genus Emys; species Emys orbicularis. Next base: position 45,127,004 of record NC_088686.1, on the reverse strand, counting down.
TATTCTGGGTCTGGTAAAATTCAATGTTTTCATTAATGACTTGCATCATGGAGTGGAGAATATGCTTATAAAAATTTGCAAATGACACCAAGTTGGGAGGGGTGCAAACACTTTGCAGGACAATTAGAATTCAAAACAACTGTGACAAATTGGAGAATTGGTCTGAAATCAACACAATAACATTCAGTAAAGACAAGTGAAGAGTACTATACTTAGGGGTGCATCTAATTTTTTCTTCCTACAAAAGGGGGAATAACTGCTAGGTAGTAGTACTGCTGAAAAGGATTGGGGCGGGGGAGGGTAGAGTGGCTCACAAAGTGAATATGAGCCAACAATGTGATGCAGTTACAAAAAAGGGCTAATATCAGTCTGGGTTGCATTAACTGCACTGTCCTATGTAAGAAGTGGGAGGTAACTGTCCTGCTCTATTTGACAGTTCTGGGTGGCACGCTTTAAGAAAGATGTGGACAAATTGGAAAGTCCCAAGAAGAGCAACAAAAATGATAAAAGGTTTAGAAAACCTGATTTATGAGGAAAGATTTAAAAAATTGATGTACACCTCTACCTCGATATAATGCTGTCCTCGGGAGCCAAAAAATCTTACCGCATTATAGGTGAAACCGCGTTATATTGAACTTGCTTTGATCCACCGGAGTGTGCAGCCCCGCCTCCCCAGAGCACTCTTTACCACGTTATATCCGAATTCTTGTTATATCGGGTCGTGTTATATTGAGGTAGTTTTGAAAAAAAGACGACTTGATACTAGTGTTAAAATATGGGGGGACCTGACAATGTTTAAAATGTTAAGGCTGTGATGAAGAGGATAGTGATCAATTGTTCATGTTCTGGGAAAGTAGGACAAGAAGAATCAGCAAGGGAAATTTATGTTAAATATTGGGGAAAACTTTCTAATTATAAGGATAGTTAAGCGCTAGAATAGGCCTCCAAGGTAAGATGGAATACCTGCCATTGGAGGTTTTTAAGAACAGGTTAGAAAACATCTGTCAGGAATAGTCTAGGTATACTTGGCCCTGTCTCAGCACAAGGAGTTGGATTAGAAGAGCTCTGAAGTTCCCTTCCAACCCTACATTTCTATTAACTTTGCTTAATTACAGCATATAGGCAGGACGTGACTTTAGGGAACTTTAAGGGGTTTTAACAAACTGATTTTGAGCTAGGAGAGAACAACACTGGACAGGAGTCCAAACTTCAGATTAGGATAGCTTTTTAATTACATGGAGCTCAAAATGTGATGAATTGCCTCAAACCTTGCACCGACACCCTTCATAGTAAATCATACTACTTTCAGGCCAAACCCATGATCTGAGCCAAAGTTACAAGGGGCTAAATCGAGCTTTATAATGGAAAGTGGTTGCAACTTTTATGGCAAGACTGTGTCTCTAGAACAATAGGAGAGGAGCAGAGCTGCTGTTGAGCTGGTGCAGAGGCAAGATGCTAGAGAAGAGCTTCTTTTCCAGTCTTCTCCCCAGGGGAATTCAAATCCATAACCCTAGTATTCTGTACAAATATCTTACTTAAAATCCACTTCAACATACACATTCAACATGAAACATCAACAGAAATCAACATCAAAAAAGGACAGCTTCAGAGCAGAATTTTAAAATCTACTAAATTTGCCCTTTCCATTCAGAATCTTTTGAGTATAAAGGAAGTGAACGCAAGTGTACATGTCGTCCGCCTTCAGGTATACCTCTCCTTTTCAGCAATAGTGCCCCAACCCATTCCCCTCCTCTCTCCCTGCTTCAAGCAATCTCACTGTTAGTCTGGTTTTCAGGTTTCGAACCAAGGGACAGGGAAATGAGTCAGTTGGGGAACACTTTTGAGGGATTTAGGAGGGGACCATGGGGAGAGGCAAGAGTCAATCCTCACCACCTGGCTCCTGTGTGTAGTCTTCCTATGTCATTCAAACCACAGCAACTTTCTCTTAAGTCAGTCACTTGGAAATACAGTAGAATCTGAGTTACAAACTGCCCAACCATAAACCTTATTTGGAACCGGAAGTACACAATCAGGCAGCAGCAGAGCCCGGGGGAGGGAAGCAAATACAGTAGAGTGCTGTGTTAAAAGCAAACTACTAAAAAAAAAAGGGAAAGCATTTTCTGCATAGTAAAGTTTCAAAGCTGTATTAAGTCAATGTTCAGTTGTAAACTTTTGAAAGAACAACCATAATGTTTTGTTCAGTTACGAACATTTCACAGTTACAAATAACCTCCATTCCTGAGGTGTTCATAACTCTGAGGTTCTACTGTCGAAACTCTAGAACAGTGGTTCCCAAACTACGGGTTGTGCCCCCAAGTGGGATTGTGCCACCGGCAGATGGGACTGCAGTCATGCCATCAGTGGATGCGTTTACGGTGCTCCTGTGTGTGTGGAGGATCCCATTTTGCTCCACACAACATGACCTTGCATGTACAGTGTGTGTGAGATCATGCTGTGTGGCAGACACCATGCTGCTCTACAAAATGGCATCCTCCAAGCTGTCAGGTCACAGGAAGCAGTAAGTCTGCAGGTAAAAAGTTTGGAACTGCTGCTCTCAAGAATCTTGGACTAAAGGAAATAATTGAAAGAAGGTCCACTGAGTCTTGTGCAGGGTTCTTATGTTGTCATTTTCTTTGTTCTCTGCTCTTCCTAAGATTCTTCTTCTTGTACAGTGCCAATGTCTGTGTCCTTCTGAGACTCCTGAGCTCTGTAGAAACAGTCAGAACCTTTTGTTAAGTATTGGAAATGATCTGAGCTACTTTAGTCTATGCAAGAGAAGCAGAAGTCTGGTCATACAGGTCATAAGCACAAAAAGCAATAGGGGAGCCTTATTACTTGAAATAGGCATAACTGAGTTATACTTTTCACCTGTGATGATGGCACAGCTTAGAATTCTTTGGGAACAAGGAGGAAGAATGTTTCTGTCTAGCCAAAGACAGGAGAGTTGGTTCTATATCCTTACTGCTTTCATTACCTGTGAGTTTCAGACTCTTCCTCCTTTGGTAGGTCAGTAGCATCTCTCCCTTTGTTCCTTACAAATTCCTCATTCAACCCCACCTGACAAAGGGTGTCTCGGTAGTGTCGCTCTGCCTCTTGCCGGGCATCATGCTATGGAATTGAAACAGAAAAATGAACCAACCAGAACTGGGTCCTTCCCCATAATGGACACCCTAAAATAATTCTATCTAGAGGGTTTCAGTTCCCAGCAGCTACACAGGGGCTGTGATAATAGAGAGAGCTCTGTTCAGAGTCACAACTGTGAGCCACCTCTTTCCACACTCCTGTTCCTTGCCCCTCTCATACTCCCTGCTGACAGCACTCCCATCCTAGTAGGCCAACAGATGTACCCCAATCCTGATTCAGCTACACCCTTCTTTCTATGTGCTGGTTCCCAGTTTGAGGGAGAGGTTGGGAAGCAGGTAATTTCAGTCCCAGGGGAGTACGGTGGGACTGGTGTAGGAATTAGATCCACTTTGGAGTCTCTCCCAGCCCACTTGCAAGCAGCCAGAAGTCATCCCCCCTCACTAGTCCAACACCCTTCATTTACTCCAACTAAACTCTGCAAATTTGCCTATTCCAAGATGTCATCCATTCAGAAATTAGACAGTTCTAAAGGTTAAACCAAACTATCGGTGTGGATGGCCTCCTTCTCTTTAGGTGAGTGAATGCCACACCAACCTTGGCTAATTCTTTCTAACCTGACAAATAGGAGATTGACCTCAATGGGGTTACTGCATAAAGATGCCTATGTCTTTCTCTTCCCACCCAGATCAATTGCTCAGCTGAACAGTTTTATTATGAGCCGGGAAGACAGCTCTTTTAAGAGGCTTAATTTAGTGTGCAGCTGGCTTGTCCCTACATCTAATCAGACTATTCCACAGCTCAGAGCTGATGTGTAGAATTTGAAAGAGGAAACCCAGGAGGAAGTTTTTTACATGGTACAAGGTTTGCAGCCACACCAAATGTTTGGTTTTTAAGCTGTTTATTTTTAATATAGTATAAGATATGTAGAGGATATTGTACATTGATGAGATGTACTGAATAAATAGTCCCTGCCCAACAAGCTTGCAGTTGATTGGAGGGACTACATTGTTTCTTTCTTTCTAGGACCTTTCCAAACAAAAGTACAGAACAAACACCAAATTGAGTATGGTCTTCAAATGGTTGTAGACTGTAGATTTTTACATTGTAAACTATGTTATTCAGGGCAGGGACAGTGAGTTCATATAGTGCCTGTCAGAATGATGCCCTAATCCTGATTAGGGCCTTGGGGGGTTACTGCATTATAAATTAATAAATAGCTGTAAAGCTTCACAGAAAAGCTGAGCACAATGGAGTGTTTTTTTTCCTGAGGGAGGGAGGGAGGGAGGGAGTGAGTTTCCCAAATATTAAATGGGAAGCTGTTCCATGTCTGTCCCTTTCTGAATTTAGTCCAGAGACTACATAGCTTTTGAACCTTCTTATTCCTGGCTGAATTCCACCCAGCTTCCTTACTCATCTCTACAATTAGCTGACAAAATATCTTGTGCTCCATACTGGTACTAGAGCTTTGAATGGTTACCTTTGTGACCTGTTCGAAGAGGTATGGTCGGTTCTTGACTCGTATCTGCATTTCTTCCAGTTCTTTTTTGTACTCCTTTGTTCTTTTGCGGTCATTCTGCCTGAAATGGAAAAGTTCCCTGACTAATCGTGGTGCCCTCTGACTGACTTCTTGGTTTCTGATCAGTTGGAATGACCTTCTAAACCCTCATCTCAAATACCTCCAGGACATGCTCTTAATTGCTTGCTTCTGCTTCACATACTGTGTGCATCCGACAAAATGCATTTATGCTGCTGCAGGGTACACAGTACTAGGTAAGGTTCCACTTGAAGATGAGCAGTGAAACAGTTAATACAAACACAAATATTGAGGATGCAGTGGTGGAGGCACTCACAGAAAATGTGATCCTTGTGGTTTTTTCTATCTGTTTGGAAACAGCTGTGTTGAAATGCAAAATAAAAATAAAAATAAAAATGACAGTGAAATGGGCATGACTGCCAGAGGAAGGTAAATTTTGGGTCACAGGTGCCCAGGGTCAATCCCCTTCCAAAGCAATTATCTTTTGTTGTTAAAAACAAGCTACTGCTGCAAAGAGCTATCTATCAATGTGGCCTGGGATACTGACCAGTTCTGTTTCAGCTTCTCCTTGTGCGTCTCCTCCAAGCTTTTATGGGGATCCATTGCTTTTGCTCGACTGCTCATAGATTTATGCATAGCCTGACATTTCTTTCTCTGTATCTCCATCCAATGAATTCCTTCATTCTCCCTGCTCTTTTTGTCTTCCTGGCAGTATCTATACAGAGAAAAGTGGGTAATGGGGCAGCAAGTTCATTTCAGAGTACAGGAGTATTGGCTGTGAATCTCACTCTGCTAATGCTGAAATGTGACAAGCTGTCTAAAAGGATAATTAATGTGTTACTTCCATGTAATGCCAAAAACACTTGGGGTGGAGCATGGCAAGAGAAGGGAACAAGCAAGGGAAAGGGATTAGCAAGGGGGAAATATATGGAGGAAGAAGATGAGAGAGGGAGGACAATAGGCACTTGGATACTAAAGTGATGGGACTATCTAAGAAATGACAGACACACATGCAGAGGGGAAAAAACGTATCTTACAGAGGTCAGCACCTCTTGTCATTCAATGGGGGAGAAGCTGCTTCCAGAAAAACCAATGTAGGCATTGGTGGGAGAGGCAGGTGTGATGGGGAAGAGCTAAACAATTTCAACTGTCATCTTCTCTACTTTATTATTAGTGGGGCATGGTCCTGTAACCAAGTACCTTTTTTTCCCTACTCACCTAATAGCAGATTCCCTCTTTCTTGTTGCATCTGTAATGTGCACTGGAAGGGTGTTGGAAGAGAGAGAGGAGAGACCAGTCAGAGAATGACTTCTTTGCACCGGAGCCTTGGAAGACTGCTGAAAATCCAGACAGAAATGAAATCTAGTTTAGTATAATTGTGAAATGTGCTGAATCTCCTCTGTTGTTCTTTAGGTAGCTACTGAAGAGACTCAAACATGTCTTTAGCAGTCTGTGAGGACAGACCTCCAATTCATGCCTACCAATGAGGTTGGTGGAAGTCCTTAACATGACACTGAAGAGAGAGATCAAAAAGATAATCTTGTCCATCTCTTCCCAGTGCAGCATTACCACTTTCTAGAGCAGAGGTGGGCAAACTATGGACCGCGGGCCACATCCGGCCCGCAGGACCGTCCTGCCCGGTGCTCTGTGCTGCGCAGTGGTGTGGCTGGCTCCAGCTGGGCGGCGCGGCTGCAGCACCACCAGCCACCGGTGCTTTAGAAAGCGCGGTAAGGGGGCGAGGAGTTGGATAGAGGGCAGGGGAGTTCGGGGTGGTGGTCAGGGGGCGGGGGTGTGGATGGGGTCAGGGTGGGGAACAGGGGGGTTGAATGGGGGCAAGGGTCTGGGGGGGCAGTCAGGAATGAGAGGAGGGGTTGGATGGGGCGGTGGGGGTTCGGGGCGGTCAGGGGACAGGGAGCAGGGGTGTGTGGATGGGACAGGGGTTCCAGAGGAGCCGTCCGGGAACGGGGGGGTTGGATGGGGCAGGAGTCCCTGGGGGGGGGGCACGACCCCCTCCCCTAACTGGCCCTCCATACAATTTACGAAACCCGATGCAGTCCTCAGGCCAAAAAGTTTGCCCGCCCCTGTTCTAGAGTTTTGTTCAGTCTAATTTTAAAGACCATCTTTTACAACTTTCCTTGGAAGACTATTCCACAGCCTAATGCATGTCATTGTCCACAAGCTTGTGCAGATATTCTGCATGAATTTTCCCTTTCTTCTTGATTACTAAGAATGCATAATGTTTACAAAGAAGTGAGTTTCTAATCAATGGCACATATTGTTCAATATAGATAAGGAAATAAGGTTGTTGAAAACACACAAGGCAAATTATACTATAATTTTTAAAAAATCAGATTGTATGACTTCTTCCTAGCACAGTATAAAGAACTGAACAATGGAAAGGCTATTATTCTCATCATTCTAGAATGCACTGTTGGGTTACCAGGCCCCGGATACTCCTGGAGGCAGCCCACTGGATCACTGTTTTGGTGCCCAGCTGCTCATATTACACCATAAACCCAGTTTTCTTCCTCTGTCTGGCAGAAGCAGCTCACTGTACTCTGTCTTGTTTTGGGGAAGGTCTTGGACTTTGGTCTTGAACGGAGTCTGTTCCCCTCAGCTCTCCTCCAGCAGGCAGAAGTCAGATTGATCTCAGTGGGTAGGCAGAAATGGCTGTGCCTTGGCTGCCTTTGCCTCACTCCTCAATGCCCTGCCTCTGGCTGACCCGGGATCTAGGGAGGGGCCGTCTTAGACAAGAGCAGAGAGGTCTCCCTGCCAGGTAGGTTAGCTTCAGTAAAAATATATAGGATTATAAATCAAAAGACAGAGATCCCAGCAATCTGACACCTGGAGCGGTGTGAAGGGTGTAATGCTGCAGAAACACATCATCCCCTCACCTTCATTTTCTGCTCATTAGCCTGTCTCTGCCTGTAGTGGAGATTGGAGGTTCTCAGTTTAAATGGTTGATTACGAGTTGGCTCTTTGACTTCTCGTATCCTTATTGCTTCTCTCTGAAACGCCCAGTAAAGTCTTTCAAAATCAGGCACCGCTGGGTTAATTCTTGGTTTAAAGCTGAAGTCATCTTGCAGGAAGCTGAGTTTTTCTTGTTTGGTTTTGGTGGCGATTCGGGACTGTGGCTCTCTTTGTCTGTTGCTAGGATCAATAGGAGCTGAGGAGTTTTCCAACAAATCCTTGGCTCTCATCTGAATGCGAATTTTCCTGTAGAGTTCAGCTTCTGGGAAACAAAACCAAATCAATGAGAATAAAGACTGGAAGAGGGTGTTGGGAACTGCCAACACAGAAAAGGGAGAGGTTGGGAGCACAGTGAGGTCTTGCTCCTACAAATATTTCATCATAATGGGAGAGAATGGGAGCGGCTAACACAGGCAGAGTGTTCAATATTGGTTTGCTTAGTGCATTTTTCCACCCAAAATGCAAGATTGGTCCTTATGACTTTTTCCTAACCCCTCACAAGCACCATGGACTGATTTTTCCTTTCTTGCTGTGGCATAAATTACTGAGCACACCATCCCTCCAGGGGTGCAGTTTCTGGACAGGTTGTTTCTCCACCGCCACCACCATAAGGGTGCCGGTGAAGGTAGCTGCACCCTTCTGTCCTGCAGGAATGTGATGGTAAGGGGGCTCTGTGATGATCTGTTGTTTTCTTCCATTGAGTAATGTCCCTGGGGCTGATCACATGATCCAGACATTGTAACTCGAGTATACTTTTACCAGGTGATTTTTTTTTTCTATGAAGGATCCAGTGATCTTAGTCCATATTAGAAAAGATTCTGGGTAAAAATACATACAGTGGGGAGCAGAGCTCTGCATCCCTGAAGTCCTCATTTCATGTCATTTCTGGGCCTAATTTTCTGTGGGAGGTGGGGAGTGTATGTTGTAGGGATAATATGCAAATTTGACTTCTTTCATCTGTGCCATTTTCGTGGACACTATGTACGCAAAATAATTTCCCCACTTTTAGAAAGGATGGTGGATAGTGCTGTTGGCACAATAAGGTTTTTATAGGGCTTGTGTAGAAATATATATAGTCTACAAGGTTATAATGACTTAAGTGTGACATTCTATTGAAAATGTTCAATTTTTTCCACTGATTCTCATGTAACACATGAAACCTGCATTTGTGCATATCCAATTGGTCAGTTGCCTAATTACAATGGTACAAGGTACCCACACTGGCTGCTGGGACATTGACCATAATGGTACAGCACAGAATAGCAAAATAATGATCCACCGAATCTGGTAGCACTCTCAGATCACACCAGTTGTCTAACCAATCAAGTATCTTATATGTCTTCCCTATCCAGTCAGTTTAATAGTCCATTTAGAATAGTACATTGCAAGAGAATATAGCTGGTGGAAAAAATTATAACAAACACACTCAATTGGAGAGAAAACCAGAGGCAACAGTAAAGGGATATGGATTACAGCAATTAGCAAATTAGACATTTGCAAAGAAATGTGATATGGCTTTAAAATGGCCAATGCAAATTTGGATAGTATATGCAAACACATCATGTCACAGAGCATGGAGGTGATGAGAGACTGTACATGGCTCTGGTGAGGTCTGCCTGCAATAGTGGTTTGAGTTCTTGGCACCATAGTACCAGAAAAATATTGACAAAGTTGAGGGACTGAGAAGAGCAATAAAAATGATTAGGGGATTGATTTCTCAAGAGCTAAACAACAACCACAGTGTAACAAGTCTACAAATATCTGAAGGAAAGAAAATTTATTTAGGGGTCTTCAAGTAGGTACATTTAGGCTGAATATGAAGAAAAGTTCCCTGATAGAGCTGTACTTAGCTAAGGAATTCTTGCCTGAAGGAACTGGTGGAAGTCTCATTGCTTGGGACATTTAAAAGTGGACTATATAGAGCCCTGGAAACAAGACTGTGGGGAACAATCTTGTATAGACTTTCATAACTTAACAGATGTCCCCCATCTTGAACTTTTAAGATTCATCGTGTCCTTTAATCTTCCACTGCCAACTCTGTCACAGACCAGCATAGTCCATGTAGCTCAGAATCAACAGTCTGACCCCCTGTGGTACTGGAAAATATTGTAAATCTATCTAATCCACCAGGGGCCAATATTAGATGTTTCAGAAGAAGGTGTAAATTTCCCTGAGCTAGTAACCCTCATGAAGGCCTGTACTTTCACATCAACTCAGCAAGCTAGAGGGGGTGAGCCAATGAGCTCAGGGACAGCTCAGAACAGCATGCTAAAGCTGCTGAACCCATGAGTTCAAAGATGCCTTGACATCAGTCCAGACAAAATGAGGCACTGAGTGACCATACAACATCATTCCCTTTAACAACAGACCAGAAATCTAGAGGTTTTAAGTTGGTAACTTCAGAGAGACTTCTAACTTGATATCAGCAAAGAAAAGCTAGAAGGGCATGTCACTAACCTCACAAAGCCCTGTGCATTGACATCAGCCAAGCCAGTTAAAGGAGCTGAGCCAGTACCATAACAGAGCTTGTCCCCTGATATCAGATGAACAAGCTAGAGGTGCTGTGTCAGAACTTCTATGGCTCCTGCTCTTGCTTCTTCATTGGTGAAATAAAGATTCATCTGGTAGAAAAATCAGGAGTGGGGAAGGAGAAGCTGTGGTTTGGCTGAGCACCTTATATAGGACTCCAAGCCTTATTATCAGTATATGTGGAGCACACTGCACCTGATGGGAGAGAAATGATTGTCCAAATTATAATCTCCCATCAGCTTTCTTGGAAGATCTGTCCCACTGCTGGTTACCCCTCCCATCCAGAGGAAAAACTGAATTACCCCATCAGGTTCCTCTCCTGTTCTGGCATTCCGTGGTGGGATGTGTGAGAGGAGGGGGTGGTTGGGAGCACAAGGGATGTGCTCCTACAGCGTTCCCATACTGTGTATTCATGTTTACTTGCACACGCTCATGATTGGACAGCTATGAGCTTACTTGGAGACATGGATATTTTTCAAAGACCAATGTTCCCATGCTCTTCCCTGGGCCATGTTCCATCACACAGGTTGATGCAATGTCATGTCACTATGTGACAACATCACTAGAATTGGTGACTCCCCCTCCTATTTTGATCTACTTTAACCATTATTCCTTCATTACAGAGACAATATGAGTGAGGTAATATCTTATATTGGACCAAGTTTTATTGGTGAGAGAGACAAACATTTGAGCTACACAGAGCTCTTTGGCCTGGGAAAGGTACTCTGACTGTCACAGTAAATACAAGGTTGAACAGATAGTTTACTTATGCAGTTCAACCTTGTATTTAGCTATGACACTGAGTACCTTTCCCAGAACTGAGGAAGAGCTCTGTGTAACTCAAAAGATTGTCTCACCAACAGAAGTTGGTCCAATAAAAGACATTACCTCACCCACCTTGTTTCTCTAATATCCTGGGACCAACACTGCTACAACAACATGCTTTACTCCTTCATGTAATTCATGTAACTATGCAATACTACACCAGGGGTAGGCAACCTTTCAGAAGTGGTGTGCCGAGTCTTCATTTATTCACTTTAATTTAAGGTTTCACGTGCCAGTAATACATTTTAATGTTTTTTAGAAGGTCTCTCTCTATAAGTCTATATTATATAACTAAACTATTGTCGTATGTAAAGTAAACAAGGTTTTCAAAATGTTTAAGAAGCTTCATTTAAAATTAAATTAAAATGCTGATCTTACGCCGCCAGCCTTCTCAGCCCGCTGCCAGCCTGGGGTTCTGTTCACCTAGGCCGGCAGCGGGCTGAGTGGGGCCTGCGGCCGGGACGCCGGCTGGCAAGGGGCCGGCAGCCGGGACCCCAGACCTGGGGGTGGTGGTGTTCAGGGGTCAGGGCAGAGGGCTGGGTGTGCGTGTGGGGGGTCAGGGCAGAGGGCTGGGGGTGTGGGGGGGTGTGCAGGTCAGAAGGCTGGGAGTGTGGGGGGGTTCAGGGGTGAGGGCAGAGGGATGGGGGCTGTGGGGGTGCAGGGCAGAAGGCTGGGAGTGTGTGGGAGTTCAGGAGTCAGGGCAGAGGGCAGTGGGGGTGTGGGGGGGTTCAGGGTCAGGGCTGAGGGCTGGGGGGCGTGGGGGTGCAGGGCAGAGGGCTGGGTGTGGGGGGGTTCAGGGGTCAGAGCAGAGGGCTGGGTGTGTGTGGGGGGTCAGGGCAGAGGGCTGGGGGTGTGGGGGGGGTTCAGGGGTCAGGACAGAGGGCAGTGGGGGTGTGGGGGAGTTCAGGGGTCAGGGCAGAGGGCTGGGGTGTGTGGGGGTGTAGGGCAGAAGGCTGGGTGTGTGGAGGGGTTCAGGGGTCAGGGCAGGGTGTGGGGGTGTGTGGGGGTACAGGGCAGAAGGCTGGGTGTGGGGGGGAGTTCAGGGGTCAGGGCAGAGGGGTGGGGGTGTGTGGGGGTACAGGGCAGAAGGCTGGGTGAGTGTGGGGGGGTTCAGGGCAGAGGGCTGGGGTGCTCAGCTCGTGGGGGTGCTCCCAGCCCCCTGACCTGAGCGGCTCATGGCAGTGGGCTGGAAGGGATATGCCCTGTTCCACACCCTTCCCCAAGGTCCCGTTCCTACCTCTTCTCTGCCTCCTCTACGGAGCAGCAAGCACGCTGCCACTCCTCCCCCTCCCCCTCGCAAGGGCCATCAGCTGATCGGAGCAGGGAAGGAGAGGAGGAGGGGCAGGAAAGCACAATGCTGGGGGAAGAAGCGGGGGAGGGGAGAAGCTTGGCTGCCGCAGGACCAAGCTTCTGCCTCCTGCCCCCGCAGGGGAGAGCGGTGGGTGGGTGGGCTGAGTGGGGCTGGGCGCAGGGACCGCGGCAGGCAGAAGCGTGCCACTGAAAATCGGCTTGCGTGCCGTGTTTGGCACACGTGCTGTAGATTGCCGACCCCTGTACTACACTATGGAGAAAATGTCTTCCCAATTCACATGCTGCAGATGCTGGGAAGTTCTCACTGCCTGCTTCAAGGTGTGAGAGCCCTGCCTCCCTGCTTCCTTTACTCTGATAAAATAAATGTTTGTACGTGATGGATGGACAGGCTAACAAGCAGCCCTCTTTCAATCCCTACACGTGGGACAACTACTTCTTTCTTATGGCTCTGAGCAATCTTGACTCTTTTCCTGGAGAGATGTCCCTATCAGGAAGTGCCTAACAGGACAAGGAGCAGAACATGTTATTTCCCAGCATGCATTGTCATGGCAGTCAGTGAGAGAGGTGACAGGCAAAGTGAGGCAGACATGGAATCCCTTCTACAGGAAGATGACTAAGCACTTTACCTTTGAGTTTATCCCCAAGAACTGGGTTATAGATGAATTTAGGGACTGTCTTGTTGCCTTTTGGTTTGGAGTTCTCAACTGGAGCCAGTGCTGCCAAGATCTTCTGTCTGATGGCCTCCTTTTTCTTGTCCTCCTTCTCCAGGAAGCTGAAGGGTCGCTGAGTGGAAAGGAGCAACTCTTTTCTCTTCTGTGTTGCAACCTCCCTGCGAATCTCATTCTGCTCCATTATTTCCTGGTAGAGTGGCAAGTAGACATGGGCAGGCACCGGCTGTGCGCGGAACTGCTTCTGGCACTCTGCCTCCTCCTGACTTTGTCTTTTGTCCCTTTGTTTTTCCAGCTCAAGGGATGCACGTGATTTCATCAACTGGGGCTTTTTATGAGCCTCACGCAGAGTCATCTTGAAGGGCTGGGGGATGGTGATAGTAGAGACCCAGGCAGATGCAGCACTCTTTGGCCTCAGGTGGGACTGAGGAAGTGAGAGAGGATTTTGCTGATCCCAAGGACTGTCCAAGTTTAGGTCAGTTACAGAACTGGACTGGCTTATGATACTAGATCTGTGGGTAGGACAAAGACATGATTATTAAAGAGGCCGTAACAAATAAAGCGATAAGAAATCTCAAAGGGACATGCAATAGAGAGCTACCTTCTGGCTGGGTAGAAGTGACACTTATATACATTTGTAAAGTCCTTTGAGAACCTCTGATCAAAAGTGCTATATAAATGCAATATACTAGAGAGTTGCATACTTTGTTGCTTATGTAGGCCAAGCAGCACATACAACTGGGCCCCTCACCCCTTGATGCCTAGAATGTTCCCTGAAATTTTGGAATTGATCCAACATGGTCTTCCAAAGTTATCATGTTACAGACAGACAAACAGAAATGCCATTGAGTGGAGGGTTAGGTCTCACTTGCTCGGCCAATATCGGAATTCAACTGGAGGCATTTCCAGGAAGATCATGAACAGAAGGAAAATAACAGGTTTCCAATGTGTCCTACCTTGAAGCCTCATAGGGCTTGCCCTGCAGAGTCAATCGCCCGTTGTCTTGGAAGAAGTCTTCCAGTTCCTCCTTGAAGGGTTTCTGGTCATTCTCCAATTTTACCTGGTAGAGCAAGCCCAGTTCTAACAGATACTGTCTGTTTTTCATCTTGAGTGCCTGCAGTGTGTCATAATACCCCTCAGCTGAGTTTGAGACAGCTACCATTTCCTTGCCTGGCTGGAGAAAATCCAACAGCTCATCTGTCCTGGGCTGAGTGACACCACCACCAACTCTCTCTGTTTCTGGCTCAGAATCTGAGGAAGGTTGAGGTGGAAACACCTAGAGAGATCAGAGCTGGATGTTCAGTAAAGCCATTAATAACGGTCTTACACTAATGTCTTGAGCTCTGAGAGGCAACTCCCACACACAGCCTTCTGCCTGTTCTGATGCCAAACTCCATCTTAGCCAGCTGCATTCCCACTGGTGCAGGAAGGCAGAAAATACAACATAAAAGAGCTGACAAGGATAAGTGCAGAGTCCTACACTTAGGAAGGAAGAATCCCATGCACTGCTACAGGCTGGGGATCGACTGGCTAAGCAGCAGTTCTGCAGAAAAGGACCTGGGGATTACAGTGGACGAGAAGCTGGATATGAGTCAGCAGTGTGCCCTCATTGCCAAGGCCAACGGCATATTGGGCTGTATTAGTAGGAGCCTTGCCAGCAGATCGAGGGAAGTGATTATTTCCCTCTATTCGACACTGGTGAGGCCACATCTGGAGTACTGCGTCCAGTTTTGGTCCCCCCACTACAGAAGGAATGTGGACAAATTGGAGAGAGTCCAGCGGAGGGCAACAAAAATGTTTAGGGGGCTGGGGCACATGACTTACAAGGAGAGGCTGGGGGAAACTGGGGTTATTTAGTCTGCAGAAGAGAAGAGTGAGGGGGATTTGATAGTAGCCTTCAACTACCTGAAGGGGGGTTCCATAGAGGATGGATCTAGACTGTTCTCAGTGGTGGCAGATGACAGAACAAGAAGCAGTGGGGGAGGTCTAGGTTGGATATTAGGAAACACTATTTCACTAGGAGGGTGGTGAAGCACTGGAATGAGTTACCTAGGGAGGTGGTAGAATCTCCATCCTTAGAGGTTTTTAAGGCCTGGCTTGACAAAGCCCTGGCTGGGATGATTTAGTTGGTGTTGGTCCTGCTTTGAGCAGGGGATTGGATTAGATGACCTCCTGAGGTCTCTTCCAACCCTGATATTCTATGATTCTATGACCTAAAAGCTATAAAAAGCAGAATACCCAGTGCCTCTCTAGCGCTCCCTGTCATGCAAGGGTCTTGCTGTTGGGGCTGTTTCAGTTTACACACTATAATCTATGCAACTCAGTCCTTTATGCTCTCCTCCCCACCTTCAGTTGTGTCCAGCACTTTTTGGACATAGCTGTGAATCTGGCCTATGGTACCCAGTCCTGTTCCAACTGACATCAATAGCAAAAACAAAAATCTCATTTTAGTGATGGGAGCAGGATTGAGCCTCTAACTCTCACTGGAGTCAATGGCAGCAGGAATCAGCCCCAAACTATCCACAACAAAATTCATTAACAACTTTGCTTAATTACAATCTATTTTCCCCAAATAGTGCCAGGTTGGGAGTTTTAAGGGGATTTAACTATTTGGGAAATTTGGAGAGTTATGAACAAGTATTTCTGAGGTAGTGGGAGACAAAGAAACAGAAGTCAGGGTAATTTTTCAATGACCTGTAACACAAACATCCCTCTTTGACCTCTGGGGTGAATCTGGCAGTCATCAGGCCATGTACATTTTCCATGCTATATTTTTAGGGAGGTTAAAATAATGGAAGCTGGCTGTAACCTTACCGGGGCAGAGGCTGCAGCCTCTCCACAAGGCAGACAAAGGGTTAGGGTGCTGATGTCCAAGGTCTCTGGCTAGTAAAGAGGAATGGGGGCCAGTAGGGGACAAAGGGCTTTCCCGTGGTGCAGGCACTGGGACTTAGGCGACCTGGCTTCTTCAACTCCCTGCTTCGCCGTGGCCTCCCTGGGCGACCTCGGGCAAGTCACGTGGCCTCCCTTGGCATCAGTTCCTCCCGTGCAATAGGGGGAAGAGCCCCTCAATGGCCAGACCAGGGGTGGTGCTCCGTTGCCATAGTAACGGGGCCATGGCGCTGAGGTGACACACGGGCCGTCAATCCCGCACGCGCCCTGAAACCGTTACTCGGAGCGGGCAAAGAAAACGCCGGTGGTTCCCATGGTAACAGCCCCATGGTGCTCGGCCCCGCCCTTCTCTCACCTGTCGGGTCCGCGCCCCGGGCCCCATTTTGGCTCCACTTAGGGCTCCCAGTTGCCTCGACACTGTCATCTCTGGTCCTCACGGGCTGTGCCTAGCCCCGCCCTCCGGCGGGCCCTACCAGTTCATTGGTCAGTGGATGCCAGTAGGCTAGTCCAATTAGCGCTGTGGCCAGGCCTCTAAGCCCGCCCTCTCTGTCCTCGCTGCTTCAATAGCCAATGATCGCCTTTCCTACTGCCCGTCGATTGGGAGGACCTTTCCAGGAAAGAGTCGCCCTGCATGCATCTCGGCTGTTGTCACACGCGTTGTCATGGCGCTTATTTTGTCACTTCCGTTTTGGGCGGTTGTTATGGTGCTGGGTCCGTCACTTCCGCAGTGATGGCGGTGTGGGTGTCCGCGGGTGGTTGTGGTCTCTTGTCGCCAATTAGGGGACGGCTCCGGGCCGGGTGGGCCGCGGTCCTGGCGTGGAGGGTCCCGTTGCGGGCCGCAGGCACCGGGCCGGTGTATGATGTGGTGGTGTCGGGCGGGGGGATGGTCGGGAGCGCTATGGCCGCGGCGCTGGGTAAGGCCTTGTCGCGCTCACCTGGGCTGGGGGTGGGTCGGTCCATCCTCTTTGCTGCGGGGTTAGAACGTGTCCCGAGGAGTGGCCATGCCGGGCCCCGGTTCTGACTGGCCGTGAATGTGCCCAGAGAAGCCTCAGAGCCCGGCGGTGGTGGGTGGGCAGAGGAGGGGTTGGGGCAGAGGGAGGACAGTGGCCTAGACTCCATCAAGCCCTGGGGCTCGATGGTGGATTGTGGTACCCGGGTTGAAACTCGTCCACACTCTGCTGGTAGCGTTGAAACGGTACAACGCTCCCCTCCACCTCTCAAAACGGGTATACGGCTATCCTTGGATAAAGATGCTTGTAGGGGTGTAACTTGTGTAAAGGGAGAAGGGAATTAACCTATATGGGGACTATAAGGGTATCCACCATAAGGGTTGTGCTGATCTACTGATTGGGGGGGGGGAATCACACCCACAACTCTATACTGTGTGTAGACCAGGCCTAAAATGGAGTTGTCCCTAACTTAGGGCAGTCATTACACTTCCTATAGAAAAAGCTTTCATTGAGAAGTGGCAGTTTATTGTGGGCAAGGAAAGGAGAATCTCTGTTTTAAACTATACAGCAGTAGTCTACACATCTGCACTTAGTTCTTTTTCATTCATTTAAAAAAAAGTCCAATATTTTAAGCCAATTCATTTCCTTAATTTTTGCTCTTAAATAAGTGACTACATTCCAGCTGGTAGCTGACTGTTTTCACTGGTCCTGTTTCTCTTCCTTTTTGTGTGTGTGTGTGTGTGATAATTGTGCTAGTTTTAATATCTGGAAGTAGGGCAAGTTGGGGTTCTGATTTGTACAAGTTGTGAATCATCTCACCTACCTGCTGCTAAAATGTCTTTTATTTAAAAATAAATAAATCCTTAACGTGTAGGTAAGATTGTAGGTGCTCAATGGTGTCATGTTCTCCCTCTGCCCTTCCAGAATATGAAAGTGTAACTTCCAAAACTCAAATGTCAGAAAATGTAGAGTCAAGCTTCCTTTTACCCCCATATCCACTGCAAGAATACTAAAGATATAGTAAGAAACAAAACACATAGTTTAGAAAATGCAGAGTTGGGGTAGCACTTCCTGAGCAAACTCAGCTCCATAAGGATGCCTAGAGGAGTTCAGAATATCAGTACTTTACCCGTTCCTAAGCCTTTTTGTCTTGTTAACCAAACAACAGACATGACTTCCTGAAACACAGGTGCTACACAGGTTAATTGGGGTATATAAATAAGAGTCAATCAGAAATTAAGTGTGCACACAGTGGAAATGTCAGTTCTTATTAATGGATCATCTGTGCTACATAATTTCCAAACCAAGGTCTAATAATTTCAAATTTTAAGTTTTTAGACCTCTTCGGTACCATACACATGATCGCATCAAGGGAGATCAGTAGTATATTTCATGTGTTGTACTGCCATTTGTTTTTTCCCTATTGTAATGCTTTCAAGCACAGCTAATTCCTCAGCATTGAAAATCCTCATTTTTAGGGTGCTGTGTCTTGGGATCCCTTGATTAATTGATCATATATTTTCCCCACAAACTGCCCAGGCCCCTTGCCCATCGTACCAATTTACAAGCTAATCTGTCTTCCCTGTAGTGATGTCATGCAATAGCTATATGATTAAGAGTTTTTAGTGTTTGTGGTCCCACAATAAATCGATTTTTAAAGATGCATTAGATTATTTTCATTTTTTTTTCTTCTTGCAACATCATAACAGGGCAGAGTTAAAGTTGTTTGGATGCCTTAATTATACATATTTTACCATAACAGATGGATGTCTTTTAAATGCAATTGTAACTTTGAATTTCCTGGGTTTATAATGCTTATTTGGAGCTAATTGCAGCACCTCTCTTGCAATCTTAACTTCATTTTAATATTGTGGGGTTGTTGTTTTTTTGCGTGTGGGGGAAATTTACTTAACTTTGTAAAAAAAATTATTAAAACATCATAAAGATCAAACAAGAAACCTAAAGAGAAACTTGCCTGTTATATTTCTAATGATTTTTATGATGCATATTAACCATTTTAAAAAAAACTTTTAAGGACAGATCCACTGGTACACCAAAGCCAGAGCAATGCAAAGCTTAATTTGAAATTTACTTATAGGTTCAAAGGGCTGTGTGAGACCCACCCTATGTGAAGGGAGAGCCTAGGCCCCATGTCCAAATATCTCTGTGCCTTAAAGGCTCCCTTTACATCCCTGCCTCTTCCAAGTGGTAATTCAGTGTGCAGTGGAGCTGAGGCAGCAGTGCTGCAGGGAGCCTTTCAAGCACTGATCCCCCAAAGCTAATATGCAGCCATGGAACTTTTAAAAAGCAGTAACAGTTGGGCAAAGTAACCTACCAATGAGAACTATTCTTGATAAGTGTCCACTCTCCTTCATACTGCTGAGTCATTACAGCCACTAGAACTGTTGCATGCAAATTAGCTGTAGAGGAAGAGTAGTTATTGGGTGAGTTATTTTTAATGTCAGAGTGACCCCATTTATGGATTTCATGAGCCTAATTGTAGCCTATATAACCATAACAATTATATACACTAATAATTAATATCTTAGCTTAATTGCCACATTATTTTTTTAAGTATAGCCTGTGCAAAAGGTTTCAAATAATTTTAACTATGTGAATAGTTTGAAGTGTCTGGGTTATTCCATCATGAAGATCATTTGGGACAGAGAAAAGACTTTCACAGATTCTAAATTTCTTAAAGAATTTGGTTCTTAATTAATTTTAAATCAGAAATTAACAGATTTACTTGTAAACTTTCAGAAAATGTGATCTGTACTCAACAAACTAAGTGCTGCAAGTCTGGGGAGGATACGCTGTAGTTTTTCATACAAAACAGGCTGAATCCTTGCTTTAATTGCAAAATGGCTCTTAAACCTTAACTGTGGAGTTGTGAACAGTGCCTCCATAGTATTAAATCTGTATTTACCTAGTTAGAAATCTGCATTATATATGCTTTTCCCTGTAGGGAATTTTATTTAAGTGTCTCATTGCAAGGTGCATGGGAGTTCTTGATTATATAAATAAATAAATACATGATTTTTTTATTAAAAGTATCTTAATAAATGTTTGCCTGTTTCAGGACATGATGTCCACTTCCGTGAGAAGAAAATCCTGTTACTGGAAGCTGGTCCTAGGAAAGTGTCTGGCCGTTTGCCTGAGAGTTACAGTAACAGGGTCAGTTCCATCTCCCCTGGTTCAGCCACCCTTCTGAGCAGTGAGTACAGCTCTTGTTCTTTCTGTATAACACTTTAATCTGAAACTGGAACTGGTTTTATTTTTGTGGGGCCCTTGAGAATTCTTCAGATTGGGACTGTCGTTCTTAAACTGACTTGGCTGATTCCTACTCTCCATTTCTTATGCCGAGCATTCTGAATTGAGGTGTCTAAATCAGGCTTTTCTAGGGTAGGGGCATGACTTCTTGTTCTGGAATCCTTGTTCATTTTGTATAGATCTTTGTGTGATTTCAGTACTAGTGAAAGGTCTTCAAGTGACAGCCCTAGAGTATTCTTTTCACAGAACAGATACAGCCTGGGTTGTGTGAAGGAATCTTCTTACACTGTTCCCTAGTCTATGTATCGCACCCCTGCCATGGAGGAATTGGTTCTGCAGCATAATTCAGTCTCCTGGGCCCATTCAGTCTTTGATTTCTCTGCTGAGAAGCCAGTAAGATGGACAGTTGGTGGTGGTGGTGGATTTTGAGATGTGAAGGCTTCTCCCCTCCTCCCCCCCCCGGGTAACCGGACTGAGGTTTGCAGCCACAAAAAACTAATTTCACAGCCTGGTTCTGAAATAGTCTTGTATCTGCTTTTTGATACACAGCACGGAATTGGTTCCTCCAAACCTTTTATTCCCTTTCTTCTTGCTTTTCACAGCATGAATATTTAGGTAGGTGGGAAGATTTTGAGCTGGTTCATACTCCCTAACCCTGCTAGCTTGAAGCCATACTACTTATTTGTAAACTAAGGGTATGTCTACACTGGAAACTTCAAGCGCTGTCGTGGGAATGCTCCCGCAGCAGCGCTTTGAAGTGCGAGTGTGGTCGGGCGCGAGTGCTGAGAGAGAGCTCTCAACAGCGTTCCTGGTAATCCGCCTCCACGAGGGGATTAGCTCCGAGTGCTGGGAGCGCGGCTCCCAGTGCTCAGAGCTTGTCTACATTAGCACTTTAAAGCACTCAGACTTGTTGTGCTCAGGGGGGTGATTTTTCACATGCCTGAGCCAGCAAGTTAGAACACTATAAAATGTAAGTGTAGACAAGCCCTAAGTAGGGTTAGATCTGGTTAGGACTTGGATGTGTGAACAACCCAGGTGCTCCAGAAAGTGGTGTTGGTAATTTTATCTGAGTTGTTGCTGAACTAATGCCCCAGCCTGGAGCAGGGGCTCAGTGCTGCTGGAGTTACCATTATGAGACACACAACTGAGATTCTGACCATTTATCCTATGGCACCCAGGCCAAGAGCAGGGATATCTCTGGGTCCTGTCCAAATTCCATCTCTGGTAATTCTGCTCTCTCTCTCTCGCCCTCTTTTCTACCACCTCTGACAATTTCATGGTGCCTTTCATCACAAAGGATCCCCAATAAGTCTGGTCAAAAAATTGTAAGTATTTTCCATAAACATTTTTGAATGAAACAAAAACGTTTTTGCAATTTTTTATGGAAATTCCCACCCCCCCCCCCCAATTCCAAAAAAACCAACCAAACAAAAAACTTTGACGGTTCCTCTCTTTCTTCCACTAGGAAAGGGAGGGACTAAAAATAACAAAAAACAAAAAGTATTGTATTAAAATGAAGCAACGTTTTTCAGTTTGTTTTGATCAGAAATTTTAAACTGTTGGACAATTTTCCAGAAAGCCATTTTTTCTTAAAACACACACACACACAACCCTCCCCCATATTGACACACAAAAATTCAACCAGCTCTAATCCCAAAACATTTAATAAACAGAAATGTCTTCACCCATCCCTGAAATAGCCATGTTTGAAATAGAAGGATGGACCTATTCAGCATTTGCAGAGCAACAGGATTGGGCCAAAAGAAATCTGATGAGGTTCAACAAGGACAAGAGTAGAGTCCTGCACTTAGGATGGAAGAATCCCATTCACTGTTACAGACTAGGGACCGAATGGCTAGGCAGTAGTTCTGCAGAAAAGGACCTAGGGGTTACAGTGGATGAGAAGCTGGATATGAGTCAACAGTGTGCCCTTGTTGCCAAGAAGGCTAACAGCATTTTGGGCTGTATAAGTAGGGGCATTGCCAGCAGATGGAGGGACATGATCATTTCCCTCTATTCGGCATTGGTGAGGCCTCATCTGGAGTACTGTGTCCAGTTTTGGGCCCCACACTACAAGAAGGATGTGGAAAAAGTGGAGAGAGTCCAGCGGAGGGCAGCAAAAATGATTAGGGGGCTGGAGCACATGATTTATGAGGAGAGGCTGAGGGAACTGGGATTATTTAGTCTGCAGAAGAGAAGAGTGAGGGGGGATTTGATAGCTGCTTTCAACTACCTGAAAGGGGGTTCCAAAGAGGGATGGATCTAGACTGTTCTCAGTGGTACCAGATGACAGAACAAGGAGTAATGGTCTTAAGTTGCAGTGGGGGAGGTTTAGGTTGGATATTAGGAAAAACTTTTTCACTAGGTGCAGGGCTTTGGAGCTGTGCTCCGGCTCCGCTCCAGCTCCAGGCAAAATCCTGCAGCTCCACTGCTCCGGAGCTGCTCCGCGCTCCGCTCCAAAGCCCTGACTAGGAGGGTGGTGAAGCACTGGAATGGGTTACCTAGGGAGGTGGTGGAATCTCCTTCCTTAGAGGTTTTTAAGATCAGGCTTGACAAAGCCCTGGCTGGGATGATTTAGTTGGGGATTGGTCCTGCTTTGAGCAGGGGGTTGGACTAGGTGACGACCTGAGGTCCCTTCCAACCCGATATTCTATGATTCTATGAACTGTACACAATGGTTTAGGTTTAGAACTAAGAGAAGAATATGGTATGCAACTGAAACAAAAATCCCTTCTTCTGAGTTCAGCACTGTTCACTTTTTGACTTCACACTAGTTGGTTGAAGAATTTCTGACTCTTGCTGTCCTTCAGTTCTGGGGTCTGTAGCAGATAATCAACGCAAAGCTTCCGTTATTTGTCATTTCTCATATCTAGGCTTGGGAAGCTGGTCAGTTGACCGGTTAAATAATGTATGTTGACCTCCTATTATTTGACCAGGGTCAAATATTCCAGCAAGAATGCCCTGATGAAGGTGGTGGCCTACCTTCTTGATTGCATCCTGGTCCCAGTCTTTCATTTTTTAGAACTTAGTTTTGTTATGTTTCACATTTTTCTGAGTTAAAATAACTAAGTTAAGTAACTTGATTGTTGTAATTAGGTATAAGCTATCTAAGGCTAAGCCTATTGGAAATTCTTTTTGTTACTGTTCTAATAAATTAGTGTTTTAAAATATTTGACCATTTTTGACATTGATCAATTGACCAGTCAAATATTGTCAATTATTTTTGGACTGGTCAAGTGCCCAACCCATCTCCTATCTTTACCCAAAGGATTTCACCATTGCCTCCTTAGTTATCAGATTGCATATTACAACTTTGGGAACATGTGAGATGCAGTGGTATCCCTACCATTGATCTTCCTCCCATCTCTGATTCAGAGAATCATCCCAACAGCTTGTAATCATTTAATTTCTTGTTCACTCTTTGTTTGTTTATAGAGACAGTTAAGATGTTAATGCTCCTGTGCTTAATTTCATTGTATCTGTAATTTCACTTTCTGTAGCAGAACCTTCTCTCATGTCCTATTTGAACAGGGAATTTTTGAATGAAGTGAAAATTCTCTTCCCCACCCACTCCTGAATCTTTACCCTGAATGGTTTGTGTCAACTCTCACTTGGGGGATTCTCCTTGATGTTTTTCAC
Source organism: Emys orbicularis (assembly GCF_028017835.1). Classification (NCBI taxonomy): domain Eukaryota; kingdom Metazoa; phylum Chordata; order Testudines; family Emydidae; genus Emys; species Emys orbicularis. The sequence goes on along the minus strand of NC_088686.1, from coordinate 45,103,335 downwards.
TGGCCTTGTTACTTCATCATTCTCTGCACTGAATGTTGAACTTCTCAGCCCTCTGCTTCTATTCTCTAGAATGGCTTCTGAATTTTATTTCCTCCTTTCTATAGATGAACTATCCCCTTTCCTCTCTAGATCATTTATACATTAAACACAAGTCATGCATTGAAACTAGTTAGGTTCAACATACAGGCTGATGAAGGTGGGATAACTCAAAGTTTGGGCTGGTGTGAAGTGGCCCCTAGAGTATGGACAAAATGACCTTGTCCATCTCTCATGTAATGCTTATATGATCAATCATTTGCTGAACAATGTTAATATGCTCAGTGCTATGACATAAAAAGGGTGACTGCACCAAGGAGCTTATGATTCGAAGTACAATGTGCAGATGAGCACTACCCTAGACGACCAGAGTTTGGGAAATCCAGTTTGAGTGGTGTGAAAGATTATTTTTTTCTGCTTCCTTTTGTTGGTGGCCATTTCACAGAATCACCATGTTCTGTGGAAGTATTTGGCTGAAGGGAGGCTGGCTGATGCTTGGGGGTGGGGAGGGAAGCATGGAGGAAGGGGCAGAAAGGAGAGTTTGAAAACGGTACAGAGGGATAGATTAGGAGAGAGGCTTTGGAGAAGCACAGGCAACCAGAGGAAATGGGGGCTGAGATATAAACCATGGGAGAGTCATGCAGAGTTTTGAAACAATATGTGGAAGGCAAGAGAAAAGCAAGCAGGTGTTCATATGATCAGGGTTGGGTGAGAAAGCTAGATTATATCAGGAGTTGCAGATACTGAAGTGAGAGACGATCAAGGCCTGGACAAGGATTTTAGGGAAAGAAAACGACATTTTATAGTAGTTGTGAAGGAAAAACTGACAGGACTTGATGCTGGCTTGGGTAGGTGGCAGGAGGAAGAGTCTAATGCAGGGGTGGGCAAACTTTGTGGCCCGAGGGCCACATCTGGGAATAGAAATTGTATGGCAGGCCATGAATGCTCACAAAATTGGGGTTGGGGTGCGGGCTCTGTTTGGGCGTGTGGGCTCTGGGGTGGGGCCAGAAATGAGTTTAGGGTGCAGGAGGGTGCTCCGGGCTGGGATTGAGGGGTTTGGAGTGTGGGAGGGGGATCAGGGCTGGGGCAGAGGGTTGGGGCGTGGGGGAAGGCTCAGGGGTACTGGCTTTGGGCGGCGTTTACCTCAAGCGGCTCCTGGAAGCAGCGGCATTTATCTTCTCCAGCTCCTCACAGAGGCGCTGCCAGGTGGCTCTGTGTGCTGCCCTGTCTGCAGGCACCGCCCCTGCAGCTCCCATTAGCTGCAGTTCCCAGCCAATGGGAGCTGCAGGGGCAGCGCTTGGGGTGGAGGCAGCTTGCAGAATGGAGCCCCCTCGCTGCCCGTATGTGTAGGAGCTGGAGGGGGGCCATGCTGCTGCTTCCAGGAGCTGCGTGGAGCAGCCCCCAACCCTGCGCCGCGGCTGGAGTGCCGGAGCGGGGCAAGCCCCAGACCCCGCTCCCCAGTGGAGCTCGAGGGCCAGTTTAAAACAGCTGGCAGGCCGGATCCAGCCCGCGGGCCGTAGTTTGCCCACCCCTTGTCTAATGTGACACTGAAGTTGCAAGCCTGATTAACGGGAAGGATGGTAAAGTCTTCAGGGATAGAGGAGGAGAAGGGGAACTTATGGGCTGCTGAGAGAATCTGATGTGTGGCTACAGGCAGATCTGAACCCTGCATCCTAATGATGAAAAAAATGTTTTAATCAGCTGTGTCCTTGAGCCTTTCCCTCCCTCCTGTGCCCCCAACTCAGAGCCTAAGTATATGTAGTGAGAGTTGACTGTATGCTACTCTGAATTCCTGAAGTCAGGCCTTCACTGACCCCAGGCAGGTGGATCTTTCCTCCTGTCTTGCATCAGTATCAAGAGTGGTGTGAGAGCCTTATAAGAACCTAGACAGACCCAGCTCTGTATGTGGGTGGAGAAAGCAGTCTATGGCTAGGCTGGAAGAGTGTTATTCATTAGGGGATCGAGGGGAGAAAGAGAGGATCGTGAATCTGAGTCTCATTTTGGTCTCACTGTAACTGGTTTCTCTTCATGTTGTGGGTCCTTCTCTCTCCTTTAGGTTTTGGTGCCTGGGATCATGTCTGCAGCCTGCGATTCAAACCCTTCCGGCGGATGCAGGTGCCTGACTCACTGCCATGAATGCAGTCTGTCTGTTTCTGCTAATGTAACTAGAATTCTCAGAAATATTTACCCCTAATGGCCCAAGATTTGTTTCCTCCCTGGAGAGGAACAGGGCACACTGACTAAGCCTGTTGTATTCTTGGTGTGTCAGTCTTCCTAGGATCAGAGGGGTAGCCATGTTCGTCTGTATCCACAAAAACAACGAGCAGTCTGGTGGCACCTTAAAGACTAACAGATTTATTTGGGCATAAGCTTTTGTGGGTAAAAACCCCATTTCTTCAGATGCATGGAGTGAAAATTAGGCTTGGTCTACACTTACCCCCCAAGTCGAAGTAAGGTACGCAAATTCAGCTACGTGAATAATGTAGCTGAATTCGACATACCTTACTTCGAACTTACCGCGGTTCAGACGCGGTCCACACGCGGCAGGCAGGCTCCCCCGTCGACTCCGCGGTACTCCTCTCGTTGAGCTGGAGTACCGCAGTCGACGGCGAGCGCTTCCTGGTTCGATTTATCGCGTCCAGACCAGACGCGATAAATCGAACTCGGAACTTCGATCCCCAGCCGCCGAACTAGCGCGGCAGTGTAGACCAGCCCTTAGAGATACAGGCATAAATATACTGGCACATGAAGAGAAGGGAGTTACCTTACAAGTGGAGAACAAGTGTTGACAAGGCCAATTCAGTCAGGGTGGATCTGGTCCACTCCAATAATTGATGAGGAGGTGTCAATACCAAGAGAGGGAAAATTGCTTTTGTAGTGAGCCAGTCACTCCCAGTCCCTATTCAAGCTCAAATTAATGTCTGATATCAGACAGCAGGAATGGTAGTATACAAAAGCCAGTAGGAGAACACTTCAATCTCCCTGGACATTCAGTAACAGATTTAAAAGTAGTCATCCTTCAACAAAAACTTCAAAAACAGACTTCAAAGAGAAACTGCAGAGCTACAATTCATTTGCAAACTTAATACCATTAATTTGGGCTTGAATAGGGACTGGGAGTGGGAGTCTTCCTAGGAGACTTTCTCACCTTTCTTCGTCCTCCCTCAATCTCCTGACATTAGCGGCTGGAGGGATGATTCCTGATGGAAGTTCTAGAGATTGCCCATCACCTTTCCCTGTTAAGGGAGAGTTGTGAGCAGGTCCTGATGGAGCTGCACAACTCATGCTGAGTCTATGCAGTGTGATAATATTTTCTCTCTCTCTTCCCCCTAATAGGTATGGGATGCCTGTTCAGAAGCCATGATAATCTTTGATAAAAACAACTTAGAAGACATGGGTTATGTAGTGGAGAACGATGTCATTATGTCTGCTCTAACCAAACAGTTAGATGCAGTGTCAGGTAGGCGATGATTGCTTTCATTTTTTATTCACAGTGTGGGAGCTATCAGTGAGTTGCATTCAGCAGGGAGCTCTGGAACAGGGGAAGAGAGAGGGAGGAAATCCATTCAGCAGATAACTCGGAGGTTTATGGAGAAGAGTCAGTCCCTCTGGGTTAGGAAGAGATACTTTGTTTTCGGTGGAACTGTATCTAAGCCTTCTATCCTAAGTCCTTTTCTAGACTTCACACATGCACTCACTGTGGTATCTTATGTTTTGTTGTGAAATGGCTTTAACTTCCCCCCAGCTCAGATATTTGAGAGGTGATCAGCCTCTGCAGTGATGGGGGCAATACAAGTGCCTAGATAGATTGCTTCCTTGTGCCCTAAGGGTGGGTGTCAATGGGGTTAGCTCCGAGAGTCATTGTGTTGCCTAGCTGTGCCTTGCCTTTTGCTCACTTTGTAACTTTCCTTCTCTCATGTCTGTATCATGCTGTGACCCTACTATGTTGTGTTCCATCAGATCGGGTGGAGGTTCTCTACAGGAGCAGAGCAGTCGGGTATACCTGGCCCCTTACCGGTCAACTCTCTGACACAAGCCCTTGGGTCAAAATTGACTTAGCTGATGGACGCAGACTGGAGACCAAACTGCTGGTATCTAAACTTCCATTTTCTGTTGACCAGGCACTGTCTCTTGCCAAGTTCTTTCCAATGGATTTAGTTCTGATTTCATGTGTGGTGCTGCTCCATTAGTGGGGAGGGTTTGAGTGAGGTGAGCTGCTGACTGTGTCAGAGATACTAAGGGGTAACGTCGGTAGCCTTCTTTGTGGCTAGCCGAAGAGGACTCTGCTGAATTAGAGTAGGCTGAAGAGGCTGCCTCTTGTTGCAGTATTCTCATTTATTTAAAAGAAACCACATATCCAAGTGCAATGGGGAGGCCTTTGCTACTTTGTTGAGTTAGCTACTCACTGCAGATAACAAGGGCTGGAATACTGATTTTTTTTCTGAAGCCATTGACGAGGTTTCCTTGTATCTCATCCCCTTACAGATTGGTGCAGATGGTCAGAACTCCATGGTCCGGAAAGCAGCTGGAATTCAGAACATCCACTATCAATATGATCAGTCAGCTGTGGTTGCTACTCTGCACTTGTCTGAGGTGAGATCCTGCAAGTTCCTGAGCTGCAGTGTCTGCGCAGGTTAAGTAGGTGATGCAAGATCAGCAGTTCTCATCAGTTCTCATGTTTCTTCATGTTATAGGCCACAGACAACAATGTAGCATGGCAGAGATTCCTCCCTTCAGGGCCAATTGCTCTTCTCCCGGTAAGACAGTGACTTTTGACTCACCCATCTTTAACTCTTTGGTCCGTTTATTTCTCATCACCTTTCTTCTACCTTTCAGTGCCTAGTTACATTGCTTCTATCTTGCCTCAAGACTTTTCCTTCTTTCTATAACTCTTGACCTATCACTGTTGTCTGTAGTTGTTTTTCCCCTTCTAATTCTTATTTATTTTCCTATTTCCCGCCTATTGGCTTTTTTGGGTCTGGAGCCCCTTGCACATATTGGTTCTGGGATGGGCGGAATGAAGGCCCTGGTCCGAATTAGCGTGTGGGTGGGGCCTGGACCCTTTCCTGGATTGGCATGTGGGGGAGCCTTGCACAGATTATTTTTCTGTCTCTTGATACTGACTCTTATGGTTCTCTTGGGTCAGCTCTCTGACACTGCCAGCTCTTTGGTTTGGTCCACATCTCATGAACATGCATCACAGCTTCTTAGTATGGATGAGGAAAGCTTTGTGGACACCATCAACTCTGCCTTTGTGAGTATCATCATTTCATGAGGATGCAGAGCTGACTTTGTTGCTGTGATAAGAGATAAGATAGACTTCTGTAAATTAAAGAATGGTGGCCATTTTGGCCCCTGTTTACTCCATCCTATTATACAAAAAGTACTCAGTGAAATTAAGATGGCAACTTTAAAATGAGTAAAGGGTAATATTTGTTAATGGAACATATAACTAACCTGTGAAACTTGTTGCTGCAGGATACTATTAAAGCAAACTTTTTAATAAGGTTCAAAAAACATCAGATGCCTGTCTAAATAAGAATAGCTTCTTCAGTGACACTAGCAAGAGTAAAATAAGGAATGTCTATCCTCCTCCTTCGTTGTAATTACCAGGATTTCAGGGTGGGAAGAAATGTCCCTCTCATGGGATACCACTACAGGGAAGTGCAATATGGAAGACTTTCGTCTTCCTGTGATGAATCTGGAATTGACCGCTGTTATTCTGACATGTATGGACCTAACATAATTAATGTATTATGGAAGTTGCAGTAAGTTGACTTGGAAGAAAAGTATGCTAGTGTGTGCTGAAAAACATCACATGGGTAGGTCTGATCTGGTCCTCATTTTAAAAGCTGAACAGGTTGAGCCTGGTTAGTTCTTGAATTGGGAGGCCTCTGAAGAGAAAGGTATATATGTTCCTTGCGTCGTGGACAGCAGCTCCTCTTCAGTCTCCTACAGAATCTCACCCTTGTAATTCTAGACACGCTTCCTTCCCTACCATTTTTTCTGCATATATTTATATAAAAATAAGCCAAACAAAATTTTTTAAGAGCAACTAAAATGATTAAGGGTTTAGAGAGGGTCCCATATGAGGAAAGATTAAAGAGGCTAGGACTCTTCAGTTTGGAAAAGAGAAGACTAAGGGGGGACATGATAGAGGTATATAAAATCATGAGTGATGTTGAGAAAGTGGATAAGGAAAAGTTATTTACTTATTCCCATAATACAAGAACTAGGGGTCACCAAAAGAAATTAATAGGCAGCAGGTTTAAAACAAATAAAAGGAAGTTCTTCTTCACGCAGCGCACAGTCAACTTGTGGAACTCCTTACCTGAGGAGGTTGTGAAGGCTAGGACTATAACAATGTTTAAAAGGGGACTGGATAAATTCATGGTGGCTAAGTCCATAAATGGCTATTAGCCAGGATGGGTAAGAATGGTGTCCCTAGACTCTGTTCGTCAGAGGATGGAGATGGATGGCAGGAGAGAGATCACTTGATCATTGCCTGTTAGGTTCACTCCCTCTGGGGCACCTGGCATTGGCCACTGTCGGTAGACAGATACTGGGCTAGATGGACCTTTGGTCTGACCCAGTACGGCCTTTCTTATGTTCTTATGTTAAAATTTGTATGCAAAACCTGTGAGTGCATTTTTAAGTGCAGTTGTGCTTTGAGATGGCACTTCCTTTGACTATCCTAACTCATGCACTTCCAAGGCTCCAACAACTCTTAGTCAATGCAGGAATTCCTCGGAGGCCCAGCAAGCCTACTACTTTTCACTTCCAGTTTATTTTCCACAAAGTCTAACTTGCCCTTTAATAAAGAATTCTTCATTTTAGTCTTGTGTTCATTCACCGTATGCTCTGACTTGTGACTCTTCTGTCATTCAGATCTGGTTAATTTGCATTAAGGTAGCTTTTGGCTTTGAATCTCTTTTTTATTTGTTGATTATTAGTACATATCTTATCTTGCTCAAATAGAATGGTATAGGCTCTCTCTTCTGCCTGCTATAATCAGTACTTGTGAACTTGCATGGATACTAACCAGGCTGTATAATTAGTAGATAAAGTGTCTGATTTAAATGCACGAGCAGTAACTTGAAAGCCTATTAGGATTTTACTTTTACTAGAGTTCTATTCACTTTTCCATTAGTGCAGTTACAAGCTGACATTCTTAACACTTTAAGTCAATCAAAAAAGTCTCACTAAAACATTTTAAAAAAAACCCCTGAAATGGGATATCTTCACATGGGAGCTTTATTAAAACACCTCTCAGAGAGAGGGTCACCCTTTGTGACTGAAGTTAGATTAGCACTGGAGATAGTGATGGAGAGTGAATTACTTTTCAAAACGATAGGAGGGGCAGACTCTCCTTGTCTAAGATGGTCTCCTCCTAGGCCGTAATGAGGATGGTTTTGTTTGCTGAGTGGTTAGAATTGTGTATTTGGGGACTTTTGTTCATTTATGCATCAGTCTGGTATTTATTAGGCCATGTTGCTTTTGGGTGTTAGTAAAGGCAGAATGTGCTCTTTGGGGCAGGGAATCATGTCATCCCTTGTGCTTGTTCAGTGCCTAAGTATGTTGTGGGCACTACACAAAACAAAGTGTTTGTAATTTTGTTGGGACATCCAGAAGCCTTGGGGTTTGGGGCACCATATAAATCAGTCTTTATTGTTATTCAGTGGAGCAACCTACACCACTCGGACTTTATTGATACTGCTGGATCCGTGTTCCGATCTGCTATTTCTCTCCTGATGCCATCAGGCACTGCAGCCCGCCAGCTGCCCCCAAGCATCGCCAGAGTGGAGCCTAAGAGCCGAGCTGTGTTTCCTCTTGGAATGGGCCATGCCACAGAATATGTCCGGCACCGGATGGCGCTTATTGGGTAAATTGCTTATTCAGGGCTGCAGGTGCCATGGTTGTTTTTATGGGAAAACAGGCCATTTCTGGTTCCATAAAGTGTATGTTGTTTGGGGAACGACGTGAAGTGCACCTGGCACAGCAGGGGTGTGGATTATTCAGGGAGGGTGATAGTTGTGGTGCCAGACATGTTCCTCTCCCCAGTTAACAGGTGGAGCAAGTGGATTACATCTGGAGCCATGGAGTGGAGAGGTTCTTCAAGGAAAAAGGCAGGCAGAGTATGTGTAGCACAGTGTGGGGAGGTATTGGAGGTCAGATACTTGTTAAATAAGGTGTGTGTGTGTGTGTGTGTATGTGTATGTGTATGTATGTGTATATATATATATATATATATATATATATATATATAGTGGACATGGAGTGCTATAAGGAGGGGCTTATTAGAGAGAGGAACTGAAGTGTCTGCTACACCAGCAGTTCTCAACCAGAGGTCCCGGGCCCCCTGGGAAGCCACGAGCAGGTTTCAGGGGGTCCACCAAAATAAACCAGAGAGCAGGGCCAGCATTAGACTCACTGGTGCCCAGGGCAGAAAGCTGAATCCCGGGCCCCACTGCCCGGGGCTGAAGCAGAAGCCTGAGCAACTTAGCTTCGCAGGGCCCCCTGTGGTGTGGGGCCCTGGGCAATTGCTCTGCTTGCTACACCATGATGCCAGCCCTGGCTTTTAATCTACTGAAAAACAGTTGTTGTGGCACAAGTGGGCCATGGAATTTTTATAGCATGTTGGCGGGGGCCTCAGAAAAAGGTTGAGAATCTCTGTGCTACACTCAGGGGGCAGGGACTTAGTGGGTAAGGAAAACATGGACTGTCTCTGCTCCCCTCTGGTTAGGATATGAGATGCTCTCTGCTCTGCCCTTAGGGATGCAGCACACAGAGTCCATCCACTAGCAGGACAAGGTGTAAATATGGGCTTTGGAGATATTGCATGCTTGACACATCACCTCAGCACAGCGGCCTTCAATGGGAAGGATCTGGGTAAGGATACATAATCATAAGGAATAATCTATGGTAATAATTTGAATATCCCCTTCTCCAAGTCTCCCAGCATATCTGAACTTCTTTCTTTTACATAGTGAGCTCTTCAGGGCAAGGATTGACTCAGTTTGTTTCCTGTACACCTCTGGGCACATTGGTGTCTCATAAAATGAATAATGTATCAGCACATTTATAAACTGGGATGAGCTGGAGTGTCCAAACTTCATCTGTGGACCAGTCAGAGAGTGATGCTTCTGGATGCATTTCCCTTCCCAAAACCCATGTTGTGTTGCCTAGTTGACAGAATGTTCCATTCTGCTGGCCCCTGGTGTAAGGAAATGTGGGAATAAGAGCTGCTGAAAGGAACAAGGAACTTTTGGATCTTGCTACTTGCTGAATAGCACCTTTTTAAGATGAATCTAGAGCACGGGAGGGCAAATTACAGGCCGCGGGCTGGATCCGGCCCATCCGGGCTTTCAATCCAACCCGTGGGATTGCCAGCCCCATGGTGAAGCAGAGCTAAGGCAGGCTCCCAGCCTGCCCTGACCCCGCGCTGCTCCCGGAAGTGTCTGGCACCACATCCCTGCAGCCCCTGGGGGACGGTGGGGGCAGAGGGCTCCGCGTGCTGCCCTTGCATGCAGGCACTGCCCCCCACAGCTCCTATTGGCCAGGAATGGGGAACTGCGGCCAATGGGAGCTTCGGGGGTGGTACCCGCGGGCAAAGGCAGCACGTGGCAGAGCCGCCTGCCCCACCCCACCCCCAGGAGCCACTGCTGGACATACTGGCCACTTTTGGGAGCGGTGCAGAGCCAGGGCAGGCAGGGATCCTGCCTTAGCCCTGCTGTGCGCTGCTGCCACTCCAGAGCCGCTCGATGCTGAGCCGCACCCCGAATCCCTCCTGTACTCCAACCCCTTGCCCTGAGCCCCCTGCTGCACCCTACCCCCATACCCTGAGCCCCCTCCCGCACTCTGCACCCCAACCCCTTGCCCTAAGCCCCTTCTTGCACACTGCACCCTCTCCCACGCTCCCTCCCGCACCCCTACCCCAGCCCTACATTCATGGCCCTGCATGCAATTTCCCCACCCAGATGTAGCCCTCGGGCCAAAAATTTTGCCCATCCCTGATCTAGAGAGTGCAGAGATCGTTGGTGTGTGTGTGTGTTTTGGGTGCCTGTGGAGCTCATTATGTCAGTGGCATGAGCAGTTGGGACTGCAATTTAATTCTCTCCTCTCTTTTCCAGGCTCCATAAAGCACCTCTTACAGTTTGAGACAGAACGTCAGAGGCATAACCTCTCTTTAATGGCTGCCATCGACTTGTTAAAGAGACTCTACTCCACAAGTGTCGCTCCCTTTGTGCTGTTGAGGACATGGGGATTACAAACAACAAATGCCTTGTCTCCAGTCAAAGTAAGAGGCACCGTTAGGACACTACAAACTAACTTGTGATGATACAGTGAGCTGAGTCACCAGCAGATTCAGCAGGAATGACACGCTGTGTTCAAATGGCATGTGAATGAGGCAGTCCAAAGATGGCTTGAGTGGTCTTCACTTCTGTGCCATTTGTTAATGATTTTACCTTGGCTACAGTGTGGGTCTCTTCCTATAGCCCAGAGAGGGCTACCTGAAGAGAAGTGGCAGTAGTAACAGTGTTATCCCTAAAGATTCATTATTTTTTTATTTTTTTTTCCTGAGGCCCAGATGCCAGTGTGACCCACTTCCACATAGCCAGATGACTTGACCTAGTTGCAGTGCTTTTATGGTGAGCCATCTCTTAGGCAAACCACCTATTATCAGCACAGCTCCCTCTAATCCAGCAACCCTCACTTTGAGTTTCTCAGTTTTTGATTTGTTTGACCCTGACTGTATGTAACTTCTTGAGATATGTTGCAGATGGTCAGAAGCCGACTATTCTGAACAGCACTCACTTAGGAATGAGCAGTCTCCCAAGGCTCAGTGGCTGCCAGTGGAGAGTAATGTGCACTGTTCTGCACGAATGCTTTGACTACCTTGAAAATGCTTTTATCTGACCAGAAAGGAGATAGGGGCTTTTCATTTGTTTTTTTTCTCTTTCTAGCAACAAGTGGAGTGGGTCAGCCCTTGGTGCTGGGCTGCTCAGGAAGGACAGTAAAGTGCTCCACTTGTCTTCCCTGTGTCTGCTGGAAAATTAGGCCATGTTGAATCCCTCTGCCTTCCTTTCCTTAGACAGGAAGAGAGATGGTATCCAGTGGGGTAGAGGGAAGGAGGATGCAGCAGCTTTCTCTGCTTTGTTTCTAAATATTTGTGTCTCACTGGTTCACAAGTGACTCATTTTTTCCCCTTTCCCTCTCTAGGAGCAGATTATGTCCTTTGCCAGTAAGTAAGTTCTCCATGTGTCTAGAGCTGCAGTTCACCAGTGACTGCTGGGAACCTGAGATCTTTAACCCTGTGAGGACTATATCATGTCTGGTTTGGAAACATGTATTTAAATAGTGTCTTTGAAGAATAACAATAAAAACAGGAATGAATTTTTTTTTTTTTTTTTTTACACAACATATGCTTATCTTTGCTCTGCCCTCCTTTGAGGACCAACTCCTGTCCTGTGGCACCAGTTGTTTCAGCCACTGAATCATCTTTGATATGTGCTTTCATATAGAAGTGGTCCTTTTAGCCTAAGGTTGAAGAGGCAGTAAATGTACTGTTTTCCCTACACCTTGCTGCACTGTGGTGCTCTCCCTCTGGGTTGTCAGCCTCCAGCTGCTGGAGCAAGATCTGGTGCCAGAGGTGAGTGTGGTTTGCAGCAGGGAAACCAATTCAGGGTAAGACTGGCTCTGTAAGCCTGAGCCTGTCTCCTCGTCCCCAAACAACCCCCTCTTGGGAGGGCCAAGGGGTGTCTAATGGAGGGCCCTTCTCAGGAAAGTGGCTAGTCTTGAGAGTTGTGGGTGCCATCCCATTTCTTTGGTACTGAGGAGTAACAGTGAGATCTAGAAAGGAGGAAAACTTAATCACCAAGGTTTGAATCCAAGAACATTTTGTTAAAAATAGCTTTTTAATTACTAAAATAGGCATTTGAGTGGCCTTGTCTTAATGTTCCAAACACCAGGCTCCTGCATTAGACAATTAATTACTTAATGCTGTAGTACAATGTGAGCACTGGATTTATATTTTATAGCAGTGCTATCATGTACATTTAACTAATATCAGGAATTAACATTACAAAGGGGATTAAATGTGAGTTTGTGACTGAAAGCAAACTCTCTCAGGCTATGCCTGCTCACATATGCATACTCATACTAGCTGTCATTGAGCTAGCGGGAGTATAAATAGCAATGTAGCAGTGACAGCATGGGTAGCAACAACGGAGGCCCAGCTGAGCCATGCCAAGAACATACCCACTGGTTTTAGGCGGGTTTGTACTCTGCCCATCTCTGCTATTTATACACTTGCTAGCTCAACGGGAACCAACACGAGTATGTATACATGAGCAGGCGAAATCACTCCTAGCTCACAATACAGACATAGCCCTAAGCTCTACAGTCACTTCTGTTAGAATCAATGTCCTCTATCCAGGCACTTTCTCCTCTCCAGCAATGATGCAGATCAGGACCCTTCTCTTACAAGGCTACTTTGTGCTTATTAATAAATAATCTCATTGCACTAGGGTAGGTATGGGGATTTGAAGAAGCAGGTGAAGTCCCCAACTCACCTCTGGGATAATTCAGATGAAAATTTAGGATTCTATCCTGCAGTTTTTGTGCAAGGACTGCACAATTGGGCCCTTGATCAACAGCAGCAATGTTTCAGTTTACAAACTGTACAACTAAAAGATCAAGGCCCTGAGCCTGCCAGACGTAATGCAACTTTGGTACAGAGAAAGCAGATGCTCCCAACAGAGTCTGTAGTGCCTGAACTTGATACTAAGAACACAAAGAAAACTTATTCTGAACTGTACTTGTGCTATTCTCTTGTCTACCTCCCTCCCCCAAACACGATCAGTCCTTTCTCCAAGTTCTCCCAAGGGCTTGAACATATGGAGATGGTGGTAGGTCTTCCTTTGCCCTTGTCTCACTCCCTCCCCTTGCCTTCCAGCTCTAGATGCAGCTGGCTTCATTCCTGCTGCCAAGGTCAGATCTAGAACTAGCAGCAGGCTACATGTCACAGCAAGGGCTCAGATTAATGGGTGGCTAAAATAGCTAGATCTCAGATGTCATCTAGCCATGCTATTGGTCACTTCATCCAATCTTGTAGTCAGTGAAAATTCCAAGACAAAAAAAAGTTTGCTAAAAGCAAGGTTTAGAAGTAGTAGATGACTGCACTTCCCTAGTAATGTGTGCATAGGTAGCACTGCCATGACCTCTGGCAAATAATACAGAACAGTCATTTCTGCATGAGGATGTGGTGGTGAAGGCTTCTTACATTCCCTGTATAACACAGGCCAGTTTTGAGGTATTTTACACTAGAGGGACTGGCCTGTTTTACTGGGAAGTTGCAGGGGAATTTCTCAGGTCATTATGGGAGCTTTGCCTCACCTCAGATGGAAGAGAAGGGGCAGGCAGTTTAGCATGAGAGGGAAAAGACTGCCCCAACAGGCTGTGCTGAAGAAGCAAGCTGGCACTGTGGGCCATCTCGTGAGAGCACTTTTTGCTTCCAAATGTAAACCTTGCTTTTGCTTCCACATAACCATTCAGGCTACGAGAGATTAAAACTGCCACTTCTGAAACATACCATTGCACAACAAAGTACTATCATGCCAGAGTGCCTGGGTTGGGGGAGGGGAGGAAATACTGAGAAGCTACAACCCCTTCCTTGAGTGCCCTGTTTCTACAGACCAACTGTATAAGATATTAAAAAAGACACATTCTCTACCCCAGTGCAGTGACTTGCCAGGAGTCTTGTACTAAGAGTATGGCTGTATAAAATAGAGGTTGTAGGGGCCAGCCACACTCCCCTCCCCCCCAGTAGCTTAGATTTGTGTGTTATGGGCCCAACCCTGCAACATTATTATTATTATAGTTCCTGCTCTCATTGACTTAGAGTTCAGTGGGTTAAAACACAAACCCTAAGGGAGGAAATGAAGGATCTGTCGGATTCTAATCTGACCAGGAACCAAGTTACTTCCACTCCCATTTTCCTCTCCCTTTCACCTCAAGTAAGTGAAAAACTATCTGTTCTTGTCTCACCATAGCTCCTTAACCAGCATCCTCTGACCAGAGAATTGATTTTTGGTTCCATGCTGGTTCTACCTTACTCAATACTGCTTAGTATGAGACTGGTCAGAGGGGGAGAACAGAGAGGGAGAGGCCCAGGCTTCCAAACCAAGACAGCCAACCTAACCCCTTCTTGCCTTCTGCTAAAACCCTTCCCTCATCCCTGCCCAAGAAACACTTGCTTTAGAACTGGCCAATCCTGAAAGGGTAAAAGCCCTCAGTATTAAGCAGTCTAAGGGCTAACCCATTGAAAACTGAGGTTTACAACACGTTGGGGATTTCACTCTGCGTTGAATGCATGTGTTGATGTCATGTTTGAATATTTATATTTTTTAAAATTCTCAGGGCCAAACTTCAGTTCTACATGTAAAAATTATCAAGCATCAGCCACAAAAGGTCTGCGGTTTGCCAGGGCATGACAAGCACTCTGAACTGCTGGTAACACGGGGCATCTATGAATCCATTCACTGAACCTGTGTCTGGGTTGCTTATAAGTATAATCAGCTTCTTTGGCTTGCAGGAGGCAGATTTTGTATCAGTTACCACAATTAAGTTATTTAGAAACCATACTGTGGCTGTTCTCATTGCAGCTGGGAGCTGCCTAGTCCTTGAGGAATTTATTCCATGGCTTCGATCCATGTTTTGCTGAAGGACTGACTCCTGCTGAGCTATGCAGTTGGAAATTTGAACTTGCCCTCTCTTCCTTCTGGAAAGGCCAATGTTCTGCAGGGGGTGCTGGCTCAGTGGGAGAGCCCCAGAGACTGCAGCAGGTGAAAGGTGGCACCCAAGGCCCAGCTTGTCTCTATGTTGTTCACTTTCTTTGTTAACTATGAAGAAACAAAAAGAAATCAGTCAGTTGCAGCATTTCTCCCAGACCTATACAGCTGCCACCATAGACAAAGAGCAAGCTGATGGGTAGATGCACAGAATGGCAACAACCTGAAAGAGCTTCACTCGGTACTCTGCAAAGGAAAACACAATGGATATTGCCTGGAGGCAGCAACCTGAACTGGTAGTGTCCATGAACATGTGTTATGGAATCAGATGGATTTTAAAAAAACAAATACTAACAATAGTCTCTCTCCTTTGAGTCCAGTTGCAACAACTTGGCATGGGGATAAGGGACTGCTTGGGCAGCATAGATTCCTGCTTTCTATTAGGTGTTGTACTCATCTGTAGCCCACTGTACAATCCAGACCAGTATCCTTTTCAGTTCTTTAACTTTGTCTCCCTCTGCACTTCCCAATACCACTCCTCACTGTCCTGCCTTCTCCTTGCTAGCCCCTATTGGTCCCTGGCCTGACAATCATACTGAAGACAAGAAATTAAGAAACAAGTGATTTTGGGGAAAAGAGTAAATACACTGAGGAAGCAAAGTGAACAGTCTCAGCCTGCTCTCCACCGTAAGAAATCCTCCCCAACCTCAGACTGCCTCCCCACAGACCTGCCTAAAATCCTCCCATAGCAACAAGGTGCTAAGTGTTCTCCACCTGGGATCTAGCCAGCTACATGAGGGGGGAAGAGCTAAGCAGAGATTGGCACTGTGAAGAATAATAAAGCCCACAGAACCTCCCTCCACAGACAGACAGAACTTGGGCCACAGAGGAAAAAAAATGGGATAAACACAGGAATTCTTATATTTTCTTATTTCCTGTTTCATAATCGGTAAGAACAACAGTGACCCCTGAACTGGACTTTTCTAAGGAGCTGGATTAACCTTCATAGCGCTTAGGTTCAAGAGATTATACACATGGAAACTGCACATCATGAGGCGGGCTGGGGTCACATGTCCTAGATGGATGGAGGAACCAAGTGCTTCATGGGGGAGGGAAGATGGTGGGGAAGAGGTTGGGTGGGAGGGAGTTAGCAGCTGGTGAGAATGTAAACCTGCTGCTGCCAAATTTCTCTTCCGCTTCTGCTGCTGTCCAACACCCCAAGCCTTTAATTTCCTTCCATATCAAATCCAATCTTGTTTCAGTCAAGGCTCTGCCCACATCTTATCTCCTGCTTCTCTTTCACATCCACTCGGTGTGCACATCTATTTCCCTTCTCACCCTCTGAATCCTTTTTCCACAAATACCTCTGTGCCTTCTCCCATGCTGCTCCCTCTTCTGGGAACAGCCTCCTTGATCCTGTTCCCCATGCACCCTCCCTTCCTCCTCTTTCACATCCCCCTACAGCCACCTTTTCTTACATTTCTTCCACCTGAACCCTCCCTCCTACACCAACTTAAATAAAAACATGTCCACTATGAAACAAGCAGCCTCGTCACTTTATTAGAGGTAAATTTTATTCTTACTTGCTTATTGTCATCTCTCTCTCCAGCAAGACCTGTCCGATCATCTGTACTGGAAAGGTTTGGGGGGCAGCAATTATTCTTTGCACAGTGCCACACACACACACACCTACAGCCCTATGTACAAATGTCAGATAATAGCACCCAGGGTGTGGCTGAGAACTGGAAGGTAGGGAGTTGGGAAGAGTTTGAATGCAAACGTGGCCAGAAAGAGAGGGAAGTAGCTGTTCAAAAATAAGAAAGCTAGGCCTGCATGTCCAGTTTAGATGGTGGAAGGAAGGTCAGGAGGGGCTCTACAAATGGGCATTTGTTCTGGGAGTTTGTAGGGTGGTAGAAGAGGGCTGGGAAACTGCAAGGTGTATTGTGCTACTTAGGAGGGAAGAGCAGCTGCCAACAAGTGTCTCAGTGCAAATGACTAAGGACATGTAAAAGGCAGGCACAGCCACAGGAACTTAAGGGTCCAGAGCAGAGAAAAGCCAAGAGCCTTTGGCTCATATGTACATTAGATACATTCCCTTCCCTATGTGACTAGCAACACCCAAGTTAATTCAAAGTGGGAGAATTTCTCAAGTCTAATTTTATTTTCACCACTGATGCCGTCGAGTCCTCAGAGCTTCCATGTTGGGGTTGCACACACTGCAGAGGAAAGTTTTTGTTCATATCTATTTACACTGAACACATTTTTTAAAATCAGGAAATTAGTTCTAATTTTAGGTTTTGAAAACTTCTTGTATTATTATTATTTTAAACAAAATTTAAATGTTGTGTCAAGTTTGAGTTGAGAAGATCACCAGGAAATGACAAACTTCTGGAAGTCTCTATTGCTTAATTCTAGGTCACCATAACCAACAGGCCAGTGGCTATATTCAATCCCTTGCCAAAGCAGTGAATCTATGAAATGCATTCCGTCTCATCCCACCACTGTGTATGTAGAAGGAAGAGGTGAGACTCCATGAGCCAGAATGTTAATGCATCTTCTTCACTCAAGATACAGGAAAGCCAGTACTAGGTCCTTGCAATGCTTCTCTCACCTGTAAGAGTGTGTTATCCCCAAATCCAAAGCCTTCTTTTAGTAAGGCAGTGATGTAACTGAGATCCATACAGAGGAAAGGGCTGGCGGAGGTGTACCTGTCCATGTTATCACACACTAGAGGGAAGAGAGAGAGAGAAAAGGGGCTCAGAAGGGTATTCATTAGTAGAACACTTGACTAAACAACACATATAATCAGAGTCCATGGCACAGGTGCTGAGCACAAGCCCTTTGCTTCCAAGTACAGGGAATCAGAGTCTACACCGCTGTTCTTTAAAGCCAGGGATTAGCACATTAGTATTTTATGTTCAAGGTACTTCTCCTGTTTCCTTTGGACACCATTATGAACACCTCTTAACACAGCAAGATCATTCACACAGCTCTAGTGAAGGCTGAGTCAGCTTTTGATGAACATTAAAGCTAGAAGTGAGCTCTTAGGTTACCTACTCTTTCATCAAAGGACACACTATCCCAAATCCTTCCTTGTCTAGTCGTCTCACCTGGAATCCCCCCAATGACTTAGATTCCACCATCTCCCTTGACAGCTCATTTCTTAACTCAATTTTTCCCTTGTGATTTTAGGTTGTTACTAAGCGCTAGCCCACACTGAGGCCTCGAGATTGAGTCTTCCACCCTTTCCTTTTAGTTAATTCCTCACAGGTCCAATAGCTGGGAGAAAGTTACGCTGCATCTGTAATGGGCGCATTCACTTCTCTTAGCTGTAAGGATATTACAGACCACCAGCCAGGCCCAAAGGTTATATACGAACCTAGGCAAGCACACAAGCACTGCTTGCTGTAGCAGAAAAATAACCACTGCTAACTCGGAGTTCAAATCCAAGGAACAGCCTTTTTTCAGCCTAGGTACAGAATGCCACACCCCAGTGATCAGCTAGGATGTAACCGGCCAATATGTTGGCTGCATGTACACAAACAAAGGCCACAGCTTAAGTCTTAGTACACTCTTTTTATACCCAAGGGGACTCCCTACTTTTATCAACACCCCCCCCCCTTGTGATTCATTATATAATAATTAATATTTATGACCAAATATGAAATGCCGCATTATACACTAGACTATAGAACATGTTTATCTATTTATTAACAGTAACAAACCTACTAATCTTATTATTTGACAGGGATTTTCCTTGTTTACTCTGATCGTGTTTGGCAGGTCACAATGCTGTCTTCTTTCTCTTGTACCCAAATCAGGGACATTCAAGGGCATTCCACAAAACTGAACAATAGGATATTTAGTAAGCCAGAAAGGCTTTGTTGGCACTCCTTCCCAAAAGGGTTATTCAAAGGTCTTATTGATCACACCAAACTAGGCCAACAATTATATTGCTTATATACTGCTAGCCAATGTATGTTCCATTAAATATACTTAGGCCCTTACCATCTTCCATGCAGTAAGTTCACCGCATCTCTTTCACTTCCTTACATTGGCCTCTTTATACACGTCTCATTTCCACCTTATAAGCACCTTGGGGTGCTTATAAATCACCATAAAATTCATAAAAATTCTCTTTGGACTGAAACTTGATCACAAGGTCAGAGCCCATGACTTTCCTTTTTAAAAAAACAAATTCATAATAAATGCTCAGGTTGTTTTTGATACAAGTTGTGAAAGTTTTCCACCCGTATGGATGGGTACAACTCAGAAATGACATAGTCACAACTGAAGACTTGCCATCCCTCCCTCCATATGGTGGACTTGGATATTTTAGGGTTAAAAGGTCACAAGGTGGACAGAAAGGCTACTTAACCACACAGCTGTAGTTCTTCAAGCTGAGTTCCTGTATGGATGTAGGCTCTGGGTCCGTATGCAAGTTTGGGACCTTCTAACCAGCAGAGCCTGTTGGGGCTATAGCCTCCTCAACACCACATACAAGCCCCAGTATATAAAAGGGGCTATATGTGGCCCCTACTACCACTTAAGTTCTTCTGCTAAATCAAGATTCTATGGCAAAGACGAAGAAGACTGGGAAGTATGAATCCCATACAGGCCAACATCTCACAGAGCTACTGCTCCGGGTAAATAACTGTTCTTCCTCCTCTCAAGCAAGAATTGACTGTGTGGTCTACCACTACAGGGAATTGAGATGTAGTCGCAGCCTCACAGACGTGAGCAAGAGAAGCATTAATTAAATAAAGACTCCAGGATTGTTCTTGTGGAGCATCAGATCTAAAAGCCAAATAAACAGAGTAATGCTGCATAGAGCACTGACCAGAACTCCAAGACACAGCTTTACATATCTCTGTGATGGCAAATGTCAGAGACATGCAATCAAAATATTAGACCTATATTAATATGGTTTAAAATCCTGATGCAGTCACATCCTCAAGGCCATAACATGTTTGCATACACATTCTAATCTATTTAGATAAATTCAAGTGTCAAACAGCTTGCCCTCAGGTTTATCCCAACAGGGTACAAACAGTCTAGGAATTTTACATATGAAATTACTGTTTGATCCAATTCCCAATTGAAGTCAATGGAAGTCATTTAGTTGACTTCAGTGAGTGCTGGATTAGGTCCTTACTCGTGTCTCAAGAGCTCAAGGCTCTCTGAACATCTATGGTTACATTTTCAAAATCTCTAAAGTGACTTAGGAGCCTAAGACCATTTTCAAAAGCACCTAAGTCACTCAGGAGCTTAAGTTTAATTGAAAATAAAATGACCTAGGCTCCTAATTCACTTGGGGGTTGAAATTTTTACCCCAAACCATGTAATTTAGCCTCTCGGTCACAAATGTGATTTGGGGAGGATTATGGATAATTAATAGATGGATTAAAGTGGCAATCAGAGCCCATTTTAGTTAAAAATTCTGTGTGTGGGCACAGAAACACCTTATTCTTACGGAACAGCATACATGGGGGTGATCAGCCAGCAGGTCTTGGATCTCACTCTTTGGGCGAATGTCGCTATCAGGAACACCATATTCAATGATGGATAGAGCAATGAACAATGTGACAACTCAAACTGCACTGCCATTAGCTTTGTAAACACCAAGTTCAAGTCTCAAGATGGTGATTCATAAACAGATGAAAACACATGAATCAGGCCCTTCAAATATTTTTTCATAATAGGATGTGAAAACTAGATGATCGACTCATGGGAGGGTGAAAAGCAGAAGTGGCTTCCAGGTAAACTTTAACAGAATTCAAAGAGAGTCCAGGTTGTTTGAGATATAACGAGTTCAAAAGCGATGGGATGCTGGACTAACAAGGGTCAGCACTCTGCTAAGCTCAGACATGAAGTCCAGAAGTCCTTCTTGATTTTAGTACAGCAGATCCACTTCCTGCCACAATGACCCTTATGAATGAAACACACTCCCTGAACTGTAAGGCCAGTATGCTTTCCATCTTCAAATTCCTCTATTACAAGAAATGAGGAAACTAATAAAGGATACATGACAGGGCAGCAAGGGATAGATGGAGGGAGCAATTGGGCATAGCTGATTTGTATTTCTTTTTTAAATAAGTCCCATGTTCTGTACGGTGTATAATTATTGCACATATTGCCATTGTCTCCCTTTCCCATACCTCTCATGTTTCACAATATTTACCTTCTTTAGCTTTCCTTTCAAAATCTCTCACTTCTAGAACTCCTCCCTTTTCATAATCTGAAAAGTAAGACATGAGAAAGCACCATCACAGGTCTGAGAAACTTTTTTTTTTTTTTTTTTTTTAAACGAAAGCTTAGATTCTGGAGCATAACTCTGAGGCAAGGGGTAGATTCTGCAGCACCGAATACACAGAGCTGCAGAGGGTAGAACACACGAAAGTGAAAGTCGTTATCTACTGAATGCTGTATGCAGTGTAGTTGTAGACGTGTCAGTCTCAGGATATTAGAGACACAAGGTGGGTGAGGCAATATCTTTTAGTGGACCAACTTCTGTTGGAGACGGAGAGAAGCTTTCGAGCTACACAGAGCTGCTCTTCAGGTCTTGGAAAGGTACTCCAAGACAAACTGTGTTGGGGGACTCAGCTCCATGTTTGTTCCTTGGGTGTGTTTCTTCCTATCCTCCATCAAAGCCACACAGGTGGCCCATCTTCCCCACAGCCTGTTCTTCCCACCCCTTACGCTAAGTAACCTCATTACCTCAGTTTCCCTCTCCTAGTTAATGAACATGCACATCATCACACAAGAGCTCTCTATCACAAGCTGATTTACCTATCAGGTCGGTATCAACAGCTCGATCATAATAATAGGAGAAGGCATAGAAGGAGCGTCTGCGAATCTCATCTGGCTGGTGCAATTTCCCTTGTACGACCTTCACCACTTCTGAATAGCAAGGTTCAAATCCTGTTTCCCCTGCCAGGGCAAACACACACAAAAATGAACCCACAAAGACAGATCAGGAGATAGAGGAACCAGTGACAATTGATGGGAAAGCAAAAGAGAAAGAGTCCAAAGGAGAAATAAGAAAGGGAGAGAAACTCAGCGAAGGGTGAGAGGGAAGGAGAGAGTGTGAAAGGGAGACGTTTAGACATCCAAACCCAAGAGAAAGTTCTCTTCCATAATATCTCAGCAACTCTCCTCCTTAGTACACTACATATATACTTAGAGTTTCAGAAAGCCTTTCACAAGGTCCCTCACCAAAGGCTCTTAAGTAAAATAAGCTGTATTGGGATAAGAGGGAAGGTCCTCTCATGGATCAGGAAATGGTTAAAAGATAGGAAACAGGGTAGGAATAAATGGTCAGTTTTCAGGAGAGAGAGAGAGAGAGAGAGAGAGAGAGAGAGAGAGAGAGAGAGAAATAGTGGTGTCCCCCAGGGGTCTGTACTGCGACCAGTAATATTCAATATATTCATAAAAGATCTGGGAAAAGGGATAAACAGTGAGGTGGCAAAATTTGCAGACAATACAAAATTACTCAAGATAGTTTAGTTCAAAGCAGACTGCGAAGAGTTACAAAGGGGTAACAAACAAACAAAGGTGAGCAAAACTGGGTGACTGGGCAACAATATGGCAGATGAAATTCAATGTTGATAAATGCAAAGTAATGCACAATGGAAAACATAATCCCAACTATACATACAAAATTTAGACCCAGGGGTCTAAATTAGCTGTTACCACTCAAGAAAAAGAGCGTGGAGTCATCTCTGAAAACATCCACTCAGTGTGTAGTGGCATTAAAAAGGGATAGATAACAAGACAGAAAATATCATAATGCTTCTATATAAATCCATGATCGCCCACATCTTGAATACTGCGTGCGGATCTGGTTGCCCCATCTCAAAAAAGATATACTGGAATTGGAAAAGGTATAGAGAAGGGCAGCAAAAATTATTAGGGGCATGGAACAGCTTCCATATGAGGAGAAATTAAAAAGACTGGGACTGTTCATCTTAGAAAAGAGATGACTAAAGGGGGGGGGATATGATAGAGGTCTACAAAATCTTGACTGCTGTGGAGAAAATGAATAGGAAAGTGTTATTTATTCCTTCACGTAACACAGGAACTAGGGGTCACCAAATGAAATTAATAGGCAGCAGGTTTAAAACAAACAAAAGGAAGTATTTCTTCACACAATGCTCGGTCAACCTGTGGAACTCTTTGCCAGGGGATGTTGTGAAGGCCAAAACTATAACAGGGTTCAAAAAAGAACTAGATAAGTTCATGGAGGATAGGTCCATCAATGGCTATTAGCCAGGATAGGAAGGGATGCAACACCATGCTCTGAGTGATCTTAGCTGTTTGCCAGAAGCTGGGAATGAGTGACAGGGGATGGATGGATGGATCACTTGATGATTGCCTGTTCTGTTCATTCTCTCTGAAGCACCTGGCACTGGCCACTATTGGAAGACAGGATACTGAGCTATATGGACCATTGGTCTGGCCCAGTATGGCGATTCTTATGTTCTTTCTCTACTCCAGCGTCATACTTGGACTCAGCCAGGACCCAGGCCCAACTGTGTCACCTGGTACTATTTACATCATATGTGTTTTTGCAGAACTGCGTATGAATCCTTCAGAGACTAAGCTGCACAGTGCACACAGAGCTCGCATTGTGATCCACTATAATCCCCAGATCCTTTTTCTGCAGGACCACTGCCTAACCAGGTATTCCCCATTTTGTAATTGTGCATTTGATTTTTCCCTACTAAGTTTGTACTTTGCACTTGTCTTTATTGAATTTCATCTTGTTGATTTCAGACCAACTCTCCAATTTATCAAGGTCCTTTTGAATTGTAATCCTGTCCTCCAAAGTGCTTGCAACCCCTCCCAGTTTGGTGTCATCCTCAAATTTTATAAGCAGACTCTCCACTCTATTATCCAAGTCACTAATGAAAATACTGACTAGTATCCAACCCAGAACATAACCATGCGGGACCCCATTAGATACATCCTCCCAGTTTGATGATCCATCAGTAATGATTTTGACAACAGATTTTCAAGTAGTCATGCACCCACTTTATAGTACTTTCATCTAGACCACATTTCCCTAGTTTGCTTATGATCATCTCACGTGTGATGGTGTAAAAAGCTTTACTAAAATAAATCACATCTACTGCGTCCCCCTTATGCATTGGGCCAGTTACCCTGTCAAAGAAGAATAGATTGATTTAGCACAATTGGTTCTTGACAAATCCATGTTGGCTATTACTTATCACTCTATTATCCTCTAGGTGCTTATCAATTATTTAATCATTTCTTCCTAGTATCTTTCCAGGTACTGATGTTAGGGTGACAGGTCTCTAATTCCCCAGGTCCTTTTTGTTCCCTTTTCAAAAATAGGTACAATGTTTGCCCTTCTCCAGCCTTCTGAGACCTCACCCATCCCATGAGCTCTCAAAATTAATCACTAATTTTACCTCAGTGGGACGAGTAGATCCAAAACTGCCTACCAGAGATCTACAGAATTTTGCAGTGAGAAATGGCAACTTCTACAGGGCCAGCTGCCCTGAGCCTGATCACTTCAGATTTTTCCTGTGCTGTATCAAGGGATTTCCATGTCAAGGGACTTGTGACTGGCTCTGTGACCATATCCCTGAGCACTGACCGACATCCTCATAAAGAACAGGGTTACAGAAAGGGTGTTGACCAAAAACACCCTCTTCCTAGGGTCTGAGGCTTATCCCACAAAAGGAAGGTACCCAACTCTGCCAGAAACAAACCCTCCTTAATATACCTTCTCTGTTGCCACCATATTGATATCTCACTCCCCCAAAGTGCCACTCTGCCTCCAGTCGCTTCGGTAAACAAGAACTTCGGAACATTTGTCCATCCACTGCTGCAAGGAAGCCAGAGGAAAGTCAGAAAGGGCTGCGACCTCCCAATGCCACTCTCCCCCCCCCACCCCCCCAACCAATCAATACTCCAGAGGAAGGAGAGAAAAACCCCAAGGGACCTTATAGTTTGTCCATGGGGAAATTAAGATTTGGTTAAAAAGTTAAATGCTGCATAAACTGATTCTGAATTGGGGAATAGCCTGAACTCTGGAATACGCTCCCTCCTTGGTCCTGCAAGCTGCGGCACAGCTTGGCTTCTCACCTGTTAGTGGGAAATAAATATTATTCTCACTTTCTGGGCAGATCACTGCCAGGGAAATGGAGAAAAGGGTAAGTTACAGGATGGGAGACATGGGAAAGGGGCAGCTGGCACAAGATTAACTTCACTCACCTCTTTAAGTATCTAACATGGCTATTTCAACTGACTGTACCTTTCATTTCCAGGGCTCCAAGTGTTGCTAGTCTGGCAGCTTTCAGTCCAAAGCCCAAATAGCTGCACACACAAAAAAAAAAAAAACCACACCAAACAAAATATTGCAGTTTTGCTCTGGCTCATCTGACATGCCCACACACAGCCAGCCCTAGCTCTATGGCATGCACAAACCAGATTCCCTTTCTGTGCCTCCTACCCTATATCCCCCTCTACATCTTAGATGGAATTCTTCTCCTGGCAGAGGGAAACTAAGTGCCAACAGACTAATGCAAAAACAAGGTGTTACAAAGCACACACATGGGGTGCAAATCTAGAACTAGGCAGGAAATGGGTAGAGAAGAATAGGAAGCTTTTGGGCAACTCAAAAAATCTGGTGTGAATTTCTGAGATTTAAAATAAAAAGCATCAGAAAGAAGACAGGGACTTGCTGCACCAGAAGAACGGAGTAAAAAGGAGCATTAACGCCTGTATATCTCTACAAACAAATGCAATGAGAATGGGAAATAAGCAAGATGACCCAAAAGTCATACACAGTGATGGAGATGATGATCTAACAGAAATTGGGCAACATTATCTATGATGCCCACAAGATACGATGTGATGAGCAAGAGGGCAGTGGAGAAATACTTTGGGTAAAGATACAGGGAATGTAAAACAATAGGAAAAATGACCACAGGCAACTGATAAAGACCAGAGAGAAAAAGACTCCAGGACCAATTCTTGGGGCACTTGACACCACAGAATACCACAGAACTCATTACATCTGCTAAGACGACTAACCAAGTTTCTAATTGTGATAATGGTCTCTTGTACACTAGGACTGGACTGAAATCACTAACTATTCACACTTGGCTGAGTTTTAAATTAACTGTAAATTACTCCGGAAAACTGATTGGGCATCACCTTTGACAGCTCAATAAACACCCCTGCTCAATGGCAACAGTGGGCAAAAAAAGCAAACAAACTGCTTGGATACACAAGGTATAGGTTAGAAAATAATTCTTAAATTAATCTAATGTTGTTATATCATTCAGTGGTATGCCCTGACCTGGGCTCAGTTCGATTCACCCTATCTCAGAAAGGAAATAATTTCAGAAGTGGGTAACAAAAGTGCTAAGAGGCCTGGGCACACTTCTATGCAAAGGCGAGATCGAGAAGACTGGGCTGTTTAATTTTGAGAGGAGAGGAATAAGAGAGGGACATGATATTGTGTAGCGAGGGGCCATGGACCCCAGCTGCGACTGTAAGGGACTGGGGGGAAGGAAGCACCATTCACCTCCGGGTAGGCAAAGACGGACCAACCACACCTGCCCCACCAGAAGCAGAAGAGCGGGACAGGAAACTTAAAAGGTGGGCCCTGCAGCTCAGTTGGAGGGGAGTTGGCGAAGGAGATAGATGTGTCCTGCCCACTGCTGAGCCCAACGCTTGAGGACGACCCCTGCAATGCCAAGGAACCAGGACTGCTGGGTCGGCCAACTGATGGGAGGACAGAGGAGTTGCTTGGACTGCTGCTGGCTGTATAACCCCGGGAAGATGGAGGACACCATGAGACAGAACTACACTGCAATGGAGTCATAGGAAGTAGCCCAGTAACACCAGACAAAAGTCTGGTTGTATGGCCAGAATACTGGTCAGTGTGTTTAAGTGGGATCCCCGCTAACCCAGTGGCACACACCTCCACTGCTATCAGGGCCCGGGGCTGGGACCTGATAGAGAAAGGTGGGCCCCATCCCCCTACCCCTTGTGGCTGCCCCACCCCTGGGGTGGCCACTTACCCACCTTAGGCCGAGAGGCTTGTGTCTGCCTGAGTCAGGAGGCCAGGCGAAAGACTGCCTATAGCTCTGCCCTACACTGAGGGCCAGACGCTCTTTAAAACTGCTTGTTGCTCTGCCTTGCCTAAGGGCCAGAGCCTTATAGACTGCTTACTGCTTGCCCCTGCCCAGAGACTCATAGACTACTGGGGTCAGAGCCCTGAAAGCGCCAGTTCCCCCTTAAGCTTTGTTGGACACCCACATGGTAGCAAGAGGGCCTGGCTCCCTCGCCAAGACTGACAGGGAGGGACGATCATGGACCCTTACATACCGATACACAAAATGTATAGCCTAAAGATGGTAAGTGAGGTGCTCCTATTTACCCTCATAATAGCAGAACAAGAGGATGAAACTGATCAAAGGACATTACTTTTACACAATGAGCTTCTCAGTGACTAATAAGCCAAGCCTTTCTGGAATTGGTGGCTTGGGATGCGAGAGGTCCTGTATCCCATTTCCAGTCCTTGGTTGTGTCTTGATAGCTGAATCTACATTGTCCCCCTTTCCAAAGTGGCCCAAAGTGTTTGATTTAACCTCTCCATGTACCAGAGCTTCTCCTCTCTCAAAATGATTACCCGTAAAACTTGTTCGAGGTACAAACTGTGATTTCCCCTTTCATTGATATTCATATTGGTTCTGCATCCTTCCAGGCTCAATTAACGTTATGGTTTTCAAGCAGATAATCTAGTCGGAAGATCAGGGCTCAACAACTCACTATGGAACAATATGGTACATCCTAGGCTGGATCTCAGGCTGTGAAAGGACTGATTTTCCAGTGGAAGTGGCAGCTTCTTGCTCCTCACCTGTGCGTGTAGAGCTTGTAAGTGCTATTGAACATTTCAAATGAGGTGACAAAATCCACAGGGGTTTGCTCCAAGGTTTCCTAAAAATTAAGTAAACAGTATATCTTTCAGTCCCTGTTACTCGATCAAAAACCCCAAAAATAAAAACACAAAACCCAGTGATAATATCATTGCTAATTTTCACATAGGCATCGAGATAATTTACTGTACTCATCCAATGTGGCTACATGGAGCTATCCATCCTCCATGACAAATAACTCATACTTTTGGTATTGTGGTAGCACCCATAATGCTTCACCTGTCCAGCCCTCAAAAATCAGTATAGCCCATGCAGCCTTAATTCTGCCCATTGTGTGTGCACATTATTATGTGTAAGAGTCATTAATTATATTACACAAACAAAATCTAAATTAAAAGAACATTATCAAGGTTGCAAAGTCAAACACTCAAAAACTGAATGAGGCATGGGTTCTCTTGAAAAAATAATGTGATCATAAAATTAAATTAAAGATGCACAAGGGGTCTAAATTCTGGCATTTTTTTTAGCACTTAACTTTGCAACCTTAATAATCTTCTTTCAATGTTGTTTTTGTGTGTATAATTTATTTGCTCTTAAAAAAGCCAACAGGGAAAATAAATCAGAAATGTCATCAAGTACCATCATACTGACACCCCCATGAGTCATCAGCAGGCTTGGAACCTGCAGATTCACTACACAGACCCTCTGCCATTTCAGCTAATAGCATAAATAATGGCAATAGTACGTTGTCGTCCTCAATCCCTAGAGGAGGATGAGACACACACTTTGCCAGTGAGTTTCACAGGTATTTGCTGACCGTACAGAAATGGTCAAACTCAGGGATCTTGGGTTCCACTGAAGGCTTTGAAGGAGTGTGTGCTCTAGTAGGCACAGACTCTTCTGCACATTCTCCCCACGTGTGATCCCACCTCCCCCAACCTGTCCCTGTCCCAGTGCTTTCTCTTCCCTAATAATCTGTCCCCTGTGCTCAAGGAGTGAAGATACACTAACAGGCTGGAAGAGAAGCACTTGTAGTCCAGTATTGACACCACTCAGAATTCCATCTAACATGGAAGAAACATCCCTGGAAACCTTTTCCTTTTGTAACATACGAAGTCTAACCCATGTTAGCGAGGTTTCAGAGTAGCAGCCGTGTTAGTCTGTATCCGCAAAAAGAACAGGAGTACTTGTGGCACCTTAGAGACTAACAAATTTATTTGAGCAGAAGCTTTCGTGGGCTACAGCCCACTTCATCGGATGCATAGAATGGAACATATATTGAGGAGATATATATACACACACACACACATACAGAGAGCATGAAAAGGTGGGCGTTACCACCGTTACCAGCTCTGAGAGGCCAATTAAGTAAGAGGAAAAAACTTTTGAAGTGATAATCAAGATAGCCCAGTACAGACAATTTGATAAGAAGTGTGAGAATACTTACATGGGGAGACAGATTCAATGTTTGTAATGGCTCAGTAATGTAATGTAATCTTTCTCACACTTCTTATCAAATTGTCTATACTGGGCTATCTTGATTATCACTTCAAAAGTTTTTTCCTCTTACTTAATTGGCCTCTCAGAGCTGGTAACGGTGGTAACGCCCACCTTTTCATGCTCTCTGTATGTGTGTATATATATCCTCAATATATGTTCCATTCTATGCATCCGATGTAGTGGGCTGTAGCCCACGAAAGCTTATGCTCAAATAAATTTGTTAGTCTCTAAGGGCTTGTCTATACTTACCGCGCTGGTTCGGCGGCAGGCAATCGAACTTCTGGGTTCGATTTATCGCGTCTTGTCTGGACGCGATAAATCGAACCCAGAAGTGCTCGCCGTCGACTCCGGTAATCCTGCTCGGCGCGAGAAGTACGCGGAGTTGACGGGGGAACCTGCCTGCCGCGTCTGGACCGCGGTAAGTTCGAACTAAGGTACGTCGACTTCAGCTACGTTATTCACGTAGCTGAAGTTGCGTACCTTAGTTCGAATTGGGGGGTTAGTGTAGACCAGGCCTAAGGTGCCACAAGTACTCCTGTTCCATGTTAGTGAGGCCTTCCCAGCCTGGGCCTAGACAACACAAGCTGCTTTTCTTTGGTTTATACCCATTTTTCTTTTCTCCTTAAACAGGATCTTTTGTTTACAAGCACCTGTCATTTGAATTTCATTGTGAATATTAAAGGGAACAAAAGCAGACTGACCTTCACAGATGGCATGCAGGTGCCTGTGCTGAAAAAGTGAGTCCTCAGAGCATGTGGGTGCCTGGGCACCATTACCCATGGTTATGGCAACACATGCAGTGGTTTGAGCATTGGCCTGCTAAACCCAGGGTTGTGAGTTCAATCCTTGAGGGGGCCATTTAGGGATCTGGGGCAAAAATCTGTCTGGGGATTGGTCCTGCTTTGAGCAGGGGGTTGGACTAGAGGACCTCCTGAGGTCCCTTCCAACCCGGATATTCTATGATTCTATGATACTCCTCACCTCAGACCGTGGCAGGAACGTGATTTGGGTTGAGGCTCCTCCCAGGTCCAGTGTCCCAACTGTCTGCTGGTTCTGGCCGTACAGCTGCCCTGTAGACAATATCATGCTCAGAATAGCCACTCAACTCAGAGACTGCCCATAAAGTCCTTACAGCCATCAATGCATCACAGACTCATATGGGGGCTGATTTGGCCTGAAGGGTCCATGGCCAGATGAAGTTTAGCTTCACATAATGTGAAGCTAGTCTCCGTAACATGCTGGGGTGGTGTCAGGCAGAAACACAGGGACTGAAAGGATGACCCCCTTCCCCCAACTCATTACCATGGGGCTGGCAGACATAGGGCAGGGACTGAGGGCAGAGATGCAAGAACTTCTCTCCTGATTTCAACTTCAGTTCCATGGAGAGGAAGGAGGGGGGGGGGGGGAATCCCTACACAGGCAAAAATTGTATTTGGGTAAAATCCTCTCCCCCATCTCTAGCAGACTCTAGGAGAGAGAGCATAAATTCCCCCAATCTGTAGCTGATTCTTGGCGAGGTACAGAAGAGGAAGGGTAAATACTTCCAGCTCTTGCAAATTCTGAGAACTGATCTGGCCATTACCATTTTCCCTCAGCCAGGGCAGAGGCTCTTTCTTCTAGTTTCTCCTGTTTTCTTCCCCCCCTCTACTGTCACAGTGGAGAGGAGAGGGAGGGTAAGCCAGGCAAGGCGGGGGGGGGGGGGGGGGGGGGGGAGAACGGGACAGACAGGGTAGCCAACTCCAAACTCCTTCCCTTCTATGGGAGGGACCCAGTTCAGGCCTAACAGTGAGTCAAGCAGTTAATTACCTGTCAGAAAGTTCACAGTGATCCAGGCTAAAACTCCTGCAAGGAGGGGAAAAAAAAGAGGAACTGAAACTGCTTCTACCTCCTGTGCCCTCACACAGCCTCATACAATGTGTGCTTTTCAGACAAACAAATAAGACAAGTTCCCTGCCCCAAATTTCTTACAATCTAACTTACACGTATAACAAAATAACATGACATGTAAAATCAAAAGGAGGAGTGGGGGGAGGGCTTTTTGGCATCTGTACATCTAGAGCAGAGCCAAGACTTGGGCTCTGTATCACATCGATACACAAACGGTCACTGAGACAAGGTAGCATGTGTAAATTTGCCTTCAGTGTTAGCTGACTTTTGAGCATTTAAATTCCTAACCTTAAAACTGCATACACATTCTTTGTATTTTAATTTTTTTGTATATACAGTTAGATGTGAAAAACATGGATCTGCTTAGCGAGACCCAGTAAAATATGAACAACTCCTCTTCTCCTGGTCTAGCTACTGAGCTTGGTATTGGCATTGGGTAGCACCTGAGTGTACATCAGCTGTGGGATTCCAGCTGAAACAGATGCAGTCTGAGGAGGGAACTTAGAAAATAAAAACCTATGAAGGCCATAGTAGGCTCTATTAGGACCCACTAGTCCTTCTCCCTGCGCATGCAGTACTGTTCCCTACAGCAGTGGTCTCCAAACTTTTTTGATCACGCACCCCTATCAGTAAAAAATTTTTGAGCACGCACCCAATATATGTAATTTATTTATGTATAAATTATATACATGTACTACTATACTAATATATTATGTACATTATAAAACATACAAAAAATAGAAATTAAAAAAGGATGAGATAAAGATGAAAAACAATATTTTAAAAATAATTTTTTATTGTATTTTATTTATTAACGGTACAAAAAACCTTTTTGCTCTCACAAAAAAATTATTATTAATATTTTTTAGTGAGAGCAATGTGATTGAATATGCTTCATTATTTCTGAAAATCTTGGTTTAACACTTTGTGATACAGTGATTCGAAGGTCTGGATTAGGGTTAGCGTGCGGGATGGGGCTCAGAGTGGGGATGCAGGGTCTGGGAGGGAGTTAGGGTGCAGGAGGGCGCTCAGAGTGGGGGTGTGGGAGGAGGCTCAGAGCTCGGGCAGGCAGGAGGTGCAGAGCACTTACCTGGGGCAGCTCCTGTTTTGTGCAGGTGGCTCTGCGCAGCGCGGCACCGCCCCCATGGCCACAATTCTGGGAACTGCCCCCCCCCCCCCGCCCTGCAGGCAGGGCCACCCGGAACGCTGGGGCTTTAGGGGCTGCAGGGCCCTGGGCTAAGGGGGCCCCGGGGCCCTGGCCTGCAGCTCTAAGGCCCCTTTCGGAATGCAGCCCTGAGTCCTCCGGCCCATGGAGGAGCAGGGGCAGCCGCACAGCCAGCGGCCAGAGAGAAGCAACGCTTTCCCCTTCAAAACGCCGCTTCTCTCCAGCCGGCTTTGAAGGGGAAAGCGCAGCTTCTTTCCGGCCGCTGGCTGTATGGCTGCCCCTGCTCCTCCATGGGCCGGAGGACTCAGGGCTGCATTCCGAAAGGGGCCTTAGAGCTGCAGGCCAGGGCCCCGGGGCCCCCTTAGCCCAGGGCCCTGCAGCCCCTAAAGCACCTGCGTTCCGGGTGGCCCTGCCTGCAGGGGGGCAGCTTCCCCGCTTGCTTGTTCCCTCCCTCCTCCGGCCGCCCTTCTTCCCCCCCCCCCCGGCAGCGCTCCTCCTGCCGCGCCCCCCAATGGATCGTCTTGCGCACCCCCTGAGGTGTGCGCACCCCACTTTGGAGACCACTGCCCTACAGCACATTCTCAAGGGCTACATCCCATTACCCCTAATAATACACTATGAATTGCACTAATAATTTATGTCCTTCCTTCAAATACTTATAGACTGATCATGCTCATGGTCTCTTACACCAGCATTGGCTCTTTCAATCTTTCCTCATAAATAGGTCCCTTCAATTCCCTTATTTTTTTCTGTTCTTCTCAGAACTCCCCAAATTATTACTATATTAGTGGTAATTAGTGCTGGGCAAAATTTTTCAACTTTTTGGGGGAGGGGGGAAATAAATAAATAAATAAATGCAGATTTAGGTTGACCGAAACATTTCTCAATTTCATGTTGAATTTGCTGCATTGTTTTGGTCAAAATAAAAATTTTAAAAATTCTGAAAAAAAGATCAAAATGTTTCAACATTTTTTAAACAAAACCTTTTGTTTGTTCAATTTTAATTGATTTGGTTTTGAAATTTCCTTCAATTTTATTTGAAAAGGCTCAAAATGGAAATGAAACGTTTCAATCATTTTGTTTGACCCAAAGTGATTTTTTCCCCTGACTTTTTGATACGTTTACATTTTGAAAAATTTTCATTTTCAGGTTGGCCCAAAACATTTTTTTTTTTAAACTTTCTGGAATTGCCAGCAAACCAAAAAATCAGTTATTCACACAGCTCAAGTAGTAATGAAGTACTCAGTACTGAATGTAATCTTCCAGATGGGTCTCATCAGTGCTGCTTAAAGAGAGATTTTTCACCTCCTTATTTTGTGATGTGAGACTTCTGTGTATCTACTCCAATTTTATAATGGCCTTTTTTGTAGCTATATCATGTCGCAAACTCATGTATAATTTGCTATCCACTCTAACCCCATGGTCTATTTCAGCCATTCCTGGGTCTCTGGGTTTTGCTGCAACTCTGTGTTTTGGACTGTTTCTATACTACTCTATTAGCTGCATTTTTTCAAGATGAATTTTATTATATTATTCGCCAAGGTTTCTAGTATCTCTCAGGTTAAGCAGTGCTGTTTTTATATCCTCATTAGTGGTTTGCAGTGCTTCCAAAATTAGTGTCATCTGCAAATTTCACTAACGAGTCTTTTACCCCATCTTCTAGATCATTCATGAAGATATTTAATAAAATAGGTACTAACACAAGTATCTGCAGTTCCTCCTAGACACTTCCCTACAGCTTGATACTGCACTGCTTATCATCGTATAGCCTTTCAAACGTAACCTGTGGAAGATTACTGCATCACTTTTACTCACACCTGCACCAGAGGACAACTGCTCAATTGTTGATTTTAAACTCTTTGATGCAGGGACCAACTCTATTTCTGTTCATCCAATGCCAAACAGAAATGTCTCCTCTAGTAGGATTCTCTACATTCTGGATCATATAGTGTCACCTACATAACTCCGGAACCTTTTTGCTCGCCTGCATTTGTAGCTCAATAGCTGCCCAAGTAGTCAAAATCCTCATGAATACAAAAGGATCCTGTGTTTTCAAGTAGCTTGAGAGTTGGGCTAGAAATGTTTTGTTCTTTCCTTCAATCCTGGAAGTCATTTCTCTTTCCTCTGGCTGCCATAGTGATTTATCTTTCCCTTTTGTCTTCACCCACTTCCTCCTTCCCAAGACCCACCTTCAGAAGATCCATCCATGATGCTAACACTGTTATTTGGAACCAGAAAGGGTGACTCCTCAAAGACCTCTCTCACCTGAGGAAAGGAGAGATGGTTAGATTCTCTGGGCCTGGGGCCTTGCTCTCCACTGGGAGTGCTGGACAAAGCTTCCTCTTTCTCCCCAGACCAGTAGGAAGTAAGGCATGAGTGTGTGGTGTTAGGCAAAGATTTCTCTTCCTCAGGGCACTAGGAAGGAAAGAAGGATGTATACTAGGCCCCTCTCCATCCACCCTTTATGCCTCTATCCAGGCAGGGGGGTCTCAGGACACAGCAGGAGGGTTTTAAGGACTGAGAGTTCTCATACACTCTTATGGAATTACAGCTGTTTTTCACAGTTGGGACTAAGTTATGACAGAGAGCATGGAGAAGTGAGCTATGAAAGGTACCTTAAGAAGGATCGTACTATTGCACAGAGATCTCTCAGGTTACCTCTGAGAGCAGAGCCTGGGCTTTGGGCTCTGGCAGCAGCCTCAGTCCAGCTGTAGCTTTCAGCACCACTGGGGTCTCCTTCCAATGGCTACGTGGCACAGCTTCTTTGGCCATTTTCAACAATCCTTTCACAGTTTCTGCGCCCTAAAAATAAACAGAAGCTGTTTCTCTCACACTATTCCCTTCAACGGGCAATCAGGAAAAAAAAAAAATCACTTTAGAGCCCCCTCCTTTACCCTAGAACACTAGGCAAAGTACATATCCCACAACAGAGGGTGACACACACAAAGGGCCAGCAGGGCAAGTAGGTACCACAGCGATAGGGACTTAGGGAAGAGAGAGATCAGGAGGGCACATGCATCCTTAAGCATGGGAAGAAGAGACATGTTTACAGAGCTTTTTTTTTATGACAGAAAATGCAGTTTCTTTGAGCATGAAATTCTAGGCTTTATATTTGCAGGGGGAAAAGTCTGGTATCTGACAAACCTGGAAGTCATGCTATATAAATCAGCTAGTTTCTCTGGTACAATTACCGACTGAAGAGGCAAGGGGGAGGGAACAAAGAGAGTCTCTGTAGATTTCAATACAGTGACATTATCATGTTCTGGGGTGCAATCCAGACCAGTGAGAGGTTGTGTCGCTGTCTGCCCTGTAACTCTGGGGGAGGGGATTCCAGGGGATGCTGCTGATCCAGGGGCAGGGGGCGGCCCGGGGCACCGCTGCTGCTCCCGGACCACTGCTCCTGGACCAGCTGCCTGGGGCTGCCGGAATAGCAGCTGATGCGGCTGGCCCCGGTGCTGCCCCAGCTGCTTGGGTGGAGCTCGGGTCAGCCACACCAGCTGTTGCAGAAGTCATGGAGGTCCTGGAAAGCCACGCTATCCGTGACCTCTGTGAAAGATTTGTAGCCTTACTGATGACATCAAGAAGGCTGACGCATTTAATGCCCACTTTGCTTCAACCTTGACTAAAAAAAAAAAAAAAAAAAATATAAGTATCTGCTCAAAATCTAACACAATTAATATTAACAAGAAGATGGAAGGAACAGAAGCCAAAATAGGGAAAGTACAGATTAAAGAATATTTAGATAAATTAGATGCATTCAAATCAGCAGAGCCTGATGAAATTCACCTCGGGTACTTAAAGAATTAGCGGAATGAATATTGGAACCACTAGTGATTATCTTTGAGAACTCATGGAGGCTGGGTAAGGTCCCAGAGGATTGGAGAAGGGCAAACATAGTACTTATCTTTAAAAGGTGTGGGGGGGAGAAGATCCAGAGAATTATAGAAGTCAGCCTAACTTTGATAGCTGGAAAGATACTGGAACAAATTACTAAACAATCAATTTGTAAGCACCTAAAGCATAATAGGGTTATAAGTAATTGTCAACAACAAATCAAAGTTCCTACTTTGGCAGGGTTACTGGCCTAGAAGATAGGAGGGAAGCTGCAGATGTGATATATCTTGATTTTAGTAAGGCTTCTGACATATTCCCATGCGACATTCTCATAAACAAACTTGGGAAACAAGGTCTAGATGAACTATTATAAGGAGGGAGCACAACTGGTTGAAAGACGATATTCAAACAGTAGTTATCAATGGTTCACTAACAAACCGTAGGAATGTATCTAGTGGGGTCCAGTAGGAGTCTGTCTTTAGTCTAGTACTATTCAATATTTTCATTAATGACTTGGATAATGGAGTGGACAGTATGCTTATAAAATCTGTGGATGACACCAAACTGGGACGAGTTGCAAGCACTTTCCAGGACAGGGTAGGAATTCAAAATGACCTTGACAAATAAGAGATTTCAGACCCATGCAACATGATGAAATTCAATAAAGAAAAGTGCAAGGTACTACACTTAAAGAGAAATCAGGTGTACAACTACAAAATGGAGAATAAATGGCCAGGCAGTAGTACTGCTGAAGAGGATCTGGGGGTTATAGTGGATCACAAATTGAGCATGAGTCAACATTGTGATCCAGTTGCAAAAAAAAAAAAAAAAAAAAAAAAAAAGGCTAATATTCTGGGGTGCATTAGCAGGAATGTTATATGTAAGACACAGGAGATAATTTTCCCCACTCTACTTTGCACTGGTGAGGCCTCAGCTGGAGTTCTGTGTCCAGTTCTGGGTGGCACACTTTTAAGAAAGATGTGGACAAATTGGAGAGTCCAGAGGAAATCTACAAAAATTATCAAAGACAGCAAACCTGGTTTATAAAGAAAGGTTAAAAAAACTGGATATGTTTAGTCTTGAGAAAAGATGACTGAGGGGGGACCTGATAGTCTTTAATATGTTAGGGGCTGCTATAAAGAGGATAGCGATCAATTGTTCTCCATGTCCACTGAGGCAGGACCTGCTTACAGAATTTGGCAAGAACAGGGCTGGTATTGCAGAAAAACACATTCCTAAGAAGTGCTAGTCACAGAGTGCTCATGCAAACACATCCCGATATCAAGTGGTACCAGAACATCTGATATCAAGGATGGTACAAAAACATTCCCCAAGGATAACAGGAACACACTGACCCCTCCTAAAAGATAAGGTCAAGAGAACAGTACGTAATAAAAATGTTTTAATTGAACCAACATGTACCAGGTGATGGGTGATAACTAGCAACGTCAGGAGGCAGTAACTAACTATGTCAAAGGGGCAGTACTAACTTGTTTGTATTGGGGTATAAAGATTTATCTTAGAGGGAGTATTTTTGGCCAGCCTAGGGAGCAGTGAAAAGTCCCGCCATTGACTGAGCTGCATCCATTGTCACAAGCATACATGTTTTAGTATCCTTGTAAAGTCTGCCAGGTGCTATTACTGTGCTTCGTCAACAATAAACCGGGCCGGGTGTCTTTGCTAAAAACCGAGTCTGTAAATTTATTGAGAAGTTTAATTAAGGTCTGTTATCTCCGCAGAGCTGGGACAGCACACTGAATAAACACACACACATTTGCCCCAAAACAGTTTTTAAGAACAAGTTGAACAAACACTTGTCACTTGAGGGTCTAGGTTTACTTGGTCCTGCCTCGGCACAGGGGGCTGGACTAGGTGACCTCTCGAGGTCCCTTCCAGCCCTACATTTTTATAATTCTATGATAAATCCAAAAAGCCATTCACTCTTTTTGGATTTAAAGCTTCCTACTCACATGGTCTCTCTTGAAGATGAGTTCCTGTAACATTGAATTTAGCAGCATAAACTGATAAATTTGCCGTCACCACTGCACCCATTACACTGGCCCCACAGTCTAAGGCCAATGATGCATGGGGGACAGAGAAGCAAGTCTGACATTCCTCTATCACTCCCCTTATTCTGTGCCACAAATTATTGGCAATGTGTAATTTCTGGAAACGCCAGTGGCCTACTTCAGGACTGACTCTGATTCTCCTACTGCCCTACCCTGTTGATAGGTTAATTGCTGCCATGTCACTGAGGCAGTTGTGATTCATTAAATATCACCTAAATCTAAAGAAAGGTGGAAGTAGCCCTCTGGAGGGGAGACAGATTAGGGAAAGGAGCCGTAGGAGCAGTCATGCCTAGGGTTATTTGTTAATGGTCCTTTATGATAATAAAGCCAAACATCAGGAGGAGGTGATTTTTTTTTATTCTTTACAGCGAGTGTACAGTCTGTTTGGAATTGGGTGTGGAGTTCACAAGTTTACAACCTCTCCTTGTCATAGTCTCCTCCTCCTCAAAGCTGAATGGAGGGACACAGGTGCCCACACATTCATTTGAGAGGGCTGACAACTGATCCATGTGTATTGATCTCTGGGATGAAGTCATTTTCAAATCAACAAAGAAATACACAGGTAAATCAAGTACCTGTAATTCTGTCAGCTTAACATTAAGGAGTGGGTTCTTGGCAGGGTACAATAGAACATGGGTCTGGCAGGCAGGATACAGAGATCAAAATTACTTTCCTCTTATAGTTGACACTTGACAACTGTCCTTGAAAAGACTTGGAAAAGTGGGAGGTACCAGAAAATTGGTACTAGATTTGTTTTTTTTCCAGTCTTCAAAATAATAATAATTTGTCCATTTTTAGCACCTTCCTTTACAATGAATTAACCCCCACAACAATCCTGTGAGATAGGTAAACATTCTACTGATTTCAAAGATAAGGAAACTTAGGCACAGACAGAGGAGATTACTTTACCAAGGCCACATAATGAATCTGTGGAATAGAACTGTGATCTCTTGACTCCCAAGTCCTGTGCTTTAGCCTCAAGACCACCTGGGAAACTGCTGTCTCACTGTTACTGGAAACAGTAACATATATATTTCTTAACTTCATGTTTAATCTTGAAACTTGAATGTTTCATTAATCTAGGACAGTGGTTCCCAAACCTTTTAGTGGAGCTTAACTTTGACCACCTCCCCACACCTCGTGTTCACCTTGTTTTTGATTTTTTTCTTGTCCACTTTCACTCTTTCCCTCCCCTGCTGTTTCTGGGTCTGTTCTCTAATCTATGAATTCTTTCCTTCTTTCTTCTGCACTCCCTGTTCTTCATTCACCAGTAGAATGCACTGCTGTTCAATGTGGAGATGAAGTGTTACCAGTGGCTCAGGCCACCTGTATTTTTACAGATGAGCTGGATGACTAACATGGGAGCAGAGAAAAGGGTCAATGGGGCTGCTGCCTGTGTATTAGAAACTGCTTCTGCATGGCTGGCTCTCTTAGGGGCTGCAGAAGTAGGGCCTGAACCAGGCTTAGGTCAGGTCGTCTCTGATCTCCTCCTCCTGCCCATGGAGTTTGCATGGCAGTGGTTGCTGCGTGCCCACTTCTGCCAGCCACCACCACCACCTTGCTGCACCCTGTGCTACGGAGTGAGTATGCCAAAGGGTTGCAGCACCTCTCAGGCTTTAAAATTAGGCCTGAGCAGACCTCTAACTGAGGCACTAAGGAGATGAGCAACTATTTGTTCTTGTCGCAGACCTGGTCAGGCTCCCTGGCTGGTGGCTCACCAGACTGCTGTGGGCGGGATCCAGTCATTGGTTTTAAGCCTCTGAAGCCTAAACAGCACTCAGGCACTTAGGCAGACTCTTGGGGTGCCAACCCTGCATCTAGCACCCTGTCCTGAGAGCGGAGACCCCTGCGGTAGAGATCTGCTCAGGCGTGTTTTTAAAGCCTGACCCAAACCCGACTACACCACAGCTGACCTGAACCGAGCCTGAGAGTGTCGAGTTGTTTACAGACTCAACCCAACCATGACACTTTGCCCTAAACCTATGTCAGCACCACTGCTGCCTTGCCTTTGGGGGTTGACCTGATGAGGGCTTCGCACTCCCATGCCCTGTGCTCATGATCCATCTCCAGCTGCCTCCTGCCCATGAGGTGAGCCCATGAGTAATGGCTGCATGCCCCACTCATGCCAGCTGCCATCGCCTTGCTGAGCTGTGTGCACCGTGGAATAAGAGCACCGCGACTCTTTAGCACACTAACTCCATGGCACACCCACAATGCAGCAAGGTGGCAGCAACTGCCAGGAGCAGAGTAAGCAGCTGCCGCCAATCCCAAGGGCAGGAGGAAGTGATCAGAGATGACAAAACCTGAGCCTGGGAGGGTCAGGTTGTTTTCAGACCCGACCTGACCCTGACACTTATAGTTGAATCCCGTTGGATTCGGGCTGGGCTGCAAAGCTCAACTATGCAGTCAAACTGCCTAGCCTCAAGAATCAACGCTGACACCTCTAGACATCCCTGTAGCTTAAACACACCGTCTCGCAGATTTCCAACCAAAGGTGTGAACCTTCTGGTTTCCCTCTTCCAGGGGCCACATGACAGGTGTAACACATAATGCACACAGACACTGTGTACAGAATTCTAACACCATTGCTCTGTACTTAACAGATAAGGCACAGCCAGATCCCCCAAATTATCACATTTCTCCCCCCCAATATCACAAATCTAGTTGCTCACCAGATTGCTGTGAGGGGATATACTGAAACCCCCCTCCCCCATGTGCTTTCCTGGGTCTCAGTAGACCGCAACACTGTTTCCCCCCTCGGCCTCTCTAGCACATTTCCTGGGCATCAGCTCTGTCTATTACCCTTTCACAGAAATGGAGCCCCACGGCCCACTTGCTGTAGGCCCCTCAGGATCAATGCTGACTCCAAAGATAACTCAGTACTTAAAACACATCCTGTCCCAGAACTCCATCCAAAGGTGTGAGCCTTATGGTTTACCTCTTTCAGAGGCCACATGGTAGCTGTTGCATCTAACAAATCCAGACTTTGCACAGGACTTGAACACAACATTGCTCTTTACTTAAGGCATGAGAAACATACAGAGAGTACAGCATATATAGATAACAACAAACATCCTGAATGCAATGCCTCTCCCTCTAGCTCGTCATTCCCCTAGCAGTCCTTGGGGAAACATCTGTGTTCAAGTAGCCATGGTTTCCCCCACCTCATCAGGCTACTGCAGTAGCTTCTCTCAGCTTGAACTGGTGAAAATGGCTCAAGACCCCAAAGAGATCAGCTCTTGCCCTTTTATAACCTTCCAATCCCTGTCAGGTGACTCGTGGATCTGCCTCCTCAGCTGACTTTATTGCCAGGTCATCTCTCCCCCGACAAACCAGTTCTTCCGGTTGGAAGCCAGTACGCGATCTAGGGTTTTTGTATTTCAGTAGAGCAATGTCCCAATTTATTGTCAGTCATGCATCACAACACCTTGGAATTTCAGTCCGTCATGTCAGTAATAGGAGAACAGAGAAGGTAAAGAACCCCACATCCAAAACGGAGTTTGCAGTCTGACACAGATACATATAAAAAGCCCCCCAATATCAAACAGAATTCATAAGTTGTACATACAGATTCCCCAATTGTCACAGTACCTGAAGCAATTACTTAGCTAAAAGTGTAATAGAACATTGTACTGTGCATTTCTGAAAATGAATTTTATATCGCTTAGAACAAGGATCGGCAACCTTTGGCATGCGGCCTGCCAGGGTAAGCTCGGCTTACCCTGGCAGGCTGTGTGCCAAAGGTTGCCGATCCCTGGCTTAGAGCTTCAGTATTGATTCTGCCCCACCAAAACTTATAAAAACTATTTCTCACTGAAGTCTCGCTGCATACAAAGGTTTACATTTATAGTTCTT
Source organism: Emys orbicularis (assembly GCF_028017835.1). Lineage (NCBI taxonomy): Eukaryota > Metazoa > Chordata > Testudines > Emydidae > Emys > Emys orbicularis. The sequence continues at coordinate 45,061,283 of NC_088686.1, read as the reverse complement.
TTGTCTGAGAGTTTTCCATGCAAAAAATAGCAACTTTTTTACAGCTGGAAAGAGGTTTTTTCTTTCTTGGTCCACTATATAACTCAAGCAGGATTTGTTTCCCCTCAAAATTCCCAAGGAAAAAAAATTCACCTTTGTACTGAGACGTATCAGCCCAAAAGGAAAAATTGAGAAAGTTACTAGTAAATGAAAGTGGAGCATTTACTTAACTGTCATGTTTGGAGTAGTTACAGAGAAAAGAGTGAATATGGATACTGGTAGTACAAAAATCATGTTTTTAAATTACTATGGAATAGGAACTCTGCTAAGAAAGCATACAAGTTCCACCTCTAATAATAGTAGTTATTCTTTGCTCTAAATCAGAGGATCTGAAAGAACTTTAGAAATAGTTAAACAAACCTCACATTTTCCATGTGAAGTAGGCAAGTGTAATTATTGCCATTTGAGAGGGGTGAAAACTAAGGCACAGTGGTGAAGTGACTGTGGTCAAAGAGCCATTCAGTGACAGATGTGTGAACAGGTCCCTTAAATCCGGACTCCCAGTTCCCTGTGCTAACCATTAGATATAGTCAATCATGTTAAGTAAATTACAGGTGGCATTAAGATAAGAAGACCTATTCACAGGCAACATGGGAGATTCCAGAAAAGTCTTACCTTTTCAGGCTGATCAACATAAGCAGAAAGCCCTGGCTTCACGGACTCAAAGATCTCCCCATCCAGCTCTGGAGGCTGCTCTGCACAAATGAAACAAAGCAGAACATGAGAAAGCCTATACCACCTGCTCTGCTGCTCTTTAGCTTCAAATTTAGGACCAGATTATTTCACATGACATCCATCCCCTATATCTCCCTGCAGATAACCACCACCCCTTTCCAATACAAACACTGATCCTCCTTTGCCAGGGAAAGATTTAACAAAATGTGCCCCTTGTGCTCCAAATTCATTAACCACCTGTTAAAAACACATCAAGTTACAATACAAGGAAACATATCAAGTTTCCTAAGGACAATGCATGAAAATGCCATCCAAGCCTCAGTGAGACTTATTCCCCTTACACAATTGCCCAGATTAAAGCGTTTGGAAACTGAGAATTTTCTTCTATGCCCAGAAGTTCAACAGCCTTTGTTAGATTAACAGGGAAGAGAGTTGCACAGTGAAGCCCCAGCACATACTAAAAACAACCACCACCCAGAGTTTGGATCTAGGGGCTGATAGTAGAACTGCCCCAGCTGCCCCAAACTCCAGGATGGTGCATGAGGAGAAAAGCATCTCTAAGGCAGCCAGGGCCTAAGCCAATATGATCAGGGTGTGGAATCCTGCAGGTTGGATCTCTGAGAAATGCCCTTATTTGTTGGAATTCTGCCATTCAGCCTTACCTGGGTTTTTCTGCACAAAGGTGTAAATGTGAATTCGGGTCCCGGTACTTCCTGCATCAAACATGATGCCATAAAAGGTGTTGGTATGGGCATTTGCAAGGCACACACTAGATGGAAAGAGACCCTGAAACCACATCTCCGGGCTGGGATGAGAAACAATGCAGTAGATAGAGGAAAGGGCCAGCATTAGAAAGATGGCGAGCCAGGAAGCTGCCATCCTGCAAGGAAACCTTGGGGCAGCTGGAGTATGGATCAGCGTTCACAGAGTTGCAGGAGCTCCTGGAGAGTGAAACAAGAACAGAGGTTACCAACAGCTTTCTCCTTCATACCTCTGTTTTAAGGAATCTGCCCAGCACAGAAGCTACCCACCCTTAAAAAAGGAAGGTGTCCATCCTGACTGCCCCTACCCAAAGGACAGGTGCTCCCGGCTATCCCCACACTAGAGAAGGGGCTCTCCCTGTAAGTGCTGCAACTGCACCTGACTAATTTGCTCTTTCAGAATAAAGGCTCCTCTCTGTTGCTGCAGACATCTGCATGGAGCATTTAAAAACTGAGTCCCAGGATACCTAATCTTGATTTTGTACACAGAACCTTCTCTCTCACCTGGGCTTCCGGATCAGATTTACACTCCTGGGACTTTCCTGACAGCTCAAGCCTCAGCTGAATTCACACCTTATGTAAGTGGAGCTCAGGGCTGGATCTCTCCGTCCTGACATCCACATATGGGATGCTGGCCTGGCACAGAACAAAAATGTCATTCAGTACCACAAACAAAGAGAATTTCATCTCAGGCTGATGGCAGCTGCTTGGAGAGATCAGTGTATGGGGAGGGTAAAGAGCATAGACTGCAAGCGGCACAGTGGTCACCAAGAGGGATCTGTGCTGTAAAAAGGGAGACTAAATGGTGACACGCACCTGGCCCCAGTTTCTCAGCCCCCTCTCAGTGTTCAAACATCTCTCATGGCTTTTTGCCTACAAGTCAGTTGTTTATCCTCCCCTCTTGGTACAAAGTTCTCTGCTTAAAACCAGCCAAACGAGGACAAACTATTTTTACACTTTGACCTCTCTTTCGCAGAACGAAAACTGCTCACATGGCCTATAATATGCCAACATTATTTACCGTCTCCCAAGTGCATGACCTAGCATTAGGTATCAAGATTCAGCAGCTTTCCCCTCCTATTATCCTCCATTCTGTGATTAAAGCCTCCCTGCACGCTTGTCTTGCAAGGAGATGCTAACAAAGGAAACACAGGTACAGAAACTGCACAGTCACTAATCAAGTGCTTAATTGAAGCAAACAGAGAAGAATATAGTTGTCTTTATTATTTGTATTGAGCAACACCAAGAGAACCCTGTCAGGGTCGCATTGCAAACACATATAATAAAAGTACCCTAGCACAGCATTTCTCAAATGTGGCCACCGTGGCCGTTTGCGACCACCAGGGGCTTTTCTTGCGGCCACAGCCTCCTGGGCTGTGATGGAGGCAGAGAGCAGTGGCCCCTCTCGCAGGGCCACCAGTGGGGGTTGGGCCCTGTCCCCCTCCGGGGAGACAAATGCTGGAGGTGCAGGTAGTTGGTGAATTCCCCACTTTCCGGGGGCAGAGGGTGGGGCAGGCTTCGGCAGGAGGGCTTCATCTACATGGTAGCAGGCTCTGGTCCCAGGCTCATCATTCATGCCATCGTCCCTGGGTCCCACGGCCTCCCTGCCCACCTCCCCATCTAGGGCTTAATTTCTCCCAGGGCTTGCCGGAGCTGAGTAGGTCTGCTGTGAAAAGTGAGATTAACAAACATACAAAGATCACTTTTCACAGCAGCAGACTTACTATCTAGCAAGTTTTTTTTTTAAAGCAACCAAAAAAGCAAAAGAAACAAACAACAAAAAGACAAGAACATGCAAAGCACCTTATTTGTGTTCTCTTCTGTTTAGGTCCAGTAAAGAATAGAGACCACTGTACATTATTTTTATTACTGAGTCTGAAAAAACCCTACATAAATAAATTACAATGATTTGGACATGTATATGTGCATATTTATTTGTTTTTTCTAAAGTTAATTAATTATTTTAGGAAAAATTGTCAGCGTGGCAACCAGCAAGAGTTGGTGGCTGCACTCGGAGGCCACCAAAAAATGTGTTGTGAGAACCCCTGCCTAGCATATAAAACACATCAACACAACTCATCCACTTCAAGATCCTCCCTCACACCCTCCTCCTGGACCTGTTTGTCCACCCCACACCTCACTTGTGTGCATGTCCATCTACTGTGCTTGAGAGTCTTGCCTGCTCCTCGTCCCTGCACTTGTCACCCTTTGGATCCTTGCCTGTTTCTGGCTCCAGTGTCTGTTTCTCCTGTAAGAGTCTTCTTACCTGACTCTTGCCTCTGTCAAGAGAGAATATGAGGAGCTGCTCTGTGCCCAGGGCGTAATATGATATAAAGTCACATTAGGAAATCCTGATCTTTGATTGGTCGGTAGCTGTGGTGCTGTCCTAGCACAATACAGCTCAGGACTATTTTATTTATTGAAAGGAATTACAAATAAAACCATGCACCTGCCTCAGGTCATAGCTCTGATGCAGCCACACTGTGGAGGCTTTGGATTACATCACAGACAAATGTGATACCTATATCCTTGTATAATCCCTAGAAATAATCCACTAATTTCCTTCATTAACACTATTTGGCTATTGTCATTTTTTTCTGGTAGATGAGCCTTTCCCTTCCCTTCCACCTGCTCCTTTCTAAACCTCTTCCTTGAGCATCTCCCCACTCATCTACTCTCTCCTTACCTTCCCAATTTTCCATGCCTCTCCATGCTCTCCTCCCCCACCCCCCAAATTAAATCGGTCAGCTCTTCTTCCCTCACTCAAGTGCTGCCAGGCCAGAGCAACTCTGAGCCTCTCTGCTAAGTGGTGTGGAATGCTCACAGTCCAGTGGCACTTCAGTAGAGGGAAATTGGACAGTCTTAAAAAGGATAAGGAGAGAGTAAGAGGAGAGAGGTGGTGGAAGAGTTGGGGAAAGCAAGACAGAAAGTGGGAATGGAGAAGGGTGGTAGCAGATGGGGAAGGGTTAAGGGGAGGTTGTAGGAGCAAGAGAGTTAAAGGAAGGAGCAGAGGGAGAAGTCTGGGGCAGAGTTGTAAATCACCTCTCCTGGAGAAACCTAGGGAGAGATTAGGTACTAAGAAACAGGAATGTATTTTCCAGTTTTTTTAAATTAAAATCACTTTTAAACTTGCATGGACTTCTACTGGTGTAACCTCTCCCGCAGCTCATTCTATGAATAGTTTATTCAAATATTCCATAGGAATATGGATATAGGGCCATTTGATAATCTTGCAGACTTTTCAGGGTGTGTGTGTCTGCTTCTATGCTAATGTCTAGCCCAAAGGATGGCTATTTCCCAACACAAGGCATATCTAACTTTGTCCCATTGCTTCATTAGAATTTTGGCTTGTGGTCGGGGCTCTCCAGATGTTTAGGTCAGCTCATGGTCTAAACAAATGGTCTCCTCTAGGTTGACAAAAGCACTAATCTTGGGATTAATTATTATTTGTATTGCAACTTGGTTGGGCCCCATTGCACTTTGCATTGTACAGACAGAGTAAAAGACAATCTCAGCTCCAAAGAGTTTACAATCTTTGTTTAAGACAAGGTGCAACAAGTGGGGTGAAACAAAACTGAGAGGGGAGAGAAAGCAGACAGGATAACAGTAATACTAACATGTTTTGCACAGACTGAATGTTCAATTTTAGTAGGTATAATAAGCAGATCAGCAGAAGGAATCTCAGCTTGCTACCTGCCTACCCCTTATTAGATGGCAGTAATAATTATTTGTAGTATGAAATGCAAAGTATGTTAGCCACACACCTGAGGCTGCGAGTCCTGAGGCAAGATTTAGGCAACTGCTCCTTCCTGACAGGCAGCTTTACAACAACTGGGAAGCTGTGACAGCGAAGACTGAGCCTGCACTCACCTCTTCTTCACCTTCGCTTTCAGCTAACATGACTGGACTATTTATCACGCAAGCTATTCGACCAGGGAGGCACATGAAATTTCATGCTAGCTGTTCTTTATGAGTTTGGGTTTATCATTGATCTAGGGCTGACAAGCATGCATAGGTCTTTAGTTAAGCCAGATAAGTACAAGGTTCCAGACAGCTTAAATATTCAACTGAGATCAATAAATTAGTAAAACATTTAACAAATTGACAGAAAGTTCATTTCAACAGCATTAGCTCTGCCAAAATTGAGCCTGTCATTATATAAGCTGGAAACAACCACAACCAGCCACAAACCCCTGCAGTAAGTTCAGCACAGGGCAGATTTATATATTAAAATGAAAGAAAATTTGAAGTACAACCAAGGTGAAAGCACTGAGGCAAAATGAGTTCAGCTGTATACTTAGATGCTGAAGAGCCAGAACAGTGGAGGGAGGAACAAGGTTGCCCCAGAGTCAAGATGGAACAGGAAGTCCCAGGGCAACAGAGCTTGCAAAGCAGAACCTTATTTCAGCTCTGTCACATGGAAACCTCAGCAGTATCTGTTGGGGGTGAGGGGAGAGATGGGATTGTCTGTGGAGTTGTAGGGGAACTTGGGCCCTCCCTGCTTGAGCAGGTTCAAACCCAGGGCCCTGTGACTGGCAAGTCGGATACGCAGCCTGGGGAATGACACTACCAAGCCTGCTCCGTAGGTCACTTCCTACCGCAGCCTCTGCCCCCCCAAAGCCACCACAAGGTGTACTTATGGACTCCCAAGGGGCGTTCTGCCTCACAGCGATGCAGAGGCTCTTCTCCTTCAATTGCGGCCTGTCGTTCCTGGTCTCCATGGGGGCCTCTGGTGACTCGGCAACGGGGGTTGCTTCCGACAACATGGAGCTCCTGAGGCTTCTCCGCAGGGGCCAACAGCGTAGGACTGCTCCCTTCCTCCTTCTGCCTAGACTGAGCGGGTCTGCTCCCTTTTGATCTTTGCCTCCATTGTGAGCCTGCCCAGCAGGTGTGGCTGGGTGGGGCCCTCTGGGCCCAGAACTACTCTAACTCTTGATTCCCCAATGTGGGGCTTATACACCCCATCACAGTATCCCAGGGCAAGGAAGTCTCATTCATATCTCCATGTATCCCATGCAGAGGAGCATGTGGGATCCCAGACTGTTGTGATGAGAGCTCTAACATTCTAAGGACATTGGGGAGAGGCCCTCCATCCTAAGTCCAAGATCCAAATTCGATGGGGGGTGGGGAGGAGAGAAGGGATAATAAGTGCTACAGAAACATCTCAGATACACCAGAACCACCACCACCACCCCCCACACACCCCCCCAAAATAAATAAATTAGGAAACAGAAGGCAGAAACTAAGTGATTCACTTTGTACGCTTATTTCTCCAACATGAGAAGCCATCAGTGGTGCTGGAACTAGAGGTGCTGGGGGTGCTGCTGCACCCATTGGCTTGAAGTAGTACAGTAGAACCTCAGAGTTACAAAAACCAGAGTTATGAACTGATTGGTCAATCACACCCCCCATTTGGAACTGGAAATACGCAATCAGGCAGCAGCGGAGACAAAAAAATAAATAAATAAAGTGAGCAAATACAGTACAGTACAGTGTTAAATGTAAACTACTTAAAAGAAGGGAAAGTTTAAAAAGAGATTTGACAAGGTGCTTGTTTCATTTTAATTAAGATGATTAAAAGCAGCATTTTTCTTCTGTATTAAGTCAATGTTCTTTCAAAAGTTTACAAAAGAACTATAACGTTTTGTTCAGTTATGAACATTTCAGAGTTACGAACAACCTCCATTCCAGAGGTGTCTGTAACTCTGAGGTTCTACTGTAATAACAAACACCAAATACATAGTTTCCATCCACAGCACCCACACTATAAAAATTGTTTCAGCAGTCCTGGAAGCCCCACATTGTCCAAAATGAAATGCTTGCAGTTCTGTAAGCAAAATCAAGTTCCCAGAGTCCTAACTTTTAGTCCTAGAACTTTCATGTATATGACTTTAGATAGAAATACACTTTTACCCGTGTATTTACTTTTTCAGCACATAACTCATGATGAAATTTTAACCAGAATCATGAGAATGTAGGAAAGAAGTGCTCTCTTGATGCTGAGCTGGTCATACAGAAGTGCAGGTCTTTTTAAAATTATTGATTCTGAATTCAACAGTTCCTTCTTCTGTGATTTTACTGCCAGAATTTTGCATCTGTTAGCCTTTTTAAGGCGTTACTAGTGCTGAAATAATTTTGGACTTTAAATGTTGTGGGTGAAAATGACATGCAACTGCAGTGCTACACCAGCAGCCAGTATATTCCAAACTGCAAGGCAAGTCATCTGAATAAAGTGACAACTTTCTTTGCAAATGTAGATTTAGGGTACAATTCTGGATCTTCAATTTTAAATGCTAGAAGAAAAGGAACAAACTCACAATTATGTTCTAGCAGCCATTTTCAGCCTCTTCTTCCTGTACCAGGGCTCAATTTTTTTTTTTAAATTGTGTCCTATTGGGATTTCAATTTTGTTAATTAGATCAAGATAGATTTCCACTGAGATTGCAACAGCAGTCTCATCTGTCTATAATCTGTTGATTTCTGTCCCAATAGAACCTTCATTTGTTTTTATAAATGTAATGCCTCCTTACATTGTCCCCTGTTGTGTAAAATGCATACTTTGTTTTGCTCAGTCTTCCTTGTACTGAGTGCAAATATCAGCATATCTATGGTAATTGGATGCAGATATAGACACAATCTTCCTAAGTGTTCCACGAGTGCCACTGGGAAGCTGCAACATCAATCCTCCTTTTTCAATCAACCAACCATTATGGTGACATTATGGCTGCAGACTTTTTGGACTTCCATAATGTGCCTTAGTGCTTGGCATTATTTCTTTCTCACCAAGTGCTAAACAGGGTGTTGAACAACCATGTGTCAAAAATTTAGGATGAAAGGATGAGTTCTTAGTACAATCATTTCATTTTTACTGTCAGAACAAATGACAAAAATGTCATTGACTTATTTTTCTCAGTATTCTATTGGATGGCATCTTCAGCAACTTGAATACAATATTCTGTGGTTTTTGTTTCAGATGTAGAATCAATAGCATTAAGCAGGAACATTTTCCCCTGTATGGTTGTTTGTTACTTTTATTAGATCATTTTCATGTCTGATCAATCACCTTCCATAATATCTGTTTATTCTTTTAGCCCTTCCTTTAAATTTCCTCTCCCCCTGCACTTGTAACATCTAATAGCAGACCTGTCTGTTCCAGAATATTCAATGAGAAGTGCTTCAATCACTTCTTTAAATTGTTCATATTATGCTACACTCTTTAAATTGTTCATTTTCTGCTACATTAAAGGTGATGGTAACATACAAGAAGGCTTGAAACTCTGAGACTCAGTTGTTTTTACGGCACAATCACCGTAAAAAATCTAGAAAGTTCTAGATTCTGGCAAACTAAGCCTCCTCAGACAGTTTAGAGCTCCACTTACTCCCATTTTTAATACCCAATAGCAGTTTTTTCCACCCACACTCTTCTATCTTTATTATTTGTATTACCATAGTGTCTAGGAGCCCTAATCTTGGATCAGGACCCCATTGGGCTAGGCACTATACAAACACAGCACAAAGACCGTTGTCAAGTGTTTTATAGGCATGATGGCAAAGGAGGTTTTAAGGACGGATTTGAAGGAGAACAATTAAATGTATTTGCAGAGGTTTATGGGGAGTTTCTCCCAAGCATGGGGCAACATGGAAGAAAGCATGAAGGTGCTTGTTTGAATATTTAACAAGTGGGTGATGGAGGCTGGCATCATGGGAGTTGACCTTTTGATACAGAACAAGAAATGACAGGTAGGATGGGGATAGGCCATGAAAGGCCTTGAAATTAAGACAAGTAGCTTTTGCTTGATGTGATAGAGAAGGAGGGAACAGTGGAGGGATGCAAAGAGAGGGGTAGCATGGTCAAAGTGATGCGCTAGAAGAACCATCTTTGCAGCAACATTCTGAATGGATACGAATGGAGTAAGAATGAATTTGTCAAGGCCAGAGAAAAGGGTGGTGCATAAGGCCCCACTTAACTTGCGATATTGCAGAAATTGCTGATTCTGCAATATTAGGCTTCCACTGCAATTTTGACAGCGGGAGCCCCGCTGTGCATAGCGCGGACAGTGGGAGCCCCAGGTCTCGGATCTCAGCCCCAGCCAGCGGGAGCCCCCGCTCTCAGCCCCGTGCCCCGGCTCTCAGCCCCAGGCAGCCGACAGCGGGAGCCCCTCTCTCAGCTCCGGCTCTCAGCCCCTGACGGCCGACAGTGGGAGCCCCCACTCTCAGCCCTGGGTGGCCAACAGCGGGGGCCCCTGCTCTGAGCCCCTGGCTGACAGCAGAAAAATCACGGAAAAGTAATAATTAACTTTATTACTGCAAATAATAAGGTCCATTATTTTAGCCATGTTGAGCTTGAGCTAACAGACATCCACGAGAAGAAATCAGAGAGACAGGCTAATATTTTAGTTTGAACAGAGGGATACAGGTCTGGAGTAGAGAGGCAGATCTGTGAGCCACCTGCATAGAGATGGTAGTTGAATCTGTGTTTGCAGATGAGATTATCCAAAGATAAGGTGCAGAGGAAGAAGAGAAGGGACCAAGGACCCTGTGGAATTGTCACAGAAAGGTGAAGGGTGGATGAGGAGGATGCTCTGAAGGAAACACTGAAGGAGTGATTAAAGAGGTGGGAGAACCAGGAGAGGACAGAGTCCCAGAAACCAAGGGAGGACAAGATTTAAAGAAGAGCAGCATGGTCAACTGTATCAAAGGTGGCTGACAAATCAATGAGGATGAAGTACTGGTTCTGAGATTTGAATAATAAGAGGTTATTAGAGATTTTGGTGAGAACAGTTTCAGTTGAATGATAGAGGAAGCCAGAATGGAGAGGATCTAAGACAGAACTAGAGAAGAGGAACTCCAGTAGCAACTGTAAACAGGGCATCAAATGAGCTCAGAGATAAAAGAGAGATTGAGCAGTAGTTGAACAGGCAAGTGTGATCATGGACAGGTTTTTTTAAAAAAGATGGAAGACACTAAAGCATGTTAACTTCTGCATCTGTGACCAGGGAGAAGGAAGAAAGTGTTCAGGGGAGGAGGGGGGTAAGGGAAGGCAAGCAAAAGGGTGGGGGAAAGTCACATCATACTTTGTCAATTTTTTCCTGAAATAAATCAGCAAGATCCTGTGCAGACAGAAGTGGAGGGTTTGCGGAGAGAGTCGAAGGGCTAAAAGGCAGCTCAGATTCCACACATGAAATTCAATTAAGTTGGAGAAGTAGAGTTGTTAACTGGGAAGATGGCAGAATTGAAAGAAGACAGAAGGAATTTCTAATGGAGGAAGTCAGTCTGGTCATGGGATTTCTACCAGAGATGCTCTGCAGCGTGAGAGCTGGATCAGAGAAAACAGACTTAGGGGGTGAGCCAGGACTGGGGGTTGGCAGGGCAGACCTTGCAATGGGACAGAGGCGTGGAGAGTAGAGGATAGCAACATGAAGAGGGAGAGGAGAGTCAGATGCAGTGTTATTCAAAGGAAGAGAAAGAGTGAGAAGAGGGAAGATATAGGGGAAATAGCAATCAGAAAGAAGCCCAACATATTCTGATCCTGGGAAATCAGTGTAAGAAAAGAAGAGGCCTCAGTAAGATGGGGCAGCTGCAGAAGCAGTGTCAAAGAGATCCAGGTCTCTGTGAGAGCCAGGAGCTGGACAGTGCAAGATATGAAGAGGTTATGGATGCTAAGGTCATTTTAGAAGCGGAGTGGGCATTCCACCCATTCCTCTTTCCCTAGGCTATTCTATAACTCACCGTTTCCTAATAGGCCTAAGAAGAACACTGACAGTCTTATAATTTCTCTTTTAACTTTTTTAAATAGTTAGCTTTCATTCACAGATTGAAGTTAGAGCAAAACATTTCCAGTGTCAAAAAGCTTTCAGACATGTGTTATGTTCCTGTAAATATTTCAGAGCAATAAAGAAATTGGAGGGGGAAATTTTTTTTTTCACAACCTTGGATGATTCCAGAGGCAAATATGGGCATAGAGAGTATGGGGATTGGTGGGGAAGAGCAAGGAGCAGCAGGGGGACAGGTAGCTGTGTGGAGGGCTGAGGTGGATGAAGGTATGAAGATGGATTTTTTGGGGGAGGGGAGAGAACATAGTGATCTGTGTAGGCAACGAGGAATTTATGGTGATGGGGGGGGGCAGCAGCAGATCTTTGTGGGCAGGGCAAGAATCTGGGCAAATGAGGGGATCTATGTGTTGGGAGCAAGAGTAAGTACATGGGGCGCACAAGGTTTCCATAGTGGGGCAGGGACAAAGGAGGAGTATGGGGAGCAGAAGTTTTAAATGAAGGAAGCAGATGGGTCTCCATCGGGTAGACAGGGGGTATGAGAGAAGTGGGTATGGGGAGAAACAAAGTGAGCTGTGGAGGTCAAGGATGGAGCGGGTAGGGAGGGAGCAGGAGAAGAGCTGATAAAAGGAGGCAATGGGTATAGGGGAAGCAGAGGGTCTCTGGATGGCGCAAGGTGTGGGTACAGTGGAAGGGTGAGGGAAGCGAGAACTGGCTGGGTCTATGGGGAGCGAGGGTCTCGGGAAGCAGGGGGGAGCCGGGCTGGGTCTCTGCGGGGTCTCGGGGGGAGCCGGGCGGGGTCTCTGTGTGGGATCCAGGCTGGCTCGGGGTCCGCGCAGGGGGCTCCAGTCCATGGGACGGGGGCGGTGTCACTCTCCCCGCGCGCTCCCGGGGTCTGCACTCACCGCCTCGCCGGTACGCTCGGGACCCCACATCTCGCCGGTGCCGCATGTCACGTCAGCGCACTTGACATCACGGTCGCATACTTATCTCGTCACTAGTCCCCGCCTTCTAGTCTCCATAGTAACAGGTCGCCGCGAGCTCCTGTCACAAAGATTCCGTAGAGACGGATCCGTGCTGCGAATCGACGCCCGCAACTTCCCGCCGGGGCCAAGATGCGGAAGGGGAAAGGCGCGAAGCGCGGGAGGTAACTGGCAAGCGAGGGAAGTGGAGAGATGAGGGGGCAGGTAACCAGGGTAACGGGGGAAGGGCAGAGGGCGGAGCGGGGGGAGGAGAAGGGAAAGGGGGAGGTGAGAGAGAGAGGGGAGGGGTGGGGGAATAGGGAGAGAATGGGGCAGGTAACCAGGCAATGCGGGAGGGAAGGGCAGAGGGAGTCCTTGGCCGTGGGGTCCCAGCGGGGTGGGAGTTCCAGGGGCCTTGGAGTACCCACGTGCCTCAGCTTTTCCTCACAGGGCGAAGAAGGGGGGCAAGGCTGAGTCGAAGGTGGATAAGGAGTCTGAGGCTGAGCGGGCCAAGGCCAATGCAGCGCTATGGGAAGCCCGACTAGAGGTGACCGAGATCTCCCGGGCCGAGTATCGCGAGGCTGCACGCACGCTGGCCAGGAACAACGAGGAGCTGGCATGGCAGCAGCACCGTCTGGAGAAGGACACAGTCGAGGTGATCAGCTTTCTCAAGAAGCAGGATGTGGAGAAAGAAGAGCAGGTATGTGCAGAGAACCAAGAAACCTGTCCACCACTCCCTGCACCCCTCTGAGCATCCACACCAAAGGTGGCGGTGTAGCACCCTGCAGGCCGATGGATGTCTTGACAGCAGGTTTAGAGGGAGATGCAGACTCACCAGCAAATGTGAGGTGACCAGAGGACCTGCTGCTCATGGTGCACATGCAGCTCCTAATGCAGCATAAGAGCCTTTTGAAGTAGCTGATAGAACAAATCAAAAATAGCTCACAGGTAGTATCATCTTCTATATACCACACATATTCTGCACATGCTCCAGGCAGCTCTGATGAGCATTGTGGGAAAGGTGCAACAATCTGCCAGTCGCACTATGCTTTCAGCGGATGCTGTAAGCAGACAGGGTGAGCTGAGCACATCCAAAACAGGATGCTTGGCATGGATGATGTGCATCTTTACTGTTTTCATTGGAACATTTTCACTGGAGGAAGCTGCAATTTTCTAGTTTGGAAATATGGACAAGTTTCCTAGTGAAAGTAACTGGATCCAGAATTGCCCAAATATTAAAGCAGATGTGCAGTGTTAATGAGTTATCTTTCCTGCATTAGACCACCTTTGGCAGGACCAGCAATAGTCAGCCTCTTCTGACACCTGCAGGCCATATTTTAAATATGTGAAGTCAAAGCTAGATGCACATTTGCTCCTGAGACCAGGAGTGTTTTTACAATATCTGTGTAACTTTGTTCTGAGTTTCTCCAATATCAGCCACAGTGATTGGGTTTTTCTGCTCCCCTGTTGACACTTATAAGGGTTTCTTCAGTAAGAGAGAGTGGGCAGGTCAAAGAGCCTCAACTCCAAACATACAGTACAAGAAGCGGGGGACTGATTCTGGGGTCCCATTGTGGCCCCATATGCTGCTCTAGTGGCATAATGGGGGCTGCAGTGGCCTATGAGGAATTCTGCCAACACAGAATCAGTGTAGGGTCAGCGTACACAGTCCTACACAGCCTCCCCCACAGTCCCCACTTAAATCCTATAAATGAGAGGCCTTTTCTGTGTTGCTGTAGCTTTCTTGATGTGATCCCATAAAGAGGCTTGAGGAGGGGTAAACAAATGGGGGAGAGTATCAAAGGGGTAGCCGTGTTAGTCTGGATCTGTAAAAGCAGCAAAGAGTCCTGTGGCACCTTATAGACTAACAGACGTTTTGGAACATGAGCTTTTGTGGGTGAATACCCACTGAGTTTTCCCCATGATGATGGCTTCTCTATTTTCATCTTGTGCAGATTGCAAAACTGAAGCAACAGCTGGCAGATTTGAAGCAGCAGGCCCAAGAAGAGAATGAGAAAGTGGTGAGTGAACTTTTCTCTTTTTCCTCAGAATGAGGCCTTCACAGCAGGCTGAGAAGTGGTTTTGGTTATAGTAAGATGAGCAAGTTAGAAAGAGTTGATATGCAGTAAAGGTTTTGAGGTAAACCCCTGGCATGAGAAAAAAACCTGCAAAAGAGAAGTGGGGTGGGGACTATACAAGGCCTTTCTAGCTGTGAGTGTGGTTTGCTATCTCAGATACCAGTAATAATACCTATAGATAAGGTGTGGGCAGAGATACAACAGAAACATGTCTAATTTGCAGACTACAGAAGTCTGCTATTCCCCACCCTTAAGCAATAAATTGCATGAGGTAGGCTCTTCAAGGACCTCTTGCCCATCCATCCCTAAAAATAACAAGGAACAGAACAGACTGGGAATTGACATATTATTAAAAGATAGCTCTAAACATAATATTTCTTTCTAGGCCTCCTCTTTTGCTGGTAGTTTGATTCTATCCAACTTGTTGCTTTTCCTTCTAGCGATAAGTCTAATTAATTTAGTGACTTTTTAAAATTCTGCACATCAAAGTTATTAATTTGCATTGGCTGTCCATTTCCTGCAGTGAGATTGTTGAATGGTTGTGACTTGTTCCCTTCTTGATTAGAATTTCTGATTTGCAGGCAGAACATTATTCTGCGCAGTTGAAGGATCTGGAGGAGAAATTCAGCAAAAAAGCCAGAGAAATTGGCTTAATTCAGTTGGAACTGAAAACAATAAAAGAATTTCGCAAGAAGAAAGCACATATGGAGAAGGAACTGGAAGATGTAAGTTTGTCATAAGTGTTAATTTTGGATGTTTTAATGGCCTGAAAGCAATACTAACACAATCTAATTTAAAACTGTTAATTCGACATGGTAACCTGTACTGGTACTAACTACATGCTCTACATGACTTTGTCTGTAACAATTTATATGAGAAGTGATACTGCCACCTTTACGGCATGGTGAGTGACTGTTATGGAAAGAACATCAGATGCACCTGGCTGATTTATTCGACTGTTTACTGCAACCAGGGCTTACTGTGAGTGTAGAAAGCACTATATTGGTCAGACTTCTATGTTCCTGAACTAGTATATAGTTTGGGGGAGACCATATAAAGTCAGCATTATTTGACCTAAAAAGAATCAGTATGTTTTTTGAAAAAACAACAGGAGTACTTGTGGCACCTTAGAGACTAACAAATTTATTAGAGCATAAGCTTTCGTGGGCTACAACCCACTTCTTCGGATGCATATAGAGTGAAACATATATTGAGGAGATATATATACACACATACAGAGAGCATGAACAGGTGGGAGTTGTCTTACCAAGTCTGAGAGGCCAATTAAGTAAGAGAAAAAAAACTTTTGAAGTGATAATCAAGATAGCCCAGTACAGACAGTTTGATAAGAAGCAAGTGTGAACTTGGCTGGTTAGTACAGGAATAATTTCCAACTTCAGCCAGGTGGTGGCTTCTTCAATTGCTTCTGCCCCCAGCACAAAAAATGGACAGATTGCTACTAAAAGGTCTATTCTAGCCTCAATACTGAGGACAAATACAACAAATGTTCAATCTGCAAACGTCTTGAGAAAAATATAGGGCCAAATCCAAGCCCTATAATAAAGTATCTAGTACTTGTAGTGATGGTTATCCATAGATCTCAAAGCTGTTTACAGAGGTGAGTTTGGATTGCTAACATTTGACTCATACCCTTCTGCACTAGGCCAGGATTGCAGGGCCTGGGATCCAGTCAATTTATATACCAGAAGGGGCTTACGCCTCCTTTAAGAATATGTACAGAAGACCTAGTATTTGGGCTATAAGTACCATAGGGTTTATAAATGATATAACATGATTTCCCAATACCCAGTTCAATAGGCGGATGGAATGCAGTGACTGCCTTATCTCTTGACACAAGTAAGTCACTTAGATTGTAAACTATTTAGGGCAAAGACTATCATTTGCTATGTGTCTGTATAGTGCCTTGCACAATGGAGCCCTGATCCATGATTGGAACCTCTTTGGTGCCACAATACAAATAATAAATAATTTTTTAGAAGTAAGGTATGAAATACACCTTTCTGCAGAATTTTCTCAAAGAAATTGGGGTACTGGGTTTTGGATAGCACAGATGACTGAATGAGTAGAAAGAATGTAACTAGCTGTGTGAGACTGGGGAGAGTTTTACAAGGGCCTATGCCGTGTTCTGTATATTTATTAACAGACTAGTGGGAAGTATGCTAATGAAGCTTGACAGTGATTTAAAAACAAGGGAGCTGGTAAAGTATGAAAGAGAAGGAAAGTGTAACATGACTAAAGAGAGGTAGAGAAGAGGCAGAGATTATGCAAGGAGCTGATGAGGGCCTGATAAGTACAAGACAAAAACTGGGAGATGCCTCTCCAGACAGTTTCATCTACACTTTTATCTAAAAGGCTGAAATACAGCACGATTGTTAAAGGGATTTTTTTAAATCATAGATAAAAGAGAATATGAGAATCTCAAACAGGGAACATCAGGAGACTCTTGGAAGGCTGGAGAACAGGTTCATTGAAGAAAAGGTACAGTGCCTTACAAAGGATTTAGGAATCTCATATTAGAACAATGTGACTTTCCCTATTGACCCAGGTTTGAGTTGCTTTGGCTGTTATTTGATGAACATTTTACAATCATCAGTGTTTGTAAAAAAAATACAATAAGATGATGTGGCAATTGGGTGCAGCTTTCCAGGGAAAGTCACAGGAGCATCAGGATCACTGAGGGGCCATATAATTGCTCTGTCCCCACTCCCACAGGGAGGTGGTTTCAGTGCCCCCAAGGGGGCCATGTCACTGCTCACTCCCTCTCTTCCTCTAGGATACAGGGTTGCATCAGTGGCCAGTTTAATCCCATGTATGTGAGTTTAGAAAAATGCTTTGTGTCTGATTTTATCTTTAGTACCACATAGTCTCAGTCTGTATTTAAACAGCCTTTTCTCCCCTTCAGCAACTACTAGAAAGAGAGGCTGAGAAGAAGATAGTAATGCTGGCAGAGAGAGCCCACCATGAGGCCATTGTGTAAGCCATTTGCGTTATCTGTTCCCCAGTTACAATGAGGAGTCAGAAAGCCACTGTAACTCTTGGTCTTACAAATAACTGCCAGGCAGCCAACACTACTATACACAACAGGGACCCTTTGTGGGAAAATGGGTAAGGGCCTTTGCCTGCATCTATATTACTTTCACACTTTAAATGCAGGCACCATCACCATCCGAACATCTCTACCATAAGACTAATTTCGGCTCCAGTCCAGATACTGAGGCAATGCTGTCTCAGTGACACTTCCATGATCCCCCATCTTCTGGTCCAGCCCTGGTGCTGGAAGCAAAGCTGTCTCAGTGATAGTCCTATAAATGAATTCTCTCTCTGAAATTAGGGTATTGATTTTAATATAGGAAGACCCAAAAGGCTGTGATGTCACCTCTTGTGTTTTGTTTCGCCTTCTCCAGGCAGTTAGACAGCACAGGGAGAGCAGTGTTTAAGGAGAATGTTCGTCTTCAGGAGGCTCTTGCTTATCACCTGAAGGAGACAGAGGAGCTAAAAAAAATCAAGAAGCAGCTAGAAGAGGACAGAGCTTTTCTTCTGCAGGAGAAGGTTCCTGCTCTGATTTCTAATTTTATTTCATTCTTCCCTAGGAAGGGGCCCTTGAAATCCAAATTCTGGATACAGATGCAAGTTCATTGGGACTAGCACCTTTCCAAGTCAGACCCATCCACAATTTACTGGATTTTGGAGCTATCTTAAGAGACATGAGGCTCTTACTCTGTTCTTTTAATTGTGGAGGAGAAAATAGAAAACGTTTCCTATAGTGCCCCTCTAAGAGGAGTTCAGTGTGTACAATGGGGAGTGTGCAGATCAGACACTCTTCAACTTGCTTCTCTTGCAGGCAGAGCCCTGACCCAGATTACTACTCCCACTCCAGCATGGAAGTGCTGGAGTATCTATCAGTCTGATGTAACCCATGTCCTGTTATTGTTGAAAGCGTTCTGAGGTTCAGGGTGACCAAGATAAGAGTCCAAATCATTTTCTCTTGTCCTTTAGGAAACCAATGAGAGTTTGGTTCAGGAAAAGGTCCGGCAAGTCACTCTGCAAAAAGCACAGATTCAAGCACTGCAGCACAAGGTGGAGAGACTGGAGATGGCACTAGGTCACATGACCCAAGAATTTGAAACAGAAATTCAGAAGACACGGCATCAGGCTTTAGTTCAAAACCAGGCAGGCATGGTAGAGATCAACAAGCTGCAGCAGCTGCTGGAGATGAAGGATCGGGAGATGAATCGAGTGAAGAAACTGGCCAAGAACATCCTGGATGAGAGGAGTGAGGTAGAGAGTTTCTTCTTAGAAGCTCTGGACCAGGTGAAGCGTGAGATCGTGTCCAGCAGGAAGTGCTACAAGCAGGTGGCCCAAGCTGCCTATCAGAAGAAAATGATGGAGGCATTTGCAGGGAAGGAAGAGTACCCCAAAATCAGAACGTTTAACAGCAACGCTCACAGCACAAATAGTGTGTACAAGGACCTGCAGGAGGCAGAGAAATGGTACATGTAATTAAACAG
Organism: Emys orbicularis; assembly: GCF_028017835.1. Taxonomy (NCBI): domain Eukaryota; kingdom Metazoa; phylum Chordata; order Testudines; family Emydidae; genus Emys; species Emys orbicularis. The sequence continues at coordinate 45,042,469 of NC_088686.1, read as the reverse complement.
CAGATGATTTAGTGTCCATCTCCCTGGCTCATAGGAATGAAACCTAAGTCTTAAAAATCCCTGTGTAGTAACAATAACCAGATTAGTAATCTCTGTGGAGGCTGCTGTGATGGGAGGGAAGGAAAGAAGTTCAGCATTGGAGGGGAGGCTGCAGACCCAACTGTTCAGGGTAGGGAGCTTCAGGACTGACTGCTGCTGCAGACCTGGCAGAACACAATAGAAAGGACAACATTAACACTGAAACCTAAAAATGACAATTAAATGCCAACGCTGTTATTTATTTCATTGCTGATCATTTTAATGTGTTTTTCTTGCAACCTCTGTCTCCCTTGCCTCCCTGTGGGCCAAAAGCCTCAGTTGCACACCTCCCTTGACCTCTTCTCAAAGCAGTTTTTCATTGTCAATACAAAAATCTGTGGCACAATGAAAACTGAAAAAGGGGCAACGGTATAAATATAAATGTAATATAATATCAAAATCAATAACACAGGAGCTACTGTACTGATTGTTTTATACCTTTTTTAATTTAATTCAATAAAAGCCTCTGGTTTTGAAATTTATCTGAAGATGCCACAAAATTTCCAGAATGTCCATCAGATTGCAGCAGAATTTAGGTACTTTGCCATAGAATTTAGGTCCAATTTTTGCAGACTACATGGGGCCTTTCTTAGAGGTAAAAGCTCTATATTTTATTCTTGATTAAAACCTGTGGAATTTAATGAGGTGGGGAAGATTGATCAAGGTGTATAGTCCATCTCCTGCCAATGCAGGATTATTTTCTGCTTACGTATCATTGACCAGCTGAGTGAAATTTAGGATTTTCAATCATAGCTCTGAATTTCCTATGTGTCCACTGTTCAGAAAAAGGGAGATTTTATGCTGGATGGTAAGAGTTTTGTTTGGTCTTATTCTCCTACTACATTGATCTGCTCTCTGATGTTTTTCAGGACAAATATCCAGCAAGGGAAGGTGGATATTGGCCAGTTGACATGGGAGCAGAAGGAATGTGTTCTGAGGTTACTCTTTGCAAGAATGAATGGTCGGGAGCGACGGTAATGCTCTGTTTCTATCGTAGTAGATGGACACAGAGCTCTTCCTGTGATTCCAGGGTGATTGCTTGGATTCCCCCATTCTGGAGCTAATGCTGAACCTGTCCTGAGCAGTAATTGTGCAGGCTGAGAGAAAGATATTCCAGCTCAATTTGGAGAAGGGAATTTTAGCTAATTTTAGTCTGACTCTAGGTTGAGCTACTAGGTCTTCATGTGTAGTTTAGGATACCTCTGAAGAGGAAGAAAAGTAGCTGTAGTAGTGAAGAGGACAGAGAGGCGTCTTAGAGTCTAGACCAACGAAATGGGATTAATTTTATTCACAGTGCTTAACTGATTTCTGCTTATCTTTAGCAAGTGAACATAAAGAGATAATTTATCCAGTTAATGACAGAAGTGTCCCATAAACAGAATGAAAGCTGTGCTTTGTCTGTGGCAAAGATAAAGAATCTGTCCAATCATAAAAAAGTTAAAAATGTGTTGAAATTTTCACAAACTGGCCATTAAAATTGTACTCACAATATAGCTCATGTTGCTATTTGCATGCCGAATTTGCGAAAGTAGTTTTAGAAGTCTCTTTGAAAACTTGATTTACAAACTGGAAACTGAAAGGTTAAGCAACATAAATCATGCTTGTATGTATTAAAGAATACATAGGAGATCTCAAATACTAATCTAAAATGCTTTATGTGCAATGTGGGAGTGTAAAGGTTGAGGTGGGAATAGTAACTTTTACACTTTGAGTGTGTTTGTTGAAATTCTGAGCCTTAGTGTTACATGAATGGAAGTTTTGACCATTTTGTTTCATTTTTACAGTAGAGATTAAAAACATATCTAACTATATAAAATATATAAAAACATTCGTGTATGTGCATGGTAACTAAAAAGTGACACTGATCAGTCCCATTTCATTGTCCAAGCTGACAGGGAAACTCATGACAAAAAAAAACTCCAACAAACACCATTAGTGGGAATACAGCTGGATGCTATATTAGAAATGTGTTCACTTTTAATAATCTTACATATAGCAGAGTTTTGTAGGGTCATGTCCAATTAATGTATTTCATTTAGGGAAAACACCATGTTCTACTCACTTTTCATGCTTTGCTCACAAACTGGAATTGGAAAACCAAAATCTGTCATTTAAACTTCATTTTCTGTTGTTTTCGACTAAGATAAACTTAATATTAGATATATCATCTGCTAGGGGAGTCTGTTTGTTCCCTGTGAATCAGAAGGGGAATGGATTTGATGAGCTAATCACTGAGTCATGGTCACTGAAGTTAGAAATTGAATTAATGTCCAGAGTGGCTAAATGGGGGGGATAATCTAGGCTCTATAAATAGAGTTGGAACAGCCATCCCCTGTATGCCTGTAGAACTGAGGCAGAGCAGAAACTTGCTGTACTTTATCTCTGAACTCTGCATTTCTGTCTCTCTCTCAATCACTCCTTACTGTAGCAGGAAGACTTTAGCAGCAAAACACAAGTTCCATTGTCTAGATTAAATTAAAGTACACCTAGCACCAGACTAGCACTTCTTGCTGCTATTCATCTTCCCTTAGATAGTGAGGAAGAGAGATAGGTATGGCGTAGAGAGAAGCCTCTTAGTACACGTTACACTTAATCCATATTTCTCCTGCCTTTGTTTCCTCCTCACAGGAAAGGCAAACATGTTTTGGTCCCTTCAGCTCCAGCTGCTGTTACTCCTAGTTCTGAAGAAAGAAACAAAACTAGGTAAGATATAATATTTTTATAGCACTCTGGCTAGGTACTTCTGCAGCCTCCATTAACACAACGCCCAAGCACCTCCAACATATTTAAAAACAGAAATATAATAATCTTTCCCTTCCATCTTTCCCAGCATGAAAGAGAAATACTTTGCTTAGTCTGAAGGTTTTTGTTTGCTTGTTTGTGCTGGTCTGCATGTGAAGACATGTTTGAGGGAAATTTAAGTTGAAAAGATTAATTTTGCTTTTAGTTCTGAATGTGTAGTCTATAGTCATTCCTATCTCTTCTGTTTGCGAGTTCCGGACTCTAGGTCCAGCAGCTCCATTCTGTCTCCTTCACTCAGAAGCTTCCCCTTTACTAGTCAACAGCTTCATTATTCTTGGACAACATAGTTATTGTGAGGGGTCATGTTTGCACAGGGAGAGGCAATTACTCAGGTAGCACAGAGAGCTTTGAGTATCAGTATAAAGGCCTTGAGCTAGATTCTCCATTCAGGATAGAGCTATTGAAGAGAGTGGAATCCCAAGTTTAAGTGTTCAGTGACCTGTGCTGCTAAACAGATGGATTTCTGTGATCTGTACCAGTTAATGCTTTTTCAGAGTGTGTGAACTTGTTCCTACATATAATGAATAGCAGCTAGCAAGGCTGGAGGTCACAGATGCCTAGTCTGTGTGTGATGGGATGGGATTCAATCTTCTGCCTGGTTTGAATGACACTTTAGTCCAATTCTGCCTGCTATATTGGTGAAAGCACCTCAAGGCAGGTGTCTTATTTAAATATAGACGCCCTCTCTCTCTAATGTTCTAGGCACACAAAGGCCATCCTTCCTCTCTCTTCCTCAGTTCAGCTATCGCTGCCTGGATAGCAGAAATAGGAATCAGTCCTATTTATGTCTGGAGCCTGCTTTTTCGTAGGTGCAGACTCTGATACAACCACACACCTAGTTGAATTGTTATTCTCCAAGGCATGGGGTATATAACATTATCATATGGCATAAGCGTGGGCGTATGATGCATTGTCACTAACTGCTGCAGGCGTGCCAGATGTTGTGGAGATAGCACACACTGTCCCCTGGAACTTACAATCTAATATTGGCATACACACGATGACCAGATAAAATTCACAAATAGGAGCACTGACTTATTTCCTTTAGGGCAAGATCCCTAGCACTTTGCAAGGAGACTGGGTGGCTCTTTGGCATAAAGAGGGGCGGGAGTTCCAAGTGTGAGGACTGGCATGGGAGAGGGCACAAAAAAGAGAGTAGGAGTCAGCAAATGAGCCAGTTAAGCAGGTGACTTGGCAGGAGTATAGGCAGCAACACTTCTTCCCCAGCCAGTTGTTTCATCAGCCTGCTGAATGTTGTACACTCCTCTGGGGCAGAGACTATCTCTTTACTACATTTGTGAAACCCCCAGCACATTAGGGACCCAAGCAGGGGGGCCTTTAAGCACAACTGTAATTCAAATAATAAAAAGAATAGGGATGAAAGCAGGAGTACAGGTGGAGTATTGGAGGAGAATCTTACACAAGATGTGGAAGGTTAAAAAAAGTAGTGAAAAGAGATCAGTGCATTTATTGTTTATATTGCAATAGCACCTAGATGCCTCATTCAGAAATGAGGCCCGTTGTGCCGGGCACTGTACAAACAGATAGAAAAACAATGAATAGCTTGAGTTTAAAATGGAGGTTAAGAAAAGACTCAAAGTCAAGGCAACAGCAATAAGATAAGGCAAATACATGATCCAATGCTTGATCTGACAAAATTAATTTTGTTTTTTTTTAAAACCTCTATTTTTCCTCTGTGATTTTGTTTAAAACCTTCACCTATTTCCTTTTTAATTTAAAAATTGTCTACTTTTAAAAACATTTAAACCCATTCCCTTGAATGCAAGTGAGGATTTTAAGAGATGGCATTTGGTGTAGAGCAGCAGGCTGGAAAAAGTGAGATGGGCAGTTGTAGTACAGTAGAATCTCAAGAGTTGCAGACACCTCAGGAATGGAGGTTGTTCGTAACTCTGAAATGTTCATAACTCCGAACAAGATGTTATGGGATGCTCCTCAGGGTGGACTGCTTGGAGCGGGGGCTCACAGCTGTGCCTACGAATCTCAGTCTTCACATCCTACCTGTAAGTGGCTGCCTAGCGAGTTGGGACAGGCAGCTGGTTCTAGCCCCCTGGCTGCAAGGGTGATGAGTGAGGCACCCTGGGGCACTTCTGCATCAGTGGGCATGCAGTGCCGGCTGTGGCCCTTTAAAACTGAGCTGCTCCTCTAGAGCGCAGCATGCAGGGAGGAGCTCGGGCACCAGTTCAAGTAGCTCACACTCCAGAAACAGCTCAGTTAGCTTCTTTCCTGGGTTGGACTGAGCTTTCAAGATTGCGGGGGGGGGGGGGGGCAGCACCCCTGGCTTACAGGAAAGTGGGGAGCTGCTCCTATTCTGTGCCTGTAACCTCAGCATCTTCACCTCCTGCCTGTAAGTGGCTGCCCCCCTTGTGGCAAGTACGGGGTGGTGGTGGGGACAGGCAGCCCAGATGTGCTTACCTTTAAGATGCGATACCGCCAGAGTAAAGTATTTGCTGGGTTTTTCTTGGGGGGGGGGGGGGGGAAGGGGGATGGAGAATAGGGGGGTTGTTTCTGCTGGTGCCTGATTGCTTACTTCTAGTTCCACATGGTGTCTAGTTGACAGGTCAGTTCGTAACTCTGGTGTTCATATCTTTGAGGTTCTACTGTATTCAAGGCAAGAGGTAACCTTGATGTTAACGAGGATGTTCTTGGCATGGGAAAGGATGGATTTTTAGTTTGTAAAGGAAGGAGCTGACAGGATTTGGTAAGAGCCTGAAGGGGGTGGGAGACGAGAGAAGCCTGATTGATAAGGGAAGAAAATGGAGATTTGAAAGCATAAGCTTACATCTTATTAGAGGTTACTGTTTAGCCCCTTCCCTCTCCACCATGTATGGTGGAACAGCAGCATGTTATTGCTGATTCATCTGCAAAGCTTTACCTTTGCAGCACTGAAAACATTGCTCCCAGCCTGACCTTCATCACGCAGCAGTTCCCAGTATCAGAGCCCTCTTCGCATGGAGCAGTCCTTCCAGATATTGAGATGGTTACGTCACAGACAGCAGAGTAAGGTGGCTGTAGTCTCTGACTGAACAAGACGTAAGGTAATGATGGTTACTGCCTCATCTGCACCTTTTCTTCTGGGACGCTTGTGTAAGTGGAATGATGCTACAGCTGTGAAATCATTAATATCCCTATTTTATTGTGGTGTTGGTTTGGCTTTCATTTGAAACCAGCCTGAAAGGGGACTGTAAATTAATGTTATAAACACGTGTTTAAGGTTTTTTTCCTCTAAAATAAAAAAATCTTTTATTCTTCCCCTGGCTCAAGTTCTGTAGGTGGGTAGGGTTTCCCCAGCTGCCCAATGGAATCTGGGTTGGAGGCTGGGATGGCACAAAAGGTGCGTCACTGCATTCTGATGAAGATCTCTTTCTGCTCTGGAGTAAAAGTGTTTTGTATGAGCATAAAGAGCATTTGGAATGAAGTGATATGTACGTGGAACCAGCAAAAGTCTTCCTGGCAGAAGTGAGCTCTGTGTAAAAGGAAGTGGCGACTTGGATCCAAGCAGATTTAGTAATAGGATCAATGGCGCAGCCGACCCCAAGAGGCAAATTAACACTATATCCAGACAAGGTCTTATTCAAAAACAAACAAAAAAACCCCAAAAGGTCATTAATTGAAGAAATGCATTAGCAATTTTTATTCATAATCAAATTGCAGAAATATGAGCATTTCCCCTCTAGGATATAATGGAACCTGAGAGAAAATACGTAAATATTAGTGGCACCTCAGCAGTTGTATTAAAGTCAGGCAGCTGTCAGTTACAAAAGGCATCTTTACCAGAAGGCAGGATACAAAGTGTTCACATTCAGTTTGTTCAATTAGACCAACGAATCATGATTAGAATCCGTTAAATAGCATGATTTTCCTTGGGTGCAAGAAGCAACTTTCTGCAAGTCCCTGCCACTTATAGCAGAGTCCAAGTGAAGCCAACATAATGTCCCCTTAATCTTACCCCATCCCAGGACCTTTCCTTAACTATTCCATGACTGCATCATGAGTCACCAGCTCAAACCCAATCCTCCCCACCCACCCAGGGGATAGAACCCCAGATCTCCATCTGCAAAGACCTTTATCACATAGGCTAACAGAACCTCCTTACCTGTCACTAGTATTAGGGCCTGCAGTCACTAAAAGATGCACACACACTTGAACAGGTGTGACAGTGAATCAAGTAGTGGGCAGTAGCAGCATAGACATATGACAATCGGGAAGAGAAACCAAAAGATTGAGATTGGTTGCCTTCGGAGGAAGGAAATGCCTCCTTCCTGCCAATTCCACCCCATCTCACAGGGCTTGAATAACACCAGCCAGGAGTGGACATACACATGGTTGTGCTTCTGCTTCCATGGTCACAGAGCACGTAGGCACACTGCTGCTATCATAGTAAGCATCACCCTGCAAGTGGTTTCAGCTAACAGTCAGAGCTGAGAACTAACAGGAGTTGGCAGGATACATACATGATGGGGATCAAAGTTTCCAACCAGAGCGAGGTAGGGTAGGACTCACTCTACACTCTCAGGAATCTCCTTGATACTCAGTCAAGCACCCCCGTAAACCTCCCTGTAAAACTCTTAAAGCAGCCAGTTCCCAAGCGTCAGGCCCTTCAAAACTGTTCAGTGGGTATGGGGTTAAACTCTCCAGAACTTCAGAGACACTCTCAAACTTGCTACCTGCCCATAATGGAAAAGCCACTTCTTTGCAACAGGGAGAGTTTCTCAGAGTGAGGTGGAATCAGAATATTGGACCAAAGAGGGATGTGGAGAAAGCTGCAGCACCGAGTCAGTGGGACTAAAGACAGATATAGTGGAAAATGGAGCCTGTGCAAGTTCAGTTTGAAGGGCTGGAGGGCGGGAGGGGAAGAGAATTTGTGCCCAGGCTTGTCATCTGACCTGTCACTAAAGGAGAGTGTTTCTTCTGGGGAGAAACTGAACTCAATTAGCTGAAAATTGGTGAGAGCAACAGAAAACTTAGTTTGGGCATTACATGAGGAGCCTCCCTGATTTGTTTGGAAATAGAGATCTTAGGGAGAACAGGGCTTTCTATTCCCAGGGAAATAGGGAATAGAAGCAGTCAGGACACAGCTGGAAGAAGTCTGCAGCACAGAAGGTGAAGGGCACCATGGATGGTACCCCTGTAAAAGCTGGTTAGTTTCCCATGGTTGGCATAACTACAGCAGGCTTGGTAACTGTGGCATCTTCCTCTTTCCATTGAGAGATGATGGTCTTCAACTGTGTATAGAACTGCACCCCCTGAAGGAAATGAGAGAAACCAGGGTTGTACATTTGGCCTTGGGACTCAAGCAAGCTTCCCACTATACCTTCAGAGTACAAAGATCTCCACCATGGGAGCTGCCAGTTTCTCTGCCCTTCCCGATATCCTGAGGTCTCTGCCCCAGCAATAAAGCATATTGCTCAATTCTCCCTCCATTCACAAGTCTCCACCTTGTTAATGCAATCTGGTGGTCTCTTCCTTCACCTCCACCTGGCTTCCTGCACTAGGTTGACAGAGTAGCAAAAACACAATATGTTTCCTAATTTGATGAGTTACCTGTTTGCCATAGAAATTGGTGTCTCCTCTGAAAGAAGCACGAGAGCCAGTGAAGGAGAACATGGGCAGAGGCACTGGTATTGGAACATTTACACCCACCTAAATCAAAGTAAAGCCACTACATTAATAGAAGAAACAAGTACCAGATTGTAGCAACAACAGAACAGCCTCATATTTCTCTTCCCCTGAAAGATACTAGATCCAGTTTCCTTAAATATGAGATAATAGTATGTTACCTAATCAAACATTATGACACCTTAAGACAGAAATCAGAAGCCAGGGCTAGATGGATGTCTCATGTACATGGCAAGCACTGATGGGAATAATTCTACTCTATACATACATACCTGCCCCACATCCACCAAGTGGGAGTATTTCCTAGCGGTGGCGCCATTGGTGGTGAAGATTGCAGTTCCATTTCCATAGGGATTTCTGTTCACTATCTCAATTGCTTCATCGAGAGTGTCTGCTTCCAGAACTACTAGAACTGGCCCAAAGATTTCCTCCTTATAGCAGGTCATGCTTGGCTGCCAAGGGAGAAACGGCAGAAAACAAAACTCATGTCAGGGAAATGCCATAGACACCCCCAAAGCAGAGACCACCCCACACACAAATCAAACCCTCGGAGCATTCCCATCATCACTCACCATCCTTCACCTCACTGGACATCATCCTGCATAGAATCACAGAATCGTAGGACTGGAAAGGACCTTAAGAGGTCATCTAGTTCAGTCCCCTGCACTCATGGCAGGACTAAGTATTATCTAGGCCATCCCTCTTCCTTGAAACAACCTTTTATGTACTTGAAAACTTATGTCCCCTCTCTGTCCTCACGTCTCCAAACTAAACAAACCCAATTTTTTCAATTTTCCCTCATAGGTCATGTTTTCTAGGCCTTTAATAATTTTTGTTGCTCTTCGCTGGACTGTCTCCAATTTGTCCACATCTTTCCTGAAATGTGGCACCCAGAACTGGACACAATACTCCAGTTGAGGCCTAATCAGTGCGGAGTAGCATGGAAGAATTTCTTTTCATGTCTTACAACATTCCTGTTAATACATCCCAGAATTATGGTCACACATTTTTTGAAACTGTTCCCTCATATTTAATTTGTGATCCACTATGACCCACCCCAATCCTTTTCTGCAGTACTCCTTCCTAGGGCAGTCATTTCCCATTTTGCATGTGTGCAACTGATTGTTCCTTCCCAAGTGGAGTATTTTGCATTTGTCCTTGTTGAATTTGCATGCCCCACTGTCCCTCATGCCCTGGTAGCTACCAACCCCAGTGCCATGCCCTGCCATCTGTCACGCCCAACTACCACATCCACTGCCTGCTCTCAGTCAAGTGACAAATTTACTCTTTGACCTGAGGGCTGATCAAGGGGCCTAGATTCAGTCAGGATTGGTTTCAGGGTGGGTTTGATTTAAGTCACTAGTCAGGAAGACTCGATTTAATCATGGTTTTCTACATAAAAGTGCATTCTTGTTGGTTGTTATAACTTTAATACATATTCTTCACAACTCAGAGATAGATGTAGGTTTCATTTTTAGAAGGTACACAAATCCAGTTTGAAAACTGCAAAACTAAGCATCTCTAATGGTATCTTCTGGACTGAGCATTGAGTCCCATTGGGTAGATAGAAAGATTAACCTAAATAATCTATACAGAAGCCTGTGGAACGCCATAAAATTAGGTCCTTAATCCATGAACTATTGGAACTCATTTACAAAACTTTTCTTAAACATTACATGAATATATTGTCTCATACTATAGAATTAGAATTTATAATCCCTATTCCATGATGAGATATTTTTGAGCTATAATGCATCTTAATTAAAACTATCTTTAGATAAAATGCTTTTTGAGGAAAAAAACCTATCAAAAAAATCTGATTTAAAAAAAAAAAAAATTGGATTTTTTTTTTTTAAAATCATTTATTTTTATCCACCCTGATTGGTTTGCTTCTGTTTCCATAACTCCTAGCTTTCCATCCTCCCAGCCTGGGTGACCACATCACTACAACTTGGCACATATCTTGCCTGCCAGTCAACCCCATTGCACCCTATCCACCATCCTTCTCCCTTGCACTCTCACATTGCCTACAACTCTCCCACTGTCATTCCAAACCACCAATTTCTTACGCAGGAGCTGCGGGTTTGGCAATTAATTGCCTGCATCACCCCATCCACACTCTTCTACCTTCCTACCTCCCAATTTCCTAGCTTCATCTGCACCCATCTCTCAGGGCAATCACAGACCACGTCACTTATAACTCTCCAATCCAGGTTTCAGGATATACCGAGGTTGGAACCTTAACCATCGTACCCTGCCCAATTAATACATGCAACATCCCTAAGTGCTCAAATGCACACACTGAACCAGCAATCTGCCAGCTAGCCTATCAAGGCTGATAAGCCCACTGGGCCATTGCCAGCTGTGTTGGGCAGACTACAAGTGCCACCCTTTCCACTGAACCTATGAAATACTTCATTCCTTTGCATCCAGTGACCAGTCCGTTGACTAGCTCACCTGGACTTTAGCAAGGATGGTTGGTCCAACAAAGTTGCCTCTCTCATAACCCTTCACTTTGATGTCTCGTCCATCCAGGAGGAGGGCAGCTCCTTCCTTCACTCCACTCTCAATCAGGTGGCAGACCCGCTCCTTAGCTTGGGGGGTGATCAAGGGCCCCAGATCTGCTCCTGGTTGGTCTCCTTTGAAGTACAGAAGCAGGGGAAGGTTTGAATTGTGATGGTTTCATATTTAAAGAGAACAACCAACAACTACCTTCCCAGCAAAGATACAAGAATCCTAAAATTAAGTAGGAGAGGAACACAAAACTCAAACACACAGAACCAAGAGACCCTGAACTCCAAACCCATAGGGGAGCCCCAAACCAACAGAAAAGCCCCATGCTTCCAAAACAGAGAGACAGAAGTCCCCACACCCAAAACACACAGAGCTGATAGTTGCTGTGGTGAGTTCTGAAAATTTTGAATTTTGAAAGTTTTGCAAAAGCCTTTCTGAACCATAGAGGGAGAAAGGTAACAAAAGGTCATCTTGTCCTGTATATGCTACATATGATAGCTGCTAAAAACAAGCATAAGATGGAGTCAAAGGGGAACTGAGTTTGTTTAGTCTGCAGTATTGCCAATCTCAAGAGATATAAAGTCATGAGTCAGATCCTGAAAAAAATCATGAAATTGGCCTCAGAAACCATGAGCTTTAAAAAAATATCACGAAGCCTTTTTGTTTTTAGTCTGTCTTGACTTTTTAACTCCCCTGTACTGTGTGTGTGTGATAATTTAATGTATTTTTTTTAAAGCAATCTTTAATGCACATATGCCTCCAACTGGCTGCTCAAATGGAGACTCTGTGTATGCTGGAGGTCCACAAACATATTTAAGGAGAATGAGAATGAAGAAGATGCAAAATGATTAAGTCTTTGTTTTAGTTAAGCTAGTCCTAAATAGCAAGAAACTCATTTCCATATAACTGTAATGCTTCTGTTAATGATGTCTCATTAATAGGATGGTCCTCTCAAAAGTATCTCTTCAAAAATAGGAGACTGGGTGGAGGGAAGGCATCTATGCTGGCAGAAAAGAGGGGGACTACTTAAGTTTTTGTACAGGCATAACAATATAACTCAATAGAGAACTCTATAGTGTGATAAAGTTAAAAATAAAATAAAATGGAAAAACCTAATTCACACATAGTTAGAAATACACTGTACAAGGCCTATAAATGGAGCTGGAAAAAGAACATCCAAGAAATGCAAAGCAATCTATGTATCAAGTTTTTCAATTATTTTTCAATAAAGATGTAGGTGAATGGCAAAGATCTTTACATCAACTACCTTTGTTTGTTTCTTTTTTGTTTACATCAACTACAAAATCCAACAGAGGATTGACTTATCCCCCCCAGAAAGAGATATGCTTCCGTCCGAAGGGCTTTACTGAACGCAAATTGAAAGAAAGGGAAACGTTCCTAGAATAAAAGTCTGTTAATGTTATAATTGGGGTTGCTACGGTAAAGGCAGGGCTGAGTCCTTTTACACAAAACCCCAAACCCACAGTTATAAACTGCCTAATGTTGTGAAAGTAAAACTAGAGTTCTAGTAACACAGTCAAGCCCACCCTCACAACAGATCCCCCCCAGCACCCCAACCATGTGGTGCTGAATCCAGACCTCTTGTCACACACCCACGGAGCCTCCAAGCAGGTAGCCTTCCAGCCCCCACCTCCATGCACCAAACCCATGGAGCCAAGACCTCACAGTCACACACTGCAATGTACGAGATACACAAAAACACACAAGCCAGGTGCTTAACCTGAAGCTACCAAACAGATCTGTACCTGCATTAACTCGCAGGTTCTTGGCTCTCTCCACCAGCTCTGGCAGCCACTTCTTTGCCTCTCCCACTAATACGGCTGTAGACAGGGCCATGCAGCGTTGGCCAGCTGCTCCAAAAGCAGCTCCAACAAGCTGATTCAAGGTGTTCTCCTTATTGGCATCGGGCATCACCACACCATGGTTCTTGGCTCCCTAAAATACAAGACATATATACAATCTCAAACTGCTAAATACATCTGGCCCACCTTTCCAGCTCTGCAGTGACAACTTCATATCATAACTGTTACCGAGCTGCTAACATCCTGGTAGAAAGGGAAGCTTAATCTCTCTCAGCACTTCCAACTGCCTACATTCAAGTCAGTCCCAGACGCTGAATGGAAAAGGTCGTAAGCATGTATACAAGGGAGTAGCAGTCTGTAGGCTGAAACCTCTGCTACATTGAGGGGCATTACCATGTTGGACTGGACTCTCTTGCCGTTCCGGGATCCTCTTTCATAGATGTACTCTCCAGCCTGATTGGATCCCACGAAGCTGATTGCCTTGATATCCGGATGGTCACAAATAAAATTCACAGCTTCAAAAAGGAAATAGCTCATTATATGCTGGGACTCTAACATTCCTCTCCAGAGTGTTCAAGGCCGAAAGGAACCATTTTGATCAAATGGTCCCTTCCGGCCTTCCACCCCCATCCCCACAATGCTCATCCCTCTACTACCCACAGCCCAAGCACCCAGATTCCTGCCCCCACCATTACAGGGATTCCACTGTTGCCCATCCCCTCCCTCTGCTCACTCTCCAGCACTTGAACCCCTGCCCCTCTGTTCACCTGCCTGGCTCTCCAATCCTCATCACTCTGTCCCCATAGCACCCACATCCCAGCTCCTCCACCCACCCTGGCCTTTGCCCTTCTGGCACTTGAATCCCAGCCACCTTCTCCCACTCCAGTCCCTACTACACACTGAAGTTCACAGAACTCCTTATCCTTTATATCTTGATGTTCTTCCAGCTCCAGAACTCTTCTTACTTTTTAACCACCCAAAATCTGTCAAACTGGGTGCTTAAAGTTAGGCTTCTAAATCTGAATTTAGGCTCCGAGGGTGGTATTTTCAGATGTGCCTAAGTGACTTCGGAGTACAAGTACCCTAAGTCAACGGTACTTGTGTTCCTAAGTCACTTGGACACTTTGAAAAGACCATCCTAGGAATCTAAAAGTACATCCAGATTTAAATGTTGTCCACCCTCTCTCTTTAAAGGTTTCTCTATCGTCCTGCATCAGCCGTGCAGTTCCCTGGATCCCCCTTGTCCCACTTTCCCAAACAACATGCAGGTCCGTAACAGTGGAAACCCCAACATCTCTATGCCTCCCCTCAAAGCACATATGCCCCAACACACCCTCACACTCTGTAGCCAACTCAGCAGACTAGCCTGAGTTTACCTTCATGTTGCCCATGGATGATGTTCAGAGTCCCATCAGGGGCACCAGCATCCTGTAACAGCTTAGCAAGGAACATGAGTGCTCCTGGCACACGCTCCGATGGCTTCATCAAGAAGGTGTTTCCACAAACCATGGCCATGGGGAACATCCAGAGAGGAATCATGGCTGGGAAATTGAATGGTGCAATCCCTGCACACACTCCCAGAGGCAGGCGAAAGGTGTAAGTGTCCATATCCTTAGTGATGGAGGGCAGGGTCTCTCCCAGCATGAGGGATGTCACGCTACAGGCGTGCTCAACCACCTCTGCAGCAGAAAGGGTGATATGCCAAAGAGTGAGCTCCTACCACTCAGCCTCAAAACTGCCTTCTCTACAATGCCACAATGCAATTCTCTCTTCCTGCATCTTTCCCCACAACCTACAGCTCCCATGCACCATGAACACTCCCTGCATGGCCAAGCACAGTAGCTTGGCTGGCTGTAAATGGATTCTTTCCTCAGTGCATTCAATGTTCGCATGACAGGAGCCCTGAGTTAACAAAACTTTCCCAGTGCAAGAAGCACAGGGGTACCAATCCCAGCCATTTCTGCACACGGAAGAGACCCACAGCCTACTAAAAGCCATTTGGAGTCAGTATAACATGGAGGGAGAGGAAGTAGGCTGCAACTTTTAAATGGCGCAAGGAAAATGGACCTTTTCCATCTGCAGCTTCTAAGGTATAGACAAGGCCATCCCTCTACCCTCATGTGAAGGCTCTGAAGGGGGCTATTTTCTTGTGTTCTAGAGCCCCTGTTGCTCAGTGGACTTTTCCCCTGCCCATAGCTTCTGAAAGCCCCTTATAGTGGGAGGAGCCAGTAGCTTACGGAGGCCTCGGAATATGTCTCCCTCAGCATCAGCCAGGGTCTTTCCTTGCTCCAAAGTGATGAGTTTTGCAACTTCTTTCTGGAAATAAAGAGAGAGAGAGAATGAAAAAAAAGGGCCAACCAGCACAAGTGGGAGGTAGAAGCAGGGTAGACTGTTCCACAGATAGCCAAATACCACAACGAATGGACCAGCAAGGAGGGGCTTGGAAAGGAAACACTACCCAATTTGCTACTTCTTAGTATGAGTCACTGTACGTGTGAAAAGCCAACCTACAGAAAGGGAATGTTTTAATTAGGACAACTGGAATTGTAGGGCCGATCTGAATCCTATGGCATCACAGCCAAGCAATCTGGGGATGCAGAACGGGTGACTGCAAAGCCCTAGTGAGAACAACTCTTGCAGATATTTCTCCCTTTTGCCTTCACTGACTCCATTAAACCTCAAGACAACTTGAAACAGCACTTGGTGTAAAGATAAAATGCAAACAACAATCTGCCCTTACCTCTTTGTCCCCATGGGCCTGAAGAGCACCACACCATCCCTTCCTTGGCATGAGGAATGCCACCCCCATTCTGCTTATAAACCCAGACAGCACTGCCCTGCCATGAGCCCAGGAAACAGTACTCGAGCCTGCCCAGCCTGGGCTACTGGCATGTACTCAGCGACAGCCATTGAGCACAGTGATAAGTGTCTCACCAGGTTGTCCTTGATGAGCTGCTGGTAACGCAGGAAGATTTGCTGGCGACTCAGAACCGATGTCTCTGACCAGTTCCGTAAAGCCTTTTTGCATGAAGTCACAGCTGCCTCCATCTCACTCTGAGTGGCCTTCGGGACACGACCAACCACCTCGTTTGTGGCCTGATGGAACAACCAATTACATCAAAACTCATCCTCTTCATGCCATCTCCCTCAGCCATTCAATGCCCCTTTCACATCCCTGATCTGATATCCTTCCAAAATGGAACCATACTTACATGATTCCCCTGATGTCAGGGAGAAACTCCTCCCCTCACATACTTTGAGGGCACAGCTTCAACTAGAGTTGAATGCTCAACAGCTCTGAAAATCAAGCTGTAGGTGTCTCAAGATGGGCATAGAGAAAACAAACAGTTAGCGGCCACCTCTGAACATTTTGGTTTAAGGGACTTGCCTAACAGTGACTGCAACAGAGTCAGGGACGGAACCCATTTTTCCTGGGTTCAGTATCATCAGTGCTTTAACTACAAGATTCTTTTTGCTTCCTGGAGCTCTCAGCCTCTTCACTATACATCTGCTGTGCATAAGATGGGATCCTATGGACAGCAGTCTCTCTCTGTATAACAGTCTTTTCCATGCCTCATCTGCTATTCCTCTTGTGCTCTAAATGAGGCACGGGTCCTTTGGAAAAATCAGTAAGTGATTACGAAGTTAAGTACTATATCATAATTAGTATGGACAACCATAAATCCAGCATTTCCTATCTTTTGAGAGCTTGTTTTAACAACCATAAGATTCTTTTAATGTAGGCTTTTTTAAAATTGCTTTGACATAACAGAGATCATCAGTTACATCATTCAGAGAAACATCTGCAAACTAAAGATAACTAACCGTTCAGAGCAAGAGCAGAAGAAATAAAACAAGAAAGCGAGTAGCCTTGCAAAGGGTGAATCTCCTCACTACATATAATGAGTTTAGTTGGCTGAGCCAACTTTGCTGAATGAGTCTCACTGTTCTGATCACTATCAAGAACAATATGTAAAAATAATAATTAGAATGTCAAAATGGGGCTCCACTCAGAAAAGTCCGAGAACCCACTGTCTAGACATCTGCTGCAAGGGTCAGGCAGGATCTCCCTCCATGCAGTCTCAATTGAATCTGCCCCCCGGAGGCAGACACAGAAATGAATTTAACAAAATCTGAGTTCTGAGACCAGACTCCTAAAGCAATTGCATCCAACATGGTACTTGATGCCAAATTCACTGGAATTTCACAGCTTAAAGATGGCAGCTCCATCAAAGGAGGGGAAAAGAACCTCAGATTCCAGCCAGGATTCTCTCCTCCCCCTTGGAGGGGAGGTGGGGTCTACACCGTGACCAGTCTCTGCCAGGAGTTTACCTTCAGGCTTACATCAAATCACGTAAGTCCAGTCCTAAGCTTCTATGACAGAAACCATTTACTAACTTGATGTACTAGTCACAGAGTCCCTCCAGTGTGAAAAGAGTAGAAAAAGAGGCCTAAGTCTCCTCTTGGAGATCTACCATATAGGGGAGAGAAGGCAGCGTTCATCATTTCTACTGGGTCTGGCATTAACCTTGAGAAGACAGTTGACCCCTAAGAAGGCAATTGCAAGACAGTCACATTCCCTGCATCTCCCCAAGTGACTTCAGTGAGGTGGAACCCCTTCCTGACCAGAGCGAGGGCCCACACAGCAGCACAGGTCATTTCACTTACTGGGTTGTGGATATCGATCCATTCGGTAGTTTTGGATTCAACAAACTTCCCATCAATGAACAATTTGGTTGCTGGCTGCAGAAGACAAAGCACAGGTTAATGGGTAGTGTTTCTGCCTCCCTTTTGTGCCTAGATACCATACAGAAGAGGCTGCTAGCACCACCTATTTTTAATGTTGCCCGACACTTCCCATTTAAAAGACCCTGTGTTCAGTTGCTTATAACTTTGGCAGACTTCAACAGTTCAAACTTCTATACTAGGTGTCTCTCTCAAGGGTGAATTTTTTTGGGAAAATTTCAGCCAGAATGGTTTAGTCATTTCTGAGAGCAAGGCTAAGAGAAAATATGTTGTTTTGCAAATTAACAAATTCTGGCAACTTTTCCTTTAAAAAGCTCTAGCACCCAAAAGCTTTGGAGCAAAGACTTGCAATTTGGCAGGGAGATGGCCTTTGTGTTAGGGACATAAGAACGGCCATACTGGGTCAGACCAAAGGTCCATCTAGCCCAGTATCCTGTCTTCCAACAGTGGCCAATGTCAGGTGCCCCAGAGGGAATGAACAGGACAGGTAATCACCAAGTGATGTTGCCCATTCCCAGATTCTGGCAAAACAGAGGCTAAGGACACCATCCCTGTCCATCCTGGACAATAGCCATTGATGGACCTATCCTCCATGAACTTATCTAGCTCTTTTTTGAACCCTGTTATAGACTTCGCCTTCACAACATCCTCTGGCAAGGAGTTCCACGGGTTGACTGTGCTTTGTATGAAAAAATACTTCCTTTTGTTTGTTATAAACCTACTGCCTATTCATTTCATTTGGTGATTCCTAGTTCTTGTGTTATGAGGAGTAAATAACACTTCCATATTTACTTTCTCCACACCAGTCATGATTTTATACATGCCTTTTGCTGTCACCATACAAATCCACCCAAATTGGGGGGTGGGGGAAGAAATCCCAATTTGCATATGCTCAGTAGGGACTTCAATTATAACAGCTATAATCTCCAAAGATTCCCTCCTCATTGAACGTACTCCATCCCCTCACTGCTCTTATGAGTGACCAAGCTGCACATGTGACATCCCCACAAAGCATGTTCCCTCCAGCGCAGGGGTAAATCTGGATTTTCTCTGTAATAACTAGGGCTGTCAATTACTCACAGTTAATACATGCAATTAATGCAAAACAAACTAACTAGATTAAAAAATAGTCATGATTAATCACAGTTTTAATTGCACTGTTAAACAATAATAGAATACAAATTTAAATTCATTATAAATATTTTTGGATATTATTCTACATTTTCAAATATACGGATTTCAATTACAACATAGAATACAAAGTGCACAGTACTCACTTTATATTATTATTTTTGATTACTAATATTGCACTGTAAAAAGATGAACAAAAGCGCCTGCAATGGAACCCAAGCCTTTTGAGTCTCACCGTTCCTCAGTGGTCAGCAAATATCTGTGAAACTCATTGGCAAAGTGTGTCTCTCCCCTCTACTGCTGGGCCACTAGAGGATGACAACTTACTACTGTCATCAGTTATTTCATTAAGTGAAGCGACTGAGGTCTGTGTGGTGGATCTCAAGGTTCCAACCCAGCTAATGGCCCATTGGGTGTCAATACGATGCCACATAATGGAATTTCTGTGTTTCCCCCCCCCCCCCAATTTGCTTTTTTAAGAGTTAGGAAATTACACACAAAAAACTACATTAAAAGAAGATTATTTAAGTTACAAAGTCAAGCAATCAAAAGTTGGGAAATGCCAGAATTAAGGCTGCCTGTGCAACTTTAATTCAGCCCCTTGTGTGTCTGCATTATGGTACAGTCTTCAGTTACATCTGTTGTCAGATGCTACCAGTGTGGTGCTCTGCTTTCTCCTATGTTGATATCACTCGGCTGCGTGCGTGTGTTCCCTCTGTGTGCTGCCCCAGCTCTGCGCAGATAGCTGACCCAGCACACCCGAAGAGAACCCCCAATGACCACAGAGTCTAGTAAGATGCAAAGTCACGTCGACCAGGTTTATTGTGACCTCGGACACAGTTGCAGTTCCCCGTAGATTACTTAGTCTACCGGGCATACGACGAGAAAGTGCCTCTTGGCAATGGACCCGGCTCAGTCAATGGCGGGACTTTCCACTGCCCCCTCGGCCGGACAAAGATATCCACTCAGGGATGCATTCTTATACACAGATACAAATAAGTTACACATCACTCCTGACGTATTGAGGTGCAACCCCTCTACGCAAGGTACAACCCCTCTACGTAGTAAGGTGCCGCCTCTCACCTTGTACATGTTGGTTCGAACAAAACAACACTATCCATCATATTCCCCTTTTGGCCCGGTCATTGGGATGGGTCAGCCTGTTCCTTGTTGTGTGTGGAATGTACAAGTATGCGAATGTTCTGGTGCTGTGTTTATATTATAATACACTAGGTGAATATATGTTTATGCAACATCAGCCCTTTTCTTGCCAACTTCTGTGAACAGGGCCTGCCTCTGGCTCACAGCTTAACTTTGCTTTATGTTAGCAAAGTCTTGACCATTACTTTAGTTCAGGCCCTAAGCCGCATACCAGGCCTCTGATACCAAGGTTTATATCTCAGGGCCTCCTCTTTCTACAACATCATCAAAATTCCCCCCCCACAGGACCCTTACCTTGTTCAGTGGACAGGATGGGCCTATTCTGGTGATAAATCAGGGTTGGGTATTAAAGGAGACTCTTGTCTGTAGGGCCCCTGCCTTATTTGTTGCAGAAGTTGGAAGATTTGTACTGAATGAGGCAGGGGACTGCAGGAAGAGTAGGACTGTCTCACGGTTAAGATGGCTGAATGCTGCCCATCCCTGTCTCTGCCACAGAGTTGTTATGTGAGTCACTTAAACCAAACTTTTCACATGTAGTCACTAGTTGTACATTCCTCATATTCTGGGTGCCTGACCTAAGACCTTAGCATCTGATCTGCATAAGTGCCAAGCACTGAGCTGCAAATGAAGTAAAGGGGAGCTATGCTTTGAACATATAATGCTCTATATAATGCTAACTACTCTGAAAAATCAGCTTTTAGGTGTCTGAAATTGGGCATCAAAAATTAGTGAATACTTTTGACCTTAGTCTCTCTTTGCCTTAGTTTCTCCATCTGTAAACTGGGGATGATAATACCACCACCACCACACTTCAACTCACTTCACCGGGGTGTTATGAAGATGTACAAACAATAATGAGTTTAACATTCAGATACTCTGGTGAGAGCACCACAGAAAAGCCCATTTTGAGGAGAGTAATAATTCTATCTTCAGAGCAGGGTTTGAATAGTGTGCAGTAAATAAACCTGGAGCCACAATGAATAATGACAAGAAAACAAAATATTGAATAGCGGCTCATTAAGTGAGCATCATTCTTTTATGCACTGAATGAGGCAGGGGCCCTGTGGAAAAAATACATATGATCATGTAGTTAAAGACCATCAGAATCAATATGCACAAGGGGGACGAATTAAGGTTGCATGAGCCATCTTAATCCTGGTGTGACGTCTGTATCTTATTTTTCACCCCTTGCACACTATTATAATAATCTTTGTACAAGCATGTCTTGTGAGATATCGTTTGAAAACTCATAGTTTGATGATCATTATTTTTCTAGTAAAATGTGTGGCAATACTGTATGTAAAGTTATACGATTTCACCATGTGGTGTTACTAAAACATGTTCCAAGTCTGGTGAGTGGCCAAACTAGTTCCTCAGAGACAAAAGGCAAGCTGATGCCTCAGCCAGGGGTAAACAAGGTGAAATGGGCCATCACCCGTTAAGTGGCTATTCACTAGCAGGAAAAGGGACGTAGGTGAAAAATCTACATTTTAGCAAAGAAACAGCATGGGATTCCCATCCAGGTAGACTCTGTCTCCTAGATCTCAGCAGGAAATGCTTCTTGGTGGGGGGAGGGGAAGCTATAAAAAGGAATGACAGACCCTACAAATCATTCCTCCCTTTCTTTCTGCTTATGGCATTCACGACACCTGAAGAACAAAGAAAACAACACTGGACTGGGGGAGGGATCCTGGCTGAAAGTTCAGCCAATAGAACTGCTGAATCACGTGGTGAGACTTTGCCCTGAATTTACCCTAGTTCAGGGGTTCTCAAAGTTCCATGCACCACGACCCCCTTCTGACAACAAAAATTACTACACGACCAGGAGGGGGGACCAAAATCTAAACCTGCCCAAGCCCCGCCACCCTGAGCTGAAACCGTTGGGATTGGGCTTCGGCCCCAGGCCCCAGCAAGTCTAACATCAGCCATGGAGAACCGTTACCCTAGTTGGCAAAAACAGGCGTTAGTTGCCTTTTGCTTTTATTTTTCTTGTAACCAATTCTGACTTTTATGCCTCATACCTGTGTGTGCTTAAAATCTCTCTCTTGTTTTATCACTTTATCTAATCCAGTGTGTTTGAATTGAAGTGTTTGGGAAACTCCATTTGGGACAGCAAGTGTGCTTATTATTTTTATTAGTTAAATGACAAACTTCATATAAGCTTGTATTGTCCAGGAAAGGGCTGGGCAGTACAAGACATACATTTCTGGGGGGAAATCTGGGAATGGGAGTGTGTTGGGGTCACTCTGTCTGGCAGGCAGCCCTCTCACAATATAGCTTGGAGTGACTTATGTGCTGGAGGCTGTGTGAGAGCAGACCAGGAGTGGTGGCTACAGCAGTGAAAAGGCACCCAAGGTTAAAGGGCAGAGGGACACAACTACTCATTAGTCTGGATCTTACCCTGGATATGTCACTCCTGGCATTGGCTAACTTTTGATTGCTTGACTTTACAATCTTAATAATGTTCTTTTAATGTAGTTTTCCTTTGTGTAATAAATATCTAAATTAGATTAAGAAGAAGGCAGATTTCTCTCTCTCTCTCTATGACTAGAAAGGCTCCTTAGGACTCTCCTCCCTCACTTCACTAAGAGCCCCAAAGCATGAATGTGTTAGGGAAAAACAGCTAAAAGTCAAATGGAAGAGACGTGACAGAAGTGACCAGGGCTTAAATTCAGCTGGAGCTGCCTACAACAGAGCTCCAGTAAATATTTTCAAACCTGTGGGAGCCTTGGCGCCCCCTCCCTGTGGGGCTGAAGCCCCTGCGACCTCACACCTGCCTCACAACTGAAGCCCAGAGCCCCAAATGGGGGGGAGGGGAGGGCCAGGAAAGTCTCTGAGAATTTAAGCCCTGGAAGTGACCTTTAAGGAGAGATGTGAAGGAAGTGTTTCACTGCATGAGGAAAAGAGCCCAACAATTCACCTGCCCCAGTAGCTATTATAGACTTCTTAGAGCGTTAGCCAGCCTTATCTAGAGTTTTGACTTGAAACTATTTCATGCCCTGCTATCTGGGCTGATCTATTTAAAGTCAATTCAGCAAATACATTTTCTTCCCATGTAAACCCACCCCCTTGGCAATGCAACCACAAAAACTTGCTTTAGTTTCATAACACCAGATTAGATAGGCTCTGGGCACCCTGAGTTATGCAAGTGAAGGTACCGGGGTGAAGCTCCTGCCATGCAAATGTGTGGATGGTTAACAAAATAGCTGCCATCTGCATCTCCTCCTACCCTTCCCTGCATCCAGGACCCCTTGAGCCCCCAATTCCTTCCCTTTGGTAAAGCTTGTCATCAGGAAGAAGAATGAACTCACCACTGAGAAAGAAGAGAAGAAGGATGAAGAATACCAGGTGGGACTCACTTTTGCAGGGATCTACATGAAAGAAAGGCAGAGACACAGAGACCAATGCTGTTAAAAACACAAGAGGCAAATCCTGGGGTTTCTGCAGAAGTTAGATCCATCCAGTCCCTGCCTGGCTTGTGGTTGTGGAGGGAGCGTGGTATCTGAGCCCCAAGGTCCATTAGTCAACTGCAGGGCCGGCTCCAGGCACCAGCCGACCAAGCAGGTGCTTGGGGCGGCACCTGGAGGGGGGCGGCGCTCTGGCCGGTCGGGGAGAGCGGGGCCCCAGCCGGGCTCGCCGCCCTCCCCCCGGCGCTCTGGCCGGTTGGGGAGAGCGGGGCCGCGGCCAGGCTCGGCGCCCTCCCCTGCCGCACTCCCCGCCGGGGGCTGGGGGCGGCGGGAGGCTTTTTTGCCTGGGGCGGCAAAAAAGCCAGAGCCGGCCCTGGTCAACTGTATCCTGATGGAGCAATGCAGGGGACAGTCACCAAGGGTTGCAAGTTAATATGCCATGGGAGGGGTCTCCATCATTCCCTGTATGTAGGCCAGAGAACTGAACAAGTGCTAATGGAATCAATGACAAGGAACCTGATTAAGCACAAACTGTTCAATGGTTCAAGTTAGCCCTGCTAGGTCGACGTATTTGAAAGTGCTGCACAATTGCCCTCATTCACACTAGTGCCGTTCTAAACCGTTTCCACTGCGCAGCTTTCTAGGTACCGTCCCGCAGCTCTCCTTGGGGCAGCAGGACCAGGACGGGGAAACAATCAGAACCGCTTCCGTCAGTCCCTGTCCACAGTGGCACTAAAGCGGTGAGGCCGACCCCGTGCAGAGCCCTGTCGGGAGCTCGCCCAACCCAGCTCCCACACACCAGTCATAGCCAGAAACCTCGCTGCCCCGAGTCTGAGAGCTATCCCGCTGCCACCCCTCGTTGTCTGCCCCGAGAAAACCTACCCCAGACCAGGCACACCTCCCTCGCGGGGCGAGTGCAAGGCTTGCTCGTCCTCCAGCAGGGGGCGGTGACCCCGGGTCTCGCACTCAGTCGAGCCGCGCTGGCAGCCAGGCTGACCCCCGAGAACCCGTCGGGAACACCCGTGCGGCGGCCACACGGCCCCCTAGCCCGGGGGACTGTGCGGCATAGGCGAGGCCGGAGAGACCAGCCCCGAGCCCCCAGCCGCAGAAGCTCAGCCCCGGACCCACCCGTCGGAGCCACGACAGGGCTCCCCCACCTAGGCACGGGGAAGGGGCTGCTCAGTATCCTCGGGCCCCGCTGGGCTGCGGGCGCCCGGCCTCACCCTGCATAGGAACCGCTGCCCAGCTTGGGCCCCGCGACCTGCCAGCGCCGCCATCCTGCCCGCTGGGAGTCCCTGAGCCGCGGGGCCACTGCCAGACCCTCACAGCGCAGGGCCCGCCCCCGCACTGCCATTGGCCGCTAAGACAACACCCTCGCCTTTGCACAGCACGGTGCCGCTCGTCCCGGCCAATAGGGATCCGAACTCGTTTGGCCCCGCCCCACAGGAACCGCCCACCGTCCCAGGGCGAGGATTGGCCACGTGAACTGAAACGCCCCCTGCATGGGAAGCCTGCTTGGGTGGAAATTCGGGTCCGAACACGCCTCCTAGGGAGAGGAACGCAGGCGACGCGTGTCGGGGCGGCGCTAGAGGGAGTCACGTGTACGGGTTCCCGCGAGCGGCAGTTGGCCGTCACGTGACTTGGGCAAGATGGCGGCTCCCACGGAAGGTAAGAACTTGAAGCACCGGGACTGGAGCCGGTTCCGCCTATCGCATCCCGCATGCCCTACGCGCGGAGTTCAGCCGCGGCGTCTCCTGGGCACTGGCCCAGCCCGCCCGGTTCCTAAGCCGCATCTCGAGCTTTAAATGTCGCTGCCCCCACTCCCTCTCGCCGGCGGTTCGGCACCGTGGGGGTCCCGGGGACTGGCCCTGCCAGGCGCCCCCATCTCGCCGCGGGGCCGCCCCGGGCAATGGAGCCTGACACAGGAACGGGCAGCCCTGCCCTCCGGGCACGTCCCCGGCCAGATGCCACTAGTGTCCTGCGCGGGGCGCCACGGTCGAGCCTTGCCAGGGCACCCTCACGCCACGGCCCAGGGGCCGTACGGCCGGGGCGTCGCCGAGGCTGCGTGTGACATGCCCGGCTGCGAGGCGGGAGCGGTGTGCGCCGTGTCTGATTGACTGTCTCCTTCCAGGGACCGACCTGGAAGCCTCCCTGTTGAGCTTTGAGAAGCTGGACCGAGCATCCCCAGACTTGTGGCCGGAGCAGCGTAAGTCCTGCCTGATTCTCCCCCAGGGCTTGGTGATGTGGATGGATCCCTCGCGTGGGAGGTAACAGGAGACAGCCTCTAGTGTCCTAGTGAGAAGAGGAAAGGCCCCTGGACCATCAGTGTACTGCAGCCACCCACCTGGGAGGGGGCCTGTGTGCGTCACCGAGTTATGGTCTGGTTGTGCAGGGAGTGGCACCCTCTAGGCTTTATCTGGCCATGTAAATGTAACACCGGTTTAATGGAGAATGTATCCAGCTTGAGCCCCAATAGATCCAGGATGTCCTCGGGGCAGCTTTCTAATGGGGATACTTCTCAGGTTGTGTTCTCTTCACCAACGAATTTAAACTACAATGATCTGTGTTCCTTGGTGAGGTGGTTGATATCTAATTAGCGAGGGCTGATAGGAACACTTCTCAGGACCTCTGTGTAAACTACTGGTCAATAAACTCTGCCTGCCTGCTCTTGACACTCCCATGGCAAATCAGCAGGAGTATTCTCCCAAGGAGTATTCTGAATTCTTGTAACTACTGTAGTACTTGCTGCAGTTTCTTGCATGAATTAAAGTGACTAACATTTCACATTTAATGTAGTGAGATGGCATTTCTTATGGCAGGGTGTGCCTGGGGATTTTACCTAACTACACTGCAGCTGGGAAGTGTAATTCCTAGTTTGATTGGCACATGTGCAGTAGCTCTGTTCAATGTAGCATACAAACATATATCAGCATGGCCACGGCAACTCAGGCTAGTTGTCAACCTATCTGCTTAGGACCTCAGACAGGATTGTATTCAGGCAAGTTGCCCGTGATCTCCGTGGCCACGCTGTAATTTTTAACATGCTAACGCAAGTGTTTATGCCTACCCAAGCTGGGAATTATGCTTCACAGCTGCAGGGTAAACGTATCCTTAGATGATGGCTAGTTGTGGCTTCTTTGGAAACAGGAAGGCAATGACATTTGGGTCGTGAATAATTATCTTTCTCTCTCCTTCTATCCAGTACCAGGTGTTGCTGAATTTGCTGCTTCCTTCAAAAGTGTAAGTGATCTCCTCTAATTGAAACCTGTTTACATTTCCCCCCCCTTCTTTCTCCAACTTTGCTATCTTTTGGAAATCCCTGTACCCTATACAGACGTTTTGTCCATAAGGTGTCTTAAATATAGTTTGCTAATGTCACTGTTTCTATTAAGGCCTCTCCTAGATCAGTGGTTTTCAAACTGCGGGTCGCAACCCAGTACTGGGTCACGGAATGTAAGGCACTGGGTCGCGGCGACTTTGGTCAGCACTGCCAACCGGGTCTTTAAAAGTCCCGTTGGCGGTGCCGCCCAGCTAAGACAGGCTAGTTCCTACCTGTTCTGACACTGTGCTGCGCCCCGGAATTGGCCAGCAGCAGGTCCAGCTCCTAGGCGGGGGGGCCATGGGGCTCCACATGCTGTTCCTGCCCCAAGAGCTGGGGGGGGCAGTGCCTGTGGGCGAGAGCTGCACAGAGCTGCTTGCGCGCCTCCACCTAGGAGCTGGACCTGCTGCTGGCAGCTTCCAGGGTGCAGTGCAGTCCGCTGTGCCAGGGCAGGCAGGAAACCTGCCTTATCACCCCCGCTGTGCTGCTGATCGGGAGCCTCCTAAGGTAAGCCCAGGCCCCGTGCCCCAATCCCCTTCCCCAGTCCTAAGCCCCCCCAAACCTGGAGCCCCTTCCTTCACCCCAAACTCCTCATTCCTGGCCCCACCCCGCAGCCCTCACCCCTGCAGCCCAACCCTCTGTCCCAGCCCTGAGCCCCTCCCACACCCCAAACCCCTCATGCCCAGCTCCGTTGGGTTGCGGGCATCAACAATTTTCTTCAACTGGGTCAGCAGAAAAAAAGTTTGAAAACCACTGTCCTAGAGAACACACTCCTTTGTGTACATGTTACTTGTCACCATCTGTATTTTCTTGCTAGGGTAACTTTTTCCTCTATGGGAGTTTCAGAATTTACAATAAATGTATCTTCTGCTTCATACTGTATATGAAACTTGGAAGTGAAAGCTTTAGATCTGAACTTGGTTATTATCAGAAGTATTACTGTATATATTGCCCTTTGGGAGATAAGGGGGCATTGCGTCAGCAGCAGTGGAAAAAAAATGCTGGAAAAACAGGACTCCAATACAGAAACACAGCATCTGATGAGGATAGCTCTTTACACCGTGTCTGAGGTTTAATCCTTAGTCCATTTAATATTATTGTCTGGGTGTCATTATTGCTGGAGATGGTAGCTTTACATCTCCTACAGCAATGCACAAAAATATTTGATTGAGCATGCGTTTTGTTTGTCTTCTGACAGCCTATCACCAATTCTCCTCCCAAATGGATGGCTGAACTAGAAAATGATGATATTGATATGTTAAAGGGTAAGTATGAGCTATCAGATAGCAAGCGATGTGGAGTCTAGGTAAGTAGAAACTTGAGACCTCAAAGGGAAAGAACCTAAGGTAGTGCCTATTGTGCTGCTTATGCGGTATAAATTGGGTTTAAAAGGGGTGTTAGAAATTTCTGTTTTCTTAGAAATATCAAGGAACATCACTTTTCTTTTTCTTTTTCCTTTCTTTTCTTTTCTTTTCTTTTCTTTTCTTTTCTGGTTGTCTGTGACCTAAATCTATGTTGGTAGCCCTCTCAGCTCTTAATTATTAAATCCTCCAGAGTTTTCTTCCCAGATGTTTTAAGCAAACATTTTTTAAAATATCCATTTTATCCTTGTTCTATAGTGTGAGAAGAACTTGTTTCTCTTGTCAGGTTTTATTTTCTTGTTATCTGTGATTGTGTAACTGGAAGGTTATGAACTATTGTGATGACGAGATTAATTTTTAATGTAAAACACCCACAGGAGAAAATACATTCTTACCCCACTTAAAAAAAAGAAAAAGCACAAGCCAATATCTCTTTCTGTGCCAGTTACTCACAGAGTGACAAGAAATCTTGATTTCTGGAGAAGTTCAACTGTGGTTTTCCCCCCCTTGGCTAGAAATCCTACTAATTCTAATAGGCTAACGAAAGTGGGGCTATTGAAGGGCTTTCCCTCAGATGAATTTTTCTCAGACACAGTGTGGAAGAAACGAACTCCACTCTCAGGTTGGAAGCAACAAAATCAGAGACAGCTTTATTCAGGACATGCAATTGCAAGGGAAGAACACAGCTGACAGAGAGCATCTCTGCCTCAGTTTCTCCAAAGTACAAGCAAAATCACACAAGCATTTATACCTCTTTGTGACGTGCATTAATTTAAAACATCTGCATTTTATTTAGGCTATTTGCTATTTATTCCAGTATTTTCTCACTTTCTCTTCTCAAACATCGTTGTCTCAAGGCTAGGTCACACTGACTATTCTGCTGTTTTCCACTCGCTTCTGATGTGAGCCCCGCTTCTACAGGTCTCACAACATTAGGCTAAGACTTGACAGAACAGTTGCTCTGTCTCTGACACTTAAATGGCTGCACTTAAACCCTCTCTTTCTTTCCCTGCTTCCACAACAGTGACTGAGTTTCTTTATTTGGGAGCTATTTGTGGATGGACAGATCTAGAAAACATCAGTAGCTTCGGAAGTGTTCAACAGAGCTCCCCATGAGCGCATGTACTGTAGAAATAGCTCTTTGAACACCGCTCTACTGCCCTGTTTCCAATTTTAGACCTTGGAGATCTCTTCTTCAGGCTGAAGAAACATTTGACTGTACTCCGACACAAACTACAGTGCAAAGGAGCTGTTTTTGAAAATGGCTCAATTCAGTTGTGCTCAACTTGGGTTCTGTTGCACAGCTTCTAATAGAATTAGGCTAAAGAGCAGTCACAAACTGTTTGATCATAGTCCCTTGGGTACTTCTAACACAATTTGTCCCTGTAGGTGCTGCTACTTCTACTCAAAATGTGAGTTTTGTAAAGGTACCTTCTATGTAGGATTCTTGCTCCTGCGTGTTGGCTCTTTAGTACAAGGCTGGCAGAACTTTCCTAGCTCTTTGGGGTTTCTTTTACATTTGAGGAGAAGAGTAGCTGAGTGCACAATGAGCTAGGCATCTTCCTAGTCACCATCTGCCAGTCTCTGCAGAGAAAATACTGCATTCTGATTCTGCTAAAATGGTCAGCGGCGGTTGACCATTCAAATGGTCAACTTAAATTTCAAAGTTAATTGCCCTCAATGACTGTTCGCACCTGTCAGAACTACTGTTTCAGACAGTCTGTAGGGGGGTATATCTTCACTAGGGAAAAAAGGTGGTGTTAATGTACCTTCAGAATATAAGAATGGCCATGCTGGGTCACACCAGTGATCCATCTAGCCCAGTATCCTGTCTTCTGACAGTAGCCTATGCCAGGTGCTTCAGAGAGAATAAACAGAACATGCAATTTTCAAGTGATCCATCCCCTGTCCTCCACTCCCAGCTTCTGGCAGTCAGAGGCTAGGGACACCCAGAGCATGACGTTGCATCCCTGACCATCTTGGCTAATAAGCATTGATGGACGTATCCTACATGAACTTACATAATTATTTTTCGAATCCCGTTATAGTTTGGGCCTTCAGTACATCCCCTGGCAAAGAGTTCTACAGATTGACTGTGCATTGTGTGAAGAAGTACCTCCTTTTGTTTGTTTTAAACCTGCTGCCTATTAATTTCATTGGGTGACTCCTGGTTCTTGTGTTATATGAAGAAGTAAATAACACTTCCTTATTTACTTTCTCTACACCATTCATGATTTTATAGACCTCTATCATATGCCACCTTAGTCATCTTTTTTCTATGCTGAAAAGTCCCAGTCTTGTTAATCTCTCCTCATATGGAAGTTGTTCCATATTCGTAATCATTTTTGTTGTCCTCCTCTGTATCTTTTCCAATTCTAATGTATCTTTTTTGATATGGGGCAACCAGAACTGCACGTCATATTCAAGGTGTGGGGGTACTATGGATTTATAGAGAGGCATTATATTTTCTGTCTTATTATGTATCCCTCTCCTACTGGTTCCTAATATTCTGTTAGCTTTTTTGACTGCTGCTGCAAATTGAGTGGATGTTTTCAGAGAACTATCCATACCTTTTTCCTAGTGAAGATGCACCCACCAAATCAATTAGCCATGACTCATGTTTTCAATGTTCTCTTCACAACCATAGTACTAGAAATATCTCTTAAAGGAAATCTTAAATTCTGGAACAATCATTTGATGACTGATCTAGTTACATGATGGATAACACAAAGCAAATAATGGTTATGAATAAGTTAATCGAATGTTTTCACATAACTTAACATACAGCCTGTATCTTAAAGTTTACAACGTACAAGTCCGTTACTAATTTTGTTTTATTTTTTCAAACCTCTGACCTAATGTTTCATTTTTTTTATTTTATTTTTTTCCTGGGGGAATTTTTAATCCATAAACTAACAGACTGACTTGTGAGAGCTCAATTAATTTGATCTAAAAGTAAATGATTCTGCAGAAAATAGTTGTATCGATATGTAACAGATCTAATCTCTCCTTTTAAGTACAATGCTGGCTGTGCTATGGAACAGCTATGATTTTACTACTGTCTCCAAAAGTACAAAATCTACAGGCCTTTGATTCCTATTGGAAAACATGGGTTGTTGAGTTAAAAAGTTTTTGTTAATTTGTGTCCGTTATCTCCTCGAGCTTCAAACTTGTTTACTCCCAAAATAATAAACTATATGATGGCAAAACAATAGCAAAGCAAAAAGGTGAATTATTCTTCGCTGTATGGCTCTGGTTCAGTCACATCTGAGATACTGTGTTCGCCGCCATATGCCATACAGGTATTAACGTTGTAGGGAGCTCAGAGAAGAGCAACAAAACAGTCAGGGACTCAGCGAAATTAATTTGACCAAAGAGCGAAAGTATTCATAATTAATAAGTGGTGTACAGTTAAGGCATGTGTCTAAGATGAGAAGAGAGCAGAATGTCTACAAATTTTTCCCTGGTGTTTACATCCTTCTTGGAGAACTTAGTGTGGTATAACAAGGAGTAGTGGGAAGAAATGAAGGGAAACATCCAAGAAATGTGAGAATTTCCTGACAGTGAGACACATCAGGTTATGGAAACACCACCTCAGCGGAATTGTTGCCTCAGTGCGTGCGATAGTCAAACTTAGAGTAGACAAAATGCACTTTAAAATGAACAGTAGGGAAGAAGTGTGCACTAGAAGAAGGGTGGGTTACAGGAGTAAGTCTCTTCCCTCTGTCTATAGCGGGTAGGCAACCTAAGGTATGCGTGCCAAAGGCGGCACGCGAGCTGATTTTCAGTGGCACTCACACTGCCTGTGTCCTGGCCACCGGTCCGGGGGGCTCTGCATTTTAATTTAATTTTAAATGAAGCTTCTTAAACATTTTAAAAACCTTATTTACTTTACATACAACAATAGTTATATATTATAGACTTTTTTATAGAAAGAGACCTCCTAAAAATGTTAAAATGTATTACTGGCACGCGAAACCTTAAATTAGAGTGAATAAATGAAGACTCGGCACACCACTTCTGAAAGGTTGCCAACCCTGGTCTATAGTTTTGTAATCCATTCAGATTTAGCCACCCACACTGGGAATTCCAAATAAGGAATCTATGGGCCTGCACTATTTCCCTGTTATCCAGATGTGAGGAGGACTACTGAACATATGCTGTCTCCAAGGGGCAGAGCGAGCACATCAACAATATGACCTGAAGGCTCTTTGCTAAATAGCTAATATGGCTTAGTTGCCACTAGAGGGCAACAGACAGTGCTAAAAATCACATTTACTTTGTTTTTTAGAGCTGGGGAGCCTTACCACAGCAAACCTAATGGAAAAGGTTCGAGGCCTGCAGAACCTGGCTTATCAGCTAGGGCTGGATGAATGTAAGTACTGTACACATTCACTAATGGCTTCATAGTGAATTTCCTCCTTTCAGACATTTAACTTGCTCTATCCAGATCTGCAGTTCTCTTTAGCTAGAAAAGTATAT
Organism: Emys orbicularis; assembly: GCF_028017835.1. Taxonomy (NCBI): domain Eukaryota; kingdom Metazoa; phylum Chordata; order Testudines; family Emydidae; genus Emys; species Emys orbicularis. The sequence continues at coordinate 45,010,008 of NC_088686.1, read as the reverse complement.
ATATATTTTTAGGAGTTGCAAATGTATGGGAAAGCAGCAGCAGTGCATTAGGAAACCCTTCTTTGGTAAGAGGTGTACTTTATTTTAATGTCATTACGCAGCTGTCTGTTACAGGCACATGTGAGTTAATGTTGCAGAAACCTCAAGTTTAAAATTTCTCAACCTTTGTGGATTTCAGCTTCCATCCTGATGTTGCATTAAAGCTTATTCCTGTAGTAAATGTATTACCGTGTTGTGTGCCTACACACTCTTCCACGGCTGCCTCTGCTGCAAAATAATGAGAAGGGAGACTGCTTGTCCACCCTTATACTTTACACCTGCAGAGGCAACCAATCATAGAGGAGATACAGTAGAACCTCAGTTACAAACACCTTGGGAATGGAGGTTGTTCATAACTGAAATGTTCGTAACTCTGAACAGAATGTTATGGTAGTGACGGGTTTGGTCACAGAGACCCCCTTGGGACTGTCACCTGACGTGCTGAAATTACCTCTGAGCCCGTTTTCCCTGCCAGCTTGGGACTCCAGAACCCTGCCTTGTTAAGCCAGACACACTAGCCTGCTGCAACACAGATCCACGTCTGGTCCACGCCCCCAAAGCTGCAGACTTTAACCAAAAACTGCTCAGCAGGTCACTTATTTCCAGCACCCAGACACCCAGTTCCCAATGGGATCCAAACACCAAATAAATCCATTTTACTCTGTATAAAGCTTATACAGGGTAAGCTCATAAATTGTCTGCCCTCTATAACACTGATAGAGAGATATGCACAGCTGTTTACTCCCCTAGGTATTAATCACTTACTCTGGGTTCATTAATAAACAAGTGATTTTTATTAAGTATAAAAAGTAGGATTCAAGTGGCTTCAAGTATTAACAGACAGAACAAAGTAAGTCACCAAACAAAATAAAGCAAAAACACGCAAGTCTAAGCCTGATACATTAAGAAACTGTTTACAGGTAAAATCTCACCCTCAGAGATGTTCCAATAAGCTGCTTTCACAGACTAGACTCCTTCCTAGTCTTGGCCCAATCCTTTCCCCTGGTACAGTCCTTGTTAGTTCCAGCAAACATCTTGGAGGTAAAGCAGGGGCTTCCTCATGACTGGCAGCCCCCTTTGTTCTGTTCCACCCCCTTTTGTAGCTTTGGCACAAGGCGGGAATCTTTTGTCTCTCTGGGTCCCCACCCCTCCTTCTAAATGGAAAAGTACCAGATTTAAGATGGATTCCAGTATCAGGTGACATGATCACATGTCCTGTGAGACCCCAACCTCCATTCTTCCTGCGCTGGCCCACATGTACACAGGAAGATTTGTAAGTAAACAGATCCATTTACAACCAATTGTCCTAGTCAATGGGAGCCATCAAGATTCTAAACCGTTAATGGCCCACACTTTGCATAATTACAATAGGACCTCAGTTATACTTCATATTTTTAGCTTCAGATACAAGAATGATACATGCATACAAATAGGAATATATTCAGTAGGTTATAACCTTTGTTATGATATCTTACTAGACACATTTTGCATAAAGTATATTCCAGTTACATCATATTCACACTCATAAGCATATTTCCATAAAACATATGGAGTGCAACATCACAGTGGTTTTCTTTCAAAAGTTTACGACTGAACATTGACTTAATACAGCTTTGAAACTTTACTGTGCAAAAGAAAAATGGTGCTTTCCCTTTTATTTTTTTAGTAATTTACATTTAACACAGTACTGAACTGTATTTTTTTTTTTCCTCTGCTGCTCCCTGATTGTGTATTTCTGGTTCCAAATGAGGTGTGTGGTTGACTGGTCAGTTCATAACCTCTGCTGTTTGTAACTCTGAGTTTCTACTGTAAATGCAAGCCATATTTCTCTAGAGTGAGTGTTATCAAGTGGCCAGAGCAGGGGATTAGGAGTTGGAAATCCTTGGTTCTGTTTCTGATTCTGCCATTGATTCCTTGTGACACCTTGGAGAAAAGTCATTTCAGCTCAACCTCAGTTTTCCCACTTGGAAGAAGATAATTCTCAAGATACTTACTCGCACCCCCCACCCCCCAATTCATATTCTGGGGTAAATACTTCCTGCGTGAGACTAAGAGTTCTATGTGGTCATTTTGGCAACTGAAATTGCTTCATAGGAGAGTAAGAATGATGCCTTGGGGACTGTTCACTGGCTTCTCTCTACCCCTTCTCCCTGCCCTTTAAGTGAGGGCTTGTCTACACTTAAAACCGTGCAGCTGCATTGCTGTAGCACTTCAGTGTAAATACTACCTACACCGATGGGTAAAATATTAGCAGGATCAGGGATAATTACCCATACAATCCATGCTAATACCCACTTATAACTCCTGTGTCTGTCAACCGTTCTGTCAGTCTGTCCTTATATCACACTCCAGAATTTAACTTTGGATTGAAATTAGTCTAAGTAGTAACTGTAGTTTCCTGTTTCACACTTTTTTCCTCTTTCTAAAAATGGAAAAGGGGGTGTAACGTGAGATTGAATGTACCATCCAGGCTGTCTCATCCTCAAACTCCTTCCAATATTAAGTGATTGCTATAGAGTAAATTGTACTTGGCGCTTCAACCACACTCCTCCAAGGTCTCTCCTTCTTTGGCTTTCATTGGTCTTGTTTTTCCCCCATCACATGTGACCAACTAACTTATTCTTAACAGGGCAACATGTTAAAATTCAACGGACAATATATGTTGGAAGGAATGCTTTAAATTTGTCATACATGCTAATGATGTCTGAATTAGTCATAACTGTCCAGGAAACAGACCTGGATATCATGTAAACTGTTCAATGAAGGTACCTTTGCAATGGGCACTAGTGGCCCAAAAAACTAAAACCTTAAAGGAATAGAGAATAATGAGAAACTAGTCTAATACCATGACACAAACTGTTGTACATCCTTAGCTTGAATATTGTTTGTTTTGGGTCACCTTATCTGCAAAAACAAGCTAAAGTAGTAGCAACTGAAGAAGAGACTCAATAAATACTACTGGAGATATTAGTGTGGGTGGGAGGTCCTTGCAAAGAAATAGGAAACTTAAGGTTGGAAAGAAAAGAGGAACTGACGAACATCCATCTATTCTGTCACAACCTCTACAGTTGATGTTACAAAGCAGTTTTCATTATAACCTCCTGTTCTCATGTACTCGCATTTGCATTCTATAGCTGAAATGTCCCCTGCTTTTTTCTCTTCCCGTGGGTGATTTTTTTTTTTTTTTTTTTTTTTTAAACACTTGGGCAAATTCCATTGGCTGAAAGAATTGGGGAAGGTGAGAGAAATGTTCCTGTCTTCAAAAAATCATGATCTTTAACATATGTAAGAACTTCCAGATTAGGAACCACTAACATAGATCATTCAGCTGGAATCTCCTATTGGGATCAGCTGTATCTATCCCCATGTGATCACACCGGCAGTTTAACTTCATTGGACAGTTTTTGGGGTGAGGGGTGGCATCACAATTCACTTCACTGGTATGTCTTCTGAATATATGTCCAGGGCCTTCTCCTTTACCAGCATTGATGTTAGGTGTTATCTGTGGTACAGACTTGCAATTTATTGAAAAATGATTTGAGGCATAATTGAAAATTGTTTTACTGTGAATGGTGGTTTGACCTTTGCAAACTGTGCACAGTATGGATAACAAAAGTTTCTAGACTAGCAGTTCCCAGCATGACTGAAAGGTGAATTTGCTGCATTGTTGTTTCTGTCTTTTTTTCTTTTTTATCACCAGTGTTTTAGGTATAAAGCCACGGCTCAAACTATGGTGGGCTGCGCTTCGCTTAACTTAAAGTGAAGCTTTTAACAAAGGGCACAATACTCGCCTTGAATTATTTTCCATTAAATCCTTAAACTGGATTGAACAAATGGGGTGATTAAAGTTTGTTAAATGCAGCCATCCTATGAATTTATTTGGGGAAAAAGAAGAATGCAGTGTCTGTAATAGAAACTCCCCCCTTCTGATGCTACAGTGGAGTGTTCTGTGTCTCTGTACGACTCTGAGTACCATGGAGCCTTTTCTGCGTCTAGCTCAGAGATGGGCCACTGAAAACCTTTAGTGGGCTGTACGTTTTTTAGGAGCTACATGGTGTTAGGCCAATGCCCCTTTGTGGGTTGTAGGTAGTGTGGATTGAACCTGGGCGATCTGGAGCTTAATTCATCAGCCTCCACTATCTCAGTTAAAAGACCCAGTTATCTTTGTCAAGGCTGCAACAGAGTCATCAATCCCTATCGGCCTAATCACCACGAGAGGGGGACAGAGTGCCACACCGGGTAGGCATAGTTTACAATTGCATAACTCAGATTTTTTTTTTTATAATACAGCATGTTCACATACAGTTAACTGTGTAAAAAACAAAGTGTTTATAAAAGCCCCTTGCAGCACAGCCTTTAAATGGGGGTGGAGGGAAACAGTTTAAACGTACATCTTTCACAAACCCTTTTTTAGTATGCAGAAGACTAGGGGATTAATAAATGAAAACTTCAACAATAGAAACATCTTAATGTGTTTTCTCTGCCATTCACAGTCTTTGCCTTTGCTCTACTCCCCTGTGGCAGAGCTCGGGATTAGGAGCAAGAGCCCATGAGCCAGGTTGCAATGCCACTGTGGTTTGGCTTGGCTGCCCTTCTGTCATGCCAGTTGGGAAGGAGTTACTGCCCCTCTATTGGCAGAGATGCACCCTGAACTGCCCATGGCCAGGGGCCAATCAGATTGGCGGTGGGAGCTGAGCGCCAATGGGAAGGCAGTAATCAAAACTGGGTGGCATAGGGTGGAATCCCTTCCTTGAATGAGGTGGCAGGCTGATGAGTGGCAGCGTGACCTGTCATATGGGCTCCAACTCCCATTCCCTCTTGACACAGGTTCCAGCTCTGTCCTATGTTACCCAGATCTGGTAACTTCCTGCCCCTTGGTCGAGGTATGCCTTGCCCCTGCTCACTGCTTGGCTAGAACCTAATTGGCTCTCAGCTCCCAAAAAATCAGCTGAGGTGGAGGCAGGAACTGGGCACTGTGCGGGAGGAGTCACAGCTTGTGTTGATGGGGAAATGGAGTGAAGTGGAATTGGATGAGGTAGCAGCAGCTTTACTCAGGCCTTGGCTACACTTGCAAGTTAGAGCGCATTAAATCAGCCCTGGGCGCCCTAACTCCTGAGGTATCCACACTGGCAAGGCACGTAGAGCGCCTGGACTCTGCAGCTGGAGCGCTCCTGGTAATCCACCTCCACGAGAAGCATAAAGCTTGCTGCACCCCGGCTGAAATGGCCGGGTGTCAGTGTGGATGATGTGTTGCATTACTGCGCTGTGATTGACCTCCGGAAATGTCCCATAATCCCCTGAAGTCAAGTGGCCACTCTTGTCATTGTTTTGAACTCGGCTGCAGGCATGCAGATATCCCCTTTCAAAGCTCTGTTTTTGACAGCTGGCATGCTTGTCTGCTCCGGGACAAAGCAAACCATTACTGTGGAATGCTCCTGCTGCAGAGGCAGGCATTTGTGCGTGTGTGTGTGTGAGCGAGAAGCAGGGGTGGGGGCTGATATTGGGGGTTTCCCCTTCCTTCTGCCGCTGTCTGAACTTAGAAGACAGCATGTTGACACTCTGCCCCCCAAAATACAGTCTCTCCCCCTACATACACTCAACACACTCCCTGTTACACTCCCCCCACTTCCCCTCCCCCCCACCCCGATTTGAAAAGCACGATGCAGCCACTTGCACACTGGGATAGCTACCACAATGCACTGCTCTCTGTGGCATTGCAAGAGCTGCTAATGTGGCCACACCACTGCGCTTGCAGCTGGCAGTGTGAACACACATCAGTGCTTTCCCTGCTGTGGTCTCCGAGGGGTGGTTTAACTCCCGGCGCTCTACATCTGCAAGTGTAGCCATGCCCTCAGAGACTGCACCCCTCAGCCAGCCGGATCACTTTAATTATTTTTTTTCTAGAACTCAGAGTCCCATCTGAGGGCAAGCTAAATAAAATGATCTAAAGTGTTGGATGGGGCTGGAGGACTGGATGGAGCTCAGAGGCTGACAGTTGCCCACCTCTGTTGTAAGTGCTATTGTAATACAAATAATTAAAAGAAATTAGTACTGTGCTCTGAACAGTTTGGAAGAGGTGAATTACATCTTTTTGCTCAACTGGCTTATAAAATCCAAGGATGGGACTGATCTTTTGGGGAAAAAAAAAAAAAAAAAAACCAACATAACCTGTACTTTATCTAGTGGTGGTCTAGGTTTGATGTCCTTTTCCCTCATGTACACTTTCATTCTTCCTTCGTAGGGCTTATGTTTTATAGCACAGTCAACAATACTGCTAAAGACCTTTACAGATCCAAAATATTCTGTGGTAGTAAATTGAGAAGCTTCATGTAGCATTTACCCTCCTTCCTATTTTTTTCAAATGATCTTTGAGGTCCAGCCCAGTACTTCTATGAATTACCTGGCAGGGCCAGTAATAAACATTACTAAATGGTGTGGCAGGAATCACCAGCTGGTGCTGTTGCAGAGTCTTAAAAAGTTATTTTTCTTAGTTTGCCAGCAAATTTTTAGTCTCCGAAGGAATGCTCTGGTGGTGGTTTCTGATTCAGATTGTTTGGGAAAGCTGTAAGTTTCTATTTGTTAATGTAACTAGAGTCAGTTCTCGATGCAGATTTGCTCCCTGGGAGCCAGACATGGGTTTTTGGGTGGAGATTCATGAAAGAAGGGGATTGCCTGGGTCCCATTTGACCATCTCTCTTCCATGACTGGTCTATGTGTGTGTAAATAAAACAAGTTGCACTAAAAATGTACTCAGGTTCCATGTTGCTGATTTCTCCCCATATTAGGAATCCAAACAATACCTTCTCCTACTGCTGAAATGTAGCCACTCTTGACTTTCTGCACAATGCCTAATTAACTTGTGGAACTCACTGCCATATGCTATTATTGAAGCGAAGACTTAGCAAGACTCAAAAGATTAATGTCTGCATAGTTAATGAGGAAAATCTGTAGGTGTTACCTAGGATCTTTAAAAAACGGCACAAGAAAGTGCTGCCTAGAATTAGGAACAAAATCTTTTGTCTGGGGTAGGTTCTTCCTTATATCTTTGTTAATGTATCTTACATCTTTCTCTGAAGCCTCTTGTTGGAGACATGATACTGGCCTAGTTGGATCATTGATCAAACTGGACCCAAGTGGTCTTAGGAAATGCCACTGCTATCTAATACCCATATTCCATTACTAACAAGAGGAAAGGACAAAGTGAAGAATCCTATATCTTTAAAGTACAAGGGCATTTAGGGAAGCAGAATGTTACCTAACCTGCAGTGAGGCTGGGACATCACAGTTAACACTTGCAAAAAGGGTCTTAGGTTCTCAAATCTTTAGGGGTTGGACACATCCCCAGGGGATGCTCTGACTTCCAGGGTTTCACTTGGGGGTGCTGTCAGTTTCGGGGATGATAGGGTAGGGGATGGACAGAGGGGACTCTTGCCTGTCTGCACTGAATCTCGTATTCCCTCCAAAGAGCCTCTCCCTCTAGCTGTCCCTTTTAGTGAAAACTACTTGCTGCCAGCCCCCACTCCTTTTCCTCTCTGCAGGAAGCTGCCAAGGAGGGTAGTACATTTCTCTGGCTAAAGCTGTAGTCTTGGAGTCTGTCCTGAAGAGCAGGCTGTCTACTGAAAAAAGCTACTTGCTTGGGGAAATGGGACTACTTAATTGCTGTACTGGGAGCTATAGGAGAGGATTTATTCTTGTAGAGGGGAAGAAGCTAGTGTTATGGGGCAGGATCACATGTTGGGAGCAGGGAGAGTGGTAAGTGCCCAGGATGAGTACATTTGTTGTCAATTCCTCAGTGCTAGTTTATTGAAGAGAAGGACGCCCATTCTTAATGTGTCAAGCGTTAAAGATTGAGCTAGCAACTATTGATTTTGTCTTTACTGAAAGGTGTCCCCTCCAGCCGCATAGCACTCCTAGCACTGTGTTGCGACATTGGGATAAATACTCAATCAGAAGGAAGAGCGTCCCCCACTGAGTCATTTCTACCACTGTATGCTGCAGAGTGCCCTCTAGCACTGCATTGGGGTCTACAGATTCAGTGTGTCACTTTGAGTCACCATACTCTATGCTGCACTTAGACTTCCAGGGAGGTCTTTCTGTTTACTTTGGGTATTCATGGAGATCAACCTGCCATGGTGTCTGTGTTGTCCCCCACCGAAGTGCAGACCCAGATCTAATGAGGAGAGACCAGGGTGAATTGGAAGATTCGTAGTAATTCACCCATTTTCCTAGAAAATTAGTTGTGTAGTCTTGCATCTGCCTTTGCATGCCTGAAGCCCATAAAGTACCATGCTGTAACTTGCACCCTGCCAAGAACACCAACAATTAAAAAATACAAAGTACTTAGCCCTGTGGCTCCAGAACACAATAGAGCAGACCCCTCTCCGGCGCCTGCTGGAATGAGAGTTGGTACATCCACTCCTGTTGGCAGGAGTACTGGGTTCAGCCTATCACTGTTTTGATCATAAAATATCCCCTACAATATTAGCTACCAGACAAACCTGGGCAAGTTTAGCTAGAAAATTTAAATTCCATCCCGTCTCTCATATTTATGCTGTACTTTGGAGCAACCCCTCGTTGTAGTGACAAGAAACTGTTAATGGGGAGAGAATGGGTGGATAAGGGGAAATTTGGGTGTCTCAGTTGATCTCAGAGGATTAGTTTCTGCCATTCCAAGCACTTCAACAACAATACAACCTACCTGGTTCAGCTGCATGGTGCTACCTGCAGCTTAAGCATTTCTTGAAGGACATATTGGGCCTATTGTACTGGGAGCCTCAGAGAATCCATATTCTAGTGGAGAGCGCTCCATAGGTTCACCTGACCAGCTACAGCCTGTTACGACTTCCTGGCCCAAAAGACCCTCCCTAATTTAGATTGCCTGCACCAGGCCTGGAACAAAGATTTGTGTACGTCCTTGAGCCCTAGAAGATGGGGAAGTGCCCTACAAAACAATAACTCTACAATTGATCTACTGAATCAGCCCTCATTGTAGAAGATTATATTTCATTCACCTTGGCCCCTACATAAGTTACAATGCATGGGCCTTTGCTAAAACAGACAGCTGCTGGAGATCCGGGTCTCCCATAGCCACACTGGCTCACATGTTTTGGGGCTGTATCAGAATACAGTCTTTTTGGCTAAGAGTAGACAAGAGGATTCATATGAATGGATACCTTTAAAAAATTACTTCCCAGAACTGCTTTTGGGATGCATCCCATCATCTTGGGAACACTTCAGCTCATGGAGAGCTTGGTTCTCTAGAGCAGGGCTTGTAACCAAATGATTTGTATTTCTTAGATGGAAGAGCAGAAGGCCTCCAGGTATGGAAGCTTAGCACAGGAAGTTGGCTGACCTGGCAGCTAAAGAGCAGATAATGTCCTCAAGAAGAGGGACCTCAAATAAATTTGTAAAGATTTGATCTGACTTCTTAGAACTCTTTGATTAATTCCTAGCAGATGGAAATGGAGATGTCCCTCTCCTTGACCCATCCTCCCCTTTTCCCCCTCCCTTCCCGTTCCTCTTTTAAGAGCATGTGGTTTGGGTGGAATTAGAGGTAACTGTGAATCTGTAGTGAGTAGAGTTCAGAGGTGCAATATGCTGAAAGCACTGACTGGTGCAGTCACTCTCACCCCCTCTGCCTGCCCAAAGGAGACCCTGGTGGCCTCAACATCTCTGGGGCAATGTGATTATGCACGTATGTTCACCCTCCTATTTAGACTGTACTATGCCATAAGCTTTGTGGGTGGGAGAGGGTTCATGGAGGAATTTAGTATCTACAGAATAGAAAGATTACTGTTAGAACATGCTGTTTATTCATAGTCACTGTTGCATAGTGGCTTGATCTACAGCAGTGCAGTGGGAGGCTAGGGTGAAGAAAGTGTCATCTCTGAGTTTCTACATAGTATCATCACTCTCAACAAGAGTCTTCTCCTTTGCAGCTCCTGTTTTCTGCCTCCCTACATCTGTCTGCCTCGCGGAGAAGTCACTCTTCATCTCATTTCAGCCTTGCCTGAAACCTCTTTCTCCCTTACTCTGTTTATTATTTAACACTGAGTTTACAGTACTTTTTGTGCAGAAAAGATTGTATTGTATATTATAATGATTGAAGCTGGTGTGGTATTTTTAGACAACAGAATGACCCTCTTTGTACATTTGATTTCTGTAATATGCAATTAGTTTGACAGGGATTTAATTAGCAAAGATAAGAGGATAAACTCTTTCTGCCCAAAATGTGGATCTGATCTTGGATGGCTCACCTATGGCTTAAAAAATGGCTGATCTGAAACCACATGCAGCAATCCAGGAATTATTATCCTGTCAATTAAAGTGATTCTGCTGTTGTCACATTTTCTCTTACAGATATGAACTTTAATGTGTTCAGTCGGTCGCCTGGGGAGAGTGTTGGGTTAATAAAGCTTGCTTTCACTTTGGTGTGTGCAATCATTCTTTACATCACCTTTGGATGGTTGAAAAGAGGTGAAAGGAACCATAGGTCATCTATCATCTGCTTATATGGCTGCCATCACTATAATGACTGAGAACCATGGTATCTGTTTGAAACAAGAGACCTTGGCCTTCATTCTGATTCTCAATCTCTCTCTCCATTCCACTCCCACAATACTATAGATCTGCTGTCTTATTTTAATGCACAGTGGTACGGTGAGAGGGGCTCTTGGACAAGGAAATCACCTTTTCATTTACTGCTCGTCACAGTTAGGATGGTTTACAGACAGGATTGCTTCTTGGACAGTTCCCACTGGAAGAGTGAGACGACAGAGTGCCAGCTTGAAATTGGCATTCACACATGATCTGTGAATTGGCTAATTTTGACATGTAGTTAGTTAAAAAATTATTACAGCCAGAGGAGTCATGACCTCAACTTTTCATCATCTCCATTGGATTGTGTGCCAGTTTGGAAGTGAAGAAGGTATGGGAAGTTTTAATTGTACCTGTGTGATTTATCCTCAGTCAGCTCTTTAATTTCTTCTGGCTGTCTGAGGTTTCCGACATGCTGTAAATTTCTCCAACTTTTTCATTATCTGCAATTTCTTTATGACTCATGAATCGGAGTGGAGAGAGAGTGTGGATTTACAGCGGAGATAAACATGTCCATAAAGTCTGTATCTGTGTCAGTAATTGTACTGCTGTCAGTGACTGTCCTGTTTTACAGGCCTCTCTTGGGAAAGAAACACACTTTGCTACCAGTGGCAGAGAAGTGTTCGCTTTGATTTGCATTAACTTGCCGGGAGATTATGTTGCAATGGTGGGGATGGAAATTGAGCCTGGACCTTGGGTTGCTATTTTAAAAAAAAAAAAAATTTTTTTTTTTTTGGTTTGAGTCTTTTTGTTTGTTTTGAGCAGGTGGTTGAGTTGCCCAGTAAGTGCTGAAAACAGAGAGAACACACACTGTTCCTGAATGCAAAAATGGGGGAGAGGATGGATACAGTTTGATAATGTTATCAAATATGATACTGCACATATGCATAAATTGTTCATTCTTACCACAAAGGAAATACAGTATCCAGGTAACCACTGTATCCTCCAAAAATACTGTACATAATATTGCATGGATGCATTGGGGGTATTCTTCCTCTGCTTCATGAAGAGTGGAATAAATATTTCTCAAAGCGTCAAGAAAACTCTGGACACCCTCCCCCCCCCCCCCCCACTCTTGGGGAGAATGCTGTTGTGAGTCTCAATGGAGAGTATTAATACTGCATCCTAAACCAGCCATTGATGGCTCTTTGCTGACTGTGGGAGGAGATGTGCACGCTCTTGGTGTCTGAAAAAAGGAAAAAATCTTTAAAACACTTGTAAATGTGTCAAACATCCAAACTTCTGTCATTTCTCTTCCCTCCTATTTTCTGTTTGATGCCTGTTGTCACCACTTGTATACACAGAACCTCCTTTTGTTAGTTTTTGTAGTTTGGGGATATTTTTCTGGCCCTGGTACATTAAGATTTTTTTTCCCCCACAACAAAATGGAAACTGTCTCTTTTTTGACATTGCTGTATTCTTAGGGTTCAAAGTAACTTCAAAAATGCAGTAGTAAATGCAGCCTGCAGGCCAGATCCAGGGCACTTGGTTTATTTATTGTATTACCACAACACATTCAGATTCTGCAGAAAGCAAGCTTTCTTTTTTTTTAAAAATAAGAACTTAGATAGTCTGAAACAACAGCTCAAACTGGAGAGATGTTAAATTCTTCTGTTCATTTTAAATGATTGTTGATTCTGAAGCCTAATCCTGACACTACAGAAGGCAGCTTTTCAAATAAATCAGACACCTTTGCCCATCTGATTCCGGTACCTGAGTGTGCCAATTGTATGTACAAATCAGATGATGGCATGCACAGTTGCCTAATAGGTGAAGGAGATAACCATGGTTTTAAAAGTACCTTGCATAATTTTTATCACTGAATGATGCTTAGTTAGTAACTTTACTAACGAAAAGCTTAGTTATAAGTGGCATACTCTACTCATGGTCTTTGTGCAAATATCCTACATTTCCCCAGTTTTTGTAGCTGCTGTCCAAGACAGCTGTTTTTTCAGACCAGTTCAGGAATCTATAAAGGCCACAGTTAAAAGGTGCCTGAGCCAGGAACAACTGTCTTACCTTGCCCAAGCACTCTATTTTGGACTAGGTGGCAATAAAAGTATGGCAGAAACCTTGCATTACAATTGCCCCAGCCGTACAGTCAGTTGAGAAAAAGAGCATGTCCCACAATGCCTGCTGGAGGTGGGAATGTCTAGAGCAGAGGTCCCCAAACTGTGGGTCACACCCTCCTAGGAGTCGCGGAGGAACGTTCGGGGCGGGGACGGGGCAGGGAGCGAGCACCACCCAGCCCCACTCCGCTCTGAGCTCTGCTCCAGCCCAGCCTTGGCTCCTGGGCTCAGCCTCTGATTGTGGCCTGGCTGCGGCTCTGCACCAGGCCCTACGCCCAGCATTGGCCACAGCTCTGTTCCTGGCCCCAGACCTGCCCCCAGCTGCAGCCCCAGCCTTGGCCCCCTTACCTTTATCCATGCACCCCTGAGCTATGACCCCAATCCCGGCCCTGGTTTGGGGACCACTGGTCTAGAGGAAAGACTGATGTCACCTATTGTATTGTGCCTCAGCCTCCTGAGCTACTGCACTGGGATTTAGTTGGAGAAGGGTTAACCCATTTGCAGCTTCAGTTCTTGTGAACGGCAGTCAGGCATAAATGTGCTGAAGGTGAAGGTGATCCTGAATACAATAAGGTTCTTAAAGATATTGGATCCCAAAAGCTGGTCTTGATTCAAATGGAAAATCAGGCCGCCATGGTCTTTGTAGACAAGCTGAGGCTCCGAGTTGTGTGTCTGTGGCAGGAGGCCCTGCAAGTGTGGGAGTGGGCTGTGTCCTACAAGATGGTCCGAGTTGCCATATACATGTCATGGGAAAGAGAACGTGATCTCAGGCACCATGTTCTGACATTGTATCTTCAAAGGGTCCTCCTGTCACTCGGCCTACTCCACTCACATATTAACGTCCGAAAAGGAAGGGGGTTTGGGGAAAAGCTCAGCCAGCTGTTAACTGGTGCCTTGTTACTGAATGACAGTCAAAAACTGAGAGACTGCTCTGACAAGGGCTTTTGGGCCCTTGTGGCTAGTCCATGCCCCCAGTGTCCTTAGTTTCCTCCAGCTTCTCTCCCCTGCCCCTGGCATTAACCAACGCTTTACTGGTGTTGATCACAGCAGGGTTACCTGTATATTGATTTCCCTAAATTACATTTTCCTTCAGGTCTTGGCTCTTGCCAGGAGGGAGGAGAGTTTCTTCTCTCACAATATGGCTAGCTGGACCTGCTTGCAGGAGGGCAGTGTGTCCTATTGGATAGGGCATTAGACTGCGACTCAGAAGACACGAGGTTCAATTCCTGGCTCTGCCGCTGGTTTGCTGGATAACCTTGGGCAAGTCGCTTCCCCTCCCTGTGACTCCATTCCCCATCTGTAAAATGAGGATAATGATATTGACCTCCTTTGTATAGTACTTTGGGATCAATGAAAAGCACTGTACAAGAACTAGATATCATCAGTAAAGATTCTATCCTGTGTACTGGTCATTAGTGTCTCCTCTCTGCTCCTGATGCCTGCGGCTGTGAAGGAGTAATTTGAGTCTGGTCTGGGATACCTCTGCATCTAGAAGACACAGTGAAATGGGGATTTAGTGATGGAATGGGTCTGATCATCGATTTGTGAGACATTGAAGAAGTCATTATACGCTTTTACCAAGGATTGGAGATAAGGTTTCTTCACAGACCGCATGACCCAAGAGAGTAAATTTATGCTCATGGGGTGAATGGACTTTGGTAGGAAACAAATATTTGTCTTCCAGTTTTACAGAGATTTAAATAGCTGTTCAGTGACTCATTTGACCAGATGGATACCTTTTAATTGGGAGACAGTGGTGTTGCTCTGTATGCTCTGACAATCCTGCCTTCAGTCCAGCCTCCCTCTCTGCTTTCTTTCCCTGGTGAGGGGACTGAGCCGATCTTGGGGGCAGGTATTGGAGCGTCATCATTCCACTTTTTCTACAATGGCTCTTGTGATGCACACCCAATGCTGTATGGAAAGACTGAGTGGTGTGCCTCTAGCAGAACCTGCCTCTGTTTACTGGTGGTGGTTCCACTTGTTCTGAGCATGAGGTCTTGCAGGAGCAATAACACACATGTTGCCTCCCCTTGCATCCACAGTAAACACAGCCCTGAAGGCCCTGTTTCCATAATGTGGCTGGAGCAAGTCTCTGTGACAGTATCTCTAACTGGCTCATTAACTCCTGAGCATTAGAACAAGATAAAAATGCCCTAAAGCCTCTTATCTGATGACTGGTGTAACCTGCTCAAAGCTCGAGTGCCATTAGTTTAAGTTTGCAATGCAAGTGCCTCAGAGCGCTGATTAAACCTGAAGTGTCCCCTGAGGGCTCTACAGCTGTCATGAGGGTGGTGGCTGCCCCCTCCCCAAAAAGGAAATCGGGGCCAGAAGTCCCACTGGGGCAGGCACTCTGTGAACCACCACGTGGCTGCCCCAGCTGTTCCATTTTGCCTAATGAATTGTTTTACAAGGAGAGTCTGGGTATTGTCATCACAAGCTGTCTTCCCTGGGGACAGAAGCCAGCCTGATAATGACTAATGTTAGTGATAGTAATTGAAGTGTGATGGCTCTCCAGGGACTGGCATAGTGCTTAGAGAGCTGTCAGGCACTTGTGGCTGGTGCAGTCCCATGAATGCCTCAGAAACGTTTTTTAATTGCTTGACTTCCATAACTACAGTTTCCGTGTTTTCCCCACATGGAAATAAAGATTTTTGCAAACGAGTAACGGGGCTACCCTGTGAGCCTTTTGACATTCTGCTCTGATGTGGTTGTGTATTTCTGCCCCTGACTAGGCTTATATGCATCCTTGCTTCCTGTCTATGTGTGATCTGTCTATCTTCGTTTATTGATCTTTACCTGTATGTATGTTTAGAGCCCTGCATCTGTGGACCGTGTTTGTGGATCGGATGCGAATACAAATTTTGTATTCTCGCAGGGCTCTATGTATGTTTTCTTTCCTGCCCTGGCCTTGTGTTTACATAATGCTGATCCCCCGTGCCTGTGGATTATACTTGACATTACTAAAATATTTCAACTGGATTCCTAAACATCAGGGGATCCCTGAGCCCTGTAGGGCAGAGTCAGCTGGTCAGCAGTGCAGTCGTTTGCATTTTGTTGGGTGTTTAAACCTGAATGTAGTGTTAAATGAAAAGCCTTTGTGTCTCAGCTAGACTGGTGCTGGGAAACAACAACTTCCCATGGACTTGGGCCAGAGTGCTGGCTGGATCCTACTTGCAGTATTGAGTGAAGTTTTTCTGCTAATTGTCTAATTTAGTGTGTACACAGCCATGGATTTGGGAAACAAATTATGAGTAGCTGGAATGGGTAATCATGGACTTTAAGTAACAGCTTGGGTCCCAAAGTGGCTTCTCTTCTCTGCCCTATCAACCCCCCACCCCACGCACCCTTATAGTCCGTTGCTTACTACAGTTCCTTGCTGGGAATGGCAGGTGAAGCCAGGCAGGTTACAGGAATGTTTCATGCTAAATATATAGGACAAACCAAAATTGTACAAATACAGGAAGCAATTGTTGTTAGGAATACAGGAATTGCCATGCTGGATCAGACCAGCATTTTATCTAGTCCAGTCTCTGGTCTCTGACAGTGGATAGTACCAAATGCTTTAGTAGTTTAAAGAAGCCCATGGTGTACAATTGTGGAATAACCTGCCCCTAGGGGAAGTTTATTTCCAACCCTATCTGTTATTGTTTGTCTTATGCCGGGAAGCGTCATGGTTGATATAACCTTATGTTTTTTCATTCTATTTGAGGTAGTGGTGGATGTTGTTGTTGTTATCTGTGTATAATCCTTCCTTGAATCCAGCTAAACTCTTTGTCTCAGTATCACGTGGCTGTGAGTTCTGCAGATATTATGTTTTATATAGTTAACACAAGTGTTTTACGTTTGAGTTCATTGATTGTCCCCATGGTCTTGTATTATGAGCGAGGGTAGGGAGCATCCAATCGTACTTCTCTGCACCATTCATTAGTTTACAGACCTCTCTTCATCTCCTCTCTAAACTAAATACTCCTAGTCTTCTTAGGGCAGTTCTACACTTAAGAAGTTGCAGTGGTGCAGTGACACCAGTGCTGCTGCCCCACTGCAGCATGTTAGTGAAGATGCTACTGTGCCGATGAGAGAGCTTCTCTTGTCAGTGTAGTTAGCTACCACCTCTCGCAGAGGTAGATTTTATCAGTGGGAGAAGCTCTCATGTCGACATAGCACTGTCTACACTGGGGGTTAGGTCTGTATAACAACATCACTCGGGTGTGGATTTTTCATAGTTATACCGATGTAAGTTTGTAGTGTAGACGTGGCCTTACTCTCTCTTTTGTATGAAAGTCTCTCTAGGCCTCCAATCATTTTTGTTATCTATTGCTAAACCTCCTTCTGTTTCTTTTACACTCTTTTTGAGATGGGATGACCAAATCTGAACACGGAGTTCTGAGTGAGGATGTACTATATAGTGGTATAGTATTTTCAGTATCTCTTGTCCCAATCTGTATATATGCTAACACTTTTGTTTGTTTGGGTTTTTTTGTCCTCCACTGCGTGTT
The DNA here is from genome assembly GCF_028017835.1 of Emys orbicularis. NCBI lineage: Eukaryota > Metazoa > Chordata > Testudines > Emydidae > Emys > Emys orbicularis. Next base: position 44,992,808 of record NC_088686.1, on the reverse strand, counting down.
GAGCAGAGGTTTTCACAATGACCCCCCACACACACACACACACGTGGTTACAGTTACATTAGAACCCAGCAATGTGTGTGAGTAGTTCAGATTATTTCTTCCAGTGCACGTTAGCTTGATGCAGAGTCAGAGTTTGTCAGCTTTATGCAAGGGCCCCTGGTTATCTTGAAACACATTTTTGTACCAGGTTCATTCACTGATTGCTACTGCCTTATTCCATTTTTGCTTGTTCTATTTCTTGTAACAATTTGAAGAACTATTAATTTCTGCAGAATTTAAGCTATAATTAAAAAGAAGTCTAGTCATTGTTGTGAAGAACCGTCCACATGTGAACTGAGTATAACTGCTGTAATGTTACCTTCCTGAAACTACAGATGGACAGCTCCAGTGCCTTTGCAACTCAGTTCATAGGTTTGCCGAGCCTCTGCAGAGTGAAATGAATATCTAGTGAGTTTCAGCGCTGCTCTTCAGAGCCCTGTGGGTAGAAGTGATACTGTAGAGAATCCATTTCATCTTGCAGCTACTTGAAAAATCTATGAGCAGCTGTAGAGAGATACTAGTGTTATTCACAGAAGAGGAGGACCAAAAAAGGAGGCTGGGAGAGGGATAGTGAAGGGGAGTCCCTCCTCCCCCACCCCTTTTCAGCAGCCAGAAGGCATTGGAGTGGGGATAAAAAACAAAGTACCTTCTCTATTCTGGTTGTTAGTGGGGACTGGAGCTTCAAATTTGTCAGACATCCACTAATCAAGCAAGATCTAGGGGTCCTGGTAAAAATCCCAGCTGATTGAAGGAGGAGGGATGAGAACTGGATTGTTCAGCAGGGCATTGGCTCCTGAACCACACTAGTGACCTCACTTTCATCAGTCATATCTGCTTCTGGCTAGCAGGTTTAGCTCTCCAGGTAAAAGGTGTTGGAACTTTTTCAAGCCCGGGCATACCATGCGAATGAGGTGGGAGTATTACTGCTGGGGTGCCTTGTAGAATTGGAACTCCTTGAGACCTTTCAAGTGCATAGGCAATTCCAGTGTTCCTTTGTCTATTTTGTATGTAGATGGACAGAGCAGGTTAGGGGCTTCCTCATTTTAAAGAGTGAACTGGGCAGATTTTCAAGTAGAGCTGCTTGCAAGAGATGAAGTGAGAATTGTGTATGCTAAGAATACATCCAATCAGCTCTTTCAGAAAGTAGCACAAATCAAGATGAGCATTTAGACACAGGTGAAGCATGAGGTTGGGTGGGGTGGATTTGCAGCAGGAATTATATTCTAGGTTTTATAAATTTGCTGTGAGGCAATGTTAATTGCCATGTTTTCTCTGTAATGCAGAGGTATTATTCTGCCTCATCACATCTTTTATGTTTCGCTTTCTCTGTCCTGGAACCTTTAACAAGGAGGAGCATGACATGAGTAGAACAGGAAAAGAGCTTCAGCTGGAAATGGCTGATTCCACCCGACCCTCTTTCTCTTAGTGTAGATGGAACAATTAATACTTTCTCTCTTTCCTCTGGCTTTTGTTCTCTTTGAGGGTTGCTGTTCACTTTTTTTCTTCAAGAATTTGGGCCTTTCACCGGGGCTGACCAAGGTGGAAAGGGAAACCAGCAGGGTGCCATGTTCAGGGAGGGGAGGAGAATGAAATTAATTTCCAGTGTTCAGGCCTGACTCATGCTTATAATCTCTTTCTCATGGTTCTTATAACCCCCTCTCCCCCCCCCAAAAAAATCAATGGAAATACTCCTGTTGACTTCAAGGAGAGTTGGAATAGTCCCATACTGATACCCTGATTCAACGACAGGCTCTTTCTTTATGGTTTTAAATGCTATTGAATATTCTTCTGTGTTGAGTATGGGGATTCCTTTGGCCTCCACCTCTCCAGCGAAAATCGCCCCTTGAAGATGCTTGATTTTTTTTAAGAGCTAGCTTCTGCCTGATGGAAGAGCTTTAAAAAGGCATTCTGGAAAATGTAGTCTTAAATTGAAAGCCAAAATGATCCATAGGAAATAGTCACTGGGACTTTATCAGAGAGTACTCTGGGAATTGCGTCCCACTAAAGGGGAAGGATTTTCTAGGGTTCACTGAGTCCTGGCCTGACTGCTGAAGGGAGTGCTTAGCACCATAGCCAGAAGATTGCATGTGCTGCATTTTCTCATCATATTCATTGTAAGTTTCCCCCCCTTCTTTCAGTGAAACATTGACTGTTATACGTCTGTTTTGGTAATAGAACCCTACTTTGTTTCCATATAAAAGAATGTTTTGAAGGCTGTCTCTTTGTGAATTTTTTAATCTCCAAGAGATTGACACTCCATGGACATCCAACAACCTCAAGCCTTAATAACAAGGCTGACAAATTAGCATGCAGGAAACTAGTCTCAAATAACTTGCAGTGTTTTAACGTATGCCTCAAACACATGGAAAGACAGACTTACGGCTGACGTTGTCCAGCTGTTCCATCATTGCGTTTGATTTTTTTCCCCCCGATGTCCCGGAACAGTGGGTGAGTTGACACACCCTTTTTTTGCAGAAATTTTCAACCATGGTGTGGAGAGGATAAAGTTGCATTTACTCCTTTTCATGGATATAAGACTGACCGCTTAGTTATTTGAATTTTGTTTTCGTTCAGTGAATTTCCTCTTATTCATCTTACATCTTTGGGATCCTATACCTACTCAATAGTAACATGAAAGAAGGAAAGAAAACCTGCTCGACACCTGACATAATCCTTCTGTTGGGTAAACAGAGATTTTGGTTTACAGATTAATCTTGAGAAAGTGTTGTTACTGAATGGATTGTTACATCTTAGTCTGGAGAATGGTGGTGATTTTAAGAGATCCGATATTGATTAAACAAATTCTCTGTATTGTATTTTACTGAAAGACGACACAGCTTTTGGAAACAAAAAGCCCAACAAAACACATTCAAACAAATAATTATCTTAGGCACATTCATTGTTCTATGCATTCATCGTTTTGCATTTACAGGAACAACTACACATGTAGCACTTTGTACATGGGTGATTACTACACATCTAGCACTTCATCAAACATTTATTTTAAGCTACACAATGGTAGTAGTTATTTTGGTGCCATTACAATCTGTCATGGAAAGCTTGACTTGTCAGATCATTGGTGACCTGCAACAAATACAGTATATCGTCTCAACCCTTCTGTGTGTATGTGGACAAAGTTAGTGAACATGCCCAATAGCAGATTATTAAACCTCTAAGTTTCTACAAGTGATTTGACAAACACTGAGTTTAATAAACCCCACATTGAACTGTGAGTTATTAAAATGTGCTTGCATCTATATCACCTTAGGTTTTGATCTCAGATCTCCTCATCTAAGCAGGATCAAGCCTGGTCAGTAATTGGATGGGATTCCTCTAAGGAAAACTCAGGTGTTGCAGGAAGAAATGTTGGTGATTCAGTAGATAGTGCTTTTCTCTCTGAGTCAGTACTGAACTATTACCCCATCATGGCTCTAGGGGGCTCTGTAATGTTGGAAATGTTGTGTTTTGGATGAGATGTATGACAAAGGTCATGATGACTTGGGGTCATTAATCCCATACATTTTTTGTAAGGGTGAGATATTAACCTCAGTTGTCATGGGCAAAATACCAGCATAGGTAATTACAGTCTAATTTTCCCCAGCAGCATCAATTAAAACAAAAGCTAAGAGGGATCTTATCTCTACTATGTTGTGTAGTGCTGATGTATGTTTAAACAGCTGCCACATTCTCCCACAGAGGTAACTATTTAAGTAGTGGGGGAAATGATTCCTGTGTATGTACTGTATGAAACTCTGAGTAAAAGGCAGGAGAAAAATTATAGTGTAGGAGTGCTGAATGTGTATACAAGAGACACATGAAATAATTATTCTATCACTTATTGAAACCATACAGTACATTAGTGTACTGTGACACACAAAATATACAGCAAAGTAATAGACATTCCCCATTAAGTTGTGTGAAACTGTGCATTTCAGAAAGGGAAGAATGATACCTATAGAAGACTGTGCCCTATACATATAAACCTGGCCTTGTGAATTGTACAGAAAACGTACTCTATATTCTGCATCAAGATCTGTTGATTATGTGATACTACAGTGGGAGAGACTGGAAATTCTGTAGCAGATTCATGTAAATTAAAATGGCAATTTTAAATGACTTCAGTACGAAAATAAATATCGCAATAAAGACAGTAGTGGAATATTTTCCGTTGTGTTACTAAATTCTATTCTCCTATGTCTGTGTTTTCAGTATACGCTGTCATACAAGATCAATGCATAACTCCCTCATAGAAGCTGCCAGGGAGGAAGCTGAAGATTTTGGCAGCTAGGTGGGGACACTTGGGGCTTTTGACAGATGGACAGGCAAAGGAGGCAGTTTGGGATTGTGGGTTGAGCACTTCACCTATATGATAAAAGGATCAGCAATGTTATAGGTGACCATGTTGACACTGAAACCTAAATAAAACAATTTAAGGAATAAACACTTTATTGATATAAATGGAGCAATCCACAGCTCTCAGAGCAAGTGTTTCTGACTGACTGGAGACTCACAACCATAAGGACTAGAAAACAACTTTTCTTAAAAGGAAAAGCTTAGACTCTTGAGCACAATTCAGCAGCAAGGGGTGGATTCTGTTGCAGATGCCGGTGCAGATTCTACAGAGTTGTGAAATGCATGTCGCCCTGCTTAGATATTCTCTGTATAAGCAGGAGTTTGTGTGTCGACAATAAGAAAACTATGCTGAATTAGGCCTTGATTCAGCAAAGCACTTTAAACGTGCTTAAGTGCCACTGAAGTCACGTTTAAGTGCTTTGCTGAATCAAGTCCTGTAACTTGCTCAGGGCTGGTTTCTGTCATGTTCTGTAAAGGGTATATAAATATTGTAGCCTGAAATCAATATTGTGAATTCACTGCTGAAGGAAGTCATTGCGATGTACCGTGGCAAGATTTAGGAAGGAGTCGGATAACTTTATACCAATTGATGACATTTGTAGGTCTGAAAGCTGTGATGGGTTGAGGGCACTGTTTGTCCAAAGTCACAATCTGATTAGTTTTATTGGGCTTGTTTGATCATATCACAGCTGTGCATCAATTTGCAATGGTGCCTAATTGGGACCGCCTTACTGAAACACAATGGAGAAATTATATTTAGATCTGTTTTTCCTATTTTTTCTTATCCTTTTTCTAGAAACTACTTTCACAGTGGAAAGATACTTTGTATAGTCCCCCAACCCCAATTTGTTTTTAAAGTTTTAGTTTAATTGAAATGTAAATTAATGAATGCATACTACTAAGAATTAAGCTGCTGGTTCATTTCTGAGACAGTTGACAGCACTTGGTTCCTGCCAACACATCTGACGCATGCATCAGTAGTTTACTCATACTCACCCTTTCACGGTATACTGCTGTAATGATGAGGAAAATCAAATCTAAAGCTCCAGGGTATGAGCCAGTTGCCACAAGGGTCAGGAAGAAATTTATCCTGTGTGCAGCATTGTGCATTTAGCCAGGTGCACTTTGTGTGACTTTTTCCCCCTTACTCTGAGGCATCAGTTATTGATCCCTGCTAGATGGACCAGGTAGCTGATCCAGTATGTCAGTCTGTGACTTATGACAGCTGCTTTTGTTTTCCTATAGTCTGCGCTGTAGGTCTGGTCTAAACAGAGTTGCACTGGTTTAACTAAAGTTGTGATTTTAAACTAATTTAGTAAATAGTACAAACTCTCACATGGAAACTCTTAAAGAGATTTAAATCTGGTTTATAGTTTGTCGTGCATCTGTAAACTTAACCAGTTTAAAACTGATAAGTGTTCACAGAGGGGTTTGCACTAGTTTAACTAAATCAGTTTTTTATTTGATTTTTAGATAAGTCAGTTTAACTTCTGTGTATAGACAAGACCTTAGTGTAGCATCCTCAGTCTCCATTATTTAAGCAGTGAGTGCGTTAGTTATGAGTACTTTCTTGGTCAGTTAAAGACTAGATCAGAGCATTAAAGTCACAGGACAAAAATGGTGATTTGTCTAATAACAGTGACTCAGAAATGGCTATTAGAAGGACACTCTCAAATTATTTAAGCAAACTTTCTTATCTGTTTCCAAATAACATCTTAGTTTATTAGTGACCCTGTCAATTTAAAATCTAGACAATTATTTTAAAAATGAAATAAAAGAACTCTTGGGCACTACACCTGCCTCTGGACATCTTGGCAGTTTTTGTGGTTGAGCAGCCCCATTTTCCTATTTTCTAGAAAAGGTTTTTCTCTTTCCAGTTGCTTTGTTAAAAACTCACAAAAACAACAAAGGAAATGGTAAAATGACTACACACAAATGCAGAGTCGGGGGAAGAGAGAAGAATGTTTTCCCCTAATCTCTCGTAATCATAGTGATCTCAGATGTTACAAGTAGTCAGTGTCTAAAAAAAAAATCAAATGTGTTTTTTAAGATGTCACTTGAAAATGGAAAGAGTTTAAATTTTTGTATTTAGTTTTCACTATTTATGGCCCTGATTCTTCAGAGACCTATGTGCAAGCCTCACTTTACACATGTGAATAGTCCCACTGACTCAACTGGGACCACTCGTGCATAAATGTAAGCACATGTATAGGCCTTTGCAGGATCAGGGCCTATGTTTGCTTACCTTTTGCATTTTGCCCACTTTGAAGTAGAAGAGTAGAGGTATTTGTTGTTGTTTTTAATCAGTTTCACTTTCTGATTATTCTGAAGTAGCATAGAGCTGCAAAGTACAGTGGAGTGTTTGCTTTAAAATTCCAGTGGCAACAGTTAAATAATGAAAACAATTCTATTGGTCTTAATTTTTCCAAAAGCTGAATTTTACAAAAATCAATATTTTGGGCTGAATGGGACCTGACGGTCCCTTTAATGTTATTCTAAACCTCTTATGTTAAAATTTCTTGGAAAGTATTTTTGTTTTCCCTTACTATATGATTTCACTGAGGTTCTTAATCTTACTCAGTTTAAGAACCACTTTTCAACCAATCCACATTCAGTGTACTTGGGATTACAGTTTTAATAGTTGTAATGGGTAATAATACCTGCTTTGTGACAAACAATCTAATGAATTCTGGTGCAGCAGGTTCTGTGGCCCTAAATCCAGTGACCATGCTAAGGGTCACTGCAGTGCATTTCCCAGGATGAAGCAGCATGCTTCCCCGTAGCTAGTCTGCCTGCTGCTTTCCTGTTAGAATTCAACATGCCAAGCCCACAGCACCCCTGTCTCTCCTGAATGGAATTCAAAAAGACACTTACATTTCCATAAATAAATTAGGAATTCAGTGGCTTCTTCCGGCTAATCAGGGCAGGCTGATAAACCTTGCTAGCTGTTTAATAAATGAATTGTGACTGATTACCTATTAATATGGACGCCTCAGGAATTCACCCTGGGGGAAGCAGAGCAGTGAAATAGAGAGGGGCACGGCCCCCTGGGAAATCAGGGCTTCATGTTTGCAGCTTAAATATCTCTGTGAAGTATCAATAAGGAGGTAATTGAATTTTGAACACAAACATGAGCGCCGGATGGATGAAGGAGAGGGGGGCTCTGATCATCTCTTCTATGCCCCTTCATACTCCCCTCCCCTTTCCCTTAGAGACCACTCTAGTGAAGATAGATGCTAAATCCATTAAATAAAGATTAGACTCTGTCGTGGTAGAAAATGGCAGCTTAGCTAGATCCCTGGGCAAATTGGGACCTTTAGCAATACAGAAAATTAAAATATACATTTTTAACAAGTATGGTATCGACACTGTAATAATGAGCGCGTGGCTTGTGGGGTTTGCCCACCTTTCAGAGCTGCTTTTGTTTGGCTAGATCACTTCCTCTTGTTTTCAATACCAGCCTGTTTTGTTTCTCTGAAGCAGAGAAGACTGTAGCTTTTTTCACATTCTGTCCTAGTGTTTTCTAGGACCCTGTGGTTTGCTTGTAATTAGAGTTTCATGAGGGAGAGCACTACTCTGGTATTTGAATAGAGAAATACTCCCTTCAGTTCCAGGATGTCCAATCAGAGGTACTTGAAGGGTAGTTGGAGACTTTGGAGAAGACAAGAGAAGGGATTAGAGGCTGAAATAAATGTAGATGCTGTTTTACATGGACCTTGTTTCTTAAACGTAAGGCTTTTGGTTTCTTGTTTCCTTTGTTATAGGCCAAGTACATTTTTAGTATGGAGAAGGGGGGAAATTTAGCATTAGGACTTGTATCATAAAATGTTAATGTTTTTTGTGTGTGATGCAATGAGTGTATGAAATAAAGCTGAATTGGACCGTAAGTGGGTTAAGTGCCCTCCTTCCTGTATATACATACTCTACCAGATAGACTCAGAATTATGCATCAGGCCTTATTCACATGTGAATGTGTCACAGTCTCCATTGCAGCAAGGCCCTCAGATGCTCATAATAGGTCTTCAGCTTCCATGCATCTATAGGGCAGAACCACAACTGGAAGGAAGAGACTATCCTATTAAAAAGCTTGTCAGTCTAGTTTTGCCTCTTTAGGTGAATGAGATGCTCCTGCATCAGAGCCAGACAAAACAACAGCAATTTTTCTATTTCAAATGACCCTCTTCAAATCTGATCATCTTTGACCTGTCTGGCTTCAGAGAGCTGAGGCCTAACAAGTATTCCCAGTGGGAAAGTTCTTGCTTCTCTGGACGTCTTATCCCAGAGGGATTTTTTCTTTGTTTTCTTTCTCTTCCTGTGTCTGCAGCTGTGCTTACACCTTCCTGGCAGCCTTTCCATGGAGTGCAGGCTGTGAAGAGAAGGCAAAGAAGTGTAAGGCAAGGACTTGTTCCTTGTGCTAGTCCCCTGTAATTCAGTATTAGGCAGGGTGCTTTGCATATTCTGACAGTCCAGCATCTTCACAGCACCACTTCCGTGCCTGCAACCCCATCTCTAACGCCAGCAACCCAGTATGCGTAAACTTTGGTACCAGCTCCATCTGTTGGAGAGTACCCAGTTTCTTCCTCTCCCTCCTGAGGGCAGAACAGAAGTTGGCCACCTACAGGGCAGTTGGAAAAAAAACCCATGAACGTGCTTGGACCTGCTTCAAAGACCATGGATGCAGCAAAGGGTCTAGAAGTCACTACTTCCAATCCCTTGGCCCCTAGGGGTCAGAGAGTAGCTATGGGGCACTGGAGACATGAAGCAAGTGAGATTCTATTCCCTTTCCATCTGCTTCCTTCCCTCCCCAACTGACAATTGGACACCCCAGTCCTGGATCCCAGTGGTTTACTCAGTTGTCTCCTGGCCTGGGGATTCCCCAGATTGAGTCAACAGTGATTTCTTCATTCAGCAAGACTTTTTGAGGTGGCAAATTATTCCCTCTGAGCTGTCTCAGCCTTAAGCATTGCCCTTAGATAGCACCCAGCTGGTTATATCCCTATGGGACTTCTCTTCTTGGGCTAGAGGTTGTCTTGCTGAGGACACTACCCCCATGAGCAAATAGATTAGGATGCTTACAGAGCAGCAGTTACCCCAGGAAGTGGGCAGTATCTCCCTCTTAGACTCTCAACCATAAATCTTACCCAAAAGGAATGTCACTGAGGTCATTTCCTTAAAGAAATTGCCAGAAAAGAAAGTTTTCTCTACCTCCTCCTTCTCAATTGCATTGGCTGGTTCCAGGCCCATGGGACTGCAGAGCCAGTGCTCGGGGAAGGGGCACCGTGCGGAGCCCCGTGGCCCCCCCGCCTAGGAGCCGGACCTGCTGCTGGCCGCTTCCAGGGCGCAGCGCCGTGTCAGAGCAGGTGATTAAGGAGCTCCTAATGCAGCCATATTGGCCTCTTACTATTCTTCCTGTCTTTCCTAAGCATCAGAATAGTTTGGTTTTATGCCTTTTAATATTGTCTCTTTGAGAAACTGCCAGCTCTTCTGAACTCTTTTTTTCTTAGATTTTCTTCCTATGGGACCTTACCTACCAGTTCTGAGTTTGTTAAACCAACTTTTTTTGAAGTCCTTATTCTGCTGCTTTTACTCCTTCCTTTCATTAGAATTATGAAATCTATCATGTCATGATCACTTTCACTCAAATTACCTTCCACCTTCAAATTCACAACCAATTTCTTCCAGTTAGTCAGAATGAAGTCTAAAATGGCTGCCTCCCTGGTTACTTCCTCCCCCTTCTAAAACAAGAAGTTATCCCCAGAACATTACAAGAACCTATTGGACATCTTTTGTTTTGCTGTATTACTTTTCCAACAGAGATGTGTGGGTAGTTAAAGTCTCCCTTTGCTACTAGGTCTTGTGTTTTGGATATTTCTGTTGTTTGTTCTAGAAATGCCTCATCCACCTCCTCCTCTGGATTTGGCAGGTTATCACCCCTGCCATAAGGTCACTCCTTCCTTTGCCACCCTGTCTCACCCCACCTTTATCTTCATCCAGAGACTTTCAACTGGTCTGCCTCTCACCTCCTTCTGGACCTCACAACAAGTTGTATACATTCTTGATGTATAATGCAACACCACCCCTCCTTTTTATCCTGCCTGTTCTTCCTGAACAAGCTGTACGCCTCTATACCAATATTCCAGCAATGAGATTTATCCCATCAAAACTTAGTGGAGCGAGTTAAGTCATAATTTAGCTTATGTACTAATACTTCAAGTTCTTCCTGTTTATTCCCCATACTCCTTGTGTTTATATATAGACGTAAGATTTCCCCACTGTTCTCTTTTTTTTTTTGCTCCTATGACCTGTTGTACTTTTCCATTTCCTCCCAACACCTAGCCTTCTGTTAAGGTCACCTTTATTTATACCTACCTGTGGGCTTTTGTCACTTGCCCCCTTTGAGCCAGGTTAAAGCCCTCTGCACTAGGTTGGCGGGTCAGTGTCCAAAAATGCTCTTCCCCTTCTTGGTCAGGTGGACCCCTTCTCTTCCCAACAGTCATCCTTCCTGGAACAGCATCCCATGATCAAGGAAGCCAAAGCCCTCCCATTGCTATCATCTGTGCAGCCATGCTATCATCTGTGCAGCCATGCATTCATCTTCAGTACGTGTCCCTCTGGCTGGGCCTTTACCTAAAACCAGGAGGATGGTTGAGAACACTACCTGCACCCCCAACTCCTTCACCCTTGCTCCCAGAGCTCAGTAGTCACTGCTGGTCTGCTCAGGGTTATATGTGGCAGTATCATTAGTGCCCATGTGGATGAGCAGCATAGAGTAGTGCATAAGCAGAGAGAAATGGATGAGCCTTGACAACTTTTCTGTGACTTCACAGATGCGGGCTCCGGGCAGGCAGTGTACCTCACAGGACATCAGATCAGCAAATGGATGCCTCTGTCCCCCTCAGAAAGGAGTCCCTGACCACCCCCACCCTACATTGTCTTTTCTTGGTTGCAGTGGCTGTGACCCTCCCAGTCTTGGGAGCATGTGGCTCCTGTTCCTCGGCCATTGGGGTTTGTTCCTCCCTTCCTACTGCCAGTACAGCATACTGGTTGTTGACCTTGATGGACAGGGGACTTGGGTGGGGGGTAGAGCACTTTCTGCTGCCCAGAGTGGCCAGCAGCTGTCTCCTCCCTGAAGAGCAGCCAATTCTGCTTCTTCCTCTGGTGCCACTATATTTTTCTCTAGTTGGCTAGCACCCTCCATGCCAGACTTCTTTATATGTATCCTGTCAATGGAGTCCTCATGCTCTCAGACGCTACTTAGATGAACCAGCTCCTCCTGAAACTCATACCTGCTTTCTGATAGACTCCACCAACAGACACCTCTCACAATGGGTGATTCGGCAACTTTTGTCGGCTGGCGCATGCAGACTGCATTCCCAGCAAGTCAAGGCCAGGACCTGGGTAAAAGCTCCCAAGGTTAGGATGCCCCTTTGGCCAGGGCCCCCGGAGGTGCAAGCAGAGGAAGAGCTACTAGTGGTGGTTTCTTCCCATTGTGGGTTCTACCTGCCTTTTGGTCTTGTGTTGGATCTAATGGTATTTACCAAGTTTCTTGTAGACCTTTGCAGTCCTTGGATAGGAAGAGGTCCCCATTTACCTTTTCCTAGTCTAGACTAGTGCTAATTGGAAATGTATCAAGGGAGATGTCCAGTATTGCCATGTATCATGTGTTGATAAATTGGGATGAGAGCCAACTACAACAAGCTCAGTATATTCTCCTTTTAGGAACTGTGACACAATCCATCAGAGAGTATTTTTCTCCCAGGAGAGACAATCCAGGCTTCAAGAAGTAGCTCTGGCAGCCACCATCCTTCCCTCCTCATTGTTGCAAGCCCTAACGGATGTTTTCGGTAAAATGCTGTGATGGTCCTTTCCTAGTTATTGGTTGGTAGAGTAGCATCACCTAGTGGTTGGGGCTTAGGCCCATGACTTGTAGTTAGGTTGTTGGTACAGGAGCCCGGGCCCTCCCGCTCCACGAGGCGCTGACGCAGGGCCCTTTGAGGGCTATCAGTGCTCTGACAGCCAGGGGCTGCTTAAGGCTGCCCTCCATGGGCCATTTCCGATCACCCCCCTGTGATTGTTCCAAAGTTGCCATCTTAGTCTAGGAGGCATGAATGATGTCCACTGACCATAAGGTACCTTCTGGCGGCTGAGTGTAGCTGGGGTAGCTCTCCTCCTCTCTCAGGTGGCATCTGCCTCCTTCTGCAGTATCGCCCACCCTCCTGGGCCATGTCAGTCCTAAGTCTTTCCCCTGCTGGGGGGTGGGGGGGGCAGTCCAAACAATCTAAAGGGGAATTATCAAAACTCAGTCCATATGAAAGGAAGAGGGGAATGCTTCCCTCTCAGACTCTCTATTGCAGGCTCTTCCTTCCCTCAGGGAGGGACCTTTGGGCCATTGTTGTGGGGAGAGATTCTGCCTTTCCCTCAGCACTTCTCTGCTGGAGCTATGGGTAGCAGGTCTGCTCTCTTCCCTGGTCTGCCACCAAATGAGCTGCTCCCCTGCCATTTTTATTCCTCCTCCAATTGGAGCATTTCCTACAGGTGTGGCAGGGCAGGACTGGCTGAGCCCAGAGCAGTTCCTTAACCCCTGGTTGCCCAGTGTGGGGGTTTGTATACCCTATCATAGATGGTCTCTCATCAACATCCTTCAGTGGTCAAAGCATCATGAGACCCCTCCAGACCTTCCTCCTATTACTCCCATTATCCACTGGGTCTCATTCTTCAACAGTAGAAATTCTGCTGATAGTTGTCCAGTCATTTTGGTGGACAAGACTTTGCAGATTTACCAGTGGCCATCCAATAGTGGGACCTGCTCAGCTAGTCCTCACTTCTGACACCAGGCTATAGGAGCTTATTCAGAGGACAGGACTTAAAAAAACCTCAGCAACAATTGGCTAGTATTAGGAGCAGTCCACTGCACCCTTCAAGCTGTATTACCTTCTCTCTCTTACAGAGGGATTCTGTGCATGACTGGCAATACCTGAACCATGGCCTATGTTAGCAAGCAGAGACAGTCCAAATCGTCTTCCCTGTAGAAGGAAGCACTCTTCTGATATCTTGGGCAGAAAGGAATATTTAATTTCTATGCACCTGGCACATAAGAAGAAAATTAACTCTATAGCAGACTGGCTGAGCTAGTTTCTGATCGATAAGAATAAGATTTTGACACGGAGGTCACAGATTCCATGACTTTCAGAGACCTCTGTGACATTTTCTTCAGCTTCAGCCCAGGGCGGCATGAGCCTCATGGCTCTGGAGCCACCGGGGGTGCTGGAGGCTCCAGAGCTATCATTCCTACTCCCCCAGCCCCACCTGTTATTTTTAGTAAAAATCACAGACAGGCCACAGGCTTCCATGAATTTTTGTGTATTGCCCATGATCTGTCTCTGAGTTTTACTAAAAATAACTGTGACAAAATCTTAATCTTATTGGTAGACCCAGGCAGAGCAGGCTCTATATCCAGGGGTCTTTCTTCATTTGACCAAGACCCTAAGGATGTCATCGCTGGATTTATTGTATAGATTCAACAAAATGGAGACAGTAGACATAGATGCTCTCTCCCAGATGTGACCCAATATCCTCTTACATGTTTTTTTCCTCCAAAATTTCTAATTTCCAGGCTATTTTGGAAGATCAAGAGGGACAGATAATCCTAATCATCCTTTATTAGACAAGGTTGTCAAATCTCTTCAGTATAGCAACCAATATCCCTTCCCTCTGAGAGAGTCATTTCTCCCACAGACTGATCTACCTGCTGGATCCAAGGAAACTAAAATTAGTGGCTTGGCTTTTGAGACATGTTTGAAAAAGGGGTACTCTATCAGTGTGATCAAACCTTTGCTGGTCTCTAGTCTGCCAGCATGGCATATTCCCTAGTATGCCCAAGGTTTCCCACATTGATGTAAGTTGAAAGGAGTTTCTCTGTCTCTTGCATCCATTGGCTATCCTAGAGTTCCCACATGATGGTGTAAATGTGGGTTTGTCAATGTGTACTGTTCAATTTTAAGTACATAAGAATGGCCATACCAGGTCTGACCAAAGGTCCATCTAGTCCAGTATCCTTTCTTCTGAAGTAGCTGCTGCATCCAGAATCCTTCAGTCAGCAGGCAAGAAGAGGATTTCCAGACATCAAAAGATGCTTATAGATGCAACATTTACAAGCCTGCCAGAAGTACACAGGGCTCAAGCATGGATCTCAAGCTGAATCTGAATGCTCTCACAGAACCTCTCTTTAAGCATTGAAGAGAAGAATCTCTCTTTTAGAAAAAACAATGTAATGACTTCTAGCGATCATGTCATCAAGAAGGATTTCTGTCCTGGGTACCCAGTCGGTGCAATCCAGTTGCTGCACCTCTTGGGCCAATTAAGTGGTCCTCAGGATAGATCCTGTCTTATGCCTACGATCAACTCACTTTCATTGAGAGCACTTTCTCCTCTCTCTGCCCAAATCCACACGTCCTTTAGAATGGAAATGACATTTTCTGGATGTTTATAGAGTCCTCAACATATATATCCAGCACACAAAGTTCTTCTGGAAATCCTCAGACCTGACCTATTCTTTACTAGCCATCATATCGAGGCAAGACAGTACAGGAGGATTCAATGGACAATCTTAGAAGCATACTGAGACGGTAGAGCTCACTGTTTGAGTGATGACAACATTATGAAGGGAAAGGTACATTTACTTATGAGGAAATGCGTAAAGCAGCAACATGGTCTTTTGTGTACGTTTACTGGATTCTACAAATGAGAATGCCATGCTTTAGTGAATGTGGCTTTCAGATCTGACCCACCTGGGGATATAATAACTCATGGAAAACATTAACATGCTGTTTTGTTGTTTTCAGCAAGAAACGACCTTTTAATTGGTTCTGTAGTAACAAATGTTTGTCCCAGACTCCTGTGGTATTACCTTATCTGACTTGTTCTGTGATTATCACTCTTAGCTATAGACGTCATCTATAACTGGTGGGCTCTTCAGGATGATGGTCCTTCCCTCTTCTTGTGTCTGGTTCTGCCCACTAGCTGCGTGCTGCAGGCAGTAGATCATTGCGATGATCTGTGGACCTTCCTACTCAAATAATTTTTTTTACATAACATGGATATATTTTCCCATTCTGATGGCCTTGCCAGTAAACCTGTGTACACAGAACTACATGCTGACTCCAATGTGATAGTGCTTCCAGGACGGACCATAGCCAACACTGGGTTTCACACCAAGACATCAATGCTCTTCCTGTCAAATTTAATTGAAGATACTTCTCCAGGGTGCTGGATTCCTTGCACCTGCACCATATGCTATTAATCAGAGAAGTAAAGTTTGTGATTACTAACATGAATTCAAAGCTAGCAGGTAATGCAGGAGAGTTGCATCGAATTTTATTGTAGCTGAGTAAGAACCAACACCCTCCCCCTTACTCCTCATCAAGGATTAAATTGACTCTGCTTGTTTGCTTTTCTGGCCACAGTGGTGGTGCTGGGGAGTAGCTGCTTAGTAATTAGTTAAACACATACCTTTGGTCTCCACATCAGGACGTAATATGGAGAAGAGATTTGTTGCTGTTGGGAGGTAATAAGAAACGCAGCTCCCACTAATCATAACTGAAATTGTCCATTTTATCCAGCAGATGGCATTGAAAATGCACCCCCACTACTCTTTCTTCTTACAGCTAAGCAGTGCCTTAACTCTTGCAGGCCACGTTTTTCCTGTTTCTTTGGTGCATGGTTGCAGATCACTTCTTAATGCAGACAGGGATTTTAGAGAGTGGGGGGAGGGATAGCTCAGTGGTTTGAGCATTGGCCTGCTAAACCCAGGGTTGTGAGTTCAATCCTTGAGGGGGCCACTTAGGGATCTGGGGCAAAAATCAGTACTTGGTCCTGCTAGTGAAGGCAGGGGGCTGGACTCGATGACCTTTCAGGGTCCCTTCCAGTTCTAGGAGATCGGATATCTCCATATAAAAAAAAAAAAAAAAAAAAAAAGAGTCCCCACCTAGTGTGGAAAGTAAAAACTGGCACCTGCATGGATTAATGAGCAAGGAATGTAACACTGGCTTACTGTGCCTGACTGGCAAAATCTCTGCTTTCTGGATTTCATAACATTTCTTTAAATGCCACAAATCCTAGATATACCCAGCACTTGGACAGCCCTGTTAGCAAGCCTCTGTTTCCTGACATTACATTGTCTGTCTATCTGCCTATCTAAGGTATTTCTAAGTTGCTGATCATCTTGGTATTTATGTGCCATGTGGGCAAATAAGCAGTGATCTGGATGCTGAGCTTTCACTAAGTTTGGCACTGAAGAGAGCATAATTTAAACTCTCTTCCTTGTGAGTGGTGACACAGTGGTCACCAGCTCAGACCTTGTGTCATACTCCCAGAAATGGCTGCAGCTTTCTCCAGGCAGTAGCAACTGGTGCATTTGCAAATCCAGTGTATGTGGGTCATATGTGGAAGGGGGATGTTAGGTTGTTTAGGATGAATGCCACTTCCTCTAATTAACGCATAAGGACAGTGATCTAAGTCAAATGATAACCAGTCATGGCAACAAAGCTATGAAAATAAAGGGTTCTTATACTTCCCCGGTTCTGCTGCATTTTCCTCTCCTCTTTATGAAATCTCCTCTAATTACCTGGAAGTACATTGCTGAATATACAGGAGTAATATAAACAATGAGCTAATGAAATCATTGAACATAAATAAAAGCTGAAGTATCTTATTGTTCCCAAGCAGCCTGATTCAGATAAGCTGTGGAAAGTGTCCTTAAACTCCCTTTTAAACCCTCACTCCTGCCATGTAGCCTGCAAGAAATAAGTTACATGTAAATTAAAAAGTATTCTGTATCCCTCCACTGGCTCCCTCTTCTCTTATCGAATCAAACATAAGCTACTTGTCTTCATTTTGAGGCCTTTCACGTCCTATCCCCCACCCTCCCTGTCATCTCTCTTCACTATCAAGAGGTTGACTCCTGCCTCCAGTTGACCCATGATGCCAACCTCCATCACCCTCCTGCTAAATTTTCAAATAGGCACCTTCATGCTTTCTCCTATGCTGCCTCTTGTGTTGGGACTCGCTCCCTGTGAACATCCCCAAAGCTATCTCATTATCCTCCTTCAAAATTCTCCTTTGTGTGATGCCTACAAAAAACGTAACAATCATTAGGCTGCTGGTGTGCTGATACTACTGCCTACCGTGCTGACCAGTATTGTCTCATTGTTCCCTTGTACTCCCTTGTCAGTCTGTCTGCATCCATCTGTTGTAAGCTCTTTTGGTTAGGGACTGTCTTTTTGTTCTGTGTTTGTACAGTGCTTAGTGTAGTTCGGGCCTGGTCCAACATGAGGGGGCCTAGGCTCTATGGTACTGCAGGTAATGTGTCGGTAGGTGTGCTGGGATAGCTAGCACACAATATTTAGTTTAAGGCTTTTCTCTAGTAGTAAGATCATAAGTATTTTTCTTATTTTTCTATTTGGATTTTGTCCGGCCATTAGTCTCCCTCTGCCATGGCAGATGGGGCAAGAGATCAGGATTTGGGACTCCTTGTCCTGACAAATGATCTCTGTTGAGTCGTCTTCATGGAGGATGCCTTGGGGACTCAGGTTCCTTTGACTGGCCTTCCTGCAATAGCTGTGCTGATCCTGAGCGTGCCAGAAGGCTCTTCAGACTCTTTGCCTAAGTCCTTGGAATGACTGGGAAAAGATCCCAGTCATTTGTGTGTGTCTGAGCCCAATATTAAAAAATAATAATACTTAGCTATTTCATGGTGCTTTTCTTCTGTCAGTCTCAAACCACTTTACAGCGCTTCTGCTGTATATATCCTCAATGGGGAAACTCAGGCATGGAGAAGGGAAGTTACTTACATAAGGTTACATGGCAGGTCATTGATGCCCAGTCCACTAGACCACACTGCCTCCATAGCCATAGAAGTTGTTGCATCCATCAAAATAAGTCTTCAGATTCTTTCCCTCTAGTAGAGTGGTCAGATTCTCCAAAAGTTTGTAGTGCTGTTTGTATTCTCCTACTCCCAAGAATCGGGTGTGACGGTGGATAGTTTAGGGCTTGTCCACATGGTGGGGTAATGTGCACTATGAAGTGTGATTTCTGAAGAGCACTAATGTGTTGTGCACTAATTGGTCCATGTAGACCCTGCTGGTGTGCACTAGAGTTCCCTAATGCGCTTTACAGTAGTACTATTTCAAATAGCAATATGTTAAAGCACACTAGGGACCTTTTAGTGTGCGCCATCGTGGTCTACACAGACCATTTAGTGTGCTTGAGAAATCACACCCCCATACTGTGCACTGCTGCACCATGTAGACAAGCCCTTAGTTCACACAGAATATAAAGGAACATCTGAATAAGCCCTGCTCTCAGATGGGTCCTTTCAGAGAACTCTTGACACAAGCAAACAACCCAGGTGGGAAGCTGACTGATGAAGGAAGTTAGGTTTCCTGCTCTTCGAAGGAATATAGGCCAAAACACCCAGGAGCAGCAATACCCAAAGGGCAGCAACACTTTGGCTGAGGTTGAATTGGATGCTCCCACCTGAAGCCCTGATTTCAGTTTTGGTTTTAAGACTATTATATACTTTGGGGACTGAAATATTACATGGTTGATGATAGCACAGAGGGGATTTATTTTTTTAGTTAAATACATCCAGGCTATGACCAAATGCTGCCATTTCTTCCTACCCAGCATATTGAAAAGTGGAACCTTTCTTTCTGTCCCAGCAGTTATAACACCTGTTCATATCTTCAGTTTCCCATCCTGGTTATTGCACTTTCTCCGCAGCCTTTCTGATACCCATGTTGCCTCCTCCTGTCAATCACAACAGTTTAGGTGACATTCCGCACCCATCAATACAACCATGTAATTCTCCTCTTTTGAATACCTTAACTGGCTCTTTGCTCACCTTACTCAGTGTAAATGTCTCATCCTTGCCTTTGAGGTCCCATAAAACTCTGTCTCCATGGAAGGTGCTCATGACTCAGTGATGGGTATGGTACTAAAACCTGAACAGAATAGAATCTAAAGAGAGCTTGTCTCCTTATCATGCCTCCTTTTACTTCACTACTATTGCTAATCTTGACCCCATCATAGCATGTCAGACCCTTACCCTCTCCTCATTCATATCCTTTCAAAAGACTCACTACTTCTGCAAATCCCACAAACACCCGCATTGAGTGTCCTCCTAATGCCAACATGCTAGATAAAGAGAGGAGGAAAAAGGAATCTAAGGCCTGGTCTACACCTACAACTTAGGTTTACCTAGCTGCTTTGCTCGGGGATGTGAATTTTTCTGTGTGACGTACTCTAGCTGACCTAAGCCCCAGTGTAGATACCACTAATCGACTGAAGAATTCTTCCTTTGACCTAGCTACTGCCTCTTGGGGAGGTCACTACATTGACAGAAAACCCCATCTCTTCACTGTAGCAAATGTCTACATTCCAGTGCTACAGCGGCACAACTGTAGCATCTGTATTGTAGTTGTACCCTAAGTTAGTTCTCTCTTCTGGGCCTCCTGTTTTTTGTTTTATGGATTATTAGGTCTTTGGGGCAGAAACTCTCTTTAATGTTTTGTC
The DNA here is from genome assembly GCF_028017835.1 of Emys orbicularis. Lineage (NCBI taxonomy): Eukaryota > Metazoa > Chordata > Testudines > Emydidae > Emys > Emys orbicularis. The sequence continues at coordinate 44,972,846 of NC_088686.1, read as the reverse complement.
TCTCGTACAGCTCCGAGAACACTGTTGGGCTCCTTATCAGCAAGTAGTAAATAATATCTTCTGCTGTCGTTATTTAGAGTTATGTATGACCATGTTTTTTACGAAAAATTTTATAGTGCATAATCAAACAAAGCTATTAATTAAACTTAAAATTGACATGGACTTTCTTCCTCAAGGAAGACTCATTTTGATAAGTTTGGCAACATCAGAAATAACTGCGATGATATGAGCTGAGTCAGGGAGAAGGTGTCTAGAAAGGGGTGCCACAAGGATCTGTGTAAAGGGTAATCTTATTAAATAAGCTGGACTGGTACCAACATCTCTATTAACATTGCCTAATATTATGCTTGTGGTTTTCTTTTTTTCTTTTTTTTTTTTTTTGAGTAAGAAGTTGAAATTTGGCATGAAGAGTGTCCTCAAATCATACTCCTCTTGAAAAATGTGTCCAGATTTGGCAGTTGTTAGCCACAAAAAATCAGCATTTGTGCAAACAGAGTTTTCACAATTGGTAAATGCTCTGGCAGTGTTCCAGCTCCTGCTGCACTGCCTGGCTTTCCATGTATCCCTAAGCCGTGGTGAGCCTGCTGGAGTGTTTCAGAATACCCACATGACTCTGTAGCTCCCTGCAGGATACAGGGAGAATGATGACTCTTCCTCCACTCTACATAAATACTCTCTGGCCTGAAGTAGGCACCAGGTTGGGAGACAAGAAACCGTGATCAGAATCCCACTCTTCCTCAGATTGGCCTTAATTCTCAGCGCTTTGCAAACATTTTTATTGGTCTCACAACCATTCACCAGAAGGAAAGCAAGTATGATTCTCCCCATTTTACAGATAGGATAACTCAGGTTGCACAAGATCACTTCTGGAAGAGTCTTTAGCATTGTAGTAATTTCTCAAGATAGTCTTTAAAAGTGCATTTTTCATTCCTAGACGGTCTGTTGCTTATAAATCAGGAGACTTCTGTATGAGGAGAGATTGAAAAAATGGGGATTGGTTAGATTTGAGAGGGGACATGATACAGGTATATAAAATAAAGACCAGTGTAGAGAAGATCAATTTGAGAGTACCTTAAGACTCTTTCTCAGCCCTAAAAAGAAGGGAGATTCAGTGAAACTGAAAGGCAATCAGGCTAAAACTGATAAAAGCAATTTTTTTTTACACTGTGCATTGTTAACCTGTAGTATTCACTGCCACAGTATCATGGAGGCCAAGAATTTAGCAGGATTCAGAAAAGGTTCAGACACTATCATGGATAATAACATCCATAGTTACATTAGAATTAAGTATTTTTAGGAGGGATATAAAACCTCATGCTGCAGGGTGTAAACTAACCATTCCTGAGGGGTGAGAGCATCTTTCTCTATGGGAAGGTTTTTTTCATAATTGTTCACTATGGAGTTTCTTGCATCTTTCTCTGAAGCTTCTGATACTAGCTACTGACAGAGACAGGATACCAGACTAGCTGGATCACTGATCTGATCCGGTCTATCAGTTCCTATGTTCCATCATGTTCTTGTTACTGCAAGCATGGCAAATTCTCATTTAATATGAAATCACATTTCTGTAACGTAGAGTATCACTCTTTTCTAGGGATTGCCTTAGATTCTGTTGATAGGATTTTGTACACAAAATTTTACTTTGTGATATAGGATGTAAATTCAGCTCAGGTTTTTGAGTAACATCTCCAGGGAGCACACTATTATTAAACCTTTTCCAGGGTGTCCCCAGTGGCAGCTCTATAGAGCAGGTGGCTTGTATGGCACAAGCACATAAGACACAGGCTCCTGACTCCCTATCAGAGCATATAATCTAAAAATCGCTCAGCCTGTTTTTCTCTCCTGGGGAGAGGACGACTACACTAGACTCTTATGCTGAAAACTAATTATTAACCTGCAGTGAACGTCATTCAACACAAATCCCAGCAGAAAAGGGCTGGGTGACGGATGTTTCCGGGTAGCAGGCCAAGCTGTCATTTGGCTTTTCAACAGATAGTCTCTGTGTTGCCTCAGATAGTTCTATGCTTAGCTTCTGGTTTACCTGAATAAATTGAGTGTTCTTAAAGCACAAAAGAAATGTGTACAGTTTCCATAGACTCATGAGGATGTGAAAGGACATGTAGGGGGACCGTGAGTTCCTTCTTCTCCCTCTAGTGGTGCACCTGGTGCAGGGACTCTTGTGGGTACCAGGCTTTAAAAGTGGAAAAATAGGGAACCGTTGGAGGTGAACTGAGGAAGTGTCGATCAGGGTGTGGGATGGGGATGAAGAAGGTTGGGGTGAGGGGTTAGGAAGTAGCATTGAGCAGGGCAGCCCAGGTGTAGCACCCAGGGCGGAGTTTGGAGTAGCAGGGGGGGGGAGTCTGAAGTTAATTTAAAAAGAGAACTCTGACCTTAAATTTGTGCAAAATTTATTCCTTTTTCCTTTATTAACCCTCTCTTTCCTCCTATTATTTTTCACATCTTTCTCTACATTGTCCCTTTCTCATTCGAGTCTCTCAGACCCGTAAGTCTGTCTGGAGCTACTCCTCTGCAACACTTTTCTTCTTCCCCTCCAAGTGGTGGGTGCAATGGATTGGGTGACGTGGGCCAACTGAGACAAGGGCCAGAGGAGGCAGCTATATCTGTCCTCCATAGTGGGCAGGTGTAATGGACAGTAGCTTGAGCAGCAGACCTATGGAACAGGTGAGACATGAGGGAAGAGACTGTGAGGGAGCAGGAGAGACCGAGAAGAAGCAAAGCCAACAGGGAGTTCCCCCCCCATCTGGGTGTCTGGCCGATCAAAGGGCTGGAGCTTTAACAGGATTCTGAAGTGGGGTGAGGGGGCAGTTAGCAATTATGGTCAATTTCCAGGTTTCAGGAAGCTAGAGGTGTGGGGTCTGGAAAGGGAGGTGTCAACTTATTAGTTGAGAGCTACAAAGAGGCAGGTTCTCAGTAGAGGCTCCACCCCCTAGCATTCCCCAGCCAATTAGGTGTTACTTCTCTGCTGATAACCTGCCACTCAGTAGCTCTGAGCCATTATGGTGAGACTTTAGTTTGCAGTCCCCACCTCCAGTCTCTCCAAGCCTGGAAATTGACCATCTTTTGTAAACCTGACCTGGAGTCTGTTACCAGTCCTGGAAACTGGGAAGTGTCCTGTAGATCAGTGGTCTCCAAAGTGGGTGCGTGCACCCCAGGGGGTGTGCAAGAGGATCCTTGGGGGTGCGCTTTTTTTTTTCTTCGGCAGTTTGGGCAGGAGTCCTTTTTTTTTTTTTTTTGCTTCAGCGCGGCAGGGGGTGCGTGCTCAAAAATTTTTTACTGATAGGAGTGCGCGATCAAAAAAGTTTGGAGACCACTGCTGTAGATCTTAAGAGACTGCATGGTTCTAGTGCTCCTTCCTGTTGTATTCTCTCTTTCTCCTTATATTTCTCAATTCTGTACTCCTGGCTTTTCTTCAGTTAGTGTCAGCATTTCTCCTTTCCCATCATTCTCTTTCAGCATACTGTCTTTGGCTTCTCTCTTCTCTGCTATATCCCTAGGCCACATTCATCCATTCTCACAGTTCAGCTATTGTCTCTACTTTGAGCAGGACTCAAATTGGACTGGGTCAGTAACTCAGCACTTTTTTATGGCTGACATATTGTTCTGCAGAATCTCTCCCCCCCCCCCCCCCCGCCCCCAGTAAAAGCTAAGTTGCTAGTCCTTGGGAGAAAACTTTGTAAATGTGAAGTCAATATAAACAGATGCAGTGTTGTGTGCCTGAATCTACAGAGACCCCTGAAACAGCACCTCAGAGAAATGTGACAACGGGGCACGTTCACTTTTACCAAAGCATGGTAACTTGCATTAACTCTGTAATGACCTACACTCAAGTTACTTCTCTTATGTTAGCCTAGTTTGAGAGAGGGTAGTCACACAGTGAAATAACACTGCAGCTGCTGTGTTCACACTGGTGGCACTAAGACTTCTGGGAACATGTCCCAGGGTTCTTTGCAACTGAAGTAAGCTGAGCCACTCTCACTGAATTGTGAGAGAATGTCTGTCCTTTTTGGACAGATGGTGAAATTCTGGGAAGGTATTGGGCAATTATCATCACTCGAGTGACACTTAGGCCTGGGCTACACTAGGATATGCAACTTCATCTACGCTATTCGCGTAGCTGAAGTCGAAGTATCTTAGTTCAACTTACCTGGCCGTTCTCACGGCGGCGAGTCGACCGCCACAGGTTCCACGTCGACTCCGCTTACTCCTCCTGCCGAGGTGGAGTACAGGCGTCGATTCGGGGATCGATTTATCGCGTCTAGCCGAGACGCGATAAATCGATCCCCGATACATTGAACACTACCCGCCGATCCGGCAGGTAGTATAGACGTACCCTTAGCCTTTGTCCATGCTGCAGGAGTAGTCGTGTTAGCAGCTAATGAATTGTGCTATCTCATGCTGTAGCCTATACCCCGTTATGGGTCAGCTAACTCCAGTTAAAAGCACCACCACACTTGAGTTAAGGGGTTTTCTGTGTGGACAGGACTTGAATTAATATACTAGCAAAGACAAGTCCGAAGAAAAGAGAGGGAGGCCCATAGATCTGTGCAGTCTACTGTGAGTGGAGTCTGAGTTTGGTGCCATAAACTAATGGTGATTGACAGACACCAGTCCTCTTTCCCTCCCTCACCCCCGCCCCCTCGCAATTTGACCTGTGAAGTCAGAAGGCCAGAGTGGAGAAGCAGAACCCAAAGTGTATCTGAGCCTCCCCCTTCTCCCCACCCAGGGAATCCGCCCCACAGGGTTCAGTGGGGCATCAGCAACCCCAAACTAGCTAATCTATCTTTCATCCCAGCCATCCAGAGCAGTGGGGATATGGTCTGCTCTCATAATGGGTGTGGGCCATGTGCTTTCTCCCCTGCCTCTAATTGTTGCTGTTCATCCCTCTGCCAGAGGCTGCCTGCAGACTCAGGCTGACATCATTGCATCGGTTACACTCACATCATGTTTTTAAGATTTCCTTTTATGGAATAGGTGATTTTGATGTCATCATATGTGTCTGGGAGCCAGGGCCCTAGGCATGTATCTATTGTGGGTATGCCTTAATGTGGCTTACTCATGAGTATACCTGAACCCATTTAGGGAGAAAACACACACACACACTTACTCACTCACTCTTCAAGTCCTGATTTTTGACTCCTCCTAATCTACCTCTTCCTCTGTTCATTTGTATCCTTGACTGTATCTCCAACAGGGTTCAGATGTTATGGGAGCCATGTGAGCTCCCTAAATAGATGTGTCTGTTCCCAGGTGTCTAGCACCTACTTGGATTAAGTGTGGCAAAATTGTTTATCTTTCCTCCTCAAACCTTCTTCGGAATTGTAACATTTCTTCAGTCCAGGGAGGCTAATGGCACATGAGCAGAAAGGATCATGGAGGACAGGGAGAGTAAGGCTGGCAACCACTGTGAGGAAGAGGGGTGGGAAGAAGGTGGAGCTAACAGCCAGTCAGCAAAGAGGAAAGAAATCCATAGTTCATAGTAAAGAAGGAAGACTCTTCCAACATCAGTGGTGTCCAGCTGGTTGTAAAGCTGCTGTTCTTCCTCCTCCTGCTGAGGTGGTGGTCTGCAGCTCGGGTCCTTGTGCTCCTGCCCTATTACAGTTCCATAGTTCCTGACTCTTGCTAGGAGGAAATCCCTGGCCCTAGCCCTGGGATACTGGATATGAATCAGGTGCTGGTACTTTTGCATGTAGAATACTGCTTGGAAAACACTAATTAGGGCACAGTTCAAATTGCAGTAGCCCAGTTAGGATTTTTTGTACTGTATCAGTGTTTTACTGATTGGGAAAGGGACCTTCTGTTTCTTTCCGGTTTAAAGCAAATAGTACAGTTCACTGATAAGAATCAACTCTTCTTTTCCCGAACAGGTCTTTAATCTTTGCTAATTCATTATGTCGTCTGGGATTACGTTTATCTCCTCCACTGAAAATTGTTGTTCCAACAAGGGTTCTTGAGGATTAGACTGTATGTTAAGGAAAAATCTAACATCTGGATTTTTTTTTAAATGGATTAAGAGGTCATTCATTTTTTTTTAATTTTTATATATATATATATATATATATATATATAATTTCCTACATTACAGGTGCAATGTGAGGTTAATGTCTGTAAAGTGTTATGAGGTCCTCAGAAGGCAGACTGTATATACATGCAAAGTATTATTTTAAAAGAAAGATATATATATATATATACTTTGCATGTATATACAGTCTGCCTTCTGAGGACCTCATAACACTTTACAGACATTAACCTCACATTGCACCTGTAATGTAGGAAATATTATACAGCTGTTAAATTTCAAGTTACAGTTCTAGAAAGTAGGTGAACACATAACTTTGGGCAAATAAATTTAGAATATTGGAGCATTCCCTTCCTTCACCTAGGCCCCTCTTCTCACAGTCCTTGTCAACGGAATTTAAATTAAACAATTCAAACCCATCTCACAACTCATCTTTCATTAGTAAATATAAATGTCAAGCTATTACACATCCTACTCAAAGGAAGTCGTCTCAGCCATTCAGAGGGCAAGGATGCTGTATAGTTCCTGACCCATAACCATAAAGAGTTTTTTCCTTTAATGCATTTCCCTGCACTCTGATTGTGGGTGTCCTGACTTGCATAACCATACAGTTTGTATCCCTATATTCTGGCTGTCTGACAGCCATTATTAGCCAGTCAGAGTCTATAGATTTACATAATCACTACACAATATTTTTCAGTTACTGTACTGTGAATATGTAATACTCTCTACCCTGACAACTCTAATCCCTTTGCTCTCACTGGCTCCTGGGCTCAGAATTATCCAAGGCCTGGCTAGCCTCAGGTTGGACTTTGAAGAGCTGTTACTTTGAGAGAGCCCTTCCTCACCATCAGCCAGTAGACACCTACTACCCCACCCTACCTCACACAAGTTAGGGTCCCTCTCCAACATTACACATCAGCTAGGGTAGAACCCTTCTACCCAATCTCCCACTTGCACACACCAGCTTCCTCCAGGGGATGCATGCTCACCTCAAAAACCAAAAAGGATCCATTTCCCAGCAACTACGCACTCCCTCAGCCCACTACCAGTGGGGACCCACTCCCCACTCAACCATCCCACAGCCAGAGGCCTCAGTACAATCTGTTTGCTCTCACTGCTTCCACCAAAGTTTGTTAGGTAGGGAAGCCACCACTTAGAGGAGCTTCCATGAGGTGTTGGGGGGGGGGGGGGGGAAAGCATGGTAGGTCAATTATTACTGGGCCCAGCGGTTGAGGGTGGATGCATTGGTGGATTGGGGGTGTGTGTGGAAAGATTGATAGGTTTTGTGGGGGACCTGTGGAACAGATGGATATTTTGCACAAGAGGGGTGGGAGTGAAGAGGGTACTTTCCTCAGGGAATGTTTTGTAACAGACTGAGGTGGGAAAACGTTGAGAGATCCCCTTGTTAAAATGTTGGAAGCACATCACTGCCCTAGAGGTCAGGGGTGAGGCACATCTGTTGGAGAAAGCCTGTCCATCCTGTAACTAATCTGAAGATAACTTGAGGAGCTTAGGCCCACTGAGATCAGTCTAGCACTTCTCACAAGCCCTTGGGGGGTGGAAAAATCCTCACCTTTCATGCTGAAATGGGTTTAATACTAGTTTAATATCAGATGTATGTATTGAGTTTCTGTTTCTTCATTTTTAAAAACGATTTGAACATCATTTTTCTGTATTTAATTAGCTTCATGATTCAGATCCTTGTCTCAGGTCTTGATTTTTTTTTTGGCATGTGAAATTTGTGTGCGTATTTGACCTTGGCTTTACTCCAGAATAAATGTTTTAAGCTGTTGGTTGTGTATTTTGTGTCTTCAGTCAGAGAATAGGGGCAGACATAACCAGCATTGAGAGAAGTGAACTGTATAAACCACAATTAGAATTGTAGAGCACAGGTGTTTGAAGATCTTATACAGTTGCCAAGCTATTTGTTTCTCAAATGAGTGGGGTTTGGGGAGTGTATTTTGAAGAATGAACAGAGCAGAAGGGCTTTCTTTTGGCTGGAAAAAAATTTTTTTTTTTTAATCCTAGTTTAAATTCTTCCGGACTAGATACATTTGATACCTGTATGGAACCACAATAATGAACAATTTTAAGTCATTTTCTAGTCTGGCTGGCCACTGAATTGACATCCTGTTTCAATGAAGAATTACCATTTAAGAATAACTGTCTCTAGCAGAGAAGCTTTCCTTTGGACGCAGAGCTGGATTTTACAGTTTAAAAACTGAATGCCGGCTTTGGAACAAGACCACCTGTAATGATATTAAAACAATATCATTGTTAGTGTCAGGATTAAGGGTAAGTGCTACTGTGGATGTCTGAGGATTTCGTAGGGAGATAGACATCTTAAATCTGCTAGTCATATACAAAGTGTTACTGGAATGAAAAAAATAGTGGTGTGAATAACACCAGCTCACAGCACAAGACACTTGATGATATATCTAGAGCCTCAGTGTTCACTGTATTTTGCAATTTAATGCACAGGATTTATATTTTTTCAGTTCTGCATTTCTATATGCTCCACTGTGTCAGATTTGTATTCTTGGGACGTAAGGTTCCATTAAAAAATAAATAATAATCGTAGGCCCCCCGCTCATCCCCCCCCATACACTCATTTTGTATAATATGGTAATGATATCACCGTAGCAGTAATTACGGGTCATCTTCATTTCTTTCATCTCTGCTGGTTCTGATGGCTTCATTCCTTTGACGAAGAAGATTTGGCTCTGGGTGCTGTGATTATTTTGTTAAGCATTATTCGAATAGACAGGAGTGAGAGAAATTAATCAATCCAAATGCAATTAGCATCATGTTTAACCCAGTGATGGACGTCTCAAGGTGAAACAGCCAGGGGAGTTTCAGACATTATTATTCAATCCAGTGGCTCTTATCTAAATTATAATCAAGAGAGGTTTTTATTGGCTTCACGGAGAGGAGATGTAACTCTTTCCCTGCGCTGAGGGTCAAGGGGATCAGGCCTTCACCCTCATAGGATGCTGACTGCTGCCAGCTCCTGAAGAGGGAGGTGCTGTAGGAGATTCATCTTACTATTTAGGTCACTTGAAACAAAATAACTATACGCTCCTCATGTTCTTGACCTGGAACTAGATCTTAGTGGCTCTCTGGGCCTGGGCTGGGACGTCACTGCCCCTCACTGCGGGTTTATACTTGGTCTGGCATTGGCTGTCTGTACGTGTGCCAACACTGCCCAAATTCTTATACGTTTGAAGTTCCTTGAACATTCATCTCTGCAGCTTGATGTGAGTCTGGAATCTAGAAATGTTGTGCTCTTGAGTAGGCAGGGTAGGGAGGGGAGCCAGTGGGGAAATGGAAAGAATGTAAATGCTTGGCAGTCAGTCCACAGAGATAAATTATTGTACAAGTACCTTTGTGAGGAAATCACAAGGAGATTGTAAGGGAGGCTAAATGTGTTGAGTTAAATTATTATATGTGGTATTTGGTCACCTCCAGTAATTGCCCACCATCAGCTGAAGCTCTCCCATAACCAACTAGGAGCAGTCATGTGCACCCAACCTGACCCAGGGAGTCAAGTCTTCAGCACCTCATGACCCCTAAGTGCACCTATCACTTAAAAACAAGTGATAGGTGCAGCAGTACCTGTATGGACAGTTTTGATCCATCACTCTCAGATCATTTATCAGTCACAATGTAGTGCTCACATGGACAGAACCAGAAGGAAGGATGTCACAGTGGGATTTCATGTTTTAAGAAAAGACTGAGAGTCCTGACTCATAGCCTCTTATTCTGATTCTCTTCTGACTTGCTGCTTGGTATGTGTCTGTAAGTCACTTCCCTTCTCTGAGGCTCAGTTACTCCCTCTGTAAAATGGGAATGAAAGTAGTTGGCCTCCCAGGGATGTTGTGAAGCTTGATAAATTGTTTGCAGAGTGCTCTAAGAGCCAAGAATAAAAGGTGCTATAGGAGTAGAAAATATTGCTCCATACAGGTGCTCCTTCTGGCAGCTGCTCAATCCTCGGTCACCTTCCCTCAAGAGCAATTAATGATTGGGTAGATACTCAGTGTCCAGAGATGTTTTCTTAAGCACAAGTTGAACATAAGCATATTTCAGGTAGTCTTGTCCTCTGTCCTCTGCAAAGGAGACGGGGATGGCATCTGCTAACCACTGTTCTTCAGAGATAACTCCTCCAGTTATTTACTGGTCTGGGTCTGCTTCATGGGTCCACACACCTCAGGACACTGAGGTTTTTATCTGGCAGCCATATCAGAGAGAGATTGGGACAGCAGAGCAGTCAGGGTTCTTTTTATGAAGTGTGTAGGATGGGATGGAGCAGGCCAAATTCCTAACATCTACCAGGTGTTGATGGGACTGGTGGAATCTGGTCATTCTGCTTATAAGTATGTCTGGTAGGAGAGGAGCTAAGACCACCTGCATTATCAGAGTTTTTGAAGCAGGGTGACTGACCTCTCTTGTCCTGCTAACTGTGTCCCATAGACCTTGGCTGATACAAGCCATTCTGTTGTGTCTTTTTAGGGTTAGTGTAGTAATTTTAATCTTCACATAGTTTGCTGTTTTAGTTTGTGTGTTTGTAAATAGATTGCATCTGGGTTTTCTGTCTGTATCTCCTGGGGCTGTTTATCATACAAATGACTCTGTACTCCCTAGTACTGCCCCTGTAGTGTCCCCCAGATGCGCTAATAATGGAGCCCAGCCAAAAGATTAAGCTTTGCCATTGACTTTCACAAGCTAAGGGTATGTCTACACTATGAAATTAGAATTTTATATAGAATACGATTTTATAGAAGTCAATCTGTAGAAAGCGATTTTATACAGTAGATTGTGTATGTCCCCTCTAAGCGCATTAAGTCGGCGGAGTGCGTCCTTAATACCATGGCTAGCATCAACTCATGGAGCGGTGCACTGTGGGTAGCTATCCCGCAGTCTCTGCTGCCCATTGGAATTCTGGGTTAAGCTCCCAATGCCTGATGGGGCAAAAACATTGTCGCGGGTGGTTTTGGGTACATGTTGTCAATCTCCCCACCCCACCCCCCTTCCCTCCGTGAAAGCAACGGCAGACAATCATTTCGCGCCTTTTTTACTGGGTTACCTGTGCAGACGCCATAGCACGGCAAGCATGGAGCCCGCTCAGCTCACCGCTGCTGTTGTGAGCATAGTAAATACCTCGCACATTATCCTGCAGTATGTGCAGAACCTGGTTAGGAGCCGCCAGCACGAGGACGATTGTGAGGAGGACATGGATACAGATGTTCCTGAAAGCACGGGATGTAGCAATTGGGACATCATGGTGGCAGTGGGGCAGGTTGATACAGTGGAACGCCGATTCTGGGCCCGGCAAACAAGCACAGACTGGTGGGACCGCATAGTGTTGCAGGTATGGGATGATTCCCAGTGGCTGTGAAACTTTCACATGCATAAGGCCACTTTCCTGGAACTTTGTGAGTTGCTTACCCCCGCCCTGAAGCGCAGGAATACCAAGATGAGAGCTGCCCTGACAGTTGAGAAGCGAGTGGCGATAGCGCCTGACTGCTACCGGTCAGTCGGGAATCAATTTGGAGTGGGCAAATCTACTGTGGGGGCTGCTGTGATCCAAGTAGCCAAGGCAATCACTAACCTTCTGCTAGCAAGGGTAGTGACTCTGGGAAATGTGCAGGTCATAGAGGATGGCTTTGTTGCAATGGGGTTCCCTAACTGGTGGGGCAATAGACGGAATGCATATCCCTATCTTGGCACTGGACCACCTTGCCAACCAGTACGTAAACCACAAGTGGTACTTCTCAATGGTGCTGCAAGCACTGGTAGATCACAAGGACATTTCACCGACATCAACGTGGGATGGCCGGGAAAGGTGGATGATGCTCGCATCTTTAGGAACTCTGGGCTGTTTGAACAGCTGCAAGAAGGGACTTACTTCCTGTGACGAAGTGGAACTGTTCTTAATGTTTCCTCTGAATACTGTATGGGTGCCTCAGTTTCCTATATGCATTTCTTAAGTCTCCAGTGTGCATAAATGGCCAACAATCTGTCTCCTAGCAACAAATGGCCAGGGCCCTTCCCCCCTGCAAGGGAATAGCTAAAGGTGAACAAAGAGATCAGGCGACCTCCTGGCCCAGGAAAGAGACAAAGGCCTGAAAGGAGGGGCTGGAGGGGGTTTCAGTTGGGAGCTGGCTGGGGACGAGGAGTGAGTGCAGACGTGGGTGTCTGGCTCGCTGGGCCCCAGAATGGACCCGGCTGAGGGATCCCGTTCTCTGTACCTACGAGCTCTGTTTTAGACCGTGTTCCTGTCATCTAATAAACCTCTGTTTTACTGGCTGGCTGAGAGTCACGTCTGACTGCGAAGTTGGGGGTGCATGCAGGACCCTCTGGCTTCCCCAGGACCCCGCCTGGACGGACTCGCTGTGGGAAGCGCACGGAGGGGCATATGCTGAATGCTGCAAGGTCAGACCCAGGAGGTGAAGCCGTGTGAGTTTCTTGCCTTGAAGACAGTCTGCTCCATGGGAGAGGAGGCTCCCCAAAGTCCTGACTGGCTTGTGGGGAGCAGTTCCAGAGCATCGCCCGGGGACTCCGTGACACTTCCCAGACCAGAAAATTACTGTTGGGGATGTTGAAATGCCAATAGTTATCCTTGGAGACCCAGCCTACCCCTTGCTTCCATGGCTCATGAAACCATACACAGGCAGCCTGGACAGTAGTAAGGAGCAGTTCAACTATAGGCTGAGCAAGTGCAGAAGGGTGGTAGAATGTGCCTTTGGACGTTTAAAAGCTCGCTGGCGCTGTTTGATGACTAGGTTAGACCTCAACGCAACCAATATTCCCATTGTTATTGCTGCTTGCTGTGTGCTCCATAATATCTGTGAGAGCAAGGGGGAGACGTTTATGGCGGGGTGGGAGGTTGAGGCAAATCGCCTGGCGGCCGATTTTGAGCAGCCAGACACCAGGGCGATTAGAAGAGCACAGCTAGGTGCACTGCGCATCAGAGAGGCTTTGAAAACCAGTTTCATGACTGGCCAGACTACGGTGTGACAGTTGTATGTGTTTCTTCTTGATGCTAACCTGTACCCTTTGTTGATTTTAATTCCCTGTAAGCCAACCACCCTCCCCTCTTTGATCACAGCTGGCAAAGGAAATAAAGTCACCATTGTTTTGAAACCATGCATTCTTTATTAATTAAAAAAAAGTGAGATAACTGACAACATAGCCCGGGTGGGGTGAGGGAGGAGGGAAGGACAAGGCCACATTGCTTATTGTAGCCACACTACAAATCAAAACTGTTTGAATGACAGCCTTCTGTTGCTTGGGCCATCCTCTGGAGTGGAGTGGCTGGGTGCCCAGAGCTTCTTCCCCCTTCCCCCCCCCCCGTGTTCTTGGGCGTCTGGGTGAGGAGGATATGGAACTTGGGGAGGAGGGCAGGTGGTTATACAGTGGATGCAGCGGTGGTCTATGCTCTTGTTGCCTTTCCTGCAGCTCCACCAAATGACTGAGCATGTCCGTTTGCTCCCCCTTTAGCCTCAGCATCGCCTCCTGCCTCTTCTCATCGTGCTCACTGTATGCTTTTCTGGCTTCTGTCACTGTATGCCTTCATGCATTCAGCTGTGCCCTATCAGTGCGGGAGGACTGCATGACCTCGAAAACATGTTATTGCGAGTGTGGGTTTTTTCGCTTTCTAATCTGCGATAACCTCGGGGACGGAGATGATAGGGGGAGCATAGAAACATTTGGACCTGCGGTGAGATAAAAAGGGAGAGTGGAATTTAAGATACATTTCTGAGAACAAAAGGGAGACTCTTTCACAGTGAATCAAACAATTCACAGCAGACAGCACATGTGCTTTAGGTATATGGTCGCATTTTGCCTTTTATATTGAGCGCCTGCCGGTATGGTGACACGTCACACACGGCTGGGCAACAGAATTCGGTTTCCAGGCAGCCATGGTAAGCCAAAGGGTACGCGGGGTTGGCTTCTTCCGTTTTCATAACATGTGGGAATGGTTTCAAACTGCAGCGCCCTCCTTTCCCATAGCAAGCAATGCCAGTTGGGTTTGCCATTTAAAAGGAGGGGCTGCGGTTTTCAGGCGGATGTGCAGCACACCCCTCCCCCCACCCCACCGCGTGGCTATTCTCAGGGATGATCCCTTTTAGCCAAGCGCAAACAGCCCAGCATGAACGGGGTCCTTTTACTGTTCCCTTACAAAAATTCCCCTATTTCAACCAGGTGACCATGAATATCATCACTTTCCTGAGGCTAACACAGAAAGATATAGACCGAATGTTGCTTGAATGCAACCAAAACCCAGGACCATTCACTGCCATGCTTTGTGCTGCAATGATTTCAGACTACCATGGAGAACGAAATAAGGCAGCCCTCCCCAGAAACCTTCTGCAAAGGCTTTCAGAGTGCCTCCAGGAGAGCTTCATGGAGATGTCCCTGGAGGATTCCCGCTCTATCCCCAGACACGTTAACAGACTTTTCCAGTAGCTGTACTGGCCGCGAATGCATCCCAAGTCTTCAGGGCAAATCAAACATTAAACCCAATTGCTTTTAAACCCTGTAGTGTAGTGACAAATGTGCACTCACCAGAGGTGCCTTCTCCACCTTCAGGGTCCGGAAACCTGCCTTGGGAGGGTATTGGCTCCAGGGTGATGAAAAGATCCTGGCTGCCAGAGAGAACGGATTCTCCGCTTGCCTGCTGCACATTCTCCTCCTCCTCCTCCTCTTCCTCATCCACAAAATCCTCCTCCCTGTTGCGTGAGACTCCCCCCTTGCAGGTTTCCACGGACAGTGGTGGGGTAGAGGTAGGGTCCCCCCCTAGAATGCCATGCAGCTGATCATAGAAGCGGCATGTATGGGGCTCTGACCCGGAGCGACCGTTTGCCTCCTTTGTCTTTTGGTAGGCTTGCCTAGCTCCTTAACTTTCACGCGGCACTGCTGTGTGTCCCTGTTGTAGCCTCTCTCCACCATGCCCTGTGCGATTTTGGTGCATATATTAGCATTTCTTCTTTTTGATCAGAGTTCGGCCTGCACAGATTCTTCTCCCCATACAGCAATCAGATCCAGTGTCTCCTGTTCAGTCCATGCTGGAACTCCTTTGCGATTCTGGGACTGCATGGTCACCTGTGCTGCTGAGCTCACCACTGTGACCAAACAGGAAATTAAATTCAAAATTTCCTGGGGCTTTTCCTGTGTACCTGGCTAGTGCATCAGAGTTGAAAGTGCTGTCCAGAGCAGTCACATTGGAGCACTCTGGGATAGCTCCCGGTGGCCAATACTGTCGAATTGCATCTGCAGTACCCCAAATTCGACCCATCAAGGTTGATTTTAGCGCTACTCCCCTCGCCAGGGAGGAGTACAGCAATCGATTTTAAGAGCCCCTTAGGTCAACGGAACTGGGTGGTTGTGTAGACGCATTGCTTATAAAATCGACCTACCACGGCTAAATTTGACCTAACCTCTTAGTGTAGACCAGGGCTAAGGCAAGTAAGAATCCTACCCATTGCTCATGAGTGAGCTCTCCCAGGGCCCTCCGTGTGTTATACCAAGAATGTGTTTGTGTCTTCCTGCCCTAATGCTGTCTGCTCAGTCCAAGAGAAGTCATCCCTATTACAACAGACCTTCTTGGCAAATAAGATAAAAATCACCTCCTGCTGCCCGACACACACACACACACACACACACACACACACACACACACACACACACACACACACACACACACACACACACACACACACACACACACACACACACACTCTCTCTCTCTCTCTCTCTCTCTCTCTCTCTCTCTCCATCTCCAAGGTAGGCTTCTCCCAGCCTTGGACAGTTCCCCTGGCCATTCTTCGTATTTATAGTCAAGGGAAAGTACTTTGGTTTTGCCATCCCTGAGTGATATAGTAGTTCTACAATCAAGCACCATGTCTTTTATTAGTTTCCTGGTGTTGGCTGGTAATCTAAACAAAGCACGATAATTTAACTGGAAAACTGGCTACAAGATGGGCACCTGGAGAAAAAAATGACCTTAGGAAATGGGGAATGTTTTAAAAGCAATCAACAGAATACTGTGGGGGAAGATGATATGAAATGAATTAGATCAGGGCAACATGTATGAGAAACCAACCAGGAAGGGGCTGAGGAAGGAGGGATAATAAAATATTTAAATATGTGGCAGACTTAGAATATATGATAGTGTGATGTGATCTAAAGAAAAACTATTCTAGAAATAATTCAGAAATATTTAAAAAAAAACTTAATGTGGACTTTTTAAAATCTGTAAGGCCAGGTTCTTTAATTACCAGAAGTCCAACTGTACAGGACTCAGAGGAAGAGGGGAAACTACAACAGATACATTTTTTAAACCTTTAAAATTTGTCTAAAATAGCCTTTATTTTTTACAAAAAAAAAAAAGGCAAATATTCAAAGTCTGATATCTCAGGATCTTTCAGGTCTAAAACCAATTTCTGTGTTCCTCATTGGGAAGGTGAGAAAATCTCCGCTTTCATAGGAGAGAAAGTCAGTTTCCAAACCTGAAAAGTAGCAAAATATTTGAATTTAGCCTGTCCTATATTTTAGTCCAGTGTAATTTTGAGAAGTGAATTTGGGGGAGAAAGGAGGAAATGTTTCTTTGTCAGGTTGATTGCATTTTTAAATGTTTGCAGTTTCAAGCTGCTCATAGGCTTGGAATGCTAGAATAAGTCCCAGAAGAGATGGATTAGTGAGCAGAGGGCAGGTGTAATGGCCAAAGGTTCGTGATAAATGCAATTTGTCATATTATTCTGTTGCAAAGATATCCCCACATGCATTGTTTATGTGTAATCGTGTGTGTGTATATTTGTGTATGGGTATAATAGAGTGGTGTGTGTGTGTGTGTGTATGTATATCACTTTGGGATCCTTCTGGGTGAAAGTTGCTTATATAAGTGTAAGACACTGTTTTCATTACTGGTTTTACTGCAGTAATCCTCCATTATTTCCCGGCTATCCAGACCTTATGACAGTTTGTATTGTGTTGTCATCTGCATGAGAAGGCTGTTTATGAGATGTTGGGGACCAATGAGAATGGACCCCCATCTCCAGCAGAGTGTTCTTTTCTAATTAAATTGTCACTAGAAGGAACATCCGGAGCAGCAGTTTTCATTTTGGATTGGAGGCAAAACATTATGAGTTTTTGTCATTTGATTAAAAAGTTACTTAACCTTTAAATTGCTACAGATGTAAAGATGGCTCTGAGTTTCCAATGTAATCGCCTCAAAGTTAAAATCAGGAAAATCTTTGTGTAATGAAACCCATATGTCATAGTGAAAGGATGCAAAGTGCTGGCAGAGTGGGCTGCTCTAGCAGGAGATTCTGCACCCAATCTTGTTAGCCAGGGCTGCTTTTGGTAATCCCTCATCTCCTCACTTGTAAGAAATCAATCTGTACCACTGAATCTTTTCAGCCAGCAGCCACAAAATTTACTGCAGGAGGCAGTTTGGGGACAGTTGTAGTAGAACAGGAGCACAAGGCAACAAGGCTAAATGCAGGATTGAGGGATTGAAGTTCTAAAGAAGAGATTATATTAAACCTAACTCCACCCTCTGAGCAAGTGGAAATCACAGCTTCCCTTTTCCGCCCTGACCTCTCCTGTCCAATACATGCTCTGAGATCCACCTCTTCCAAGGCAGAAAATTTAATTCCTGGTTCAGGGGTCCCCATTATTTACAGCAGTCTGATGCCAGTGTTTTATGCAGTCTGAGGAAATGGAGGATCTGTTTAAGCACTCGACTTTTATTGTAACCCAGGCTGATAACATCTTTAAAAGGTGTTTTTCTGTGGTCTTCAATACCCACCCCCCCTTCCCCACCTAACTGAGGAGATTAATTTGTAACCAGGCTATTGCGATCGTATCCATTGTTGATTTTCTATTGTAGTGATAGATGCACAGCATAGGAAGGGTTGTAAATTGTGACTTGACATGGAGATTCATGTTTCTATTTTATGCTGCACAGACTCTGTGGTGTCTGTTTGCTGGTACAATGAAACCTGCGCTAAGACCCCACCTCCATTAGACAAGTGCCTGGTTTAAGCAACCATTTTAAATTATCCCAAAGGCTTCCAGTACATTTTTTGTTCAGCCTTTTAATTAAAAGATCCACCACCTCTGTCTACTAGGCAACTGGCGTCTGCTGTTCCCTTGGCTTAAGATAGGTTTTACGGTCTTTCTCTTTAACATAGAGGTGGACTGCAATCGCTTTTAGAACATAGAGGTGGTTTCTTCATTCTCCAGCTTCTGCAGAAACCCAAACGACTCCAAGATGCCCACCTGGAAATGCTATTCCCATCATAAAGAATTTGTTTAACCAGGAGCTGGGTAGACAGAGCACTTTTATTATTGGAGACTTTTTTATGGAACACTCATGTTCAGGAAAGACTCCAAAGCAGATTTTAAAAAAGGGACCAAGGAAGGAATAGCGAAGACATTTGAATGCAGAACCCTGTAATCTGGATCTGTCCTGTGTTTACCAGCAATACACTGACCTGTGATTCTTGGGAAGATCAGACAGGCAGAGCAGGGAAAACAAGATTATAAATATTTGTGTAAACTTGCCTTTACAGTATGGCTGGGATTTGTTTGCATTATGGGGATGTATTTCATGGCAATCTCTATACATATACAAACATGTGGGGCCCTCTCTTAGTTTGGTGTCATACCTTTAAAAATAGAGCCCTGACACAGCCCGTGTGCGGAGAAGAGAAATACAGAATAGCAGAAGGCTGCCTCCTGCTCCTAATGGGATTTTGTAGCAGCATGTGCGAGTTTGTTTCAGAAGTCAGAAATGAACAGATGTTGGTATAAATTACCTCTGTGTCTGATGTCTTGCAAATTAAAAGCGCGGTTGGCATCACTAAACAATTTCACCAGGTTGGGCGGGGGGAGAGCGGGCGGTGATTATTGTAGCAGGTCGGTAAGAATCTTAAGCTACAGCAGAGTAGGATAGCAAGGATAAAGGAATGAAGAATAAAATGAGAGGTCTGTGAATTAATCAGAAATGTTAACATCTCCGATGACAAGTGAACAGGAGGGCACGTGCTCTGGAGCAACCCCCAACCCACAGTAATTTCACTCAGAGCACAGACGGAGTCTATGCTCACTGCTTGATTTATAGGGTGCAACCCTCTTTGGGGGAACGGAATTGTCATACATACGTATATCTCCTATATGGGTCTGATTTTTAGGAAATCTTGCCACTCTATCAGCTGAGAATGCTGTAGCTGGATTTTGTGCTTTCTCCACAATAGCATTTTACAACGCTGCACTGTTAGATAGTGTGAAGCATGGCAGTGTCAGGGAGCTGTTTGCATTGAGGAGTCTGTTTCAAACTGAAACCTCTAGAAAACTCACATTTTTATTAATCACATTCTTGGTTTGTTTATAACAATATAGTTCTGAACCAAAAAATCCAAACCACCCTCTGCCCTTCTCCAGCTCCTTCCATCCGGGAGTCTCAGAGCACTTTATTGGTATTAACACCTTGGGAGGCAGACAGATATTTTTATTATTACACCCATTTTGTAGGTGGGGAAATCGAGGAACAAAAGGAGTAAATGGTTTCCTGGGCTCACAAAATGAATCAAGGGCAGGGCTGGGAATAGATCCCAGATTTCCTGAAGCCCAGTCCAGTTCTTTAGACAAAGGACTGTTCTTCAGTATAATGGGAGTATCCTGTGTATTCTACAATTCCTCAGCCATGGAACCTGCCATAGAGTTCATCCTTTTTCTTGGAATTGTGCTCCAGAATCCATGTTTACATTTAAAAAAAGAAATTTCTAGCCATCATGATTGAAAACATGAACCAGTGTCACTGATGCAGTAATGTCTGCCTGAGTCTGCAGGCAGCCTGAAACAAAAGCTCTGATAGCTGAGATGTGTCCCATTCATTTCAACAGGGTGTTGACTCTGAAACCTAATCATGCCAATTTATCTGCCAGCATTAGCTATTTCACTGTTGACTGTTTTAGCAGAAACATCCAGCTACTGGACACAGCTTCTTCAGGTAGGGAAGTAGAGATCGGTAGTTTAGGGAATTGAGGATGGCATCTGAGGTCTTTCAATGGTAGGGCATGAGTTCTAATCAGCCAGGTGAGTAGTGACCAAATGTCTTTGCCTGATGATGGGTGTTTAGTAGCTTATGTGAAATGAGTCAGGTTTTAGTTCAGTTCCTACAGGCGTTATTTGTCATTTTTGCTGTTCCTCTCAGTAGAGAGGTCAAGAACTATGAATGGACCTTATAACAACTAAAATCCCATCTCATCCCTTGAGAGCGCTCTCCAGGTTTGGTGTAGGAAACTTGTACTGCTCCTGTACCTGTTCTGTGAATAAAAGACTCCATGTTCCCTGGGCTGTCAGTCAGGAACCTTTCACCAGCACAAACCTTACTAAAGCCTTTATTTAAAATTGCTGAAAAGGTGAGGAAACCCGTCTATCCAGGGCTCGATCACTAATCATGCTGTCTATATTTTGTATTGTGATTGTGGGACAAAGATTGTATTAGGGTGGCTCTGCCAGAGCCTATGGGCTCACAAGTCAGAAATGTTTTGTGCAGGAAAGTGGCTGTATAAACTCTGCTGTAATACAGCAACCAGAGATTGATGGTGCCAAGAGTGAGAGAGAGACATATAAACCTTGCCTTGCTGTATTTAATATCTAGGAACTGACAATGCAAAGAGAGAAGACCAAAGCTCTATAAACTCTACTTTATTATACCATCCATAGATGAACTGCATTGAGGGAATATAAACCCCATTATATTGCAGCATCCAGGGAGTAGCACTGCCAAGGGAGAGAGAAAATGCTGTCTAATTTCTGTTTAAGATCATAAGTATCCAGGGACCAGTAATCCTGAAATGGAGAGAGACAGAGCTCCATAATCTCTGATGGATTTTAGCATCCAGGAACAATTGCCCTGAGACAGAGCGATGGAGCTCCGGGTTACACCATTCAAAGATTGATAGTGCAAAGACAGAGGGAGATCTTGCATGACCATGAGGCTATCCACAATAGGAATAGAAAGTGTAGATTGTATGTAATGAGACAGGCCATGGGAATTATTGCTGAGCTTTGAAGTTTCCAATGTGTGGCCTATGTTTCCAGGCTGTCAGGAATTCAAGGTGCAGTTCAGATTTAGCTTTTCATTTAAAAAAATTCTTAGCTATGTGTTAGCACCAGTGCACAGTTCTAAATGAATTTCTGTCCTGTGATTAACTATTATAAATGATCCTGCTCTGTTTGTTTGACATTAATCTTTTTTTCCCTTGTGATTTCAGCTAGAGAAATGACTCGAGGGAAGTTCCTCAACATCCTGGAGAAACCCAAGAAGTAGCTGCTGTTACTGGAACTCCGGCAAAAATATCCCTGTCTGGATCATCTCACCCCTCACTGCAGATCCAGCTGAACACTATGATTTCCTAAAGAGAAGGATAAAGCTCTTGGCTCTAGAACTACAGAAGCAAACCTCTCTACTGCTTCCACAGCTCTTCTCCTTACTGACGAGCAGCATTCCAGACATTGCTCACAATGATTGTCAGTAGTTCCATCAGCACTGAGACTTCATCCAACCTTTTCGGCACCCGATTGCCAGGAAAACTCAACCCTAGCATGCTGTGGCAAAGTTATGCAGCAATCTTTCTATAAACCATTCAAAGCAGTACATCCCCAGTGGCCTCACTCAGTTGCTCTCAGTGGTGGCATCTATTAAACCAGAGTCTTTGTGATGCTGGCCAGTACCTCTTGGTGATGCATTGACTCTTCCATGTGTCTCTCTTGCCTTAGGAATAGTGAGTCCATGTGTGTAATTTACGTGCTGAAAGCACCATTGCAGTGCTGGTTATAAGCAGGGTTCTGGATGAAGACTGACAGTTCTAGGATTGGTTAGTCCTGGATCTGCACAATCGTACCCTGCTTACAAGGCAGGTGGAACTTGTTCTGTGTACTAGATTCACATTACTCACACCCTTCAGAGGAGGATGTCCTGCAATCAAGGGAAGTCCTTCAATCCTGTCTATACTATTCTGCTCTTCATTCCACAAATACTTGCATCAGGTGCTATGTGTACAGGGAGCTCCATCTCAGTGCTAAACATTTGTGTGTTCTCTTGTTAAACCTAGACCGATGAACCATAGGGAGTGAATGAGAAAGGGTGGCTATTACTGTATCATGAAAGAAAATATCCCTGTGGGAACTTCTGCCAGGATACAAACAGATCTATCAGCCCACTTTGCAAATCCAGCTCAGTGAGAGTCCGGCTGAGGTACTGGAGGAAGATACAGGGTTGAAGGGCAATAATGTTTTCAATTATAGAGAGCTTCAAGGTGGAGCGACTGTCTTGTTCACACCCCCGTGGGGATAATCTTCATAAACAGCATCTGCATGCTTACACTTGAAAATAGAATTCTGATGTTTTCCCACATTATTAGAAAACAGCCGCCCCGGAACTTGCTTCACCTGCAAACGTGGAATGTGCACCCCATTAAGGGGAGAATTGTACTGTAAGCTAGTATCCTCCTGTTCAGATTGGGTCTCATTCATCTGGTACTGGAGTACTTTTTAGTGCCTTGAGGCCCATCTGGTACTGGAGTACCTTTTAGTGCCTTTCCTCTTTCAACATGCTGCTGTGTATCAGTCTTGTGTTTTCAGATTTTATTTTTCTCTATAAGGTTGACACAACTCTTATTTCACTCTGTTTTCTTTTGCCCAGTAAAATTACGTATTCTAGAGTTAACAAACTGGTCGTTCCTCAGGGCTAAAAAATAGTTCTAAAGTGTTGGTCCAAGAGCAGTTTTCTCTCTTTGTTCAAACAGTTTCATACACATTTTAGCATGTGTGCCCTTTAAGTTTAGTCATTCTCCAATTTGCAATTGGCTGTGAGGTGTGAACTGAATCGGGGCTGTACTTGTACAACATCATATTAATGGACTGTCCTTGAAGCATTCCATTCTTCTGTCTTGGGGTGGACTCTGCTTTTAGGCCCCGTGTGCATTAGTGAGGAGCAGATCTCTGCTTGGGAGCAGACTTCTGATTTTTTACTAAAATTTTTAAAGCCTTTCCATCTTCAGTCTGTGGGTGCCTCCATTTTGTCAATCAGAACTAGGCTAAATTGGGAAAGCTCCTCTTCACTAAGCTTGCACAGTTAAGACCTTGTTCTGCAAAGACTTACTCAAATGCTTAACTTTGAGCATGTGAGCAGTCTGATTGAACTCAGTGGGGATGTACTCATATGCTTGTCTTTGGAGAATTGAGACTTAACAAAGCAGCTGCATCTCTTGAAAGGAGGGGCAATAGGATAGTAGGAGATGCAGAGAAACTGAGAGTGGGGAGTCAGAGACAGGAAAGGGACTTGCTTAGTTGCTGGTCAGAATGGACATAGATGTAGCTTTGAAAGTATTAATTTAAATTATATGTTTGTTGGAAAATATTAACATTTGTATGTCTAGTTTGGATGTGTTCTGTATATATGGAATGTGTGGCCCAAAAGTGACTGTTGTGAATTTTGGTTCTTTGTTGCATGTTATGGAGGTCTGCCACTCCAACGCATGAGGTGTTTGGGAAGCTGAGAAGTATAGAGGTAGACCCCGGAAGTTTGCCACGAATCTGAATGCCTATTTTATGATCTGGCTGGTAAAATATCTCAGACTTCAAGTAGTTGGTACCATAGCATGTAAAAAATCCTTTCTTTTACCCTCACTCTGTGCAGCAGTACTTGTCTTCTAGCTATGGGGCAGCATGTGATATATGCTTTAGATTCAAGATATTTATTGGTTGTGTACTTGTCATGTATAGAGATGAATCAGTGGTTTTTTTTATTGGTAGTATTTACATGTATTTTTGTGTGTTAGCCAGAAGATTGTAATCTGTCTGTCTGTTGCTCTGTGTTCTTATAATAAACAAGTGCAACGCTTACAGAATGGTATGAGTTTTCTTGAAACAGCCCTGTGAAATGTGGAAACTGTGACCAACCACCTAGGAAATGTTCCTTAGCAACAGGTTCTCCACCATTAAAGTTTAATAGTAAGGCACTTTTCTGCATCCCACTATATCAGTTTGTGACCAGCAGGCGTTACCTCCTCATTGATAAATAAGTGGCAACAGCCAAAAAGAACTAAGAATTTTTAGCAGCCTTCACAAGCTCCGTTTCTTTCTGCTGTGATGTTCTTCCCAATTATGGGACAGTTACAGAGCAGCAACTGTGTTTGCAATGTTTGCAACTGTGTGTGTGTGAGTGTGAGATTTTTATTTTTTAATGAAAAATATCAAAAACAGTGAAGAAAAGGAAGAATAAAGGCAGAATTAGGAGGGAAAGGAAAATCAAAACTTGATTGCATTATCCCAGGGTCGTCATTATCCCAGGGATGCATTACTTGCATCCGACGAAGTGGGCATTCACCCACGAAAGCTTATGCTCCAATACATCTGTTAGTCTTAAAGATACCACAGGACTCTCTGTTGCTTACTTGATAGGGCATTGTCATGTGTCTTACCTTCCCCAGTACATTCAAATGTTAGTCTAAAATCCACAGAAATAAAGCTAATAAGTCTTCACATATGTACTGTGCCTTTTAAATGTCAATATTTTATTAATCCCATTCTATTAGTCCTCTAGCCCTAGAATCATTCAACTTTCAACACAGAAGCATGAGGTGCTGTGCTGTTTGTGCAGCTGAAAGAAATACTTGTTCCAGAGAATCCATGGGCTCCTATGAATTAGATAAAAGAATAGAAAGAGCCAGAGTTAATGGGAGAGAGGAATTATGTGCCACTTCAAAGCGTATAATTTTGGAACAGTTCCACAACATACTCCTCTACCCCGATATAACGCTGTCCTTGGGAGCCAAAAAATCTTACCACGTTATAGGTGAAACCTCGTTATATCGAACTTGCTTTGATCCACCGGAGTGCACAGCCCCGCCCCCCCGGAGCACTGCTTTACTGCGTTATATCCGAATTTGTGTTATATCAGGTCGCGTTATATCGGGGTAGAGGTGTACATGTATATAGCTCCTAGATTCCACCTCTCATTGCCAGTATTTTCCTTTATTACTACTTCATTCATGAGGGACAGGGACTGTATGTTTATACCTGATTAATTAGATTAAGAAATTTCCTAATCTGCATCAATGTCTTAACCACCTCTTCTCAAAATGGGAGTATAATTTTAATGTAGGTATCTGCTCCAAGAAGGAGTTCTGTAGCTGTCATACGTTAGGCCTGTGTCATAAATAAGTTAGTTTGGTCAAAATGTCTCAATATTGGATCACTCATTGGTTCTTCATCTGTCTGGAAAGGACAGCATTTCAGCAAGAAGTTCAGTGAACATCCTCAGCAAACAATACGGTGCCCAACACAGTTGGTCCCTCAAAAACTCAACAGTCATCTTCTCAAGATGGGGCTGTTAACAAATTGCCACAAATGGAGGGGGGAAGTCTTCAATTTTGATCTAGAAGCAAGAGGCCCTCACTTCAGTGAACAATGCATACCTTCACTCGTGGGAGGAGCTCCTCATAAACATTTGCAAAGCCACCCCATTATCCTACTTAAGACTCTCCTTTGGAATGGTGCCTACAAAAACTTAAGTTAGGCAACTGGTTTTCAGAAAACACTGCCTGTCATGCTGACCAGCATTGTCTTGCTGTTCCCTTGTGCATCTCATGTCTCTGTCTGTCTGTATCCACATTGTCTTTTGTCTTCTACTTCAACTGTAAGCTCTTGGGGGTAGTATTTGAAAAGTGCCTAGCACAATGGAGTCCTGATCCATGACTGGGACTCCTAGGTGCTACAATAGTACAAATAACTAGTATAATACATTGGATTCAGGCATTCCTGTCTTTCCCCTGCCGCCTCTCAATCTGAGTATCATTACTAAAATTAGACAGGACAAGGTTCAGGCAATGATAGTTTTGACTTACTTCCTCTCCAAGAAGCTATCACAGGTTCATGATTAATCCGTCCATTTGGGATTCTGGTAGTATGAATACTGGACTGTTAATAATCTCTCTGAATTTAAGTATTCCCTAGAGTTTTAAGAGAATTTCTTGGAGAGAAGGGAGCATTCAACAATAAGAATGTATACAAGGGAATGGAGAAGAGTCTTGCTTGTATTTTTCTAGTTCTATTACAATCTATGGTGTATTCAGAATGACCAATTTGGGGCTATTTCAGACAGTCTGGGTTATCCTTGAGTTCTGTTAAGATCCGATTGACTGCCATCTCTGCTTACTATCTTCTAGATTTTTGAAAGGATTGATCCATATCTTTCCATCCATTTGAGATCCACCACCTTCTAGGGACTTGAAATTCGTACTTATGAAGCCAATGGAATCACTGTTGAGATTCTGGGAGAATACTCTTCATGCTATTGATTCTTGAAGATTTCATTCCTCTCCTATGTTGGATTCCAAGTTCAATACTCTTCCAAAATCTTTAATAAATGCTCCACAAACCCACATACTTTTTGAGGATTGTTACTGCTATTTAATCTCTCAAGAACTGGGATCCATGTTGATCATACTCAAAGGAGAAAGAGAGGTTACTTACCAGTAACTCTACTTCATGTAGATTGTCTGTTCCGATTTACATTTAACTCCCTCTATCCTCTTCTTCTTTGCTAAGGATTCTGAAAAAGTGAAAGGAAGTGATGGAGGCTTGGAATCACTCTCATGTACATCCTTGGGGCTAAATATTAAGTGCCATAAGGGGCCAGTCATGTAGCTCCAATGGCTATCGCTTCCTAGAGAGTTCTGACTGGATGCTGTAGGATACGCAAGTATTCCAAGAATGACTGTCTACTTAAGTAACCTTTTCTCTATTATTGGCCATCGATTACTCCTTGTTGGCATGTTGGCAGAGAACTAGTGTGGAGTTCATTGTGCCCTTTGCAGAGTAGGCTTCTAGATCAAAACAAATCAAGGCCAAAGGTTTGTAGTAGAAACCTCTTTCTCAAGCACTTCCTGGATATTTGAAAAGCATTTGTCATCTATCTATACAACACTTACTGACCTCTTCCTAAGCATGTGTGTAGGCTAAATTGTTGAAATAAGAAAATGCTTATAAATAGTTTGCTCCTTATAAGTAGTTAATGAGGAGCTTGGGCTTTCCTTTGCTGTCCTAGAAATTTGTGTCCCTCTAACCCCCTAGAGGAAAGCTGGACTCTTCTGCTGAATTACCCTAGGTACTAGCACTAACACCCTATTTCAGATTCAGGGTACGTACTGTTCTATCATGCTGGCAAGTAGATCCAATTAGCTCAACCATGATATAAGGGGTGTGTACGTGTCTCTTTGGGTTCAGAGGAGATTGTGGAAGGAAACTCTAAGAACATCCAGGTTCAAGGAGGAAGTTTGGGCTGAGATTTATACTGTTATTGTTTCAGTTACTCCAGGAAGTGGGTAACTTTGTGTCCCTCTTCTGATGAACCAGTTAGTTACAAAGCTGGTTTAATAGCCACTGATCAGTTTTACTTCTTTCCCTTGGAGCTGGAGCCATGAACCTTCATAGACTCATAGACTTTAAGGTCAGAAGGGACCATTATGGTCATCTAGTCTGACCTCCCGCATGATGCAGGCCACAAAAGCTGACCCACCCACTTTCCCTTAACTCAGCTGTTGAAGTCTCCAGATCGTGATTTAAAGACTTCAAGTCGCAGAGAATCCTCCAGCTTGCGACCCCTGCCCTATGCTGCGGAGGCAGGCGAAAAACCTCCAGGGCCTCTGCCAATCTACCCTGGAGGAAAATTCCTTCCCGACCCCAAATATGGCGATCAGTAGAACCCCGAGCATACAGGCAAGAATCTCCAGCCGGACCCTCATTTTACCAGCGATGGCACGTTATTGCCTAATTGACTAAAATCACGTTATCCCATCAAACCATTCCCTCCATGAACTTATCTAGCCTAATCTTGAAGCCAGGGAGGTCTTTTGCCCCCACCGTTTCCCTCGGAAGGCTGTTCCAAAATTTCACCCCTCTGACGGTTAGAAACCTTCGTCTAATTTCAAGCCTAAACTTCCCCACGGCCAGTATTCACTGAGTGAATGTACTACTATGGAAATCCTAGTCTTGAACATTTGTGGGCAGCCGAAAACTGCCATTTTCTGAGTTTTATCCTTTACATTTCTTCAGGTGTTTTTTTTTTTTTTTAAACACAAAAAACTGGGTCTGATCCTGCAAACCCCTTTTTCACCTGATTAGTCTCACTAATGCTTGAGGTTGTAGGGAGGACTTTGAATAATCTGTGATTTTTAGGAAATGTCACACACCAAACTTTCCATACTAGTCCCTATTTTACATTTTCCAGGCTATCTCTGCAATGAAGAGAGTTAAAGACTAGAGGTGAAATCCTGGCCTCATTGACTTTAATGGCAAAACTTCCATTGAATTCAGAAGGGCCAGAATTTCACCCTACCTTTTTAAAAATGAAAGCTGAAATTAGCCTTGATATTTTAGATCTCAAAAAACCAAGGTGAGGGAAAGCATATGGCTGAGGTTTTCATGGACCCTAATGGCCTGGTCTGGGGCTTCGGGATCCTTTGAGATAAAAGGCACTTTAGAGATGTAAGGGTATTCTCACCTGTAGGTCACTGTGGGAGCCCAGGCACGCATATACCTCAGTAACTTTTGTATTTCTTATAAATAAGGCTATGTTTATGTCACGGAGGTCATGGATCCATGACTTCCAGAGACCTCTGTGACATTCTCTGCTTCAGCCCCAGAGTCTGCGGGACGGGAGCTGGCAGCCAGTGGGGCCCTGGCAGGATTCCAGCAATGGGGGCCTCCTGCAAGGTTCCAGAGACAGGTGACAGCCTCGTGCAGGGGAGGGGGAAGGGGACGTCTCAGGCGAGCGGCTGGGGGTGTCCCATTTTCTCTTTGGGAAATATGGCCACCCTGCAGCTTCCAGCTGCCACGGGTAGAGGGGGAACTCCACAGCTCCCAGCCACCAGGATGGCGGGAGAAACCATGGAGCCGCAGCAGCAAAATTCTCAGACAGGTCACGGCTTCCATGAATTTTTGTTTATTGCCCCCGACCTGTCTCTGACTTTTACTAAAAATAACCATGACAAAATCTTAGCCTTACTTATAAACAAGTCTAATGCTAAAATGGACACAAATGAGGAAATTCAAAATCTAAGATTCCCATTGCAATATGAACCCAACCGCAGCTTTCAATATTTAAAAAAAAACACCTTTTAATAGCATAACCCCACACTCTATATTCTTTGTCATATGTGCAATATGACCAAGTTACATATAACATAAGTATTTGCCAATGGAATTCTCAGCAGGAAAGCTCTTTACTTCATTAAAAATCAGTAATTTCGGAGGATAGACTTGACTTTGTTCATCACAACCCTCTTTGCAGAACAGCTGACCCCAGGCAGCTGAGTCTCACACAGAATGGGTGTTTCCTTGTTAGGTTTGTGTTGTTGATCTCTGACTTTCATGTTGACTCCTAGAACACAGATCACTAACCAGTGAAGTCTTGTATATTCTCTGCCTGTCCCTATTACAGACAGCTTGGCAAGGGAAAAGAAGAGAGAGTCTGAAACACCTTATTAATCACCGATCAAGGAAGTGGGCAATATGAATGACCTCAGACCCTTTTTATTGACAAGATCTCTGCAGAGAGGAAGTACTTGACTTGACTGTGGATAGTGAATCAGGATCACTGTAGTAATTATGCAGTTATGTGTTAATGTGGGTTAATGCAATCTTAGGATTCTCCAATCTCCCCACCGCCAAACACACACATAGCACTATCTAATTGTCCAGGTGCATTATTGGGGTCTTACACCTTATTCTGAAGCATCAAGTATTTGCTACTTCTGAGGGCAGGGTTATTCTTGCTATTAATATTTATTTATATTGTAATGGACCCCAAGGTGTGGTAGGTGCTATGCAAACATTTAGAAGGTGGCACAGGAGGCAGCAAATAGAGCTAAAAACAGGCGAGTTTGTAAGGGGAATTTGGGGAGGGGATGTGTGGTGATTTTGTATTTGTGTGTGTGTGTTTTCCTTCTTGACAGGAGTTTAGGAGGGAAGGCTGTGACATCTGCAGCAGTGGTAGTAACCCGAGGAATGGAAGAGACGATGAAGATGACTGGATGTGCAAGATGCAGGATGTACGTTATCCTGGAGAAGGTATCTGACAGGTGCTCTATTTGTGTGAAGTGCCGCCTAATACATCTGATGGAAGAGAAGATCCGAGATTTGGAGATGCAGCTAGAAACTGGCAGAATTTCGAAGGGTATTGGAGTCAAGGATGGAGGGAAGGTGAGAGGAGACTGAAACGAAACCACAAGACTTACAGATGCAATCTGGACCAAAGAACTGAGAGGGTAGACTGCTGGATGAAGAAAGTGGCCAGGGGAAGCATGTGACTACAAGGAGACGGCAGAGGAAAAGACCGGCTAGTGATGGCGAAATAGAGCTGAGGAACACGTTTGTTGAGTTGGAAAATGAAGGGGAGAGGGGCAGGCTATACCAGAAGATGGGAGAGTATGGTAGAAGAGAGGAGCGGCTAATCCTACATGAAGAGAGCCAGAGTTTAGAGCCCCAGGAGGATAAGAGATGTCTTGCAGAAGATTGCAAGTGAGAACTGAAGACAAGAAGACTTGAGTCCAGGAAGAATAGAAGAGGGGAGGCCAGATAATCACGCCAACCCCAGGAAGAGGCAGGTCTGTGTGACTGGAAACTCCCTACTAAGAACAGCAGACAGGCCTCCCACCAGAGCTGAACTGGAGAACAGAAGGATGTGCTGTCTGCTGGGAATTAAGATACGGGATGTGAGGCTGAAGAGGATCCTAATGGGAGCATGAAAGAATCCACCGATTGTCCTTCATGTGGAAACAAATGATATGGCTAGATTCTCACTGCGACACACAAGGAAGTCTATGACAGGCTGGGGAAGTATTGGTAAGTAGTGGGGACTTCACAGAAGAACTGGTTGTAGAGGACAACCTTGGTTTGATGATGAGTTAATTCAGTTTAAATTAAATGGAAGGATAAACAAAACTAGTCTACAACTAGAGTCCTTGATTTCAAAAGGGAAACTTAAAAAAATTAAGGGAAATAATTAGGGAAGTGGAATGGACTGAATCAAGGATCTTATTGTGGAGAAGACTTGTAATTAATTTCTTCAACTTTGACTTAAAGTATCTGAAGCTTGCACCTCAAGAATATAAGAACATAAGAACGGCCATACTGGGTCAGACCAGAGGTCCATCTAGTCCAGTATCCTGTCTTCCAACAGTGGCTAATGCCAGGTGCCCCACAGGGAATGAACAGAACAGGTAATCATCAAGTGATCCATCCCCTATTGCCCATTCACAGCTTCTGGCAAGAGGAAAAGATTTGTAGGGAAGGATTGCAGACCAAACTGAATGAACAAGCATCTCAAACAGGTTAGTAAGAGAAAGCAGAAAGCTTTCTTTGCTTCCATCCCTTCTTCCATTCCTTGTAGGCTATCTCTTGGAAGTCAGAAAGTATAGGGAAAAAGTGAAAACTGACAAAAGTCAAACAGAATTGGACCTAGCAAAGAAAATTAAAATAGTAAAAGGTTCTGTAGCCATACAAGGAGAAAGAAAACAAGGAAAAAACTGGAGCCACTAAACACTGAGGATGGGGTGGAGATAAAAAATAATCTAGGTGTGGCCCAATACCTAAATGAATACTTTGCTTTAGTTTTTATTAAGGGTAATGAGGAGCATGGGGGCAGTGGCAGGGTGGCTAATATGAACAAGGATATGGAAGTAAAAATTACCACATCTGAGGTGAAAGCCAAACTCAAACAGCTTAATGGGACCAAATTGTGGGGCCTGCTAATCTCCATCCAAGAATATTAAAGGAACTGGCATGTGAAATTTTAATATAAATAACAAGGATTTTAATAAAAAGAACAGGAGTACTTGTGGCACCTTAGAGACTAACAAATTTATTTGAGCATAAATCCGTAAACTATGGGGTTATACCCTTTGACCAGAGGATTGCAAATACAGTACCTATATTTAAGAAGGGTGAGGGGAGTGATCTGGGAAACTACAGGCCTGTTAGTTTGACC
This sequence comes from Emys orbicularis, assembly GCF_028017835.1. NCBI lineage: Eukaryota > Metazoa > Chordata > Testudines > Emydidae > Emys > Emys orbicularis. The sequence continues at coordinate 44,940,741 of NC_088686.1, read as the reverse complement.
TCAATTTTATGTAAGGTCTTAGAACAAATTTTGAAAGAGAGAGTAGTTAAGGCTATGGAAGTAAATAGTAATTGGGATAAAATACAAGATGGTTTCACAAAAGGTCAGTCATGCCAGACTAACCTCCCTTTGAGAAGATAACTGATTTTCTAGACAAAGGAAATGCAGTAGATATAATCTACCTGGAGTTCAGTAAAGCATCTGATCGATTTCCACATGGGAAATTATTAGTTAAATTGGAGAAGATGGGAATTAATATGAGGATCAAAAGGCAGGTAAGGAAGTGGTTAAAGGGGAGATTACAACAGGTCATGCTGAAAGGTGAACTGTCTGACTGGAGGGAGATTACTAGTGGAGTTCCTCAAATAAGATTCGTCCCAAAACCAATCCTTAACATTTTCATTCATGACCTTGATACAAAAAGTGGGTGTGCGCTAATAAAATTTGCGGATGACACAAAGTTGGGAGGTATTGCCAATACAGAGGAGGACTGGAATATCATACAAGATCGGATGACCTTGAAAGCTGGAGTAATAGAAATGGGATGAAATTTTATAGTGCAAAGTGAAACATCATGCACTTAAGGACTAATAACAAGAATTTTTGCTATAAGCTGTGGATGTATCAGTTGGAAGTGGCAGAGGAGGAGAAAGGCCTAGGCATATTGGTTGATCACAGGATGACTATGAGCTGCCAATGTGATGTGACCATGAAAAAGGCTAATGCAATCCTAGGCTGCATCAGGCAAGGTATTGCCAGTAGAGATAGGGAATTGTTATTGCCATTATACAAGGCACTGGTGAGACCTCATCTAGAATACTGTGTGCACCCTTGGTCTCCTTTGTTTCAGAAGGATTAATTCAAACTGGAACAGGTACAGAAAAGGGATATTAGAATGATAATAGGAATGGAGAACCTGCCTTACTAGAGGAGACTTAAGGAGCTTCGCTTGTTTATCCTAACAAAGGCTAAGGGGGGATATGATTGCTCTCTATAAATACATCAGAGGGTTAAACACCATGGAGGGAGAGGAGTTAAGTTAAAGGCCAATGTTGGCACAAGAACAAATGGATATAAACCAGCCATCAACACGTTTAGGCTTGAAATATTACGCAAAGGTTTCAACCTTTAGAGGAGTAAAGCTCTGAAGCAGCCGTCCAAGAGGAGTAATGGGGGCACAAAACCTAACTTGTTTTAAGACTGAGCTTGATAAGTTTATAGAGAGGATGGTATTAAGAGATTGCCCACAATGACATATGTCCCATCCATGACTGCTATTAGCAAATATCTCCAATGGCTAGAGATAGGACACTAGATGGGGAGGACTCTTGAATTACTACAGAGAATCCTTTCCCAGGTGTCTGGTTGGTGGGTCTTGCCCACATGTTTAGGGTCTAACTGATAGCCATATTTTGGGTTGGGAAGGAATTTCCCCCCAGGTCAGATTGGTAGAGACCCTGGGGGGTTTTCACCTTCCCCTGCAGCATGGGGCAAGGGTCACTTGCTGGCTTGACCTAGAGTAATAGTGGATTCTCTGTAATTTGAAGTCTTTAAACCATGATTTGAGGACTTCAGCCAGAGGTTATGGATCTATTACAGGAGAGGGTGGGTGAGATTCTGTGGCATGCGATGTGCAGGAGGTCAGACTAGATGATCATGATGGTCCATTCTGGCCTTAAAGTCTATCAGTCTATGAGAGAGTCCCTGCTCCAAAGAGCTCACAGTCTAAACAAAGTGAGGAGCAGAGTGATACAAGATACCAGTGACGTCAACAGGATCAGGATGGATATTTGGTTTGTTAGCTCCATGGTGTTTCTATTTGTTTCCCCCTCCCTGTATAAACTATCTCCAGCTGCCCCTCTAACTAGCCATTACTAATTTTTATTTCTTTATAATTATATATAAACTAATCGCAATTGCCATTCTAGCTAATCATCTGCTCCTGCCCATTTCCTATAGCCAGCATTGGTTAATTTACCACCGCTTTTCCCCCTGCCTCCCTACTCCCCAAATTCCCTCCCCCTACCGTAAAACGAGTGGATTAAACCAGGGTCTGATCAGGTACAACTTGGCTTGATTTTTCAGAAGTGCTGAGTACCCTACAAGGCACATTGAAGACAATGGGAGCTGCAGGTGCTGAGCATCTTTAATAGAGCTGATTGAAATATTTTTGACACAACGGTTTCTGTTGAAAAATACCATTTTGTGAAAAATTGAAATATTTTGTGGCGACTCGTCAGTTTTGATGACAGTTTTGTCAGGAAGGTTTCTCAGGTCAAAACCAGAGAGAGAGGGAGGCTCTGTTCTGCTTGATTTAGAGCAGGGACCTGACTCTATGTCTCCCACACCTCTCCCCCCGCCCCCTTGTGACAGGGTCTTGTTTTTGTTCGGCATTGGATGGAAAACAAATTTTGAAATGTTTCACAAAAAGGATTTTTTGTTTTCTGGCCAGCCTTAATCTTTAAAAACCAGGCCATAAGTCCCTATGTAAGTTCTATGGAAATGACAGGGTCTCGTTTAGGAATTACCTTTCTACATGCTTCTTCTGAGTTTGAATATTGATGGCAGACCATTGTTCTCTGTCTCACTGGAGAAATGCAGCTGCTTGGCTCTATTGGCAGACCCTGTTTCAACCACTGTCCTGCATTTCCTTTTAGGTGCAGTATGATCAGACAGAGGGAAAGCCCCAAAGGGGAATCTTTGTGGTTATTTAAGCCAAAATCTCTGCAGCTTCCCCATTTTGTCAGAATTCACTGTTGCCCCCTCCTCACCTCCAAAACCAAGGAAACATGCAAAACAGCCTCTGCTTTGGAATGAGCTAAAAGCAACTGCTTGTTTTCAGATCCTTGTGTTCTGAGGAGATTATTGCACAAATATAAGAGGGAGCAGACAGCAGGAGAGAGGGGCAAGAAGGGCGAAGGCAAGCTGATGATTGGGATAGGGCAAGACGGAAGGTGGATTGATGGCTGAGCAGTGGAGAAGAAGGAGGGAAGGATGGGGGCAGGCTGGGGACAGTCTTTTTCCCCAGCAACACTTAGTTGATGCCAGCCATTCTGGCCTCTTCCCTTCGGTCCCTGTTCTGCAGTAGCCTGGCCCCGGATGCTGGGCTGCTTTCTGACTGCTCATCCACTTCCCCTTTCTAGTGTAACTGCCCAAGAGGCAGCTCCTGTTGCTGTTTGTGGCACAAGGAGTGCTGGCTGTCGCTTGTTAGGAGAATTTCCCCAAGTCAGACCTGGGGTAAGAGCCGTGTGAAGCGGAAGACAATTAGGGGCTTATTAGTGTCCTGGGGAGACGTGTAACTTGTGTTGCTGGGACTTACCAAAACAGCGAGAGTCTTACCGGCAAGCTCCAGCCGAGAAAAGACTGAGGGATTGTCTCACCTAATTATGGGGAATGGGCCTCTTTGTGTTTGTGATTCGGTACGGTTGTCCGATCGCTTATCTCCGGCTGCTGGCTCAGGCCTAGCTGGAAGTGTGCTAATTAGAAGAGAAATGGACGTAGTGATCCTGTCAGCTCTCGTTACCGGCGTGGACAAAGCCGAATATTATTCTGAGGCAGTGTTTTGTGAGTGTCCCTCTTCCAGATCTCATTAGGGAAAAGGCTGGTGGATAGGGAGGGGATCCTACCACATGGGCTGGCTAATGGAGCACAGTCACCGTTACTGTGCTAATTAACGGGCTCGAGCAAATGCTTCTCCAACCAGCAGTCCCAGTAGCTGCACCTGGTGCATCCAAAATCCCAACCGCCTCCCTGGATGAGCAAAGAAAGCAGTGTGTGTGTGACGGAAAGGGGTCTAACTTAGGAAAAACCTATCGGACTGCCAAAGGGGCAGGAGAATGGTTAAAACAGTCAGCTTAGAGACTGTACTGGCAGCGTACTGCAGAGCTAGCTGTCTGCACTCCAGTGACCCCACAGTAAATGAAGCATGTCTGCTTACACCCAACACACCCTACAGAGGTGTGAAATGGACATGTGGGTGGAGAGAATCTGGGGAATAAACACGAAGGATGTAAATCTGGGATCAAGACATCCTAACCCCCAGCAGGTGAACAGCTGTCAGTATCCTCATATAGACCTATGCAGCAAGGACTGGGAAAACTCACAGCAGGTAACATGGCAGTGACTGGGACAATCCCAGACAGAGCAGGCATCAGGCTATTCGAGGTCTGAGACGAGGAGGGAGACAAAAGTACATTTGAGGAGGCTCCTCTTGCCCAAGGGAAATAGTTCCGTCTGTGAGACTTCTAGGTGAAGGAAGCTGAGACCAATAATAACCCACAAATTCACTTAGTCAAGACAGGTAGAGAGGGTGGCGCAGGAGGAGCCATAGGAAGCATTGAAAGGTATGTTCAGATACGGTGTATCATTTGCTTAAAAGCACTAGTTACAGTTAAAAACTGAGAGAGAAAGGAGAGGTAGAAGTTAGAAAACAGAATGCTGATGCACTGAGCTTGTGGGATTCTATAGAGTAGATATATGCCTAACTGGCATAGAGATGGAGGTGGTACTAGAGACAGAGACTGCAGCTACGCAGGTAAGCGTGCACAGAAAGACCTGTATAGCCATGGAGGCCTGTCAAGAGAATGGAGGAGTCGGTCGTGTGTCAGGTGAATGAGGAGGGGGTTGCATCAGCAACAGAAAAGGACAGTGGGTGTTGAGAGGGAAAGTGGTGGTGAGAATTTTAATTTACTGTTGGAATAATTTTTATCAATGCAGTTCTTAACTTTATAAAGCAACATGAGTAACCACTACAAGGAAAGCAACAGAGAGTCCTGTGGCACCTTTAAGACTAACAGATGTATTGGCGCATAAGCTTTCGTGGGTGAATGCGCACTTCGTCGGATGCATTCACCCACGAAAGCTTATGCTCCAATACATCTGTTAGTCTTAAAGGTGCCACAGGACTCTCTGTTGCTTTTTACAGATCCAGACTAACACGGCTTCCCCTCTGATACTTGACACTACAAGGAATTGCTGATTGATGTTGATTCCCCACCTCCCCATTCTTTTGTAACAATAAAATCTGTAGGTGGATGTGATAGTTTTTTAAACTATGGATCTATCCAACTGCCAAATTAAATCAGTGTCATCAGCATAGCAGACTAGAGGGGATGATATGTCTTGTCTGTCTGTCCTAGAATTTTGAAAGTGCTTTCTCTGGTTCAGCTGTGTTTTGCACCTGTTTCAACCATTTTTGTTCTGATGGAGGCTCCAGGGCCTTCCATTTTCTGGTTAGAATGTATCTGGCTCAGGGAAGTAATTTTTCCTTCTATTTGTTATTGCAGAGGATTGTGGGACTATGCTCCACTGTACCAAACAGTGTCACCTCCCTAACAGGCCCACAAAGTCATGTGGTCTATAGTCTGCTATTTCTCTAGGACGGGGTGGGCAAACTTTTTGGGCCGAGGGCCACATCTGGGTGGGGAAATTGTATGCAGGGCCGGGGCAGTGGGTTGGGGTGCGGGAGGGAGTGCGGGGTGTGGGAGGGGGTGCAGTGTGCAGGAAGGGGCTCAGGGCAAGGGGTTGGGGCAGAGGAGGGGTGTGGGGTGCATGAGGGGGCTCAGGGAAGGGGGTTGGGGTGCAGGAGAGGTGCGGAGTGCAGGAGGGGGCTCAGGGCAGGGGTTGGGGTGCAGGGTGCGGCAGGGGGCTCAGGGCAGGGGGTTGGGATGCAGGAGGGGCATGGGGTGTGGCAAGAGGCTCAGGGCAGGGGGTTGGGGTGCACAGGGGTGCAGGGTGCAGCAGGGGGCTCAGGGCAGGGGGTTGGGGTGCAGGAGGGGTGTGGAGTGCAGGAGGGGGCTCAGGGCAGGGGGCTGGGGTGTGCAGGGTGCAGCAGGGAGCTCAGGACAGGGGGTTGGGGTGAAGGAGGGGTGTGGAGTGCAGGAGGAGGCTCAGGGCAGGGGATTGGGGTGCACAGGGGTGCAGGGTGCAGCAGGGGGCTCAGGGTAGGGGGTTGGGGTGCGGGAGGGGTGCGGGGTGTACAAGGGGCCTCAGAGTAGGGAGTTGGGGTGCAGGAGGGGTGCGAGGTGCAGGCAGGGGGCTTAGGGCACGGAGTTGGGGGGCGGGGTGCAGGAGGGGTTCGAGCTCTGGCCTGGCGCCGCTTACCTAAAGTGGCTCCGGGGTGGCAGTGGCGTGCACCGGGGCCAGGATAGGCTCCCTACATGCCTGCCCTGTCCCCGGCCCCGCGCCGCTCCAGAAAGCGCTGTGGCCCCCAGGGGAGGGGAAGTGGAGGGGTCTGTGTGTGCTGCCCTTGCCGCGCCTCCAGGTACCTCCCCTGAAGCTCCCATTGGCTGCAGTTCCCCATTCACGGCCAATGGGAGCTGCGATGGGCAGTGCCTGGAGGCAAGGGCAACGCACACGGAGCCCTCTGCTCCCCCGCCCGGGGGCCGCTGCTGAGAGTGGTGCTGGGCCCGCAGCGCCACGGGGGGCAACCCGCGGGCCGGATCCAAAGCCCCAAGGGGCCGTGGCCGGCCCGCGGGCCATTGTTTGCTCACCCCAGTATAGTCCAGAGTCCAGAGGTTTGGGCAGGAACGAGGCTGGAGCAAGATAGAGGCAAAATGGAGGTGTTTCCAGGGCCTTTTATATCTTCTGCCATGTGGAGGGAAACCCATTGTTTTAAACAAAAACCTCAGCACAGCTAGTGGAAAATTATAGGTGACAAGATAGTGTTTGGAATCACATGGGCAAGTCACATGTCCATGCATGAAGGTTTGGACACAATAGAAGCTATTACCTATACCTCAAACAGCACATTTGCAGGACAGTCCATTCAGTGTAGATGGGCGTCTCCCATGGTCCATTGTCAGTCAAGTGTTTCTTGATGAGCCACTTAATTTGAATAGTCCCTCCAAGATGTGCTGGCTTGCTCCTGGGGTAACCTTGTGGGCGTTACCCCAGGAGCAAACATTTGAAATCCAGGTATAGATTATTCATAACGTCAAATACAAAAATGATACATGCATACAGATAGCATAATCATAACTCGCAAATCATAACCTTTTCATAGACAATCTTGCATGCCACATTTTGTACAAGATTTGTTGCAAATATATAACAGTGGTTCCAACTATATAGTCATATTTTAATCTGATAACATCACACCCTGTTAGATCAGCTTTCAGATGAACCGAGAAAGGAGGGGAAGTGCATCATGTCTGAGCTTCAGATGGTGGCCAAGCCCACTTTCTAAGCTGTGGTTGAGGCTTCTGATATAGCTGCCAGGTCTGTGATTATTCTGTGCTGATCCTCCTAGCTGATGAACTCCAGTTTGCTATGGGAGGCTCTGACCAAAGTAAAGGACTTCCTGTGTGGGGGTCCCAATTTGTTAATGAAAGGACATAGGATACCTTGAAGAAGGTAAAAGTCTATTGGGCAACACTCAGGTCTCTGGGTCTCTGCATGCCTTTAGTTAGAAGTACATCCACTTCCTTTGGGATCCAAAGCTCTTCCCAACTTCCAGGGGATCAGGAGTCTACCCAAAGCCACTCTTCTTTCAGGCAGAAGTCCAAACATTCCTGCCAACTGTCTGTCCATGCTTCATTGGGAGCTCATCTGCTGCACCAAGCTCCAAGCAGATAGTTTGATGGGACACTCAAGTCTACCCAAAGCCACTCTTCTTTCAGGCAGAAGTCCAAACATTCCTGCCAACTGTCTGTCCATGCTTCATTGGGAGCTCATCTGCTGCACCAAGCTCCAAGCAGATAGTTTGATGGGACACTCAAGAACTTCCATCTAGTGCAGGGGTAGGCAACCTATGGCACGCGTGCCGAAGGCGGCACATGAGCTGATTTTCAGTGGCACTCACACTGCCCGGGTCCTAGCCACTGCTCTGGGGGCTCTGCATTTTAATTTAATTTTAAATGAAGCTTCTTAAGCATTTTTAAAACCTTATTTACTTTACATACAACAATAGTTTAGTTATATATTATAGACTTATAGAAAGAGACCTTCTAAAAATGTTAAAATGTATTACTGGCACGCGAAACCTTAAATCAGAGTGAATAAATGAAGACTCGGCACACCACTTCTGAAAGGTTGCCGACCCCCGATCTAGTGTCTTGTCTCAGAGCCATGGTGAGATTCTCCACCCAGATTGAAGTCTCTCAGACTCGATTGTTCAGGATGCTAGATCAAGAGGGTCCTGCTGAGGACTAAAAGACACTACTGGAAAGAAAGAAACCTTCAACCAGGGAAACTTGCCTAATGAACATGCAATGCTATTACATAGGGCTGTCTGCACCCCTTTACACAGCATTGCTTCCTAAGTTTGACCCCCTAGATCAGATGAGTCATATAGCCAAGTTAATATGAAGTCACTTTTAACTAACACTGCTCAAGCCCACATCTTGCAGGGTCAGTACTGCTTGTTAACTTCCCAAGAGAGAGGATCCTTATGGGCAATTCTTGAAGGAGGAAAAAAAGGTTATTTTGACTTTCTGAGATGATTGCCAATACAGATCAGCACAACCCACCTGGCTTCCCAGCTTCTTCAGAGACTTAGATTAAGGATTCCTAAATCAATGGCAGGAACTAAAGGCTGTTGGGATCGCGGTTGGGACCCACTTTCATGCCCAGAAAAACCAGAAATGGAGCGAGTAGCTCTAGCACACACCACTTGCTAGAAGCTTCCAGGGGTGTTGAGCCATGTAGGCAATCCTCCCAAAGAAACACGGTTACTAAGGCCTGGTCTACACTACGAGTTTAGGTCGAATTTAGCAGCGTTAAATCGAATTAAGCCTGGACATGTCCACACAACGAAGCCCTTTTTTTCGACTTAAAGGGCCCTTTAAACCGGTTTCTTTACTCCACCTCCGACGAGGGGATTAGCGCTGAAATCGGCCTTTGCGGGTCGGATTTGGGGTAGTGTGGACAGAATTCGACGTTTTGGGCCTCCGGGAGCTATCCCACAGTGCTTCATTGTGACCGCTCTGGACAGCACTCTCAACTCAGATGCACTGACCAGGTAGACAGGAAAAGCCCCGCGAACTTTTGAATTTCATTTCCTGTTTGCCCAGCGTGGAAAGCACAGGTGACCACGCAGAGCTCATCAGCACAGGTAACCATGATGGAGTCCCAGGATCGCAAAAGAGCTCCAGCATGGACCAAACGGGAGGTACGGGATCTGCTCGCCATATGGGGAGACGAATCAGTGCTAGCTGAACTCCGTAGCAGTAAACGAAATGGCAAAATATTAGAAAAAGTCTCAAAGGCCATGAAGGACAGAGGCCATAACAGGGACGCACAGCAGTGCCGCGTGAAAATTAAGGAGCTAAGGCAAGCCTACCACAAAGCCAGAGAGGCAAACGGAAGGTCCGGGGCAGAGCCGCAAACATGCCGCTTCTACGCGGAGCTGCATGCCATGCTAGGGGGTGCAGCCACCACTACCCCAACCGTGTGCTTTGACTCCATCAATGGAGAATCACGCAACAGGGAAGCGGGTTCGGGGTACGAGGAAGATGATGATGAAGACAATGAAGATAGCTCACACCAAGGAAGCGGAGAAACCGGTTTCCCCAACAGCCAGGATATGTTTATCACCCTGGACCTGGAACCAGTAACCCCCGAACACACCCAAGGCGTGCTCCCAGACCCTGAGGGCACACAAGGGACCTCTGGTGAGTGTACCTTTGTAAATATTACACATGGTTTAAAAGCAAGCATGTTTAATGATTAATTATTAATTTGCCCTGGCAATCGCGGCCAGTACAGATACTGGAAAAGTCTGTTAACGTGTATGGGGATGGAGCGGAAATCCTCCAGGGACATCTCCAGAAAGCTCTCCTTCATGTACTCCCAAAGCCTTTGCAAAAGGTTTCTGGGGAGGGCTGCCTTATCCCGTCCGCCATGGTAAGACACTTTACCACGCCAGGCCAGTAGCACGTAGTCTGGAATCATTGCATAACAAAGCATGGCAGCGTATGGTCCCGGTGTTTGCTGGCATGCAGACAACATCCATTCCTTATCTCTCTTTGTTATCCTCAGGAGAGTGATATCATTCACGGTCACCTGGTTGAAATGGGGTGATTTTATTAAGGGGACATTCAGAGGTGCCCGTTCCTGCTCGGCTGAACATAAATGTTCCCCGCTGTTAGCCACGCAGTGGGGGGGAGGGGTGAAGTGATCATCCCAGAGAATTGGGTGTGTGTGGGGGGGGGGGTAGTTGGGTTTGTGCTGCATGTTAACCCGGAAACCGCAGCCCCTCCTTTTACATTGCAAACCCATTTTAAATGGCCAACCCAATGGGTGCTTGGTATGGGAAATGAGGGCGCTGCTGTTTGAAACCATTCCCACGTTATGAAGGTTAAAAAAGCCAAAAGACTGTGGCTTACCATGGCTGCCTGCAAGCCGAATTCTGTTGCCTGGCACTGCGTGAGTGATCTCTCACACTAAACTGGCAGGGCCTCAATCAGTAGCGTAGCTAGAGGGGTGCAGGGGAAGCAGCTGCTTCCCCTCAGCACATTTTCCAAAAGCCGCGCCTTAGTCAGGTGGGGTTACCATGGCGCCAGCGGCGGGGCCCACGCTCCGCTCTGAAGCGTGGCCTGCCCGGCTTCCCCCAGCGTGCTGCTGCATACCCCGCCCCCTCTCACTGCCACGCCCATCAGCTGTGTCTCCCAGCAGGAGGGAGACAGACTGCTAATCAGCGAGGCAGGGATGGGAGGGGGAAAGAACTGAGCTCCAGCAAGCTGGGCTCCTGGGGAGGAGGAGAGGCTGGGGCCTTGGGGAAGAAGGGGGTCGGTCGGGGCATTCCCCTATAGGGGGCAGGGACACCCACCGCACCCCACCCACCAGTCAACTGTTTATGCGGCCCTTGGGGGCCCACCAGCCATCAGCTGTTCGGCCGGGGCCGGGGCAGTAGGGTAGCTAGCTAGGGGAGTGCAAGTGCTCTCTGTTTAGCTGGTTTTTGACCACCAGCCAATCAGCAAGGGGAACTGCTCCTGGAGCAAGGGGCTGAGCTGAGAGACCCCTCCTCCTTCTCCTACCTGCTTCTTGTGGCACTGTGGCAGGTGTGCTTTCTCTGGCTCTGCAGCAGCAGCTCCTAACCTCTCACCCAGCTAAAGGCAGCCAGTAGCAGCAGCTGGTAAGTGTATTTCAAAGGGGGTCTTTCTTGTGGTGAGGGTGGCTGGGGGGGGGGGGACTGGAAACCCTCCAGCCCCAGGTGACTGTGAGAGCCAGCACCTGGCTGCTGGTGGGATGGCTGTCTGCATGGTGGGAGGCAGGGGGCTCAGCCAGAGGCATCTCCAAAAACATCCCCTGCACCCCCACAGCACAGAGAGATTGAGAGTACCAGCCCCTGCCGGGCAGATGGAGCAGGACAGGCATGGGGGGTGGGGAGGAGGCGCATGTCCTGGTCTCTTGTGGGGTGTGGTGTCCCTGCTTGCCCTCCCTGCCCAGGCAGAGACGCCTGCCTCTCAGAGACAGTGGCCATGTAGTGTGCTTGGTTCCCCCTCCCTGGCATCTGGTGACTGCCTCTTAGGGGGTGAGGGGTGGAAGGGAAGAGGCAGTGGGGAAGGGATAGGGGTGGGGTGGGGTAGGAAAGGAAAACTGAGACTATCAGGGGAAATCTTCATAGCAGTACAATCTCTGCCTTGGGGGTGTGGATGGAATTGTGTTCCAAGGGAAGGCTGGAACTATCTGCTGTGCTCTCTGTGAGCTGAGGGGTGAAAACATTATGTGTTTAGTCCATGTGCTCTGGCAAACACAAGTCCAGGCACCATGTTGGGGGGCAGGGAGAGGTAGCCTGATTTTCCCTCTCCTATCAGGGGAAACCTGAATTGTCTCCTAAGGGAAGGGCTTGTGATCATGTTGGGAGGAGGAGGGGGGGCATTGCTGAGTCCCAGGGTTGAGTAATTCTCTGGTGATGGTGGTCATTACATTACTAATTGTCATTCACTTGCTGCACACAATGGCTGGTGATGGTTGTTTAACATCCACCCAGCCATTTGGTCAAGTGCCTTGTTTCTTGGGAGTTGCCTTCTGTAACTTCTCTAATTTCATCCCACTCTCCTGTGAGTACAAATTCTGGTTCTAAAGACCTGGTGCCTGGATCCCATATTGCCTTGCACTGGGATTGGGAATTAGTGCCCTGCAACTCCTCCTATTGTGCCAGTGTAGATCCTGCTGTCAGTACAGCTATTTGCAGGTGCCCTTGTGTTTAGCTGAACCTTTGGACTCAGTTTAGTGGGGATGGACTCAGAGACTGAGAGCTAAACTGACACTACTATACTGCTGTGTGGATCCCAGTGTGCTTGTACTGTGAATTTTTGGCATGCTCATGTGGCTATATTTATCTCATTGTGCTGGTGCAACTTCCTTGGTGTGATGATGACATTATGCTAAGATGAATCGTGAAAATAGTGTCCTGGTGTGATGGTGGTCACTCTGTGCTGTTCATGTGAATCTTGGATTTTTGTATGCTGTGTTGGTGTAGCCCTGTTGTTCCCAAGAAATTAGAGCCACAAGGTGGGTGAGGTAATATCTTTTATTGGAGCAACTTCTGTTGGTGAGAGAGAGAGAGAGAGAACAGCTTTGGAGCTTTCACAGAGTTCTTTCTTCTTCCTGAAGAAGAGTTCTGTGAAAGCTCAAAAGCTTGTCTCTCACCAACAGAAGCTGGTCCAATAAAAAATATTTTACCTCACCCACCTTGATATATATTACCTTCCCCCCCCCCCCCCATTACCTCACCCAGCTTTCCAGGAGTGAGTTTTCATGATGACATGGGAAGTGCTCTGACTGGTCCTGACTTCTCTGTATCAGCCCCTCTAGCTTGCACTGCAGCCCAGTACCTGGGGGCTGGGTGCCTGCAGCGCTGAGACTCTGTGAGATCAGGGACACACAGACCCAGCTGGGAGGGGAAGGGCACCTCCTCCTCGGCCTCTCTCTCTTGCTGCCTCCTTTTCCCGAGTGGCCTCATGATGCACAGAGCCAGCGTGGCTAGGTGCTGCACTGGAGAGTCTCCCAGTGCAGCCCCCCACCCCCTCTCCCCCATGCGAACCCCCAACAGACCCTGCCCACCTCTGTCCGATTGTCTCTCTCATGCGGGGGTCTGTGCCCCCCCCCTTGCTACTGTGTGCTGTCTGCTTCCAGGGGCCACAGATTGCAGAGCATCCCCCTCAGGAGAGATGAGAGGGGCTGTCCCACCGGATGCATGTGAGCAATGGCCCCCTCATAGCGAGATGCTGCGCTGCCCCTGCCTCGGCCTCCGTTTGGGTGGTGACCCCGGCCTGAGGAGTGCGAGGCAGCGTGAGCTGAGCATGGGGGCTGGGGGCCAGGCCAGCAAGCCTGATCACTGACACTCCAGGTGTGCCCAAGTGCAGAGCTAGTGCTCCAGGCTTCTCCTTCATTCAATGACACATCAGTAGGACTTGCTTTTTTCGTGCAGAATTTGCCTTTCAGAAAGCAAACCAATAAGTAGCGCAGTTGCAGAACGATCCTTTAGCCGACTTAAACTTATAAAGTCCTACCTGCGCTCTACAATGGGTGAAGATAGATTGTCTGGGTTAGCTTTGATCTCCATTGAAAGACAATTGGCTACTGAAGTAGATTATAATAAAGTAATAGATAACTTTGCTAGAATGAAGCTTAGACGAAAGAGGCTGTTGTAGTTGCTTCATAGATTATCATATTGTTTTGATCTTATCTTTGAAATATAAAATAAGTAAATAACGTGTTTTTATTATGTTTTGATTTTATATACAATACTGTAAACCTTTTTTATATTTTAAATGCAAAATAACACACGTACTTAAAACAATATAATTCTTGTGTTTTTATTTTAAGTACAAAATAAATATGTATAACGAATTTAAAAGTATGTAACTAGTAATTTGATATGGCGGCGGGTGGCGCCTTTTTTTATGTGTTCGCTCCCCCTGATGTTAGAACCTGGCTACGCCACTGGCCTCAATATAAGAGGAAAAATGCGACCTTGTAACGAAAGCACGTGTGCTGTGTAATGTGAACAGCAAAATTTAACGTGAAAGAGTGTACCCATTGTTCTCTAAAATGTGTCTTTTTTAACTACCTCTCCCTTCTCCTCCACCAGCTGCAAATGTTTCTCCTTTGCAGAGGCTAGTGAAGATTAGAAGGCGAAAACAGCGGACTCGGGATGATATGTTCTCAGAGCTCCAGATGTCCTCCCACGCTGACAGAGCACAGCAGAATGCGTGGAGGCAGTCAATATCAGAGTGCAAAAAAGCAAAATATGAATGAGAGGAGAGGTGGCGGGCTGAAGAGAGCAAGTGGCGGGCTGAAGAGGATAGGTGGCGTCAGCTTGCTGACAGAAGGCAAGAGTCGATGCTCCGGCTGCTGGAGCATCAAACTGAAATGCTCCAGCGTATGGTTGAGCTGCAGGAAAGGCAGTAGGAGCAGAGACCGCCACTACAGCCCCTGTGTAACCAACAGCCCTCCTCCCCAAGTTCCATAGCCTCCTCACCCAGACGCCCAAGAACACGGTGGGGGGGCCTCCGGCCACCCAGCCACTCCACCCCAGATGATTGCCCAAGCATCAGAAGGCTGGCCTTCAATAAGTGTTAAAGTTTTAAAGTTTTAAACTGCAGTGTGTCCTTTTCCTTCCCTCCTTCCCCACCCCTCCCGGCTACCTTGACAGTTATCCCCCTAGTTGTGTGATGAATTAACAAAGAATGCATGAATGTGAAGTAACAATGACTTTATTGCCTCTGCAAGCGGTGCTCGAAGGGGGGAGGGGAGGGTGGTTAGTTTACAGGGAAGTAGAGTGAACTGGGAGGGAGGGGGGGAAGGGTTCATCAAGGAGAAACAAACAGAAATTTCACACCGTAGCCTGGCCAGTCACAAAACTGGTTTTCAAAGCTTCTCTGATGCGCACCACGCCCTGCTGTACTCTTCTAACCGCCCTGGTGTCTGGCTGCGTATAATCAGCGGCCAGGCGATTTGCCTCAACCTCCCACCCCACCATAAATGTCTCCCCCTTACTCTCACAGATATTGTGGAGCGCACAGCAAGCAGCAATAACAATTGGAATATTGGCTTCGCTAAGGTCTATCCGAGTCAGTAAACTGCGCCAGCGCGCTTTTAAACGTCCAAATGCACATTCTACCACCATTCGGCACTTGCTCAGCCTATAGTTGAACAGGTCCTGACTACTGTCCAGGCTGCCTGTGTACGGCTTCATGAGCCGTGGCATTAAGGGGTAGGCTGGGTCCCCAAGGATAACGATAGGCATTTCAACATCCCCAACGGTTATTTTCTGGTCCGGGAAGAAAGTCCCTTCCTCCAGCTTTTGAAACAGACCAGAGTTCCTGAAGACGCGAGCATCATGTACCTTTCCCAGCCATCCCACGTTGATGTTAGTGAAACGTCCCTTGTGATCCACCAGGGCTTGCAGCATTGAAAAGTACCCCTTGCGGTTTATGTACTCGGTGGCTTGGTGCTCCGGTGACAAGATAGGGATATGGGTTCCGTCTATCGCCCCACCACAGTTTGGGAATCCCATTGCAGCAAAGCCATCCACTATGACCTGCACGTTTCCCAGAGTCACTACCCTTGATATCAGCAGGTCTTTGATTGCGTTGGCTACTTGGATCAGAGCAGCCCCCATAGTAGATTTGCCCACTCCAAATTGATTCCCGACTGACCGGTAGCTGTCTGGCATTTCAAGCTTCCACAGGGCTATCGCCACTCGCTTCTCAACTGTGAGGGCTGCTCTCATCCTGGTATTCTGGTGCTTCAGGGCAGGGGAAAGCAAGTCACAAAGTTCCATGAAAATGCCCTTACGCATGTGAAAGTTTCGTAGCCACTGGAAATCATCCCACACCTGCAACATGATGCGGTCCCACCAGTCTTTGTTTGTTTCCCGGGCCCAGAATCGGCGTTCCACGGCATGAACCTGCCCCAGTAACACCATGATTTGCACATTGCTGGGGCCTGTACTTTGTGAGAGGTCTATGTCCATGTCAATTTCCTCATCACTCTCGTCGCCGTGCTGCAATCGCCTCCTCGCCTGGTTTTGCTTTGGCATGTTCTGGCTCTGCATATACTCCAGGACAATGCACGTGGTGTTCATAGTGCTCATAATTGCCGCGGTGATCTGAGCGGGCTCCATGATCCCAGTGCTATGGCGTCTGGGCTGAAAAAGGCGCGAAACTATTGTCTGACGGAGGGAGGGAAGGAGGGGCGAGTGATGACAGGGCTTACAGGGAATTAAAATCAACAAAGGTGTCTGTGCATCAGGGAGAAACACAAACAACTGTCACACAGAATGGCCCCCCCAAAGATTGAACTCAAAACCCTGGGTTTAGCAGGCCGTTGATTTCACGGAGGGAGAGGGAAGGAAATGAATACAGAACAAATCTGGTCCATCTATTTTTTACATCTTAAGCTGGCAGCAGACGGTGCAGCATGACTGATAGCCATCGGCATCTTCTGGGTGCTTGGCAGAAGATGCTGCATTACGACTGCTAGCCATCATCGTCAAGACGGTTCAATAGGATTGCCGGCAGGACTGAGTCTCCAGGAGACAAAACATGTCTGCCCAGGTGCCTCTGACCGAACTCACTGAGGAGTACGACGACGATGGATACCAGTCGTAATACACCATCCACTGCCAAAAGGCAAGGAGCTGCTGCTGTATAGCAATGCAGCCCCACGTCTGCCAGCACCCAGATAGCCGATGACGGCTACCAGTCATACTGCACCGTCTACTGCCAAAAGGCAATTAGCTGCTGCTGTGTAGCAATGCAGTACCACGTCTACCGGCACCCAGATGACATATGGTGACGGTGAGCTGAGCTGAGCGGGCTCCATGCTTGCCGTGGTATGTTGTCTGCACAGGTAACCCAGGTAAAAAGGCGCGAATTGATTGTCTGCCATTGCTCTGACGGAGGGGGAGGGGCCTGACGACATGTACCCAGAACCCCCCGCGACACTGTTTTTGCATCATCAGGCATTGGGATCTCAACCCAGAATTCCAATGGGCGGCAGAGACTGCGGGAACTGTGGGATAGCTACTCACAGTGCAACGCTCCGGAAGTCGACGCTAGCCTCGGTACTGTGGACGCGGTCCGCCGACTTAATGCACTTAGAGTATTTTATGTGGGGACACACACAATCGACTGTATAAAACAGATTTCTATAAAACCGGCTTCTATAAATTCAACCTAATTTCGTAGTGTAGACATACCCTAGGTATAACTGTTTTTCTCAGTCTCTCTCAAATTCCTCATGTGATGAGGTGTGAGAGTACTTGCTGTCAGGTCCATAAAATGTCACAGTGCTCTACAACATAATAAGTTGCAAAACTTCAGATTTCCAAATACAGAAAAGAAAAGGGTGATCAGATATCTTACATTTTGCTTTCAAACCCTCTCTTGCAAAGAAAGATTCTCCCTGGCAAACAGACCCCTTATAGAGACCAGGAAACCTCCAGAATATTTTAAAAGCAGATTGTAATTTCTTCATATTGTGTGGGGTGCCTAGTGCAAAAGGGTATGATGGTTTCATACATTTCTCATTTAGATTTTTTTATATTAATCTATTAGTTACTAGTGGAGCAGCTTAGGTAAGTGGTGGCTGTTTGGTTTTAAGGCAGGAGAGCTTTTGGAAGGAGATCCTTTTGACATTTTTATTATTTATTATGTATTTGTGTTACAGGCCCCATTGTGCTAGGCTTTGCATAAACACATATTAAGATTCAGACCCTGTCCTGAAGAGCTTATGATCACAGAATCATAGAAGGGCTGGAAGGGACTTCAAGAAATCATCCACTCCATCACCCTGTGCTGAGGCAGGATTCAGTATACCTAGACCATCCCTGACATATGTTTGCCTAACCTGTTCTTAAAAACCTCCAGTGATCTAAATAGACAAGGCAGAAAAAGGGAGGAGGGAAAACCGAGTCACAGGGAGGTGAAGTGACTTGTCAAAGGTTACCCAGCAGGCCAGTGGCAGAGCAGGACTAGAACCCAGGTCTCTGAGTCCCATTTCAGAGCCCTTACCACCATGCTGACTCATTCTCAGCTTGAATATCTGTAGCTTTTTATACAACTATAAGCATCTAGAGACTGATAGGTATACGAAATTTAAATAAAAATAAATCGCAACGTAATACCTGACGTTTTAATCTTTTTTTTAAAATGCCCATAGGAACTATTTAGAGATAACTAGAATTAAATTAAATTTTTAATTAATTAAATTTTTAAAATTCACCTTAATGCATTGTTAAAGGCTGGGAGTTTAAACACAAAAATCAGCAAACTAAAAATGAAGGTTTCCCAAAGCCACATTGCACAAACTTTAGCCATGCTTATTAAGAGCTAGGTATTATTATTTATTATTAAGGTGCTTCTAACAACAGTCATTTCAACTACTTCTCTCAATGTGTGGGAAGCTTTTGGCCTCATACTCCCTGCTTTGCACCTTGTGCAGTCATTTACACCTGTGCAAAGTGGGCATAAATTACAGCACTACCTTTCTGACTTGGTAACATTTCACACTCGCTCTGCACAGGTGCAGCGATGGCACAAGGCAGGGGAATTAGTCTCTTGGACATTTTGAAATCTTTTAACTATACACCTCTACCCCGATATAACGCTGTCCTTGGGAGCCAAAAAATCTTACCGCGTTATAGGTGAAACCGCGTTATATCGAACTTGCTTTGATCCGCCGGAGCGCGCAGCCCCGCCCCTCCGGAGCGATGCTTTACCGCGTTATATCCGAATTCGTGTTATATCGGGTCGCATTATATCGGGGTAGAGGTGTAGTGTGTTTAAATTCTTGACCCCACTGGTGCAATGATGATAGCGGGCCAAATCCTGTGAACCCGCACAGAAAATATTATTGCATTAACAATCTCAACACCCCAAAGAGTTAAGTACTATGCAGCCCTAGTGTGAGTGTTTCTCCCATTCACTGCAGTAGGAGTTCCAGCTGCTTTTGCAAGGGCTGAATTGGATCCAGTTAAATATTTACTTACCTCAATTCATGTTTATTAGCTCAGTGTAGGTATAAGTATTAGTATTATTAATTAGAGTCTTAGGGTGGGATAGGACCATGGCAAGAGAATGAGATACAGGTGGGAATAAGGGAAGCAGGAAAAAGGGGACTGAGGAAACTGATGATGAAACAGTGCAATTTGGAAGAAAACAAGGGATGGACAAGAAGGTGGGGAAAATGTGCAGGAAAGAATGGGAGGAAAAGAGATGCTGGTTTTCAAAGAAAGAGAAAGGGATAGAGTGAGGTGGACATAAAAGGAAAAATAGGGATAAAAAATGAAAGAAGGGACTAAACAAGAAAAGAT
This sequence comes from Emys orbicularis, assembly GCF_028017835.1. NCBI lineage: Eukaryota > Metazoa > Chordata > Testudines > Emydidae > Emys > Emys orbicularis. The sequence continues at coordinate 44,921,474 of NC_088686.1, read as the reverse complement.
TTGCACAAATCTTAAGTTAATGCATTTAATTTGCTTTTATTATATTTTGCTTCCCAGGCAGATCCCATAAAGATGAGATTAGCCTTGCTATATTTAAAGCCCACCAAATCAGTTCATTCTCCATGAGGGTTACCTACAGTATTTATTTTGGGGGGGAGGAAAGTTTCCCCACTCTTTCAATCCGTTGCAGGTAGCAGTGGTGGGAGCTCTAGAATAGACAGGGCTCCAGGCAGCTTCCAGTGTTCCAGTCACTGTCTCATCTAATTTGCTCAGAGCAGGGCTCCATGCCAAGGTGATGAAAACACTACCAGCAGCCAGCACCTTGTCTATACTGTTACTGCCGTCAGTGAAGCTGAAATAGCATTAGCACTAGTGGAAATTTTTAGATAGATAAAAACATAGTGTCATCAAGGCCAGTGAAAGTTCCTCAGCTCTGGAACTTGCTTCCCCCTGTCAGCCCCCAAACTTTTTGACCTTTAGAGCACCTTGCATGGCCTATCTACTCACATAGGGCCTGATTTTCAGAGGTGCTCAGCCTTTGTAGCTCCCACTGACTTCAATTTGGTTGCCCAGCACTTCTGAAAACGAGGCCTGTGTATCACAGCGCTAAGCTATTATTAATATTAAACTAGTGAAGAATAAAACACGCTATCAAATCAGAATCAAATCAACAAATCCACTTAGTGTTAATATTGGATTAGTAAATCATCAAATTAGTAGCAAAAATGATCAATTCTTATATAAATTCTAAGAAGTCTAAGAAAGTGGCTGTCCGTTTGGTGACAAAGTAGAGAATTTGATCAAAGTCAATCAAATCTATAGTTTTAATTATTAAGTATTTTAAAACTGAAACCAAATTATCAGGGGTGGCAGTTCTGTATAATTTTTGGTGGTCCAAGTCCTGCCCCCCTCTCCCCACCTGCCTTGTAAGTCAATATATTTTTTTTAAAATAATGTAAAAATGGACTGGAAACAGTAAGCGTTTAACAGTTTCTCTATATTGCACAATGTGGAGGGGTGTGGGGGGATGAGGGCTCTGGCTGGGGGTGAGGGCTCTGGGGTGGGGCTGGGGATGAGGAGTTTGGGGTGTGGGAGGGGACTCAGGGCTAGGGCAGAGGGGGTGAGGGCTCTGGGGTGGGGCTGGGGATGAGGGGTTCACGGTGCAGGAGGGGGTTCAGGACTGAGGCAGAGGGTTGGGGCCCGGGGGGGTGAGGGCTCTGGCTGGGGGCGTGGGCTCTAGTGTGTGGCAAGGCTGGGGATAAGGAGTTAGGGGTGCAGTCAGGCTGCATCAGGGCTGGGGGCAGAGAGGAGGACTCCACAGTTCCCCCAGCCTTCTCCCCCCCGGCAGCACACTCACCCAACACCGTAACTGCACATGCTCTTAGGGGCTGGGCCCCTCTCAGGTCCAGGAAGCCCCCCTCAGCTCCCCTGTGGTGGGTGCTGGGGGGGAGGGCTGCCATCACGTGTGCACCTCCTCCCTCCACAGGCAGCAACTGTGTCGCCGCCTCAGCCTGCTGCCGGTGCCGCTCTCTTTTGTAGCCGGCAGTGGCCAGCGAGGGAGCGCAGCGCGGAGCTGCAGCGGGCAGCTGCCCAGGGGGCAGGCAGGGACGCTCCGGGGGAGGCACGCAGGGGCAGCAGGTGGGGCCGGGGGAGGCGCACGGGGCAGCAGGTGGGGCCAGGGGAGAGACCCGGCCCCGAACCTTGGTGGAGCCAGGCCCTGAATTTGCTGGAGCACGGGCACCACGGGCCCATATAACTCGCCGCCCCTGCAAATTATTATTGAATGTCTGAACCTCAACCTAAGAACCAATTATAAAGCTCCCTTCAAAGAGTCCTAATTCTTATGTGGTAGCTAACCCTTTCCTCCCTTCACCAAAGAGATATTACAATACAGACTGTAACAGAATAGTCCCAGTAAGCAGAAGTTTAACAATTTTATTTACCCAAAATTACAGATGACAATCTCAAGTCTCTGAGGAGTTTTACGTGCAGAACACATTTTAATGAATACCTTTATGAGACCATCTTTAGGGCTGTTTAAACCTGGGGAACTTTTCTTTTTAGCACCTTCCCCATGGGCTTTACGGTCACTCATGCACACAGCCATGCTTTCACTTCCACACCCTAAAAATAAAGAAAATAAAAAGGCTGGGATGTCTCCCGGCCAATCAAAACAAAAAAATAAACATTAGAAACAGGAAAAATGGGATGCTTAATGATTGGCGGGGGAGGGGGAAGGGAGGTCTTCAGCTCTTGCAGGCTTCTCAACTCTGACCGTAGGAGCTGGAACTTCAGTTAAGGAGCCAAGCAGTGACATTCTGCTGGTACAGCATTTCTCACTAGCGGCCATTCTTTGGGTGCCAGGAGAGACTGGTAAAAGGCTAGAACGGCCTGTTTGTTGATGTCATGACTTCCTCTCTCCAAGATGATCAATCTTGTTGATTCTGGAATGTCAGTTTTTCTTCAGATGATTTAATGACCCAAAAGGCAAGGCTTCTTGGCCTTAGATTTGATCTTTCTGGTTTGACTTTTCCTTGCTCTGTCTTGCATCACCTCTCTCCAAGGCCTTTGGACAATCAGGTGTCAACAAGGTAATTACCTTCCTATTAATTTAATTGCCTTCCTATTTTTGAACTGAGCTATAGTTCAGACAGCTTATCTTCTGAAATCTAAATCTTGATAGAAAAAAGTTACTTTAAAGTTCATCAAGATGAAACCCATTTACAATATTATATAAGGTCTGTTTACCTATATAAGCAATTCTCCTAATGAACGGGACTACTCACACACACAAAGTTAACATGTGTCAATGTTTGCAGGATTGGGGCCTTGGACATCATATTCTGGTTGGCTGCGAGTTGTAGAAATCTGACCCACGAGGTCTCACGCATCCCAAGCTTAAAATAAGGATTGTTTTGTTGCAAGATATTTGGGAGAGATGTCAATCATCTAATTGGAAAACATTGTAATTCCATCTAATTGGAAAACATCTTTTCCACCAATTAAAACACTGGTTTAAGCCTGAGAAGCCACTTCCATCCACCTCCTTTCAGGTGCCTGAGGAAAGCCTTAGAGAACTCATTGTGACATAACAATACATTTAGTGTTGGCCTGAAAGTTTTTGCACCCTTTTAGTCAACATTTTCCATCTTTGTCTTAGTATATTTTTCTGGTCTGAAATTATTATAAAGCCCTATTAAGCCCTATTATATAACATTTAATTTCTCACTGGATTTAGGGTGCTGGTTTGTTTCTTTTAAGATATGGGAAACCAGATGTTTGTGTATATATTATATATTGTTTAAGGAACGAGAAGGGGAGTCACCAGTACCAGAAAGTGGCCATTTTGGATAGAGGAGCAAAACCACATGGCCCAAGAGCCTCCACATTAGAAAGTTAAAGGAGGCTGGTGATGAAAACACACCATCACAACAGCTTCTGGGATTCCTTTGGGTCTTATAGCTGTGCAATTTGCCTGCATATTATATGCTGCTGGATGAGAACATGTAGAGCAGCTCTTGGAGATCCTCACTTGGGTCCTGATCCAAAGCCACTGAAGTCAATGGAAGATTTTTCATTGACCTCAATGGGCTTTGGTTCCAACCTTTGTAGAGGTGGTGACAGCCCTCTTCCTCTGACACACACACATACACACAAGTGGTAGTAATGGTCTTGATTTTAAAACCACATCAGCTTCCTGGCTCCACGCTTGTGCTGAAACACACTTGCCTTGTATGTCTGAAAAGCTGACCTCTGCATCTGTAATCAGTGGAAATAGCTTATTTTTGGTGGCTACTGCCTTAGGAGCCAGATATATCCAAATTCACATCGGAAACTTGCTGACAATTAATTTGCAAATTAGGGCAATCAATTCAGATCACATTTTAATATCCTAATTTACATATGTGGCAATTTGAATGAGATATAGAGGACACATTCTAGTGTGTAAAGGTTTTGTTGGCATGAGTTTGTGTTGGCTACACTACTCATGAGTGGTGAAGCATCCCACATTCATACCTATAAAACCTTTATCCTGCACCAGACCAGCATGGAGTCTGTGCATGCAGCACCTTCCGCAGAAAAGCTATCTTAGAAATGTTTGAGAGAGTTTATAAAGTGTTGTTTGGTGCTATGTTTCGTATCCCCCCAATAAAGCCAGGGTCCTTAATTATTGTCTCTCCAGACATACAAGAGAGAGCCTGATAATGGAGTCAAAGATGCAAGGATAATCAGTATCTAAATGCAAGAAGCACTAGGAACCTCCACCTGTTATTCCCCTTCACAAAAAGGATGAGGTAAGAGAAAGAAGAAATCTAAGCACTTCAAAAGGCTCAGGCCTCAGAAACCAAACCTTGCAACACTCATCATCCCCCTCAGACAGGTCCCCGTTGCCCGCTGCTTCATCCCAGGTCAGGAGAAGCGCTGTCCCTAGTGGTGAGTGGGATAGATAGAGGAGTGTTTCTTTCTGAGCTACGTATTTGAAACTATGGTTCAGTGGGTCATTGCAGCACTCAGCTTGCACACACTGGTGAGGAGGTGAAGCCTGTAGCACGGCACTCTTCAAAGTATTAAAAAATGCAGCTAAACGCAGGTATTGAGGGTGGGATAAAAGATAAAAAGAGCAGCGCAACAAGAGATAGGGCTTGAACTGACAGTGCTGCAAAGGTTACAAATCCCCAAAGGATATAACAGCTTGCCTCACGATTCCCAAACTGACCAGGGCAGTCCCAGTCCATGCCAAAGATCCCATCATTCCCTAAGGAACTCACTGACCTCGAGAGAAGTAGCCATTATGCAGAACTATGAGGCTGGCTCAATAGCCCTACAGGCCTCTTTAGCTTCTACATGTTTTTCCAGAGTGAAAGTAGTATAATTGACAGTAGAAAGTGGAACTGAAAATCAGCAACATTCTTACTCAGGTGCCACTGGCCACAAATTGTTTTGTGGTCACATCTATGGAATCCATCAGTCATTTAGCCATAGCAACAGCTGCAAACATAGTCACAGGGTGGAATCTAAGGCTATACATATGATTCAGGAGGCAGCCAGGCTAAACAACTAATCAGATCTGCCAAATTCAACAGAGACCAATGTGAGGCAGATATAGAGTGAAATTTTAAAAAAGCTTAAAAAAAAAGTCTCTCATCAATCTGTACTCTTCCTGCGATTGCCTGAGATGTGCCTTTTGCCAATACCAACAGAATAAACTATCCCAAAGATGAAAGCCATGGGGAAGGTATCCCAGATGAAGAAAACCATGTCAGCAATCCAACATCTCAGGGTAATTCTCTTCCAGGCAAAATCCATGACTGCCTGGAAAAACAAGCCTTATGTGATTGACTGATTCTCCAATTTCACCTGGAATAACAGACCCTACATTAGGCAGATCAGTAGGCATGAAGAGCATCTGCACCCTTGGAACTATTGAGGCAACCACAAGGAAGATGTATATGGCCCCTTGAAATCTAGGAGCCTTCTGGAAAGCTCCGGTCTATGAAAAGTCCAGATCATCTCCTGGATGTGGCAGGGCTGTTCTCCAAGGACAAAAGTCTTGCCAGATGTACCCCATCTTCTTTGTAATTCCCAAGAGTCAGGGAATCCAAAGGCTGTTAGATCTGAAATTGCTGAAATATGAAGCAAATCAAATTCAAGAGGGGAAAGCCTGGCTTCAATATCTGGCCTGATTAAGAACATAAGAACTGCCATACTGGGTCAGACCAAAGGTCCTCTAGCCCAGTATCCTGTCTTCCGACAGCATCCAATGCCAGGCGCCGCAGAGGGAATGAACAAAACAGATAATTATCAAGTGATCCATCCCCTGTCGCCCATTCCCAGGTTCTGGCAAACAGAGGATAGGAACACCAGCCCTGCCCATACTGGCTAATAGCCATTGATGGACCTATCCTCCATGGACTTATCTAGTTCTTTTTTTTTTTTTAACCCTGTTGTAGTCTTGGCCTTCACAATATCCTCTGGGAAAGGATTCTGCCAGGGGAATTCATGACATCTATAAGTCTGATCAAGATTTATTTATACACACCTTTGCATTATTCATATAAGAGGTACCTACACTTCTACTACAATGGAACATGCTGGTAAAACAACACATTATCATTCAGGCTCTTCTCTTTTCCCTGAGAGTCTTCATTAAAGTGTTAGTGACTCTTGTGGCACATCTCAGAAGCAGAGGCTGACATGTCTTTTCCAATTTAGACAACACCCTCATCAAGGCCAAGACCCAGGAAGGAATTGGTGATGGCTACAGAGTTCATAAAATTCCTGATCTCTCTCAGATTTTTAGTCAATTACCAGTCATTTCTCAGACCAGGATGAAGTCATGTCAGTGGAAATGTCTCATTATGCTGCCACAGTACTGATGCCTAACAAGGGCCACCTTTCCTAGTGAGTGCTCCCTGTACTGTGCTATGTCATAGCTCAATTGTGACGTGACAATCCTGACAGGAGTGTTTGACCACCTACTCAAGGACAATATGGGGTGCCAGGTTCACAGAATGGATCAAATGGGATTCATGGTTGTGTGAAGCCCTCCAATATTCGATCAAATCCATTCAGATAGACGAAGCAATTGTAGATTTATCAATCTTCCCTTCATATAGAGAGAGCCCTTAACTGGGTTGAATGGGAGTTCTGTTTTTGGAGATAAGGGTTTCTGTCAAATTGTTTTAATCATATGAAATGGTGCAGATGTTTTCTGCTAAAGAACTTGGGGAGGGCCAGTCCTCTTGAGACATTCCTTTCTGGGAGAGGCACAGCACCACCCAACAAGACACTCAGATGCTATGGTGATGGGGCCCATATAGCATGCAGCTAGTAGGATGCCCTGTGTATTACCAACCCATTTGTGTAGAGCATTCAAGCTCATCCCAGTGTTCAAAGCACCCAATGCAAAGTGGCTTTGAAAAGGCTTCTATTCTGACACACTTTTTTAAACATCTTCCCTGGTTACCGCTCTCTCTCTCTCTCTCTCAGATATTTAGGCTGCTAAGGATGGTGATCTCTATTGTTTCCCATGTAGATTTTCATTAACCCCTTTTCCCTCATCCTTCAGATGGTTCAACAAGAAAAATGAAGCACTCAGGGTTCCAGGTGACCCACAAATTTGAGGGTCTCTTTGTAACTAATCTCCCTTCTATAATTTCTCAGTGTACGATGGCATGTCTGTGGGTAAGGCTTATAGTGACTGGAACAGGCTGGCAATCTTTGCCTGGAACATCCTCCACCCTGTTAGCTGGTGTTGATCCTGATGTGAAAGTGTTAAATGGGTTTTGCTGACTCAGTGAGGCAGCTGGCTTGTTACCCAGACTTGCAGCTAAGGCAGGTTGAGCCTACAATAATGAGCATTGCTGTGTGGCATCCAAGTTATTCCTGCCATGTAGTAAGAGAGAGGCCTAAGAGGACACTGGAGTGGGACTTAGGAGATCTACAGCTATACCTGGCTCTGCCTCAGATTTCCTATATGACCTTGGGCAAGTCACTTAATCTATCTTATGCCTCAATGCCCCATCTGTAAAATGGAGTAGTACTTCCCTGCCTCACAGGGAAGTTGTGCAGATAAATTCATTAATGTGTGTGAAGCTCCAATACTTTGGTCACTGGGGCCATGACAGTATCTAAAAGATAAAGAGGAGAGGCACAAGGGACTTACACTTGCTATTGCTCAGCGAGGCATGCTATATCTAGTACTTAACCTTTTATGTAGCCTTTGCTCACACTTGCTCTGAAAGGCATGTAGTAGTCAAGGTGAGAAATTAGCAAGACTTCCATCACCCAGTGTTTTAGTAATGGATCTAGAGAGAAAATGACAGGCTATATCCTTTTGGGCTATTCCAAACAATTACCCTCCTTGGTGCTAAGTGATAAGGAAAATATTCCAATGCCATAATAAAAATTACTGGGATGTTCTCTCAGATATAGTTTTCACCTATGGAAATTGAGGAAGGGCCTGAGAAGGGTAGCAATGTTTATTAGAGTCATGGGGATGGTTTGGCTTCCTTACAAAAAGAGACACTACAAAGTCTGGGAGTATTTAGGGTGAAAAGGAGAAAAGTCAAATGAAAGAAGAGTGTAAGACAATGACTGCTGTACAGTAAGCCAATCAGGTTCCAGTTTGCTCCGGTATAAAAAATTAAAACAAGAGGGCGTACAAAATTAAAAAACAACACATTTAAGATGTCCCCTAATTTCTATCCAATAAGGAGCTACTAAGAAGCAACTGATCAGATAAAAAGTCTGTGTTCAGGCAATAATCCAGCAAAAACTCAGACTCTGTGATATAAATAAATGACTCTGTATAATGAATAAAAATGTAGTAGGGTGGTGTCCTTTTAAAATAAGTATTTTTGCAAATGTTTTCCATACAGTTTCCTCTAGTTCCTCAGTAGGACAGTATCAGAGGCAGATTAAGTTTCCTGGTGCCCTGGGCCAGAGTAAGTGGGGGGCCTCTCCCCACCCCTTCCGCCTGTGGTCCCGCCCCCATTCCGCCCCTTCCGCCTGTGCCCTTGCCCACAGCCCTATCCCTTTCTGCCCCTTCCTTGGGGCCAACTCCTGTTCCACCCAGGGTCTCCCCCATTCTGCCCCTCCACTGCAGCCCCGCAACTCCTTTTGCTCCTTTCTGCCTCCCCTGCAGCCCCAAGACCAGAGAAGCCCTGTCCCCATGCCACGGCCCTGGTGCCGCAGCGGGGATGAGAGCTCCTCCAGTCCCAGGGCCACAGCAGGGGTCAGGGTCCTGGGGTTTTCCCCGCTACCCCTCATGCTTCTGCGGGGGACCAGGGTCAGGGCGCTGGGGGGCTTCTCCTGTCCTGCCTGCCCGGCGCTTCTGCCGGAGAGCAGGGTCGGGCACGGGGGCTTCCCCTGTTGCCCTGCGGCTTCTGCCAGGGATGGGTGTGGGGCACTGGGGCTTCCCCTGCCTGGGGACTTCTGCTGGGGACAAGGTTGGGAGCCACTGGGGGGGGGCGGCTTCCCCCATCCCGGCGTTTCTGCCAGGGATGGGGTCGGGGGCCGCTAGGGGAGGCAGGTTCCCCCGTCCCACCTGCCTGGTGGCTGGGGTTCCGGGCTTCCGCCGACTGGCAGTGGATTTTTTCCGGAGCCCCCCCAGTTGGCTGGGGCCCCTGGGCCCAGGCCCCATCGGCCCAGTGACTAATCCACCACTGGACAGTATTGAACAATAACCTGCCTTGTGGGAATTTTATGCCTTCTCTTGTAGCACCCAACATTGTCAACAGTTGAAGCTAAAATATCAGTCTTTGGGGCCTGTTCCAGAAGGATAAAGGATTATATGGCCCATAGATCTAATTTAGTATGGGTTTGGGATACTAGACAAGATGCACTAATGGTCATTTCTTGTTTGGCAGTTCTTATGCTCTTCTGTTGCTCTGTAATTGTTTGTACTTTCTTTTTAACCCATAGGAAACTAGCTAATTCTGTTGCAATTGGTGCCTGGGAACTGGCTAATTTCTTAGGTCTTGGAGATGGTCACGGGGGTGGTATAAAGTGGAAATGAGAGCTTCTAGCCAATGCAGGCCAGTCATATCATTGTGAAGGGAATCCTGACCAGCTTACATGCTGCTGAGAGGCCCTCCCTCATCCCAATCTACCCTCTTGATATGACCTACCCTGTAAAGTGTGTTTATAATCTAACAGTACCCTCTAGACCAGGGGTAGGCAACCTATGGCACGTGTGCCAAAGGCGGCACGCGAGCTGATTTTCAGTGGCACTCACACTGCCCCTGTCCTGGCCACCGGTCCGGGGGGTCTGCATTTTAATTTAATTTTAAAAGAAGCTTCTTAAACATTTTAAAAACCTTAGTTACTTTACATACAACAATAGTTTAGTTATATATTATAGACTTATAGAAAGAGACCTTCTAAAATGTTAAAATGTATTACTGGCACGCGAAACCTTAAATTAGAGTGAATAAATGAAGACTCGGCACACCACTTCTGAAAGGTTGCCGACCCCTGCTTTAGACCATCAGCATTCCCAGAGCCTCGTACACAGGAGCCGGGGTCTCAAGAACTCACACCCCACATAGGTAAGTAATTCCTCTGTCCCCCAAGCCACTGTTCCCCTCTGCCACTGGTGTGGTATACCCAGTGTTCTCCCACTGACTTCCAATCTATCCCTGATTGAATCCAGAAATTCCTCTACTTCAGCTTTGGGATCACCCATTTTGCCAGCTGGGACCGTTTGGCCTGACCCTCAGCTTTGTTCTGTTTCTGTGACCAAAACGCAACGGGCATTGTATTTGTAGGCTTTTATAACACTGCTTATCACTGTAGTATCTAAAAAGTGCTGTTTTAGCCCCTCTGTGTCAGTACTATCTCAGGAGCTCTGCCCTCCTTTCCTTACCCCTGCATTAAGCTGCTGTTTCTCCACAGGCTGTTCTCCTATCCCCCTTCCTGCGACCCAGGTAAATTCCAACAGTCCTTCTGTGCTGGGAATAGAGGGTGTCTGGGAGGTGGGGGGAGGTTGCACATCACCTGACCCCCTTCAGCCAATTCACTGAGACAAGACGTCAAGTTAATGAGCCCTCAGGCCTGTAATTAGCTGTCAATTACCACAAATTAATCAACTCCTCGCCTAATTAAGCATTATCGGCAGGTGGGCAAAAAACGGACCATTGTGTGGGAGCCATGAGAAAAGCATGGCTGGCAAACTTGGTTAGTATCAGCGGTGCATTCCCTGCCTCACTGCACTACAGACACCAGGACAGCCAGGCACTTCTTAAAGGCACACAGTCCTCTTTTTTCACAACAGCTTCTACCCCGTGCTCTGGACAAGGCGTGAGAGGGTTGTAGAGAGATGGTGCATCATCGGCTCCATATTTCTCTTTGGGCTTTCCTGAAGACTTGTGTTTATGGCAAGTTTCAACAGAGGAGGTGTCCCCAAGAAGCATACAGAGAGAGGGGTCCTCCAGGAGTATGACAACCAGAGTCTGTCTCTGCAGAGGAATCTCCGTTTGTCTGCACTCATGGGCCAGTGTGCCATACCCCATGTAGTGAAATGCCTGCAAGCTGCATGGAAACTTAAAAAAAACCACCATAATAGAGGCTCAAATTACATGTATACTCCAAATTAAAAAAAAAACAGTAAGAGGGCCAACATAAAATGCCACTATGGCTAAACAACGGAGTAAAAGAGGCAGTTAGAGACAAAAAGACTTCCTTTAAAAATTGGAAGTTAAACCCTAGTGAGGAAACTAGAAAGGAGCATAAACTCTGGCAAGTCAAGTGGAAAAATATAATTAGGCAGGCCAAAAAAGAATTTGAAGCACAACTAGCAAAAGACACAAAAACTAACAGCAATATTTTTTTAAGTAAGTCAGAAGCAGGAAGCCTGCCAAACTATCGGTGGAACCACTGGATGATGGAGATGCTAAAGAAGCACTCAAGGAAGACAAGTTGTTGTGGAGAAGGTAAATGAATTCTTTGCATCAGTCTTCACTGTGGAGGATGTGAGTGAGATTCCCACATCCGAGCCATTCTTCTTAGGTGACAAATCTGAGGAACTGTCCCAGATTGAGGTGTCAATAGAGGAGGTTTTGGAACTAAATTAACCAGTAATAAGTCACCAGAACCAGATGGTATTGATCTGAGAGTTCTGAAGGAACTCAAATATGAAATTGCAGAACCACTAACTGAGATATGTAATCTATTGCTTAAATCAGCCTCTGTACCAGATAACTGGAGGATAGCTAATGTGATGCCAATTTTTAAAAAAGGCTCAAGAGGCAATCCTGGCAATTACAGGCCAGTGAGCCTAACTTCAGTACCAGGCAAATTAGTTGAAACTATAGTACAGAACAGAATTATCAGACACATAGAAGAACATATGTTGAGGAAGAGTCAACATGGCCTTTGTAAGGGAAAATTGTGCCTCACTAATCTATTACAATTCTTTGAGGTGGTCAAGAAACATGTGGACCAGGGTGATCCGGTGGATATAGTGTACTTGGACTTTCAGAAAGCCTTTGACAAGGTCCCTCATCAAAGGCTCTTAAGCAAAGTAAGCAGTCATGGAATAAGAGGGAAGGTCCTCTTATGGATCAGGAACTGGTTAAAAGCTAGGAAACAAAAGGTAGAAATAAATGATCAGTTCTCACAATGGAGATAGGTAAATAGCATGTGTCCCCAAGGATCTGTACTGGTCCTGTTCAACATATTCATAAATGATCTGGAAAAAGCGATGAACAGTGAGATGGCACAGTTTGCAGATGATACAAAATTACACAAGATCATTAAGTCCAGAGCAGACCTCGAAGAATTACAAAGGGATCTCACAAAACTGGGCGGGCAAATGGCAGATGAAATTCAATGTTGTTAAATGCAAAATAATGCACATTGGAAAACATAATCCCAATTATAATACAAAATGATGTGGTCTAACTTAGCTGTTACCACTCAAAAGAGAGAGCTTGGAGTCATTGTGGATAGTTCTCTGAAAACATCGGCTCAATGTGCACCAGCAGTCAGAAAAGCTAACAGAATGTTAGGAACCATTAGGAAATGGATAGGTAATAAGACATCAAATATCATACTGCTACTATATAAATCCATGGTGTACACACACCTTGAATACTGTGTGCAGTTCAGGTCTCCCCATCTCAAAAAAGATACATTAGAATTGGAAAAAATACAGAGAAGGGTAACAAAAATTACTAGGTTTATGGAACAGCTTCCATATGAGGAGAGATTAAAAAGACTGGGACTGTTCAGCTTGGAAAAGAGATGATTGAGGGGGGATATGGTAGAGATCTATAAAATCATGACTGGTGTGGAGAAAGTGAATAAGAAGTGTTATTTACCCCTTCACATCACACACGAATGAAAGGTCACCAAATGAAATTACTAGTCAGCAGGTTTAAAACAAACATAAGGCAGTACTTCTTCACAGAACACACAGTCAACCTGTGGAACTCATAGTCACGGGATGTGAAGGCCAAAAGTATAACTGGGTTCAAAAAAAGAATTAGATAAGTTCCTGGAGGATAGGTTCATCAATGGCTATTAGCCAAGAGGACCCGGGACACAACCCCACGCTCTAGGTGTCCCTGAACCTTTGATGACTGGAAGCTGGGACTGGACAACAGGGGATGGATCAGTCGATGAATTGCCCTGTTCTGTTCATTCCCTTTGAAGCATCTGGCAGTGGCCACTGCCAGAAGACAGGATACTGGGCTAGATGGACCATTGGTCTGACCCAGTATAGCCGTTCTTATGTTCTTATTGCTCCTCTCTCATGTTTACAGTCCTGGAGGACTTAGAAGAAGAGATTTTAGACAAAATCAGAAAGTGGTTTTTCATTATAGGGGAATTTTAAGAGTATGATATATTATAATGGGAGTGGGGAGGGGCACAGACGGTTGTGAAAGGAGAATGCTGTTTGTTTATACACTGGAGAGTGAAGCCCATCCATAACTAAATTATTTTGATCATGGATTTCTCAATTCTCTGTTTCCAGTGGCAGCTGGATGGGCAGAGCCATCTCCACTGACAGCAGGGGAGAGAAAGGGGACTTGACCCCCAGAGATCTACTGTACTCTTTTTTGTGAATATTGCTGCTCTTGGGGTCGGGGCACAGGACCGTTGCCTTAGTTTGGTTGCTTTCCTTCCTTTCCCTGAAATGATTTAGCCTCTCTTATTCATCCATGCTTGTGAGCCTGCTCTGTTGCAATATCAAAGGGAGTCCATCTCCTACAGCCACCTTATCTCCTGACCCCTGCTATGTTCTTACTACCTTTTTCATTCCTACAGGGCACCAGAACTACTACGGACATCTTCTGTGCCTAATCCTGCGGCGGCAGCTCCTACACTCCAGCAGGCTTTGCAGGCAGCCACACTAGCGTCATGGACTGACACAAGTGTAAAACCTGCTGGGGGCATAGAAGTAGCCCAGATCCCAGCCTGTCAGCAGGATGAAGTTGGAGGTAAGAGTTCTGTCAGAATGGGGCACTAGGGAGAGGGATCTGCATGGGGCAGGAGAAGGGAAAAAGCCCTATCACAGAGCTGGCTAGCGGCACAGGCCAACTCCAACTCATGATCTTGTTTATTGTGGCCCCCCAGTGAAAGGAGTGGTTGTTTTTATTTTCCCTCCAAACACATGCATTTGCTCTCCATGTGCTTTAATGCTAAGAGTGCAGGTTCACAGAAAACATGTAGAGCCAGGACACAGTAATGCATGGGGAGAACAGGGAACTCAAAGGGGATGGACTCAGGAAAAGAAGAGGAGGAACAAGATGGAGAGAAAAGAAAAAACTCCCAGTATGGTAGAAGATATTACAGAAACAACCCAACTGAAACCTAGTAGGGATGTGGTGTGTAAGTATATAGAGGGGGGGTTCAAATAGAAGAATACAAATAAAGCAATATACATATATGTATTATTTTTAACTAACACAGTAGGGGGGTTTTTGTGTGTGTATGTGGGGAGACAATCCCTTATGATTTCTTCTTTCTCCCTCCAGCTGCTGCTTTCTGCTTTCATCTCTTTCTCTCTGTCCAGGTAATTAGGTAGTGAGTGTATGGCACACTTTTTGCCTCTTAGGCCAGACCTGCCCGATCATGTATAATAGATTGAAAATATAGTTTCAATCTATATAAACCATTGATAATAAACTGAAATGCATCTCACCAGTTTTCATTTAAAATAAACAAAAAGTCCTTCAGATTTCTGGTTGTGTGGGGGGAGAAAAGCTCCCTGCAGGCACTGGGACGGGGCCAGCTTCCCTGCCAACTTTCAGATGTCACCAGTCTGCACAGCATAATTGTTCTGTTCTGTACCAAATCACAGCTGAGAAGTTTCTGTTTTCCCTTCCAAGGGTTGGTTCTACTCAGTGTGTATTAAATTCCAAAGTTTACATGCCACGCACCAGCTTCATTTTAAAAACACTGGGGTGTGTTTCTGAGCAGCAGACAAGAATGACTGAAGTGCAATGCACTTTAGACCAGATATATTGTACAACATTAAAATGAAAGGTTTTGATTATGTCTAAAACATCCATTTTTATGTAGCCAGATTATCACCCAGCGCGCTGGATTTACACTGCATTAGTGATCATCAAGATTAGAGCAGAATCCCCAGATAACAGACTAGAACACAGGATGTCAATTTATGACATAATAGCAATAGTAATAATAACAATAATCATATTTAGTGAAGAAGCTTGTGGTGCTGGGACAAGTCAGAGCTCTCTGCTCTGAAGAGGGAAGCTGCCTGGATAGCGGAGGCTTGAGTAGGGAAACTAGCTCCCTTACCTCAGAAAGGAATAGCAAGACAGTGTTGTATATGCCCCATGGAAAGGAAGAAAAACCAAATCTAAACCCAGCATAGACGTGCAGCAACTTTTCAAATCATAAAAAACAAGCTGCCCCCATTGGCTCCGAGCAGCATCTGTATAGTTCCCAAAAGCACTCTGTCCCCCCAAAGGAAAAGGTTGATGTTAAAATTGGCCTTTCTGTGCCTGCGGACATTTTACTGCCATGCGCCACAATCTCTGACAGGAGTAGCCTGGAGGGAGTCCCAATTCTGGCCCCACATGTTTTGTGTCTTTGGGTGGCAGGAGAGGGACAGGTGAGGGGATATTCTGCTGCCACCTCCAGGGAAAGGAGCTGGCTCCTGGCAGCAGTCCCAGCCACTCAGCATGTTAAAGGCCCTGCCGCCCCACTCCTTGCACGATGGCACAAGCAGCAGCCTGGTCTCTGAGGCCACTCTTTGCCTGCCTGCCGCGCGCTCGCTGCAGTGCTTCTTGATTCTACCTGGTGCCCCTGCAGCAGTGGCTTTCAGGCAGCCCCCTCCTGCACCAAATGCTCCCTCCCATCTCAAGCTTGGCCCTTATAGGGGGAAGCAGTGCATGTGTTTGGAGGTGAGGGGTGGGGATAACATTTACCACAGAGAGTGTCTGTCAGTGGCTCCCTGACTGCTGCTCTTATCTGCTATGCTTGTCACCAGAGTAGCATGCCAACCCCTGCCTCACATAGGAACTGAGGGACAGGCTGGAAATGACAAAATAGGCTCTAAAATTAAATTAAAAACTTCACAAGGTTTAGAAGTCAGCCTCTGACTGGGGTTTACTCCCAAGGCCCTGACGAAACATAGGAGTTTAGCCACCCTTTAAAAATTAAGTCATCCAAGTGCTGCAGCTAGCCCTGAGAGACCTCAACCCAAGAAGAAAACATGTGAGAGTGTTTTCCTAGACCTAACAGGCTGTTTTTCCACAGTCTTCCTTCCTCCCTGCCACCCCGAATGGGTGGATGACCACAGGAGCTATCGGTAGCACCTATCCCTATAGTACAGCATCTAAACTTGGATATACAGTAGAAGCCCTTCCATACTGCAGGAGGTTCTGTGACGGAAAATGCACAATCCAGCATCTGTCTTTTTCCTAAAACATATATAAAAAAATTCTGTTGTAAACCAGAAATGTCCCCGCTTCCCTTAACACATTTCCCCACCCGCAGCACCACTGGGCACCACCCGTCATCAAGAGCACGTTGCTCACACTCCTTCCCCCCACTTCCTATGGTGCCGTTCACTGAGGTCTCTGTATATAGACAATCAAATGTAGATTTCACTGTAATGTTTAGGAAAACATCTTGTAAAGCAATAACCCAATCCCCTACCACCACCTCCACTTACATACGAGCCACCCAGAGTCAATGAGGCTGACCAGGCTTTTCTTTCAGTGGGGAGGGGAACAGGAACTCTCCCGGATCCCCCACATTTTCTCCTATGTACGATTCCACATCCTCAGGCTCTGCATCCTGGGGATTCTTTCTCTGGCTTGAGGACTGGACCCAGCTACCTTTGGAGTCCATCACTGCTACCCCAAGAACCAGCCAGAAGGGGGCTCTGCTGAGTGACTGAGTTCCCTGAACAGCAGTAGGCCCACACTGGGACTGGCATGCAGATTTCTTCTTTACTTTACTTTTTATTTATTGAGATGGTCTGGCTGCAGATTGAGGTCCTTGGCTCATCCTTATACCTGGAACACTAATGATTTAAATCACGGTTGAGTACACATTTCTATTATAAACTCCCTTTTTAGTTACTCGTTACTCTTTGACTTTTGGGGGTGAAATTCTTCAGCAGATGGTAGGCGGGGGGATCAGGGAGCCAGATTACCTGTTCTGCTCCAGTGCCGATCCTAGCATAGATCAGAGGACCCTGGTGGCTGTTCTAACCTGTGTCAGCTAGCAAAGAATCATCCCCTGCTTGGAGATGGCCAGAGCATGGTGTAGGCTGGCCATGTCCCTCCTGCCCTAACATCCCCATGCACCTGCTGGGGGAGATGGTTTCCTTTCCCTTTGTGCCACCTAAATTGACACAAAAGAAGCAGAGTGGGGCAATGAGCTTGCACTCATAGCTTCGTTTAAAAAAAATCATCTCAGCTATTTTATTTATTTCTTGACTGGGCAGGAATTTTAAAACAAGGCTGAATGATTTTTAATGATGATTCCCTAATGTCCTGAATGCAAAGAGTCTGCACTGCACGTTCATGTGTGTGGGATTGTGGATGATGCTGAGAAACATGAGCCATGCCTCAGTCAGCATGAAATCTGCAGGAGCCCTGTCTCATTCTGTGCAATACTCTAAAGTTCAGGCAGATGCTGTGTCATTTTTGTGCTCTCTCACTACATTGTCTAGGCAAATAATGAAGGTTCTGTTAGGGCGATTCCATGCAGAGTAAAGCCCCCAAATGTCGGGAAATGTCAGGTAAGTTTTTAACATGAACTCTGCCCCATTGTGCGTGTTCATTATGATGCAGTCGGTAATTAAATGATCATATACAGGATGCTGGGGCCAGGAGTGCTGTGATCCCTGCCTCATTCTAGCCTAAAGACTTTTACAATGATAACTATGTAAATTAATTGAGATCAAGGTACTCATTGGGGCCCAAATTGTGGGCAGTTATCCACTGGCCTACATGGGGGTGGTATGGAGTTGCTCCCCGCTATGTTGAGCCAAGATGAGGGAGCATTCCTCAAGAGAGACCATCTCTCTCTTCGCAGTCAGATGTTGTAGGGAGAAGGGGAGGACTGACAGGTTACAACATCCTAGAGGCCTGGCCAACACCATGGGTTGGGGCAGAGCATATATGTGTGTTCGGGGGAAGACTCCACCTCCTCCCTGTCCTCTTTGGGGGATATGCACCCCCACAGCTGTATTGATGGAGCAATCTTGTGCGCTCCTCCAAGTGAGTGACCCTTGTATGAGGCCAGTCACAGTCAGGTCCTCTGAATTGATACTGAGGTAACTGAGAAGAGAATTTGCCCTTCAGTGCACAGGCAGAGCATGTATAGCAAGGGTGACTGTGTGATGATGAAATACGTATTTATACTTCATTGTGACGTGGACCCCGTAAAATTTATGATGCCCTGGCATTGATTGGCTTTTCAGTGCTAATTGACTGGCTTTTCAGTGCCTGAGTTTGGTAAATGACGTGACAGGTAACTTACATGTCGTCATTCAGTAACCGTCACTGTTTTTTCAAATGAAATGTCTAGAATTTATCATCATTTTGCCAGTCTTGAAATGGGAGCAGCAGGTGCTGTGATAAATGAAAGGAAAGGGTTGTCTTGTTTTACTGGCGTTTCTGTCAGAGCCTCTGTCCCATCCGACAAAAGGCTCTAGGGTAACTTCCTACATTGTTCAGATTCCCTGCAAGCAGCAGATATTCACACCATCTCATAAACTAACAAGGCATGAGGGGTGTGGGGGTGTGTATGGTGAGGCGGGGAATCTATTTTTTCCTATATCCCCGATAGTGGAAGAACAGCTGTTTCCATGTGGTTATCAATAGATCTTGGAGATAATATCCAAACCTAAAGGATCATGAGACATCATAGCAACACGAAACCACTGAGTTTGCTACCACATTACCATCAGGGGTGAAGAAGATATTAACAGCAATTGTCCAGGGCCTGGTAAGGGAACATTGGGTAGCCTTGCTGATTTGACTCTGTGTATTCTTTAAAGACACCTGGCCAAATTTATCCCCGGTGTAACTCCATTGAAATCAACCCAAGTTAGAGCAGGGATTTAACATGGTGCACCCTATTCCTTGCAGAAGAGACAAGGTAAACACATTGCTTTCTGAAAGCATTTGAAAAGGTTCCCAGTAAAAGATTATTGACTAAGCTAAAGAGGCCATGACATAGGAGGTAAGAGGCAAATTCTGAAATTAGGGTGGGTGAATTGTAATTTCCCTAGCTGGAAAAAGGTCTCTTGAAGGAAGAGTCCCCAGTAGCTCACCTGATCTGTCTGTCTAGATACCCCCATCACCGCAGTATCTGAGCCTCTTCGCAAGGAGGTTTTTTTTTCTGTTTATTGCATCTGTCAACAATGTGGATCAAAATATCAAAGTTTACTGATGATACCAAATAGGGAGAGCAAGAAGATAAAAAGGAACGGTGCCCAGGAGTTTGGAGAGATTTACATCTCAGTGCTCGAAGCCAGCAGGGGTGCTGGAACAATTTGTGTATTGCGGGTGCTGAGAGCCATTGAACCAAACTGTAAACCCTGTATATGACAGAAACCACTTCAAGCCGCACCCCTAGCTCCAGTACCTATGGGAGCCAGTAAATGTAAAATGCATTTTAATGTGGATAAAGCCTGGTGACAATGATCCAAAATAGACAGCGTATGTGAAATGAAAAATCTCATACTGTGCTGCCCAGAGGAGTGGTAGGGAGCTCCTTCTACCACCCGCCCAGCGTATGGCCACAGCAGAAAAGACTGGACTCTGGGGGAGAGTGCAGATCCCAAGGAGTGAGCCTATGGGTAGACACCATCTCAGTCAAATAGCAGTGACCATATGGAACAAGTTGCCACATAAGGCCATTGAAGCAAATATGTAAATGAGTTCAGTAGACAGCCAGACATTTTATTTGTGGGGGTGGGGTGGGGGGAGGAAGGGACAACAATATGTATAGGGAAAGACCCAGAGGTGTGGGTGAGAGAAACCTAAAGGGACAGACAGTCTTGTTGGGCCACAGCTTCTTGTGTCCTGTATTCCCTCTTGTGATGTCTGAACCTTAAGACAGCCCTCCACCCCCACAAAGGAAGAGGGTACCAAGGTGTCATGCCCCCTCTTTGTTTTTAATTACTTCCCAATTTAATCTTGATTTGCATGTCGATCTCCTAGATCTGGGCCAGGGACTCTACAAAGCCCTCGTCAGCAACTCCCCCAATAATAAACAGGAAAAGGCTTAAGGAGCAAATCACTTGCATGTTAATGAGACTGTTTGCTGGAGTCAAGAGAGAAAACAGCAAACAAACAAATGGACTGAATTCCAGCGGCAGCTGTTTGCTCCTTAATCTCGGCTCGTCAGAGCTGCCCTTTGATGGGACACAATCTACACAAACGATTGTGCTAAATCTTCTAATCTACGTCCTCATTATTACATCCCTTCTTACGCATGTAAATCAGGGACAAACTCATTTTAATATGTAGATAGATTATTGAAGGGAAGGGGAGGGGATAGGAGGGGAAAGGGGAGCTGCTAATGGTGTCTGTGTGTATGTGTGCTAGGGGGGCAGTAATGAAGCGACTGGGAAGGGGGGGCTGTCTGAAACAAGGAGGGTCTGTTGTTGGACTACAAAGGAGAATATAAGGGAGCAAAGCCTTATAGGGTGGAGGGCATTGATAGTGGGACTTTTAAGATGGAGAACAGTCAGAAGTGTGAGGAGGCTTTAGAGAGTAGATACAATTCTATTCAATGAGACGTCATTGGCCTGACAAGCTGTACAAGTGCTGCCAGACCGGAAATAGAGCCAGACCCCTCCGGTCTCTGTCAGAGGCAAGGACAGGTCCACCCACACTGGGGCTCCACACTAACCCTTCTCCTGGTTGTTTGGGGTACAGCGTCTGGGCCAAAGTCTTCTGCCAGCCAAGAGTGCTGCAGAAAAGCAAAGGGAGAGCGTGCATGATGTGCTGGCGTTAATGGAGGATAACATATGAACATGCAGAATAAGGGAGCTGTTCATGTAACATTCCTGCTTTTGCCCAGCTCTAACCACCTGAAGCAATCCCATTTGGAGCCTGAGGCATGGATGTTAATGACCCAGTTTAAATTGTGTTAAGTTTGTACATATACCTGGTGATAGGCATCTTACACACTTATCTATTCATTCATATTTATTAACTGCTCCTGTCTCGTTAGACAATTAAAAACCAACTTTTTTCACACTACAAAGCCAAATAAGAGGAATACGAAGGAATACAGCAATGTACATAGCCCAGGCAGAGAACAGAGGCCCAGCTTGCTTTTCCAAAGTATATAATTAGAGCTATCATCACAATTTTGAGTAAAATTTAAATAAGGGCTTAACCAGGAGCATTACCATGGTCCATAAGAAAAATCCAGATCTAACATATCTTCCCAGCCGAGACATCATCTCCCAGGGTGGCTCTTCCCCCAGCCTGCAATCCACTCCCTACCCAGTTAACCCTTTCCTTGCGCAAGAATAGTCTGGGAGAACAGCTGAGTCTTGCAGCATTCACCTTCTTT
This sequence comes from Emys orbicularis, assembly GCF_028017835.1. NCBI lineage: Eukaryota > Metazoa > Chordata > Testudines > Emydidae > Emys > Emys orbicularis. The sequence goes on along the minus strand of NC_088686.1, from coordinate 44,899,946 downwards.
TTTTGAGAAGTGTGAGCAACAAGGGTGATGTCGTGGTCGGAGTCTGCTATAGACCACCAGACCAGGGGGATGAGGTGGACGAGGCGTTCTTCCAGCAACTAACAGAAGCTGCTAGATCGCAGGCCCTGGTTCTCATGGGAGACTTTAATCACCCTGATATCTGCTGGGAGAGCAATACAGCGGTGCACAGAAAATCCAGGAAGTTTTTGGAAAGTGTAGGGGACAATTTCCTGGTGCAAGTGCTGGAGGAACCAACTAGGGGCAGAGCTTTTCTTGACCTGCTGCTCACAAACAGGGAAGAATTAGTAGGGGAAGCAAAAGTGGATGGGAACCTGGGAGGCAGTGACCATGAGATGGTCGAGTTCAGGATCCTGACACAAGGAAGAAAGGAGAGCAGCAGAATACGGACCCTGGACTTCAGAAAAGCAGACTTTGACTCCCTCAGGGAACAGATGGGCAGGATCCCCTGGGAGAATAACATGAAGGGCAAAGGGGTCCAGGAGAGCTGGCTGTATTTTAAAGAATCCTTATTGCGGTTGCAGGAACAAACCATCCCGACGTGTAGAAAGAATAGTAAATATGGCAGGCGACCAGCTTGGCTTAACAGTGAAATCCTTGCTGACCTTAAATGCAAAAAAGAAGTGGAAGATTGGACAAATGACCAGGGAGGAGTATAAAAATATCGCTCAGGCATGCAAGAGTGAAATCAGGAAGGCCAAATCGCACTTGGAGTTGCAGCTAGCAAGAGATGTTAAGAGTAACAAGAAGGGTTTCTTCAGGTATGTTAGCAACAAGAAGAAAGTCACGGAAAGTGTGGGCCCCTTACTGAATGAGGGAGGCAACCTAGTGACCGAGAATGTGGAAAAAGCTAATGTACTCAATGCTTTTTTTGCCTCTGTCTTCACAAACAAGGTCAGCTCCCAGACTGCTGGACTGGGCAGCACAGTATGGGGAGGAGGTGACCAGCCCTCCGTGGAGAAAGAAGTGGTTCGGGACTATTTAGAAAAACTGGATGAGCACAAATCCATGGGGCCGGATGCGCTGCATCCGAGGGTGCTAAAGGAGTTGGCGGATGTGATTGCGGAGCCATTGGCCATCATCTTTGAAAACTCATGGCGATCGGGGGAGGTCCCGGATGACTGGAAAAAGGCTAATGTAGTGCCCATCTTTAAAAAAGGGAAGAAGGAGGATCCAGGGAACTACAGGCCAGTCAGCCTCACCTCAGTCCCTGGAAAAATCATGGAGCAGGTCCTCAAGGAATCAATTATGAAACACTTAGAGGAGAGGAAAGTGATCAGGAACAGTCAGCATGGGTTCACCAAGGGGAAGTCGTGCCTGACTAACCTAATTGCCTTCTATGAGGAGATAACTGGCTCTGTGGATGAGGGGAAAGCAGTGGATGTGTTATTCCTTGACTTTAGCAAAGCTTTTGATACGGTCTCCCACAGTATTCTTGCCGCCAAGTTAAAGAAGTATGGGCTGGATGAATGGACTGTAAGGTGGATAGAAAGCTGGCTAGATTGTCGGGCTCAACGGGTAGTGATCAATGGCTCCATGTCTAGTTGGCAGCCGGTTTCAAGCGGAGTGCCCCAAGGGTCGGTCCTGGGGCCGGTTTTGTTTAATATCTTTATTAATGATCTGGAGGATGGTGTGGACTGCACTCTCAGCAAGTTTGCAGATGACACTAAACTGGGAGGCGTGGTAGATACGGTGGAGGGTAGGGATCAGATACAGAGGGACCTAGACAAATTGGAGGATTGGGCCAAAAGAAACCTGATGAGGTTCAACAAGGACAAGTGCAGAGTCCTGCACTTAGGACGGAAGAATCCTATGCACTGCTACAGACTAGGGACCGAATGGCTAGGTAGCAGTTCTGCAGAAAAGGACCTGGGGGTCACAGTGGACGAGAAGCTGGATATGAGTCAACAGTGTGCTCTTGTTTCCAAGAAGGCTAATGGCATTTTGGGCTGTATAAGTAGGGGCATTGCCAGCAGATCAAGGACGTGATTGTTCCCCTTTATGCGACATTGGTGAGGCCTCATCTGGAGTACTGTGTCCAGTTTTGGGCCCCACACTACAAGAAGGTGGTGGAAATATTGGAAAGAGTCCAGCGGAGGGCAACAAAAATGATTAGGGGTCTGGAGCACATGACTTATGAGGAGAGGCTGAGGGAACTGGGATTGTTTAGTCTCCAGAAGAGAAGAATGAGGGGGGATTTGATAGCTGCTTTCAACTACCTGAGGGGGGGTTCCAAAGAGGATGGAGCTCGGCTGTTCTCAGTGGTGGCAGATGACAGAACAAGGAGCAATGGTCTCAAATTGCAGTGGGGGAGGTCTAGGTTGGATATTAGGAAACATTATTTCACTAGGAGGGTGGTGAAGCACTGGAATGCTTTACCTAGGGAGGTGGTGGAATCTCCTTCCTTGGAGGTTTTTAAGTCCCGGCTTGACAAAGCCCTGGTTGGGATGATTTAGTTGGGAATTGGTCCTGCTTTGAGCAGGGGGTTGGACTAGATGACCTCCTGAGGTCCCTTCCAACCCTGATATTCTATGATTCTATGATTCTCTAGCCTAGCCAGCTAGCTCTCCTCCATATCCCAATCTCCATTAGACACTGGGTAAGCGTCCCCACCTTCTGGGTCATAAGAGATGGAAATATAGAGAAAACAGGGTGCCATCAACATACCGAACACACTGCAACCCATATTTCCTCACTAGTCCCTCAAATATATATATTTGCTGAACAAGAGGAGTGACGAGACGGAGCCATGTGGAACCCCACATGAGAACGCCAGTGAGACAAACGAGTAATTGCCCCATACCATTCTTTGGGAACTCTCTCAAAGAAAGAAGCAGAGACATTCAGGAGTAACCCCATCCACCTTGCTAAAGTCTGCAGATGCATCCACCACCATCTTGTGATTAATGGTACAGAATGCAGCTGATAGAGCTAAAAGACTAAGCCTGGATACCTGCTCTTCCTTCATGGCCAGGAGATCATCAACCAGCACTATCTGTACCATTTCCTTACTATACACAAGTCTAAACCAAACTGACTGTCATCCAAAAAACCTGAAGAATCAAGCTGTTGAGGGAGTTGTTTTGCTGTCACCTTCCTGGGAGGTTGGAGGTGTAGCAATAGTTGGAAAGAGCTCCCATGTCAAGCATGGATTACTGAGCAAGGATCTGGCAATTAATTGTGTGCAATTACAATTAATAATACAGTGGCCTACACATTGACACCTGAAGGAAAGACGAGGGAGAGAACTATTAGGAGTAACTCCTGGTAGGAAACCATCTCACTCTCTGCTGGCAGACTCCAAAAAGACAGACGTTCCATGTACTGTACTCTAATGCGCTAGGAGTGACTGAGTCACCCCAGTAGAAGCTTCTAATGAAGGTGAAACTGGAGTCAACCACAGAAAGAAAATCAAGTAAGAGGTCAGCTCTGGCCTTAACCAATGTCTCCCCAGACCCTAAGCCATCTCAGTGCCTCACACCAGCTACTTGAGGCAAGCAATCTTGACAATGAGGTCCTGCTATTCTGTTGCCCAGCGCTTGGTTGTGCTATTTCACATGACAGAAGGTTCAGTGGAATAAAGCTATTAGCTAACGGCTGGGCTTCATGGCTGTGTGGTACAGGTGCCACTTCTGTGAGCTCAGATCTGATGGAAATGAGCACAAGATAAATGCCTGCCTAGACAGATGACAGCTCTTTGTAGTCTCTTTCTGCTATCTGACAGTGTGTTTGTCACAGTTATGTCTAACTAAATGTCTAATTTTAGTGTTTGACTAGCAAGTACCTGGAAATGGTATTTGGCCAAATATAAGCAGGTGGAATAGTAATCAACTATCCTATCTTGCATATTGACCTGGACCTTTTATTATAATAGGGTTCTACTAATAAGCACAATCCCATTGACGTGTAATGGAGACTGCAATTTATAAAGGAAGAACTTGAAATTTGTTACCATTTAAATGGCAATAATTAGACTCCTAAGGCAGGAGCATAAACAAAACGTTGCAAACCTTAAAGCTTCTTGTTGGTTTTTTTAAACATTTCTTTATCCAATTCTCTCTCTTTCTAGCTCCTTTCAAAGACTCATAGACTTTAAGGCCAGAAGGGACCATTATGATCATCTAGTCTGACCTCCTGCACAATGCAGGCCACAGAACCTCACCCACCCCCTCCTGCAGTAGACCCCTAATTGCTGGCTGAGTTACTGAAGTCCTCAAATCATGATTTAAAAATGTCAAGTTACAGAGAACCCACCATTTACACTAGTTTAAACCAGCAAGTGACCATGCTGCCGAGGAAGGTGACACCCCCCCCCCCCCCGCCAGGTCTCTGCCAATCTGACCTGGGGGGGAAATCCTTCCCAATCCCAAATATGGCAATCAGTTGAACCCTGAGCATGTGGGCAAGACCCACCAGCCAGACACCTGGGAAAGAATTCTCTGCACTAACTCAGAGTCCTCCCCAGCTAGTTCCCCATCTCCAGCCATTGGGGATTTTTGCTACTAGCAGTCGCAGATGGGTCATGTGCTCATCATACCCCCTCCACAAATGTATCAAGCTCAGTCTTGAAGCCAGTTACGTTTTTCGCCTGCAATACTTCCCTTGGGAGGCTGTTCCAGAACTTCGCTCCTCTGATGGTTAGAAACCTTTGTCTAATTTCAAGCCTAAACTTGTTGTTGGCCATCTTAAATCCATTTGTTCTTGTGTCTGTGTAGTGAGGCAGAGTGGCCTCCTGCTGGACTAGAGAACGAGATACCACTACAGGAAGTTCAAAAGGAAGTCTCTTCTAGGGAGCAGAGCTGTCTGCAGGACCTGGACCAGCAGTCGAGCAGACCAGCGCCCTACTGATTGAAGAGGCGGAGGGCTCCAAGGCGTTGCCGGAAAGGATGCCCCAACTGTGATGTGTCAAGATGGAGCTCAGTGCCAACGGAGCAACACAGGCAGAGTTGGGTAGGAAGTAGCCCAGGGGAACCAGACTTTGGTCCAATTGTGCTGCTGGAGAGCATGTGTTTATTTCCGCACTGACCCACTAACAGGGCCCTGAGTTGGGACCCAGTGGAGTAGGGTGGGCCTGGGTTTCCCTACCCCTCTGCTGCCATCCCCACACTTTCCCTAGGCCAGAAGGCCTGTAACTATTGATTGCTGTCTGCTCCAGCCAGGAGCCGTAGGGCTAGGGACTGCTTGTTGCTCTGCCCCGCCCAGATGTCCAGAGCCCCACACTGTTGATTGATGTCTGCCCCAGCCAGAAGGCTGCAGGCTACATACAGCTTGTTGCTCTGCCCTGGCCAGCGGGGCCAGTGAACCTGACTATTGTTGCCTGCAGTAGTGAGGCAGAGGTGCCTCCCTCCTCACTCAAAAGCAAGGGATCACTACAGTCAGCATTGGCACTTAATTTAAAATAACCCGCCTCCCTCCCTGGCATTTATTCCTCTGATGTATTTATAGAGAGTAATCATATATTCCTGCCATGCGGGCAGGGGACTGGACTCGATGACCTCTCAAGGTCCCTTCCAGTCCTAGAACACTGGTCTACAGTTTTTGAGAAGTCGTCTGCTTCAGAGATAAAATGTGCTATTTATTATGTATTTTGATGTGCTGAATTCAAATATGACAATTAAAACAACTGATTGGCTACTGTTTCTAAGATATTTAAGTTTTTACATTTTATGTCTATGTATATTGTGTAGATAGTAGAGTTTTAATCATAAATTGTAAACCTAGGTCTTTTCATGTGTTTATGGTTGCTTTACATGATAATATTTCACCTGTCCTGTTTATGTAATACTTTAAAAATCAGCAAAAGGGTTATATAAATAAAATTTATTATGAAACAAAAGGCAAAAAACTATTATGTACATAGTTTAGTCCTATTCAGTGTCTACTCGGTGCTTCTTGGCTTGTCTCTTGTATTCATTAAATGGAGCAGCTCTTGTCACTGTCCAACAATAGTCTGCAAGCATTGATGGGCTCCATTTGCCCTGATAGCGTTTCTCCATTGTTGCAATGTCCTGGTGAAATCGCTCGCCGTGCTCGTCGCTCACTGCTCCGCAGTTCGGTGGAAAAAAATCTAGATGAGAGTGCAAAAAATGTATCTTTAGTGACATGTTGCAACCAAGGCTTTTGTATGCCTTGAGGAGGTTTTCCACCAACAACCTGTAGTTGTCTGCCTTGTTGTTTCCGAGAACATTTATTGCCACTAACTGGAAGGCTTTCCATGCCGTCTTTTCCTTGCCACGCAGTGCATGGTCAAATGCATCATCTCAAAGAAGTTCACGAATCTGAGGACCAACAAAGACACCTTCCTTTATCTTAGCTTCACTTAACCTTGGAAATTTTCCACGGAGGTACTTGAAAGCTGCTTGTGTTTTGTCAATGGCCTTGACAAAGTTCTTCATCAGACCCAGCTTGATGTATAAGGGTGGTAACAAAATCTTCCTTGATTCAACAAGTGGTGGATGCTGAACACTTTTCCTCCCAGGCTCCAATGACTGTCGGAGTAGCCAATCTTTCTTGATGTAGTGGGAATCTCTTGCACGACTATCCCATTCGCAGAGAAAACAGCAGTACTTTGTGTATCCAGTCTGCAGACCACGCAAGAGAGCAACAACCTTCAAATCGCCACAAAGCTGCCACTGATGTTGGTCATAGTTTATGCACCTCAAAAGTTGTTTCGTGTTGTCATAGGTTTCCTTCATATGGACTGCATGACCAACTGGAATTGATGGCAAAACATTGCCATTATGCAGTAAAACAGCTTTAAGACTCGTCTTCGATGAATCAATGAACAGTCTCCACTCATCTGGATCGTGAACGATGTTGAGGGCTGCCATCACACCATCGATGTTGTTGCAGGCTACAAGATCACCTTCCATGAAGAAGAATGGGACAAGATCCTTTTGACGGTCACGGAACATGGAAACCCTAACATCACCTGCCAGGAGATTCCAATGCTGTAGTCTGGAGCCCAACAGCTCTGCCTTACTCTTGGGTAGTTCCAAATCCCTGGTCATTCAGTTCACCTTGTGTTATGAGGTGTGGTTCAGAGGAGGAGGATGGGAGAAAATGTGGGTCCTGTGACATTGATGGTTCAGGACCAGAAGTTTCATCCTCTTCCTCTTCCTCGTCTGACTCAAGTGAGAATGATTCTGGTGCATCAGGAACCGGCAGTCCTTCTCCGTGGGGTACTGGGTGTATAGCTGATGGAATGTTTGGATAATGCACAGTCCACTTTTTCTTCTTTGACACACCTTTCCCAACTGGAGGCACCATGCAGAAGTAACAATTGCTGGTATGATCTGTTGGCTCTCTCCAAATCATTGGCACTGCAAAAGGCATAGATTTCCTTTTCCTCTTCAACCACTGGCGAAGATTTGTTGCACAAGTGTTGCAGCATATGTGTGGGGCCCACCTCTTGTCCTGATCTCCAATTTTGCAGCCAAAATAAAGGTGATAGGCTTTCTTAACCATAGTGGTTATACTGCGCTTTTGTGATGCAAAAGTCACTTCACCACAAACATAGCAGAAGTTATCTGCACTGTTCACACAAGTACGAGGCATCTCTGCTCACTTTGGCTAAACAGAAATGTGTCCCTTTGCAAAATCAAACACTGACAAATAAGAGAGCACGACACTGTATGATTTCTAGAGCTGATATAGGGCAATTTGTTCAGCAGAGTGATGTAAGCTTCGTTATGATTGCATCATCCATGACTTCTAGGAATAACATGATGCAATTCATATCATGTATGACGCAATACCAGCTTCAGATTGTATCATTCATTGTTTTGCCTAAAAAGCAAGTACTGTCCAAACCCAGTCATAGATTTATTCATAGATCCAGTCAAAGATGTATTTTAGTCATTTCTGGTTTAAATTGAGATCCCTTCCCTTTATAACTCACTTATCCTCCGCCATTCCCAAGTCAAGGGTCGTATATACTGACCCAATAGCATATCTTGAAAACTAGAGCCAATCAACAATTTTAAGCATCATTTTCGTTCTCAGTGACCCAGAATTAGTAAAGTTTGACTACATTTATTTCAAAAGCATTTTGGCTGTAGAGCAGTGGAATCTATGAATCTATGAATCCCCTCAGCCTTTGTTTGGTTAGGGTAAACAAGCCAAGCTCCTCTCATAGGGTAGGTTTTCCATTCTTCTGATCATCCTGGTAGCCCTTTTCTTCACCCTGTTCCAGTGTGAATTCATCTTTCTTAAACATGGGAGACCAGAATTGCCCACAATATTCCAGATGAGGTCTCACCAGTGCCTTGTACAATGGTACTAACACTTCCCCGTCTCTACTGGAAATACCTTGCCTGATGCATCCTAGGATTGCATTAACCTTTTTCACAGCCGCATCACACTGGCGGGTCACAGTCTTCCTGTGATCAACCAATATATGCAGGTCTTTCTCCTTCTCTTTCACTTCTAACTGATACATCCCCAGCTTATAGAAAAAATTCTTGTTAGTCCCTAAGTATATGATTTTACACAGTTAAATTTCATCCCATTTCTCTTACTCCAGCTTTCAAAGTCCTCCAGATCTTCTTCTATGACATTTCAGTCCTCCTCTGTATTGGCAATACCTCTCGACTTTGTGTCATCCACAAATTTTGTTAGCGCAAGTCCACTTGTTGTACCAAAGTCATGAATTAAAATGTTAAATGAGATTGGTCCCAAGACCGATCCCTGAGGAACCCCACTAGTAACCTTCCTCCAGCCTGACAGTTCAACTTCCCCTTTAACCAGTTCTTTGTCCACCTTTCAATTCTCATATAATTCCCTATCTTCTCCAATTTAACTAATAATTTCTCATGTGCAATTGTACCAAATGCCTTACTGAAATTCAGGTAGATTAGATCTACTGCATTTCCTTTGTCTAGAAAATTAGTTATCTTCTCAAAGATAGAGATCACGTTGGTCTGTCACGATCTACCTTTTAAAAAACCAGGTATTTTTTATCCCAATTACCATTCACCTCTATGTCCTTAACTATTTTCTATTTCAAAAGACCTTTCATACATTCTCTACTTTTATCCCCAACTACTTTCTTTCCTCTGTCCAATGCTTCCCCTGTTTCATGTGCCCCTGGCGTCTCCCAGGAGCACAGAATCTTCCAGGTAGCTCAAACTTCTATTCAGAAGAAGGATCCTGGAGTGTGAGGACTTGTGGCCAGGTAGACCTTTGTCCTATTGTCAACGCTCTTGGGTAGGCTCACAGTGTATGAGATTTGCAGCTGCTTGTACTCTAACGTGTGTGTGTGTGGGGGAGGGTATATGTGCCAACGTGTGGTCTTCTGGCTAAGGTGAGGTAGCCAACATATTCTTTCCTGCAGACCTTGGCCATAGGGATTACACCCCCACAGTGCTTTCCAGGAGGTCCCATACTCTGACTGTTACTATGAAGCTTCAAAAAGATTCAACAAAAGTTGTTTGGCAAATACCTGAATTTAGGGCAAATTGGAATTAAATTGTGGTCCAATCCTAGTCTTGATAGAGTTTGAAAATCCAGATCCTAGACTCTGTGGTGTTGCAGGGGCCAGCGAGGGATTCCTGTTTGCCAAAGCAAAATGAAGGACTAGGGAGAAAGCAGGTCCACTTAGAAGCTAAAGGAATTACATTAAGGAGGGCTTAAAAGGGGCAGCAATACCAAGCTGATTTTTAAAATCGGTTTTCAGCAAGAAACACGTTGAGAAAAGATGCTTGGGTAGTTATTAAGGAAGGAACAGAGGTGAAAGGAAGCTGGTACGGTCTGGTATGGCATACCGGCAAGAGCCAGTATGCCATGCTGGACCGGACCGGCTTCCCCAGGCCGGCGATTTAAAGGGCTCGGGGCTCCCTGCAGCAGCCGGAGCCCCGGGCCCTTTAAAGCGCCGCCCGAGCCCCACTGCCGGAGCCCCAGGGTAGCGGCGGCAGGGCTCCGGTGGTGATTTAAAGTGCCTGGAGATCCGGCTGCTGTGGGGAACCCCGGGTCCTTTAAATCGCCCTGGGGCTCCCAGCTGCCTCTGCAGCTGGTAGTTCCGGGTGTGATTTAAAGGGCACCGGTATTTAAAGGCCCCACCTCTTCCGGTTGAGGCCACTCCTTTTCCGATTGAGGCCATGCCCCCTGCTCAGGACTCCAGCGAACCGGTAAATCCTTTAAGTTACTTTCATCCCTGGGAAGGAAGAACCTATACAAATAACTGTTGCTAAAGGGTACGTCTATACTTACCTCCGGGTCCGGTGGTAAGCAATCGATCTTCTGGGATCGATTTATCGTGTCTTGTCTAGATGCGATAAATCGATCCCAGATCGATCCCGGAAGTGCTCGCCGTCGACGCCGGTACTCCTGCTCCACGAGAGGAGTACGCGGAGTTGACGGGGGAGCCTGCCTGCCGCATGTGGACCCGCGGTAAGTTCGAACTAAGATAGTTCGACTTCAGCTACGTGAATAACGTAGCTGAAGTTGCGTATCTTAGTTCGAAGTGGGGGGTTAGTGTGGACCAGCCAAAAGAGTAAGTGTGGGAATGTTTTGGCAATGTGAAGATGTTCAAAGTGGCTGGTTCAGCTGACACACATTCTAGGGTGCTAAGGGAATTAACTATCGAACTCACTGACCCACTGTCATTTTGCTTTGGAAAAATCATGGGCATTGGGGGCAGTGTGGAGCAATCTTAACCCCAGAGGAACTCTGAGAGGTATAATACCTCATGTAGGCATATTGCTTCGCAGAGCAATCCAGCACCTATTTGTAGGGGTGGGAAGGGTCTGCTGCACTGCCTCTTAGAAAGAGGTCCATGCGTGTGCCCTTCCAGCCATGGAGGAGATAGAGCCTTAATCCCACCTCCACTTTGCCTCTGTTGGAGAGACTCCAGAGGGCTCCAGCAGGTAGCACTCACTCTAATCAGAAAAGTGCAGGGATAACAACTGTGCTGTCCCCTGTGAAAGGGGGAGAAGTCTACCACTTGCATACCACCCAATAGCCAGGCAGAACCAGTCCCTTAGTGTGGTACTCAGGGCTGTAACTAGGAGGAATGGGATGAAATTAAGAAAGGGAAAATTCAGGTTAAATACTAGGAAATGTCCCTGCCAGTGATCTGTACCATGTGTGGAACCTTTTCCCAAGGGACAGGGTAAGAGACACATCACTTGGGACTTTTCAAACTAGCCTGGACAAAATACCAAAAAGCACACACTAGCGAACAACCCTGCATTGGCTGTGGGAGTTGGGCTGGTTGAGCTAAAGGCCTGTCTACGTTAGGAAATGGAATCCTGTCTGACAACAGTTTGTCAAGAATGAGTCTCCCTGTATCCACTTCAGTTTCATTCACACTTCCTGTCACAGTGTTCTCTAGACACAGGTAGCCCACACCATCACAAAGTTATCACAGTGCCTGCAAGAGATCAGGAGTTAGTTGAAGAGCAGTTGTTTCAAACTAAACCCAGGCAAAACCGATACCGGTTGGGAGGAGTAAGTGCTTCAACAAACTAGCCAGGATATTGATTTCCTTTCTTATTGAACGTGCCTATTACTTTAATGGTCAAGTAGTGCAATGCCTCATAATCTTGTTTCATTCATTGATCAGCCTGGATTTTCAGGCATGACAGTGCTGAGAAATGCTTCAGATGCTCCCAGATTGCTAGGAGATCTCACCCCTTTCTCCCAGACCATGACCTGGCCGCTGCAATCCATGCATTTCTCAGCTCCAGACTGGATTACTCTAATTTGCTGTATCTGAGGTTAAACATAGAGGCCTTTCAGAGGCTGCATCCAGCATCCCTCTGCTGACTCCCACTTCACTTCCTTTGCTAAGTGAAAGCCTTAGTCCTGGTTTTCAAAGGCATCAATGAGTCAGGCCCAGCTATATTAGTGACCACAGCTCCATCCATGGCCCACCAAGATAGCCATACCCCTCTGGAACAATGCATCTGACAACACCCAGGATAAAACCATGTGAGACCTGGAGATAAACCAGAGATAAATATCCAGAGGGTTTGGCTGTTGAAAGAGGTTCCAGAGGAGGTCAGACTAATCCAAAGCCTGGGCACTTCTAGAACACACTGCAAGACTTTTTTGATGAAGCTTCTCTACCGTAGCTGAAAGGGGGTTTATATTATAAAATATAACTTTAAAATAAAAAGGTGCAGGAACCCCCTACTTGGGGGTCTCCAGGGAACTTGGAATGGGATACAGGAAAAGAGAAAAAGTTGATTTGGGCTGTCTGAGACCTGGAAAACAGAAAAGAGTCATTAGCTGCTTCCTGGATGTCTGGACAGGAAAGCAAAGCATATGCAGAAGAGTGCAAGAGAACATCCCAGTTACTGTTATCCTAGGGGGGAACCAGTTACAAAGTGAAGGAAGATTTAAATAGAATCAAGAATTAGATAGCTGAGAAAGAACTGAAGGTGAGAGTAATGTGGATGATCTTCACTGAGAATCGAGGATGGAAGGAGACCTCAGCACTGAATAGTTCCTGTGATGACAGCCTGTTTGGAGTGGTGGCCTCCACACAGGAGAAGATCAAACCTCCTAGGTTCAAAACATCCAATCTAGTTTTCTACATCCCACACAATAGGGTCTCCCTCTCATGACACTTTCCTTGGAGAAACTTCCACAGCCTGGTATAGCTCATCATCAGGAACTATGTTGCCTGCTATTTACCCCAAATCCTACTGTTCTTTATTTCATTCAGTTAATCCTACTTACACTTCCGAGACCATCCTAAATCCTTATCCTTCAGATAGTCGAAGACTTACCATTTCCTCCCTGCTTATTTATCACTTAAGCAAACCAGGCAGATTTAATTCATCCCTCCAGCCCGCTGATCATTTTCGTTGCACTTCTCTAAACTCCTTCCAATTTTTCAGTATTTTGCTGATAATGAGGCACCCAGAACTGAACACAAGGTTCCAGTCATGCCACAGCAAGGCAGAGAGACACTATTAACTAGCTGCTCCAGGAGGTCATATCTCTGTATATGTAGCTCAGAATTGCATTATAGTCACATCACCTTGCAAACTCATGTCCATTTTGCTGTTCATTATTACTCCTACGTTACTTTCAGCCATTTAGGTTTTCTAGCTGTCTTGCCTCCAATAGATTTATCTGTTGTTGGGTTATTTTTCCCCAGATGCAGTTTTCCAAGTTGACTCTCACTCTGTATTTTTGCTCAAGTCTCTAATGTCTCTAGGCCTCTGAGTTCCATTTCTGTCTTTACTGATGTTCACAACTCCTCTCAATTTAGGATTATCTGTAAATATTGTTAAAGTGCTGCTTAATGTCCCTTCTACACCACTCATGAAGATATTAAACAAGATCTGTCCAAATACAAATTTCTTGGGCATTCCATTAGACACCTTGCCCAACTTGATACATTCACACTCATAACTCATTATTTACAATCCTTCAGCTAATTTTCAATTATTTCTATTGATAATTTTTTTTAAATTACAGTAATTTTCTCAATAGCAAGTGAAATATGTTGATAATAAAAGTTATGCACATACAATATGAAAGGGGAAATATTTTAAAAACAGAAACAGAACCAATACAATGAAACATACAAATGAACAAAGGCAAGGACTGTGTTTCATTCATTGTACAGGGAGGTACCTCTGCCAGTTATACTTCCATGTCCATGTCCTCTCCAAGCCAATCTGAATTAATTTGGTAGTAAAATTTTGTGAGATGCTTTTCTAAAATCAAATTGCTCAACTGTATTCACTTCATCCACCAATCAGGCTTTCTTCCATTATTGTAATATGGATAGAAGTTAGACTTTTGGGCTAGCAATGGTCAATATAATTCTTTCCCCTTTTTTAGGAAAATTGATGTATCTATCATCGGTCTCTTTATGGCTATCTCTGTCGTATCTAAGTGCAGCACAAAAAAATCAAGGCCATGGAGCCCAGAACAACAGGATTCATCCCTCTCCTCCCTGCCACCCCCACAATCCTGTGGCAGAGAGTGTGAATTTGTGTGTGTCCATTTCACATGCTGCTTCTGTTGTCAAGCAACTCCATCTTCTTTCTTAATTTCTGTTGAAGGTGCATGCTTGGTGATTTGAGAGGTGAAAAATCCCACTCCTCTCCTGTCCAAGCTAGTTTAAAGGCACCTAATAGAGTGTATCTGTTACGAAGCCAGGAGGTTGGTACCCCATCTGTTTAAGTGGAGACCACCTAATCCAACTAGTCCCTTCATGCTACAGAAGACTGCCGGGCCATGTGAATCCTAAACTCTCTGCTTTAGGCGATTAGTACATCCACTGGCTGTTTCCAGCATCAATCAATCTTCTGTCTTCACTCACGCTCAGCAGTGGAAGGATCTCAGAGAAAATCACCTCCCCCAAGCCCATCTACTGTTCTCTCCCCAGGTCACTGAAGTCATGACACTCCCATCTCATGTCCCTTTGCTCAGGTCATTTTGTTCCCACATGGATGACAATAAATTGAAATGCCCCCAAATTTTCCCCTTTACCCTTTTCGTTACACCGTTTGTCTTGGTCATCCCCTGTGTTTATCTGTCATCTTTGATCTCAAAGCACTTTACAAATAGTGTAACTAGGCATCAGTTTGTCTCCTTTTGAAATGCCCCCTCTCCCTTCCCCCCACCCCCCGACAGTACAAAGTAGCAGCTGTTGAAATAAGGACAGCAGCTCTGGGTGATAGTTTAGGGCAGGCAGTGAAGAAGACGACTGTCCATCTGAGTCGATTTTAAAGAAGAAGAAAGTTATTACTTGAGTTGAAATTTGGCCAGGATGCTGGGGATAATGCTCAATCTCTCACAAAGTTTGTCAGGCTGCAAGCCTAGTGAGGGGGTGACATTTCCAAGCCTGACTCCGCTATGATATATTCTGTCCAGGCCTCTGTCCCTAGAACATTGCTCAGTCACAGAATTTGAGGTGGTGTCCATGTTCTTTCTGTCAAACTTCATCTCCGCCTGGGATGGGTAAATATAACTAACTTGCCTCAGCAGCACCCTCCCTCTCCAGTTGTCATGAGGCATCTCTTCCTGCCCGGCATTTTGTTCCAAAAGAAGGCATTGCTAGGCTGACTTTTCTGCACCATGCACAAGGCAACTTCAAGCAGCAGTCTTAGCATTATCCAGTGGAATTTATTGGTTATTTGCCTCCTTTAAAACAATAATACTCAGTGAATCTAAAAATCTTAACAACACAACCCCTTTGCGATGTAGATAGGTTAGTAATATTGTTCTCAAGGTACATATGGGGAAACTGAAGCACAAGAAGTACTTACACTTTGAGTCAGTGTCACAGCTAGGTGCTTTGAGCAGTGTTCTAGGGACAGAATCTATCAGAGCGGAGCCCAGGAGTTCCTGGTTCCCTGTCCATGTGCAGCCCATTACATGGCCCTACCCTCCAAACCCATAAATCACAGTGCCCAGCTGGTGGGAGGTTGGAGAGTTCAGAGCCTGCGCTCCAGGCCCGGTTCTGCAGAGTGAGACAGTCTGCACAGGATTTGTGTTTGGGGCCTGCTGCCATCCCTTTGTGCTTTCATCAACTCCTCTACATCGCCTAAGAAGGTGGCAAGCATCCTGTCCCTGGGTTCTACTGTGAGTGCAGTTCCACTGGGGAAGGAACATCCAGGTTTTTGATGAGTATGTGATGGTTAGTAGTATTTAGATGGTGGAAGCACCCAACCCGTGGTCAGCATTCCCCAGACACAGTGAGACAGTCCCTGCCTCAAAGAGTAGCAGAGAGGCTAAAGTAAAATGATGCTCACTATTGCCTAGTCTCCTGAGCCAAGAGGTCAGATCTAGTCCAGGCAGCCACTAGACTGGAGCCTCCCAGCATGTATGTATGTCACCACCAATGCTCAAACCTCAGAGCCTGAGTGCTCACTGGGAGCGGCTGCAGCTTTCGGAGATTCTTCATTAGGTCACTGGCCTCAGAAGTTGGACTCTCCCCTCCCCCACCTCTGTACACAACTGTTCCTCATTTACATAAATTATCTCTATTCAATTATCTGTCCAGATGTCCGAATTGTGCCACCAATGATCTGTGAACGAATTAAAAATGGAATATAATTTAATAATAACTGATTAGAAGGAGATTAGTTGTTATATAAAAAGGAAAAACCAAGAGATAGCTAGTTGCCCTTAATCCGAGCCAATCCACAGTAATTATAGAAAATAACCTCTCTCTCTCCCCCTCCCCATCTCTTTCTCTCTCCCTCCCTCCCTCTCACCCCTCCATGTTCTCTCATTCTTCTTTTCCCTTTTCTGTCTGTCCTTTCTTTCCTCTCTCTTTTCCTTTGTTTCTTTTTTATTTTCTTTGTCTCTATCCCTCCTGTATCTTCTCTCCACTTTCTCTCCCTGATTATACAGACCTACATCAACAGACTTAAAGCTCCTTCTGCTGAGGATACACCCATGTAACTATGGATATTCTGGCAGGTTCCAGCCAACAAGAGCTTTCAGCTGCTCTGATGTCTCTCTTTCAAGCCCTTTTGACAATGTCTCTTCATCTCTTTCAATTTTCTGTTAAATAACTTTGGAATATCACCCCTCTTTCTTTGCTTTCAAGCCAAACTCTTTTAGTATTTCCCTGTCTGATTCCCTTGGAATAATTTAGAGCAATGTCTACATAGTATTGAAGTTAGGACAATATAAATGATATAAGGCCTGGGTGTCCTCTCACTTGCACCAGTGGGAATCTGGAGGAGCTCCATGGAAGTCACTGGAGTTACAATGCTGTTGGACTGGTGTAAATAGAGACTTATCCCATAGTGTTCTTAGAATACTGTCATTGGTTTAGTTCCCTCTGCTATTTCTGCCTCTCCCAATCAGACAGCCGCAGTGTTCTAGAGATGCTGTGCAAGAAAGGGCATAGCGTCTATCTACTTACCTACCATAGATCTAACATTGACCCAATCACTTTGGTATTTGAACATCTACTATGGGCTCCTCAGCCCCCTCACTACTATATCTTCCCTATTCTAACAGAGCAAGTTTTCTCACAGCTCTATCTGTGCCAGCTGGGGCACTGGGTATCAGCCTCCATCAGATGTGATTTGCAGTGGTGCTAGGCTGTGCAATCAGGATTCTCTTAAGTCTGATTTTTACTTCTGTAACTGTACCTGATAACAAGGAAAAGATCATTGGCAGAAAATGTGGGCAATTAGTATTAGGGTGGAGTAGATTTTTTCCCCTCCTGTTCACTTCAAGTATTTTGATTTTGAATCTACTCGTTAAAAGTTCTCTTTTGCATATGTGAGAAAATGTCATGTTTTTCCCAGTCCCTACTTCCAAATGGAAAGGTGCCCAGATGTAACGAGGTGTATGGATACTGCTGTAGTTATACACTTGCATAGTTTAAAAAAGAAAAGTTGAAAACGATATATTAAGTGTACCTATTTACCCAGCATCATGGAACCTGACATTTCAAACTCTCCTTGTCCTCACTCTGACATTGAGACCTCTTCCTGCCACCTGGCTGGTGCACAGAACGCTTTCACCTCCTGCAAACATTGCACCACAGAAAATTGCATCGGTCCCCATTCCCCGTTCCTCACTCTAGGCTGACAAGCAAAATAAAATCCAGTCCACATTCCCTTCCAGCTGACCGAGTCCATGTGCAGCTTTTCAGTTCCTCAAGGACAGTTATAGGACTTAGACGCTCAGCTGAACCAGTCCATCCAGTGCTTCTAAGACCAGTTATGGTCCATGCTTCACTTTCAAGCTCTACATGCACTAAAGCCTTCAGGTACACCATTGACGTCAATGGGAATAGCAGCAGGCCCTGTAGCAGCTGACAGAGTGCGTAGATCCAGGACCTTGGACTTACTTTTGGATGGGAAGGTCTATGGTATCTGAATGGGAGTGTGGGGATGGGTGCAGGGCCAGGCACTGTTCAGCTCATGAAGTTTTGGGTACATATGTGGTTATGCATGGAAGTATTTCACATACAGTTATATATCCACATAAGTCTACTTTATATATCTAATCTAGACATTTATACTGTACACATTACCATGGTATCTAAGCATCTTATTAACATAATTCAGCACATATAGTTTTATACACATAACACTTCATTTAATCATATAAAAGGTTATACATAGAATATTTAAAGAGAAAGGGTTGTTAGCTGAATGATGACCAGTCCTCTCTCCTTTTTCAGCTATTACTGACTTCTCCAGCTCAAATAAAGTCCGTGGTGCTGGTTCCACAATTCCTACCAAGGACAGGCTCTGATGATTTTCCAAGTTTCATCCCTAATCCTGTGCAACTTGGAAGCACAACCTGGACTGGATCTTCCAGAGTAGACAAGAGAGTTATTTTTGGGTGGGTGGAGAACTTGGATTCTTTAAAACATACAGTTTTGTGTGCTGCAGTCCAGAGTTTTCAGGAGTCAATGTTGACCTTGTGAGTCCCATAGGAGCCTCATGTATGCTCTTAATGTACTTTGGTTGGTTTTAAAGAAATATAAAAAAGGACATTCCCAGACAAAAAGCTTTTGGTTAAAGTCATAGCTGCTCCAGTGACTAACAAACATTTGAGAAAAAAATAAATGCCAAGAATATTAGTTAAAAAAAGAAAAAACATCTAACCATTTTAAAAGCATGGAAATTATCTTAATTTATCGTGTATATAAAGTTTTGACTATCCTACCATACATACATTTTTTAACAAAAATGTAAATGTGAAAATTAACATTGATGTTCCAGTAACAACCTTAAGTCGGGACCAATTTTCTTTTCTCTTTCCCCCTTGATTGTGTAATATAGACTTCGAGCCTGTAAACACGTGTGCATCTTTATTCATATGAGTAATATCACATAAATGTTTGCAGAATCAGAGCCATAGTTGTTCAGTGTTTTGTCTAATAACTATGGAATGGGATGTCAGTTGTAAAAGGACCATGAATAATCTGGTTGAAAATATAATTTAGGAAGATATATCTTCATTACATGTCATTATGTACAAAGCAATGTTCTTTGTATTATCTATACATTGTTGCCAACACTCATGATTTTCATGAGTCTCATCGTATTTGTCGTTTTCTTTAAGACCCAGCTCCTGGAGTCAAGTGATTATATGAGACTCTAAACTCTCATTTTAAAAGAGTACGTGTCTGTCCTCATGAGTGCAGAGAAAAGCTTGAAAATGTGACCTGAATGCACCCTAAAGGCTCAGAAACCAAAAGGTAATTACAAAGATCTCTCCCTCTGGACACATATCATGATTTGGGCAACCTGACTGATGATTTTTTTGAATGCTTGGGGTTTGCAATACTGCTGTCTGAAAAATTTGATAATTAAAATGTTAGTATTCTGTAGCTAGAAGATAGACTTTGAATGGTCTTATTTACATAGGGATAGGTTGTGATACATATGGGGTTCCATTGGTTTATTATTAACTGTGAGTAAGGTAGTGCAATGTGGCCCATCGATTGATGCAAGACAAGTTATAGTTACTGAAGCTGTTTTAATGCTGTATATGTTGAAACAAATGGTTTGATTTTTTTAAAACTATTGCTAACACCTAAATGGAAGTACTATGTTTCTTGGTATCTATCTAGGAGATTTAGGGTTAAAGCTGTTATTAGATTGTCTGTATAATGTTAATTTACCCATGTTTAGATTAATGTTAGTGAATGTATGAACTGTAAGTATATTCAAACCTTTATGTACATTACAATAAACTGTAAAAAATAAGGAAACAAGAGGGCATCTGCACCTTCTTGGTATTCATTTTGCTAATGTCTGTTAATTTCAGTCTGAACCTTAACTTTAACATCTTTTTGTCTAAGAATATGCAGTAGTCAGTGCTGTGAGCTTTATCTTTGTCATTGTGAAATATATATACTTATATATACTTAGCTTTATCTTTGTCATTGTGAAATTTGTTAAGAGCCATGAAGAGGAAGGATAATCCTGTGGTTACAGCAGAGAACTGTGAGTCCAGGAGCTCCTTGATCTAGTCCCAATTCTGCCACAGATTAATGTTATGGCCTTGGCTAAATCACTTGACAAGATCTATTTTCCATAAAACCATATTGATAGGTGTTAATTATGGTACCATCTTTTAATTCTTTGCTGATTCACTCCCATATCTTCCTTTCCTTGTACAGGCCTGATATCAGGCGAACTGGCCTATGGTTTCTCAGGTCATTCCATTTAACCTTTTAAAATATTAGCACAAGATTAGGTTTTCCCCAGTTCTCTGGAACTTCTCCAGTATTGCAAGATTTTTTTTTAAAATCAACATCAGTGGTTAAGAGAGCTCCTCAGCCAATTCCTTTAAAATTTTTGGGTGCAAGTTATCCTGTCCTGAAGATTTAAAAATGTTTAATTTTAATAGTTACTGTTTAACATCTTCCCTAGATAATAATGGAATAGAAAGTATTTCATTGTCACTGTAAGATGTGAAAATGTCGTCAAGCTTCTTACCAAATACAGAATTGCAATATTTATTGAAAATTTCTGCCCTTTCTGCATAACTATTGACAATTTTGCAATACCTAGCTAGTAATGACCTATACCATTTCTCTGATTTCTTTTGTTCCTGGTATATTTTAAAATTTCCTCCTTATCTTAACCCTACTGGCCACAGATTTTTAATACCTTTAGCTTCCCTTATCCATTGTCTTCATTTCATAACTGCTAATTTATAGTCATTGCTTTCAACATCTCCTTTTTTATATATTGGGATTTTTAAATTTTATTTTTATTGCCACTTTCACTTTCCTCCTTAACAGGGAAGATTGTGGTTTTTTTAAAATATATATTGTGTATCTAGAAAAATATCCTCAAATAATTCTCAGTCACTGGTCACTTTGTTTAATTTTTTTCCTCTCAATTTTTTGATGATTGTTTTCAGCCTTGGGAAATCATTGCTTTTAAAGCTCCCTGTGTATTAATGGTCAAAACTATATTCTGTTTTCACATAACCAATATACAGTAATTAGATCAGGTACATAGTGATCACATGCCCCTAGGCAACCACTAATTTATAGTCAATGATCAGTTGTGTAAGGGGAGTGGCCCTTGCTGTGGGCTCCATATAGGGGTCCCTGGGTTGAGGGTTGCCTTTGTTTGGAGTGCCCTCTGTTGGGGAAACCCTGGCTGGCACCCTCGATGGGGGACACTTCCTTTATGGAGACGCCCTAGCTTGGCGTGGGCATGTGCTGTGGGCACCCTGGGGGGAGTCCTCGGGCTGCAGGTGCCCGGGTTTGGGGAGGCGCCCCGTTCTGAGGAGGGTGTCCCCTGGCTGTAGGCTCCCTGCTTGGCAGGCACAGGAGCTGCAGGCTGTAATTAGCAGAATTAGAGGAAGGAAAGTTGCCTGCTCTGATCTCTGTCCTGAGGCCACAAGGTCCCCGGCTCTCCTCCTTCCCTTTCCTCATTGCTCCGTTACACGCCCGGCCACAGCCGGCCTCCATCCCCAGCCTGGGGCGGCGCCTGTTTGTATTTACCAGCAAATGATTAATTGTTGCGCTGCATTTGCTGTTAATGCTGCTAATCCGGGCGGCTCCAGGCCCGGCTGCTGGGGGGCGGAACCCGGGGCTACGACGCGGCGGTAATTACTCCCCAGACAAATCTGTGCAAACATAGGAGCAGGGAAATCTCGGCCCATATTGCCGCGGCTGCAGCCCCCACCCGCGGGATAATTTGAGACTCAAATCCCAGCAAAGACCTGCTACAAATTGCTGCAAATTAAGCTGATTTTGCCCCGAATGAGGGATTTTCTGCTGCAGATCAGCCCTTCCCGGGAGCTGATGAGGTGGGGATTAGAGAAGGGACCGAAATCAAAGAGACAGGATGGTGCGGCTTGCTGGGAGGGGGGAGGCGAGGGGCTGCCTAGCAGTGAAAGTCCCGGAGCATTAACACTTATTGATTTCTACTTTGCTGACATTTTATTCTATTACCAAGTTTCTGATTAGCCTAAAATAGGAGCCGGTGGCAGGCAGACCAGGAGTGCGGAGCTCAGAGGGGGAACCGGCCCCTACAAGTGGGCTTTACCTTCAGCCCTCCCGTCCTGGCACCAGTTGATACCAGCTTTGAGGGACTGCCCAGTAGTCACTTGGAGCTGAAGACTTGACGGGGAGTTCTGTTTGTAGCGATGAAGGTCCCACTGGGCGGGGGGTGTCTAGTCTCTTTAGCTCTGCAGAGATGCAGCTGATGTTCCAAAGAGAGCAGGAAGCTGCTTTCTAAAACCCTACAACTGCAGAATACCCACAGCACTAGCAGAATGGGTGATGGGAGGAGCTAATTTACTTCCCTCTTCTCTCTGTCTGTCTGTCCCTCACTCTTCCTTGTAAAGCTCCTCACTTCCATCTGTTCTTACAGGAATAGCAATGTATGTTGCAGGTATTTAAAATTGCACCATTAAAGATTTTATGTTGTGGATGTTAAAATTAAAAATATATATGTGCAAATAGTCACTATGAATTTAATCAACTTGATTTAATACTAATAGGAAACAGCAAATGGAATTTATGACTCAAAAAAAGGAAACGACTATTTAAAAAAAAATACAAGTACTTTGTGCAAAACAGAAAAAAAAATCCCAATCTGAAGAATTTATTAGAGTCTAATCCCCCCACAACAACCGAAACCGGGGCTGCCTACCCAATAATCCCGCCTGCCATTAAAATATTAAAGATAAATCTAATCGTCTCTTTATCCAAAATAAGCGACTTTTATGTGGAGAGAAAATGTCTAACCCTTGGGGAAGAGAATTACTCCTAATGCAGCAAATGGAATTCAGTTGGGAGGGCAAAACTGGGTTTAAAAGCAAATGAGATGGTAATAGAGATAAAGCCCAGTATAACAAATTAAAAACACTCATTTACACGAATTAAAATCCTTCCTAAAGGAGGATGAATGTTCCAAGTGGGAGGCCATTGGATAGCCTTGTTCCTTCTTGGCCCACAGGAAAGCACTCAGCCCTTCTAGACCAGAGAGAGGTCTAAGAGGTGGTGATGGGAGGGTGCAAGAAAGACTTTCTCCTGTCTCCATCTACCCCAGGTTGGTCTAACTTGTGCCCCACAACTGCCCTCATGCTGCAAGCCAGAAACTAGTGTCTCACAGGCAACAGAAATCCACACCCCAAAATTATCATCGCCCTCTCTGCCCAGAACTTTGGAACCCTCAGCCTTACACACCATCCCCAACCTCACGCTTAAGGATTCCTAACCCCACACAGGGTCCCCAGCCCCACAGCCTGGCACTTAACATTCCACACTGGGGATGTCTAGCCTGTGGCATTTGAGTTTGTGTTAAGAAGAAAATATATGTGTTCCCTGAGCCATGCTCGTTTTAAACAGAAGTATTTGAGGAGCCCTGTCATTGTGGGGAGTGGACTCCACGCCTCCCACTGTCACCCAGTGCTTGCCCAGTAGGATGACCAGATAGCAAGTGTGAAAAATTGGGACAGGGGGCTGGGGGTAATAGGCGTCTATATAAGAAAAAGCCCCAAATATCAGGACTGTCCCTATAAAATCGGGACATCTGGTCACCCTAATGTCCAACAGCCCCAGGGAATCTCTGGTGTGAGCAACAGCGCTCTGAGCAGAGGCTGTCCCTTCCCTGCTGCAGCTGCTCAGCAGCACGCCTATCTGCCAGCTGCTGCATCACAGGGAAGGGAGGAGAGAGTTGCCCGGGATGCACCATTGCCTGCTTCCCTGCCAGGCTGGGGGAACCTCAGGGAGAACAGCTTAGGGGCTTGATCACCTCTGCCTGAGCCTGGAGGGCATGTAGCAAAGGATGGTCCCTTCTCGCACACAGCCACCCAGGGCAGCCCAAGCCAGGGGAGAAAGAGAAGCTGAATTTGAGAACCAATAACGAGTTGCAGTTCTCTTATTCCCTGCACCAGCCCAGGTCGGAGAATCTGACAGTTACTGCAGCTTCATCAAGCTGCCAGTGGCCCCCTGCACACCATACACCAGCTGCAGTAGCTGGAGCTCAGCATGCTTCAGTCACTCCCCCCTCTCTGGCCCATGCACCCAGGGCTGCAGGGAGGGAGGCATAGGAGATGGCTATGCCAGCTTTCGCTCCACTGGAGGAATCCCCAGCCATGGACTTCAGAGGTTTCTGCTCCCGTTGTGCCTCCTGAGCAGCACAGTGGGAGTGGAACAGGGCAGAGAATCTGCCCCCAAGTCCTGATTGTGGCTCATCGACCTTTATGAAACAAGGTGCTCAGCCCCCAGGTTGAGAAGATGGGATACTCCAGCCACAACACAGGACTCCCAATGCCACACTCCAGTGCCTCCAGTCCAACTGCATATACTAGAAAACCCATTCCATGCATGATCTGTCGTGCTGCACTCTGAACTCTACAGTCCCACACAATCTTGACCCTATGTGCTCAACTCCCCAGCAACCCTACACATTGGATGGATTTCCCAGCCCTCCCACAATCCTCGACCCTACACACTGGGAGCCCCAGTGCAACGTACTATCTTCAACCTATCCCTCCCACTCCCATGTTGCCTAGAATCCCATGTTTTATAAACAAACCTCCCTCTGCTCATGGTGACTCTGTCCAAGTCACTCCACCAAGTCCTCAGCTCTTCCTCTCTCCCCATATACCGAAGTGTCAGCTCTCAGAGCGGAGCGACTCTGTTATCAAATCTTCATGAACAGGAAGCTCAGACTTTTATGATTTCACATAAAATGGAATTGAATATTGTGAAGGGAAAAAAATTCTCGTTGGTCTGATCTCTGCTGTGAGCAAAAATGTCCATCCTCAAGCAACATCTGCAGGTATGAGGGGAAGAAAAGTATTGGTTTGCTGAGTTCTGCATTCCCAAACCATCTCAAGCCTCTCCTCCTAGTCCCTTTCACCTCCCCAGCCCCCACCCCTGTTGGATTCCAGTTCCACTGGGAGATGATTGGTCTCTCCAAAGGCTGGGATGATGGGACAGCTTCTCCAGTGTAGTGTGGTTGCTTTGTGCTATTACAACATTGTCTTAGCCCAGGGAGGAGCCCCCTAGAACATGGTGGTGTAGTGCCAGTGTAGAGGCTGTTATCCACTCCCGCTCTCCCACTCATAGAATCATAGAAGATTAGGGTTGGAAGAGACCTCAGGAGGTCATCTAGTCCAATCCCCTGCTCAAAGCAGGACCAACACCAACTAAATCATCCCAGCCAGGGCTTTGTCAAGCCGGGCCTTAAAAACCTCTAAGGATGGAGATTCCACCACCTCCCTAGGTAACCCATTCCAGTGCTTCACCACCCTCCTAGTGAAATAGTGTTTCCTAATATCCAACCTAGACCTCCCCCACTGCAACTTGAGGCTATTGCTTCTTGTTCTGTCATCTGCAACCACTGAGAACAGCCTAGCTCCATCCTCTTTGGAACCCCCCTTCAGGTAGTTGAAGGCTGCTATCAAATCCCCCCTCACTCTTCTTTTCTGCAGACTAAACCCCAGTCAACCCACTGTCAACATAGCAGGGAAAAGGAGCCATGGCTGGAGGAAAGGGGGGGGGTAACCAGAACATCTCTGTTCCATGCAAATTTTTAGCTGCATTTTAGTTCCTTGGTGCTGTTTGTAGCCAATGTAATTTGAGTAGACCTCAGGCTGCTTGAACGTGGCACAGGGGGAATGACCCTGTGAAGAAGCTGCACCAGAATTGGAGTGGGGGCAATAGGGACAACCACCTCTGACCTGCGCTCTGTGGAGATCAGCCATACCTCTGGATCTGGCCCAATAAATGCTCCCTGTGAAAGTGTTTAAATTCTTAGGGCTGGCAGCTCTCTTGTCACAGAAAAGATCCAGAAAATGGCAATGAAAGTCCTGAGAACAGCTGAATGTTTGGGTGAAGGCTGCGGGAGGGGCATTTATACAATGAGAGAGAGGAGATAGGATCCTCAGACTATATCGTCAGGTGCACTGGGAGAGGCATTGGTGCCTTTCTCCTTCCCCCCATCCAACTCTGAGGACAGCCTCAGACTGGTTACAGCCAGATGCCGACAGCTTCAAGGAGCCATTTCAGCAGCTGGAGATCACTGAGCTGTAGGGTCAGTCACACTGGCCATGTCCCATTTCACCTAATCTTTCATGCCATTACACAACCAAAAGATCTCGCTATGCTGAGGGTTAAACCTGCTTCAGGGGCATGCGCAGGAATAAAAATGTGAGAGCTTTAGAAGGGGCATGTCCTGTGCCCTCGCTGCTGTTCTGGAGCTGGAAGAGCGTGCTCTCCTCCCATGGCCCCCAGGGCCAGAGGAGCTCACCCTTTCCCCGTGGCCCTGGGACCAGAGGAGCTGTCAGCTCCCACCACGGCCTTGGGGCCAGAGGAGTTCTGTGCCCCCACCTATTATCTGGGGGAACCGTGCTCCTGCTTGCTGCTCTGCTTGCACACCCCTGCCCTGCTTTGTACCAGGGCTGCAGCATAAAGAAGAATGTAGCGATCCAAGAACTGAACCCAGTAAATACAGATGATGTTGCCTTGCAGCCCCAGTGTCTGAGGGAGTTAAGGACCTTGAAAGCCATCAGCTGGCTGTAGATCAGCCAGTAAAGCTGGAGAGAATGCTGGTAGGTAGAAAGAAACAGTAGCAGTGTGGGGAGCTAGCACTACTCTAATCTCACCCGGGAGTGAAATGGAGAGAAAAACCAATCAGTAGTGGTACTGCTCAAAGCTCCACCCACAAACCAACTTTAGCCCAGTTGAAACACTAAAACCAAGATGCCATTCACAATAGGTTATGCAGGTCTCCAAAGTGAAATAGTTAAGAATATTAACATTTGAATTGTCATCTGTAGACTTCAATGTTAACAACCTCTGTCATGAATAGGGGCATTTCATGCCTCTCTTAGAGCTGTTGTTTCAGGCTGCCTGTGCAGTGATATCTGATTGCATCATTTTACACTCTGTTTACATTTTTAAAGTTATCTTTGCAACCAGAAGAGCAAGAGACTTATTTTTTTTCTTTGAACATTTAGCTTCTGGAAGTAAAGATGGCAGCCTCCAGAAAAAAAATGGTCAGTTCTTCAAAATGCCACACACCTGCCCTATTTTGATCCTTGAGTCTCACCTTCAACAGAGGGCATCTGTCTTCTGAATGGTGACGTGCTAAGTAATCTTGGGGTCCTTTTTGGACTCATGGCTGCTCATTGATTGCCCAGATAGCAGCAGGCGACAGAAATGCTTACTTTCCACTTCAGCTTCCCAGGAGCATGTGCCCTAGCCTATTGAATGCAGATTGCACCACAGCGATCTGTTTTTATCTACTTATGTTACAATAGATGCTAACATTGTTTAGGTTTGTGAGGGAAAGACTGTGAGGAACTCCCGCCGGGCCTGACAAAGCTAGGTGAGTGGGCAGCGCCATTGCAGATTGAACTCAGTGTTGGCAAATACATGGTAGTGCACATTGGAATGAATATTTTGAAAGTACTTATACATATTGCTAGGTTCTATATTAACTTTAGCCATTCCTTGTGGACAGCTCAATGAAAGCCTCTGCTCAATGTGGAGAGTCAAAAAAGCAAACAGTTTGGATGTATAAAGAATTGCATAGAAAAGACTGAAAATGTTCTAATATTGTATGAATCAATGGTACACTCTCATGCAGAATACTGTGTTCAGGTCTCGTCATCCTATCTTAAAACAGTCCAGAGATGGGAAACAGGAAGGATTAGACTGAGGCTTGGACAGACTTCCCCATGAGGAGAGATTGGGACTGTTTAGAGAAGAGGTTCATAGATGCCAACACCAGAAGGGACTGTCTAGTCTGACCTCCTGTATAACACAGGCCATAGAACTTCCCCCCAAAATTCCTAGAGCAGATCTTTTAGAAAAACATCCAATCTTGATTTAAATATTGCCAGTGAGGGAGAATCCACCACAACCTTTAGTAAATTGTTCCAATGCTTAATTACCCTTGCTGTTAAAAATGTATACTTTATTTCCATTCTGAATGTGTCTAGCTTCAGCGTCCAGCCATTGGATGGTGTTGTATCTTTCTCTGCTACACTGAATAACCCATT
Source organism: Emys orbicularis (assembly GCF_028017835.1). Taxonomy (NCBI): domain Eukaryota; kingdom Metazoa; phylum Chordata; order Testudines; family Emydidae; genus Emys; species Emys orbicularis. Next base: position 44,871,995 of record NC_088686.1, on the reverse strand, counting down.
ATCAAATATTTGTTCCCAGTGTAGGTATTTATCGACTGTAATCAAGTCACCTCTTAACCTTCTTTTTGTTAAGCTTAATCTATTGAGCTCCCAAAGTCTATCACTATAAGGCATGTTTTCTAATCTTTAATAATTCTTGTGGTTCTTCTCTGAACCCTCTCCAATTTATCAGCATCTTGAATTTATCTGGAACGGTGGACACCAGAACTGGACACAGTATTCCAGTTGCACCAGTGACAAATACAGAGGTAAAATAACCTTTTTACTCCTAGTCGATTTTCCCTGTTTATGCATCCAAGGATTGCATTAGCCCTTTTGGCCACAGAGTTGCACTGGGAGCTCATGTTTAGCTGATTATCCACCACAACTCCCAGATCTTTTTCAGAGTCACTGCTTCCCAAGATAGAGTTCCCATCCTGTATGGCCTACATTCTTTGTTCTTGGATGTACTCATTTACATCTGTATTAAAATGCATGTTGTTTGCTTGCACCCAGCTTACCAAGCATTCCAGATCGCTCTGTAGTAGTGACCTGTCCTCTTCATTATTTACCACTCACCCAATTTTTGTGTCATCTGCAAACATTATCAATGTTGATTTTATGTTTTGTTCCAGATCACTGATAAAAATTTTAAATACTGATGAGCCAGGAATCCGTCCCTGGGGGACCCCTGGCCACACACCCGCTTGATGATGAATCCCCATTTACATTTTGAGACCTATCAGGTAGCCAGTTTTTAATCTATTTAACATCTGCCATGTTAATTTTATATTGGTCTCGTTTTTTAATGAATAAGGGGGAACATGAGAGAGGTACACAAATAATAGAGGTGTTGCAGGAGGTCCCAGAACATACCATGGCTTGGCACTGCAGCCTCTGTTCTCAGTTCCCCAATCCACTCATACACACCCAGGAGTTTTAGAATAATGTTCTCTCCCTTGGGGTGCAATTTAGTAAATCCTCATGAAATAAATACTGTTCCTCTGGCCCTTCCAGGATCAAACCCTCCCTCCCTTCCTTTCTTCAGGCTTCTTGCATTTACCCTCGTTTCAGGGCTTCAGACCTTGGCTCCCCACTTCCCTCTGAGCAGGGGAGCTCTGCCAGTCCCACTTTAGCCTCTGAGTCTCTCTGGGGAGACTTTCCTCTAGGTCTCTTCCTATCCCTTGTATCAAACTCCTTCCTCCCATAGAAGGGTCTCCTTCTTAGGACTGTAGCTCTAGTCTGTCAGACTTCCCCACAAACCAGCATTATGCACACTCTGTGGAAGGAGAATCTGCCTATAAACTCCTCCTAACAGAGCTCAGAGCACTCTTTTTAAAATCCTCAGCAGGTAGTCCCATGACTCAGGCAGCTGAACTCATGCCCAGCTGGATCTGGTAATACTTCTATTAAATTACCTATTCTTAAAGTGGTCATGCCTTAGAACAGGGTTGGTTGGCCATAGTCCCCTCCTGCCTTTAAATGAGACAGACCACCCTGTTACAGAACAGTATAGAGAGGTAATTTGAGTTCTCCTATTCACCCTGTCTCAAAATGCAAGAAAAGGGGGACAGCCAATTAAATTAAAAGACAACAAATTTAAAACAGCGAATGAAGTATTTTTTACACAATGCATAATTAACCAGTGGAACTCATTGCTACAAGATGCCACTGATGCCAAAAGCTAAGCAGGATTCAAAAAAGGGTCAGATATATATTTATATGGATAATGAGATCATCAACAGTTACATTAGACAGCATAAATCCTTGTAAAAACTTATGCTCACGTGCTTTACGATATAAGGCACCCACTAAGAGCCTGTCTACAGTGGGGAAATTTTGATTTTTAAAATGATTCAATTGAACTGATTTTTACACACTTTTTTTGTAGTGTAGACCTGGCTTTGGGTGGTTTAAAGTGTCCTGGTTTGTTTTCATTCAATTAGTTTCCAGACTACTTGAAAGTGGTTTAATAAAAATGGGCAGCCCTAGACCAAGTAAAACTGTGTCTATGCTAGGGTTCTAATTAGTTTTAAAATCGGATTTAAATTAACTGGTTTCAAAACAAATTAGAAAATTTCCCGAGCACAAACAGGCAGGTAAAGACACTTCCCATATTGGCAGCATATTCAGTTACAGAGTATCTTGCACCTTCATCTGACTCATCTGGGGTATGGGTCTCTGTTGGAGACAAGATACTGGAGTAGATGGAGCACTGCTCCCAGCAACTCCTTAACTCATAACAGTTCAATTGCTTTTATCTGTTTTATAGGCAACAGGGAGCAGCTAATATGAAAATGTGTATATGGGAACCAGAAACCACCAGTGTCCAGTTCTTACCACTCAGCAGCCATGGGCAGAAAAGATGCTTCGTCTGGTGTCTAGTTCCTACTCCCAAGCACAGGAGATTCTTTGCCTGGTGTCAGGCCCCAAGCCCTAAAGAGCCCTGCTCGTAGGATATGTTTCAGCTGTTGCCCAGTCCCTGCCACAGAGGAGACCCAGGCAGAGGAAGTATTTTACCAATAGCTGTTCACTGCCTCGGTTGAAGATGCTCCACCCAAAGAATATGGAGATGTTCTACCACAGATGATGAGGAAAAAGAAGAGCATGGATATTTCTGTGTCTGTAACAAGTACCAGGCACATGGGGAAAAGGAGACATACACATTATGGTGAATGATGGAGATGCAGAGCGAAATTCTGGCTCCTCTGAAGTCAATGACAAAACTCCCATTGACTTCAGTAAAGCCAGGATTTGACACTCTGGTTTAATGGATGTAAGTGGGAAATGATGGGATCATTCTCAATAGATAAAATAATGAGTACTACTCAGTACCTCCCTAGCTCCTTACTAAACACTGTACTGACATTAAATAATATTTAAAACCCCACCAGTGGGGCAGGCAAGTATTACAATGGACTAACAACTACTAATGGGAAACATTCTGAAATGCATGTAAAAATGTTATATTCCATCACCCTCCTTGTATCTTGTGTATCCTACTGAATAGTTACAAAAATCAATAAAATGCTATTTAAAGAAAAATATATCCAATGGGACATCTCAGTTATCCTAAGACTAGCAAGAAATCTCATAAGTACGTATTTGAAAAATATTACTTATAAAGGACAACACAAGAGCCATAGATTCAAAGATTTTAAGACCAGAAGTGACCATTTAGACTGACCACCTGCATAGCATAGGCCACACAGCCTTACCCAATAATTTCTTCACAAAGCCCATATCTTGTATGTGAGCTACAGCATATCTTTTAAAAAGAAATCCAGTCTTGATTTAAAGACTTTGGGTGTTGGAGAATCACCTCATCTCTAAGTAAGTTGTTTCAATGACTAATTACAATCACATTTAAAAATTCACACCTTTTTTTCTAGTCTGAATCTGTCAAGCTTCAGTTTCTAACCACTGGATCTCAGATAACAGTATATTGTATTTGTTGATACAGCAGGTAAGTTTTTATTCTGGACATAATAGCCCCATTATATCCTACATTCATAAGTAATGATAACCCATCACTGAATGATAATGATCACACCAACGGTTTTATTTTGTCTCGTGTCTTTCATACAAGAAGGATCCCAAATGCATCACAGAATTAAATGAGGGAAGAGTTAAAATAAAAGTGCAGCATGAGAGAGATGAAGAATTTTAGGCAAAGTGGAAAATCTTTTTTTTCACATGATATTTGAAAAGAGATGGATAGGAGATGAGGTGGAAAGGTACAGGGAGGCCATTTCTTTGGAAGGAGAAGCAAAGGACAAAGCTCTCATGCCAAGCGAGTTGAGATTGCGTGAAGTCAGAGGAGACCGGTGGTATCAGAGCAGATGGACGAGTGGAAGTGGAGGGGAGCAGAGGGAGATAGGGTCTGTGAAGCTGGCTGGAGCAAATCCACAGGAGGTTTTGTAAACAAAGAGCAGGGCAATTTTGAACCAGATGCTGAAATAAATGAGATTGAGTGGGAATTGCATGAGGGAGGGGGTGATCTAGTCATGCTTCTTTGCAAGTGTGAGGAAGTGGTAGCAGCTCTGTGTGCACATTGGACATCTGGGACTTTGGGTATCCATAGTTAAGAAAGTAGCTTTAGTGAGAGGAGGTGAAGGCAGAGAGGGAGTCAAGGCACTAGAGCACATGGCCAGTACTGTGGATGGGATAAGGTGGGTTTGCTGACAGAGCCTGTGGGAGAAGAAGGCAAGTTCAGAGTTGGGGACAATGCTCAAGTTACAGACAGAGGGGGCAAATCATAGGAATGTAGGGCTAGGACAGACTTCAAGAGGTCACCTAGTCCAGCCCCCTATGTTGAGGCAGGACCAAATAAACATAGACCCTTCCGGACAAGTGTTTGTCTAAGATGTTCTTACAATCCTCCAATGACAGGGATTCCATAACCTCCTTTGGAAGCCTATTCCAGTGCTTAACTATCCTTATAGTTAGAAAGTGTTTCCTAATATCTAACCTAAATCTCCCTTGCTGCAGATTAAGCTGATTATTACTTCTTCTGTCTTCAGTGGACATGGAGAACAATTGATCACTGTTCCCTTTATACCAACCCTTAGCACATTTGGAGACTGTTATCAGGTCCCCTTTCAGTCTTCTTTTCTCAAAACTAAACATGCCCAGTTTTTTTAATCTTTCCTCATAAGTCAGGTTTACTAAATTCTTTATCATTTTTGTTGCTGTCCTTTGGACTGTCTCCAACTTGTCCACATCTTTCTTAAAGTGTGGTGACCAGAACTGGACACGCACTCCAGCTGAGGCCTCCCCAGTGCCGAGAAGAGTGGAACAATTACTTCTTGTGTCTTACATTCAATGCTCCTGTTAATACAGCCTAGAATAATATTTGCCTTTTTCATAACTACATCACATTATTGGCTCATGTTCAATTTGTGATCCCCTATAATCACCAAATCCTTTTCTGCAGTACACTGCCTAACCAGTTATCCCTCATTTTGTAGTTGTGCATTTGATTTTTTAATTCCTAAGTGTAGTAATTTGCATTTGTCTTTATTTGATTTCATCTGGTTGATTTCAGACCAATTCTCCAATATATCAAGGTCCTTTTAAATTCTAATCATGTCCTCCAAAGTGCTTGCACCCTCTCAGCTTGGTGTCATCTGCAAATTTTATAAGCATACTTTTTATTTCATTATCCAAGTCATTAATTAAAACATTTAATAAAAACAGACCAAGACAGACAGACCCCATGTGGAACCCCACTTGATACAGTCCTCCTAGTTTGACAGTGAACCATTGATAGTTACCCTTTGAGTACAGTTTTTCAACTTGTTGTACACTCACTTTATAGTAGTTTCATTTAGACCACATTTCCCTAGTTTACTTATGAGAATGTCATATGGGATTGTGTCAAAAGCCTTACTAAAAATCAAGCTATAATCACATCTACTGCTTCCCCCGATTCCACTAGGCCAGTAATCTTGTCAAAGAAGGAAATTAGGTTGGTTTGGCATGATTTGTTCTAGACAAATCCATGTTGGCTGTTACTTATCACCCTATTATTCTCTAGGTGCTTACAAACTTATTACTTAATAATTTGTTCCAATATATTTCCAGGTATCAAAGTTAGACTGACTGGTTTATAATTTCCCAGGTCCTCTTTGATCCCCACCTTTTTAAATACTGGTACTATGTGTGCCTGTCTCCAGTCCTCTGGGATCTCACACATCATCCGTGATTTCTCAAAAATAATAGCTAACAGTTCAGAGATTGCTTCAGCTAGTTCCTTAAGTACCCTAGGATGAATGTAATCAGGTCCCGCATACTTGAATAAAGCTAACTTATCTAAATATTCTTGTGATGGGGTGGCTGCCCCACACTGGCAGAAAAGGGGTTTAAAGCAGCCCTGGGAGGCTGTGGGGGAGGCAGCCAATCAGAGAAGGGCTGAAGGGAGCAGCCAATCAGGGCCACGCAGGCCCATATAAAAAGGGAGCTGTAGGGGGGGGGGGGGGGGAGGAAGGTAGTTCTTGGCTGTGAGCCCAGGGAGGAAGGACTGTGTCTTTGGAGGGCTAAGAGAACCATCAGCACCCTGGACAGAGCAGTGCTGCCAGCAGAACCGGAGGAGTGAGAGACAGCTCCTGGCTGGCTGCTGGGGTTTGCAGGCTGAGGCCCTGAGGCAAGGGCAAAGAGGATGCTGGAGCCATGAGGAAGTGGCCAGACAATTTGCTGCAGCAGTCACTAAGAGAAATGGCTGAACAGCGGACTGCAGGTCCCCTAGAAGGGGAGAGAACAGTGTGTGATACAGCCGGAGGGCTGTGTCACTGAAAAGAACACCGTGGTCCTTGGACAGATGTGGGTCCAAGAGCAGGAGTGATGGTGGCGAGGCACCACCAGAGGACGGTGCACTTGCAAACTGAGCTAATTCCCAAAACAGCCATTGGAAGGTGCTATAGTGGTGAGTGAACCATTACAATTCTTTAACCTGTTCTTTCCCTATTCTGCCGTGTGTTCCTTCCCCCTTGGTTGTTAATATTAATTGTGTTAAGCATCTGGTCACAATTAACCTTTTATGGCAAGAGTGAAACAAAATATGCATGAAACATCTCAGCCTTCTTGGTGGTGGTCATTAATAGCTCACTTTCCCTGCTAAGTAGTTGATCTACTCTTTCCTTTGTCTTTCTCTTGCTTCTAATGTATTTATAAAACATCTTCTTATAGTCTTTTATGTGCCTTTCTAGGTGTAACTCATTTTGTGCCTTAGCCTTTCTGATTTTGTCCCTACATGCTTGAGCTAATCTTTGATACTCCTCCTTAGCAATTTGTCCATGTTTCTACTTTTTATAGGATTCCTTTTTGATTTTCAGGTCATTAAAGAGCTCCTGATGTAGTTGTATTGTCCTCTTATTATTATTCCTACTTTTTCTTCACATCAGGATAGTTTGTTGTGCTGTAATTGTCTTTTGAGAAACTGCCAGTTCTCCTGAATGCCTTTTCCTCTTAATTTTCTTCCCATTGGACCTTACCTAACTCTTCTCTGAGTTTGTTAAAGTTGGATTTTTTTGAAGTCCACTGTCCTTATTCTGCTGTTCTCACTCTTTCCTTTCCTTAGTATCATGAAGCCCATCATTTCATGATCACTTTCACCCAGGTTGCTTTCCACCTTCAGATTTGCAACCAATTCCTCACTCTTAGTCAGAATCAAGTATAAAATAGCTGCCTCCCTGGTTGCTCTCCCCCGCCCCCTTTGAAATAATAAGTTGTCACCAGGACATTCCAAGAATTTATTGGACATTTTGTGTTTTGTCGTGTTACTTTTCCAATAGATATCTGTATAGTTAAAGTCCCCCATTGCTACCAGGTTTGGTACCTAGGATATTTCTGTTGCTTGTTGTAGAAATGCCTCATCCACCTCCTCCTCATTCTGAAATGGAAGATGTGAGTCTGGGAAACTTGAGGAGGAGGAGCTAGGCCTGAGGAGGTGCCTCTCCCAAAGAGAAAAACTTGTGTCCTTGAGACATTCAGCTGCGGGAAGTTGAGAAGAAGCCAAAAGTCCATTTGGTCAAGACAGGGTACAAGGGTGAATCACAGAAGGTGTCAAACTATGTATAGCCAACTGTCCTCAGCAGAGAAATGATGGCTCAATAAAAGCCAGAGAGAAGTTGATGGAGGTGCATAGAAATTTGAAGACAATCAAGAACTGAGCCTTTTGGAACTCCACAGAAGAGGTGATCTTAGCACAATATAGGTGTCACCACTAGAGATGTACAAAGAGTATGATAACTAGGAAGACAACTCTGGCTCCCTCCTATGGAGGCAAGGCCAGGAGACTGGGAAGTTCCCAAAGTATCTAAGGAGAAATAGAAAGGGAAGAAGAGGGGGAAAGATGGCATTATATGCTAATAGTAATTACAAAGCCAGTGAAATGCAACTTGATGAGAAGATATGATGAAGTATTTGGAGAAAGGCAATCAAAAGGAAAAAGCAAAGCCCCTGCAGTGGCTATTTGCAAGAATTCCAGTGCCCACCCAATTTCTGTATTGGCACCCCCACTCTCTTACTCTGTTCCCAGCAATTCCTCATCTACGGAGGTTGGAGGAGGGTGAGAATGAAAAATCTCTGGCCCAACTTTCAAGCAGCTTGAAACTACCAGATATTATTCTTATGGGGAAATTTAGCTACCAAGACATCTGTTTACCATCCACCTCCATATCCCAGGGATTTTGTTGCTGGGCTAGATGAGTTCCTTTATTGTTTTTACAATGACCCCACTTGTGTGAGCAATGGGATTGGAACCCAAGACCTTCAGTACTCACAGCATAGGCATCTATTACTTGGGCAAAAGAAGTAATTTTGTTAACATAGCAACTGTAGGAGATGAGCCACTTGAGGGGGATAAAGACCCACTCTCAGCCAGTGTGGGCTACATTTGGAATCCTCAAAATTATACTAAAAATGCCAAGTCAATAATTACTTTTGCTTGTTTGCCAGAGAGTTTTTGGACATTGTGGCATCTATGGACTTTACCCATGCTATGAGTGAATCTCTTCTGAGGTTTGGGTCTGGAGAGGTATGTAATGGGGACTAACAGTCCTTTGAGGCCCTCTTGGGGCAGCACGAAAACCTTGACTCACCCCTCCCCACTGGCATCCCTGGCAAGAGGCTCGGCTGAGCCAACTCGTGGCTTGGCATTTTGGGGATTAATTTCCAGTCAAATTTCAGAGGAAGCTCAGGGAAGCCCACCCAGCTAGGAGTTAATTAAGTGCAGCTGAGCCTATTTAGGTTGAACACCTTAGAGGAAAAGTGGAACCTCCGAAGGAAGAAAGCCCGAGGGGGATTGTGATTGCTAGAAGCCAGTGATGGACAAACAGAAATGACCCTTAATGGTTCTTTTTGTTTTATATGTTTGAAGGACTGGATAGACAGACTGGCGCTAGAGACCTTTGTCCATCTGGATTAACCTAGACCCCTGCAGTGAAGCCTTCTCCAGAAAGGGGGATTCTGTTTTCTAACCTGAGTCACAATGAATTGTCTCTGTCTCCCTCTCTCTTTTGTTGTTCTGCCCTTGGCCCTACAACAGGTGTCTGGTAGCTATCTGGAGTTCATGGTCACATGACTAGCTGCTGCAGTTGGAGGTCAAAGCAACCCAAATACAATCCAGTGTTGCAAGCAGAAAAGGTGTGTGTTTTGTCTCTAGAGGCTTCTGTATGACACAATTCCAGGAGAGCCTGAGAATAAGCTAATCTATCAGGATGGGATCTTTGGTAACTGGCTGTCCTCAGCCACTGAATTCTTGCCTGTTAAAGATACAATCTTGCTGGGTCTTCCCATGGCTAACAGTTGAATCCAGGGAAATGAAATGACAGGGAAGGAGCCTTGCATGCTCAGAAAACCCAGTTGGGTCTGGCTTATCAGAGGGTTAGAGCATAGGCAAACCTCTGATTTGTTATAGATGTAGCAAAGAATTGGTCAGTGGAGGTGTTCAGAGTGGTGAAGTCTGGTGCACATGCTGTCCTCCTACCCCATTATTTATTACATTTTAATTTGTATTGCCACTTGAGGTCAAAATGGCTTTCCATGTCTTTGCCCTGCATGCCTCTTTCTACAACCTCTCAGAAAATAGCATATTTGTTAGGAATTGACAACGGATCTGTGAGCTGAGCGGTTACCCTGTTGGCACAGTCAGCTGCTAAAATAAGGAAAATGCAAGTGGCACTGGGATCATATATGGAAAATGGTGGATGTGTCTTTTAATTTGTATTTATAATTATTTAACATTTTATAATTTTGGATTTAGTTTTAAATTGTATTGGAATACTTTTTGTTTTTTGCACATTGGGCCAAGGCTAAATTGCTATTAATAAACTAAACTTGGACACTCTCTTCCCTGAAGGCTCATTGTTTAAATGATGTGAACAACTTCCTTCTTTGCTGAGAAATTAGCTGCAGTCAGCTGTGGGTTGCTCCAGAAGGGGGACTGAAGATTACATGCCCCACACCTCGGCAATGTTGCCTGAGGGGTCACGGAAAGATGTCTGAACACGCTGAATCTGGGCAGCACCACTTAACAGTCATTGCCTGCAGGGCTTCTCTAGATTCTTTACTTGCAGATAAAAGCTATTCTCCCTTGGTAGAACCCTTACGGAAGGTGCAACATTCTCCACCCACACCAGCATCTCTTATGCTAGGAGTATAGTTTCAAATACATCTTGTCCTGGGGGAGAAACTCACCCCTAGCTATGCAGAGGGTCCTAAGGATGCCTAGATCCCACTCCGTTTCCATGGGATTTGTCTATGGTTGGTGCCTCCTTTTTTGGAGGACAGCAGAAACATGCCAAAGGCTTGACCTCTGCTAAGAAACCAGGGGTTGACACTCTGGAGCTACCCAACTATCTACCCTGTGTTGGGGAAGGTTGTGGCTGAGTTGCTTAAATGTGCATCTTCTAGTGACTTTCTGTGATGGGCCTCAGTAGGTTGTAGCCAGTGCAGGAAACAGCTAAAGACCCTCTTTCACACAAACATTGGAGGTGCTTCAAGGCCTGTTAAAATATAAAGCTTTGAATGGCATAGGACTAGTCTAGCTGATAGGATATAAATCAGCTTGACAGCCCATCTTCTCAGTTCGGATGTTTGGGATTGAAGCTGCTGGCAATCCTATGGCATAGTCCTAAGCAGGCAGAGTAGAACATCATGACTCTGGACTGTTGTCCCCTGGATATATGCCAGGGTAGAGCTGTGGCCTCCTGGGTGAGACACAGGAAGATTTAGCTTCTCTGTTTGTTCTATCTCATGTGGTTGGGGTGAGTTGGGAGGGATGAGGCATATTGTAATTCTTCTGTTCTTGTGTCTGGGTTGTGGAGGGAGAGCCCTAACTTTTGGCTTACATGGGTTCTTGCTTGTTGAAAAATTGCATTCAGTTCTATTTTCCTAGATATACAGAAGTCTTTGTGCTTGGGGGCAGGAGGCTAGGTATCCTATAAATGCAATGCAATCACTGAAGATGTTCCTCCATTGAGGACCACTCTAAAGCCTAATAATCAGAATTCCTCCATGTGCAAGAGAAGCTATTCTTCTCATTTCAGCCCGAAGTCGATAGCCATTTTCCCATTCTCAAATGATGTGAATAATAAGATGAAGAATGTGGGGAGGAGGTAAGGGAGATGGGCAAATGTGGTACTACTCTTCAGGAAGAAAAGAATGATTCTGTAATAAAACCTTGGAGTAAATATCTCTGAGACCTCAGATATTTAATGAAAGGCTGGGATCTACTGAGGGTAGGAAGAGAAGGGACACTGCCCATGTTGAACTATCATGCCTGTGTAGATGAGGAGAAAGGATAATGCCTCTGGGAGTGTGTGTGGGGGGGGGGGGAAGAGGAGCATACTCTCCACCAGCAGTTACAACAGGTGTAGCACATGATCCTCTCTGCTGTTGTGAAGCTGGGGGGGGGGGGGGGAGGACTGGGCATGGCCACACATATTCACTTCAGGGCACTAAGGCCTGCTGGTAATGCCAGCAAACCCCACCACCCTGTGTACTCTGAGGGTTGGCTTTGTACAACCAATTAGCTGCCTTGCTGGGAGTTCCCTTGGGGTATGTCTACACTACAGGATTAATCCGAATTTATATAATTCGAATTTAGGAAACCGATTTTATAAATTCGAATGTATTCGGCCACACTAGGCATCATTAATTCGGTGGTGTGCGTCCAAGCTACCGTAGTAGCATCGATTTCCAGACCGTTGCATTGTGGGTAGCCAATAACATCTAATTGCCAATAACATCGAATTGCGGCCACACTAACCTTAATTCGGATTAACAATACCGATTTTGACGCTACTCCTCTCGTCGGGGAGGAGTACAGAAATCGAATTAAAAGGCTCTTTAATTCGAATTAAATGGCTTCGTTGTGTGGACGGGTCAAGCGTTAATTCGAATTAAAGCAGCTAAATCCGAATTAAAGTTGTAGTGTAGACCAGGCCTTGGTGTAGAGGACTCTACAGCTCTATGCTGTCCACTCCTGGTCCCTCTACCTGGCAAGGTGGTGTGGCCAGAGTGTTGTACTCTCTGGTGATTCTTGGCCAGCAGACTGATCCCTAGGTGACTATGACTGTCAGTGTAGCAGCATTAAGGTTCTGCCTCAGAGCTCCACCAGGGAGGGGTGCCAAGACATGCCAGGGACCAAGCCAGCTCCAAGACTGGGGAACAGGAGTGTGGCTTAGAAACACTTTCCCTCCCAGTGTGCCACACAGAAGCCCCCAGGAGCTGACCCTGAGAGTTCAGGCTGTCACATTATGACTGTCCTCTCCATGGGAGTGTTGGGTAGGGACAGGGGATTTCTGCACGGTCTCCCCTTCTTCCCACCAGTACATTGATGGCTGGTCCAGCATGACTTAGCCCTAAACACTGAAGTATAATGGAACTTTGAGCACTAGGCAGCATTCTGAGGGGAAGGAGGGAAAGCACTATAAAGAGGTAGTGCTGGCAGGAAATTGACCTCACTTTTCTATCTAAGTATAACAAAATAGACTAGCCTTTGCCTCAAGGATGGAAACAGTTGCCCCCTACTGCATGAGGAGTCCTGCTGCTCTTCATAAATCACAGCAATTTCAAGTGGTAGGGACAGATTCTGAGTGGTGCCTCTGGGGCGGCGTGGTGGTAAAGATGGCTTTAAGCTACCTCTGTGTCTACTGAATTCTGGCACCCTGGCTGGCCCAAGTAAGAGCGGCCCCAGGGGCTGCTTTAATTTAGGCCAGTATTAAACAAGCTATAGGCTGCACTGCTGGCTTGGAATAGCCAGTGTTGGCCACATTCCTTGCCATGCCTTTGGCTGGCTCTTACTCTGGGAGCTTCTGGGAGACTGTCTCCACTTGCTGTTTTTACACTCTCATGCCACTGGGGCAGTGTAAAAGAGGTGGACAGTAAGAGGCCCAATTCTCTTAATGTCTCATTCTCCAAATACAGCTCCCTCTTGCAGATGTTTGGACTTCCTTTCTGCCTCCGACACACCTACCTTCACTTCTCCCCATCTCTCAAGTGCTGTTCCTTTTTAGTAAAAGTCATGGGTAGTGGTTTGTGTGTATTTTTGTTTTTCTCTTAAACCTTCAAGCTGGGGTGCAATTAACTCAAAATCAGTTGTAATCAAATTTTATCTTGATGTGCATCTTTCTTCTGTTCTCTAGAATGTATTGAAAAGCAGAATGGCCTATGTGATGACTGGGACTCACTAAAACATTTGTACTGTGACCCATAGTCTGTGTGGAAGAGTGCAAAGGAACCTAGCAGGCTACTCCACCCTGTCCCTTCTAGTTCAGTGAAATTGGAATCCCATCAAGTCCCCTTGGAAGGACTCCGGTGGGGGAAGCAGAACAGGGAACCATATCTCAGAGGTGAAAATTTCCACCCAATAACTGCCAAAGCAGTCTTCTAATGTGGCTGGAAAACACCCCACATCCGATGGGTGGTACTGCAACTGTTGACACTTGAGAGGTGTAATAATATTTGATGGGCATAAACCCCAAGAAGGAGGGGACCGTCAGGGTGATAAACAGGTTATACCTAAGAGGCATTGGATGAAATGTAGGCTTGACAACAGGCGATCTTTTCTGAAATTGAAGTCTTTGACCAGGGCTCCTCCGAAGCCCAAGCACCAAGGAGGTGCTTTGTCTGCTGCCCAGTCTCCCTCCCTGAGGAGCCCCAGGCTTAGAGGTTGTGTGGGTCGTCCTCTGTCTGCACTTCTTACCTGCCTCTTTGGGTCTAGGTGGGAAGGTGCAATCTTAGCAATGAATAGTTTGTATCTCCTCTGCTCTCAGCTGTACCTTGTGTCAAGGGACACAACTCAGTTCAGTCCCTACCTTACCTCTGTTCCATACAAGTTGGATAGCCCCTCACCTTTGTTGTTTACCTCAGAAATAATCATGTAACCAAGAAGGCTAATTCCGCAGCATCTTCAGCTTCCCGCATTAATACCACTTTGTGTCTCTCCCTTCGGGGGTGTGACACACAGCGCCCGCCCGCCCGCCCGGGCCTTGGCAGACTCAGAGGTATGTGCTCAGGCATTTCAACTTCCAGTCACTCTGATGCCTTCTTACAGCACTCCCAACCCACCACAACAACCCTTCCTGCCCCTATCCTCCCCCCCCCCACACACACCTTCTAGCCGGCAGCCTCCCCACAGCACACCTTCACTGTGGGCTCAGCAATGCCCCCTCCATACTGCTCCTCGGTCCGCTTCTGCCCTCTGATCACCCCCCCCCCCAACAAAGACGCTAGCAGCGGCGGTGGGGCGGTATGGCCCCCCTGCCCCAGGTCGCTATTAGCAGGCGGCCTGATTCAGGGCTTTTTGTTCGCTTATTTAAAACACCAGCTCCGAAGCCTGCACTTGGCAAATGCCCACAGCCGGCTGGCCCTGGCCTTGCCTTCCCCCTCCCGCTGTTGCCTGCTGCACCCACCTGTCAGGCCTTGTCCCCGGTCAGACCCCACGTTCTGCGGGCCAGCGGCTGGCTGGGGTCGCTGGGCACCGCGCTGACATCAGTAATAACACCTGGCCCAGCTGATCGGCAGGGCCCCACTGCCCCGACCTCCCCGCTCTGCCCTGCCAGGCTCCCTCCGTCCCGGGCAGCCCCCAGGTCCTTGCTGCCTCCGCCGGGTTCCCCCATCACCCGGGCTCCCCCTGGACCTCGTGTCCCAGGCCGCCTCCCCCCGGCCCCTCCGCTGCCTGTGCTGGAGCCTGCCGGCTTTTTGGAATTCCTAATCGCGGCTGGCCCCTGTGATTGGCTGCTCGGCTCTGACCCCACTTGGGCTCCAGGCTGGGCGGATAAAAGGGGCCTGAGCCGGGGGCTCCCGAGCATTCCCGGGAGCGGGCACTAGGGACCGGCCGGCCGCAGCATGACGGGCAAAGCGGGAGACGCGCTCACCCACAGCCTACCCAGCAAACCCAAACCCGACAGCGCGGCCAGTGCGCCTGGGGCCGGGGCCGCCGCTGGGGCCAAGCCCAGCTCCGGGCCCACCCCGCCCAGGTGCACCGGCTTCGGCATCCAGGAGATCCTGGGCTTGAACAAGGAGCCGCCCTCTCACCCCCGGGCTGCCCTGGACTCCCTGCCCGCCGGGCACCTGCTGGCGGCCCGCTCTGTGCTCAGCCCCGCCGGGGTAGGTGGCGTGAGCATGGGGCTCCTGGGGGCGGGCAGCATCCCCAGCTTCTACACCCAGCCCACCTTCCTGGAGGTGCTGTCCGACCCCCAGAGCGTCCACCTGCAGCCCCTGGCCCGGGCCCCCGGACAGCTGGACACCAGCCAGACGGCCAGCTCAGGTATGCTCAGGCTGCTGCCCGGGGCGCCCCCCATAGCCGGGTCCGCTCCTCCCCCAGGTCTCTGCCCCCCCGGGGGGGGCTTTATTAAAATTCGTTCTGGCGCCAGGTGGATGGATTGGCGATGGGGAACCCCAGCCGGCGGGTGCCACATGGGGGGGGTGGGGACTCGGGGGATTGGGGGCGCCGTCCCCGCGGCTTCCCGGAGCCGGAGGGGCGCAGACCCCCGGGGCGCCGGCGCCCCTAACTCGTTTGCGGGGAATTGGGTGCCTCGCCGTCCGTTTGCTGGACGGCAGGATCCGCCCGGCCGCCTTCTCCGGAGCCCCGGACCCGGCCGGGCGCGCTTCACCCGCAGCTGCCCGGGGGAAAGTTAGTAAATATCGTAATAATTTCCCCCCACACACACACACACACCCCGCTTCCCGGCGGGGTCGCCCGCCCGCCTTTAACGCCCAGACCGCATCGCGAATACCCAGCGGGGATACCTACCGAGGGGGGCCGGACCGAACCGGGCCGATCCCACCCGGCCGCCCCTCGGGCGAGCCCCGACGGTCCCTGCCCCATGGCAGAACCGATTGTATCGAAATGCGGGTCCCGGCGCCCTGCACCAGCCGCTCCTGGGCGGGGAAGGGAGACCCCGAGCTGCCGGAACGACCCCCGGCCCGGGGGAACGAACAACCACCCCGGGCGGCGAATACAGGGAAGGAGCCGCCGGGCGGCTCCGGGACGCGCCCCGAGCCACGCCGGGAATCGGCCGGCGCCTCCCGGGTGAGCCGGGCGGATTATCCCCCAGAGCCCGATTTCCCCCCGCGGCGGGGTCCCGGGGGGAGCTGGCGCAGCGCGGGGATTTCCCGCCCTCTCGGGGGTTTTGTTTTAAAGCCGCCTGGAATTAAAAACCAACGAAACTGGGTGAAATCGGGGCACAGGCGCGCAAAGAACCGGCCCTTCGGAGCACAAGGGGCCGAGCCCCGAGTCTTCCCCCGCCGCGCCCCAGGACAGGCGCTCCAGGAGGGCTCTGCCTCGCCCGGCCGGCCCGGGGGCTGCCGCTGCGGGATCGCAACGAAATCCCCGCCGAACCAACGAAAAATAAAGCGAAACCCCAGGGAGAGGCAAAGCAAGGGCCGTGCCAGCCCCTGGCACCCCGCGCCGGGCAAGGAGCCTTTGGCCCGGCCCGGGGAGGGAGCGCCGGCAGCCTGGGGGCCTCTGCGGAGCTGGGAGAGACGAGTCCCCGAGCCCGTCCTCAATCGGTGCCGCGTTTCTCTTCCCAGACTCCGAGGATGTTTCCTCCAGCGACAGGAAAATGTCCAAATCCTCCTTAAACCAGAGCAAGAAACGGAAGAAGAGACGGCACAGGTAGGAGAGAAGTCCGCTTCCCCCCTCCCCGCCTGCCCGGCTCCCCACCGGGCGAGACCCCGCAGGGCTACCCTGGAGCCCCCCGCACCTTGTGGGCTCTCCTGCCTGCCCCCAGCAGCAGAACCTGCCCAAACCTTGGCTGGTACCTTTAGGCCTCTCGGAGCCGTATTTATTATTTCTATCCCCGAGGCCCTGTCGTGCTAGGCACTGCACAGAGGCACGGGATGGCGCAGCTCCTGCCCCCCAAAGATTTTCCAGCCTCGGGCCCCGATGGTGCAGTTGGGTCTGTGCATGCAGCACCTCGCGCTCACTTGGATCCAGCTGCTGCACGGGGGGCTTGCATTGAGACAGAATGCACTAATTCGGTGTAACAGGCGATTGAAGGGGCTAGGGATGAAGGATGAGGACAACAGCGGTAGGACTGTCTGGTTGCATGGATTTGCTGTGCCACTGATGGGTTTCAAATAAAAGGACGTTTTATTAAAAATATAAACAAAAATGAATACATGAGATCGGCAATCCTAGTAGTCAGCCAAGGCCGCAAACTGGGTCCAACCCTACCTTCCACCTCTATTCCATTCCTGTCTTCCTCCTCTAGATAGATCCACGCACCCTTCACATAAGAGCTAATTCAGCCCATAGGAACAGGGGCTCAGGTCTGAACTCCCCCGATAAAGGCGACAGGAGGGAGGAATCTATCTGAAGGGAACCTTCTGCTTTTTGCTCCCCAGTCAAAGGAAGCAGGATTTGGGCTTTGATTATGAATCGCAAGAAAATTACCCACAGATGGCATTTGATTCCAGTTAAGATCCATCATATATTTTCTACTAGAGAGGCACTCTGTTGAAAGAGTTGCAGGGAACTGGAGGGACATATTTGCACATGTGGTGGTTGTACCCAAGAATTAGATGGTTTGGGGAGGAAATTAATAAAGATATCCATCTTATGACAAAATGCCGGCTTCCTAGAGATCCCCTAACCTGTTCTCTTCACCAGTTCATTAAGTATCTGCATTTTAAACAGAATGACAAATTAATTTTTTTAATTGTTGTCAGTGAATCTTTGTATTGCACATTATTGGAAATAGGTGACCCTTTCACCTATACAATTATGATATAGTAAAATATGGATTGTCCTAATAGGAAAGCTTTCCCACCAAGTCCATAAACAAGAGAAGTGCCAAAAAGAGAGGATAAAGTATTAAGACATTTGGTCATCTTTACTAGTGGATTCAGAGGAGGAGGAGGAGGAGGGCTCCCCAGCCAACAAGGTTTTTTGAATAGTAATCTGATCCTGAATAAGTCATATACAATTTAGTATGTTAAAGTTTTATTGTAACTTTGTAATAATAAAAAGCTTGTTTATTTATTTTAAAAAGTTACCCTCAGGGATTTATTCCCTATGGCTCTGGATCCTGGAACCTTGAAACCAGGCTACTACTTTACTCAAAAGGTGCCTACAATTTTTAGGTATGTAGGTCCCAGAGGCCCCAATAGTTTTAAAATATTTCCTAAAGTGACAAGCCATTTATCCCAGGGCCACTAGAAATGGGAGTAGTCAGGTTATTAAAACTGGACTCTGCAATGCAGTAGAGCAATTGTAGCATCATTTATTAGGCAAATAGCAGTTTCTATCAATCACTTATTCATTATTAATAAAGTATTGAAGATATTCAAGAAGAGGTAGAACAAGCTGCTAAGGTAGGTGAGGGAAGATGGCTTGTTGGTTAAGGCACTTGCGTCACAGCTTAGAGATCTAGCTTCGGTTCCCAGCTCTGCCACAGACTATGTGAAATTTTGCCTCCCTATGTCTCTATTCCCCATCTGTAAAATGCAGCTAAAAATCAATGAGCCACCCAAACATTAGACACTACAGTGATGGCTAGAAGTACCTAGCTTGATTCTGGGATTGCCATGGCCAGGGATAGTCAGGACAAAAGGAGGTGGGACAGCCATCTATCAGGGATGGTTTAGGGGTAATTAAATCAATCCTGCCACAATTCAGGATGGGTGGATTAAAAGATACCCTAGTGAAAGCCTAGCCAGGATGCTGTGCAGGAAGAGACTAAATATCCCAGGATGGGCTAGATTCCCTGCTAGAGGTTCCACCCCAATCCAGGGGGATTGACTAGTGACCTATGTGACATACTTTCAAGTCAAACAATTCTATGGTTCCCCCCAGAGTAAATATGGACTCATTTCCTTTGTGAACTAGATTGGGCTTGAAGATGGGTGAGATCTCCATTAGGATTGGAGTAAGGATCACAATTGGATCAGGACTAGAGATGGATCAGGATACTGGAAACAGGATTTGCATTTGTTTATAATTTTCAATTTTGCATAGTAACAAACTTTTCATGTTTAGTGATTTTTTTTTTTAACAAGAAAAGCTTAAAACTGCCAAATCTGTCTGCTGTATCTGGGCTAAGTGACAACTGGAGGAGGGATTATGTATTGTGGTAAAAAGGACTTGGACTAATCAGATGTTTAAAAAGGGAAAATATAGGATGAATTTCAGGATATATATTCAGCCAGTGAGCTGCTCTGGGCTGTGGCATCCTCTCCTGATGATGGTAGAAGCCCCAAACACTTGAGGCATTTAAAAACTAGCGAATGTACAATAACAAATAATCCTGCACTGGGTCTGGAAGAGAGAAACCGGATGAGCTAATAGGTCTTTTTTCATCCTAGTGTCCATGATTCTACAAGAGCAGGAGCAGAATCCTTCTGAACACAGAGTAGATTTAGGAGTGAATTTAAATAAAGATCTGATTGCAGACTTGGTCCCCTGCATTCACAAGCCCCTCTTGTTAATAATGTTATTGATCTGGTAGAATCCTTAGGTTTTGAATGTTGGAAGGTAATTTTGAGACTGTTTCTGTTTGTGCTATTGGGAAGGCGTAGGATCTTTTGAAATTCTCTAATTTATTTGAGTGAAATTTTTTTTTAAAATTCTCTTTCGGGCGCTGTATCTCCTGTCCTGTGGTTTGATTGTTTACTTTAAATGCAAGTCAATTTTAAAAAGCCAAACAAATATGGGAAAGCTGACTGCTGTGTAGGCTGACCACACAGAAAAGAAGAAATTAGAAATTGTAGTTAGGATAGCCTGAGGTTCAGGGAGGATTTCTGGCACCAGGGAGGTGAAGAAGGTCTTGGTACCTTACTTCCCCGTTGCTAGAATCTCTTTGCATTCCCCTGGAGTTGTGCTCTCATCTGTCTCAGCTTCCAGCTGCTGATTTTTTTCAATCCACCCATCCCAAGCTGAGAACTGGGCATACGGATGCAGGTTGGGACAATTGACCATTCAGGGCAGTCAGGAAGGATTTCCAATGATGGGTAATGGGGTAATGCAAATCAGAGGAAAGGAGGGATCTGCTAGTGGGAGATGGGTTTTTCAGGGTTCCTGTGTAGAAGTCGAGCAAGGGAACTGGCACTGGGTTCGTGGTTGGAGATTGCATGCATGGGGGGGAGGAACTGGCTGGTGAAAGTAGTGAGGGCTGTGACAAAACTTTGGGGACTTGCTGAGGGTTAGGGATCTGAAGGGATTGGTTTGTTTGTAAGCAGGGAGAGGTGAGATGCTGAGAACAATGTCACTCCTCTCCGTGCCTCAGTGCAATCTTCTGGAGTGTCTGTGTGGCAAACATAAAGGGGACCATAGTGCCCGTAAATCAGGAAGTGGGGCCCTCTTTGAGGGGAAAAGAGACACTTCAATGTCTTTTGGAAGGAAATAATGTCTGAGATCTAATCTAGAGATTATGGTCATCTCAGTGATCCTGTTGGGGGAGAGAAACTGGAGGAGAGGCTGCCTAGAGGAGGAAGTGGTTGAAAAGGAAGGTGACTTGTGACTGTATAAGAACACAATGTCCTGCCACTTTCTGGGCTTTCTCTCAGCCAAGGGCCTGACCTTCTGTCCATAGAAAAACAGTAAAACACAATCTACATACGTTATCCAGTTTCTGAGATTTTCTTTTCCCTGTTTCTCCGTCTTTGTGACTGTTCAGCTTTCTTTATATTCTGATCAATGAGTTTTACTCCCCTCAGGACAATCTTCACATCCTACCAACTGGAGGAGCTGGAAAAGGCCTTCAATGAGGCCCACTATCCTGATGTCTATGCCAGAGAGATGCTGGCCATGAAAACAGAACTGCCTGAAGACAGGATACAGGTAATCATACCTCTCTGGGCCCTAAGAGCAACCCTCTCATCCCTCCCTTCCCAAGCAGTGTTCGCTCGCTCTCTCCCTCAGGAGAGGACACAGCAGCTTCCAGCACAGAAATGGTCACATCCCACTGAATAAAACTCCACCCCTCAGAACCGAAACCTCTAGGCAGTCATATTTTCTTTGCTTCTTTGCAAGCCTCTGTTAGGTGTATGGGTGTGGTGTTTTGGGTGTGCGGTTGCATTGTGTGCTGCTGTTAGTGTGTGTACTGTCCTGTCCTGTTTTGTGTGTGTATTTGTTTTGTTAACTTCCATAGCACCTGCCACAAGGTGCCCAGGATAATGGATATATTTTACAATAGGCAGAATAGAAAAATAACCCCAAAATGAGGAGCTGCTGTACTGAAAGAGTCCAAAATGGTCAAAATGACCTGGATAGCCATGCCTTGCAGCTCCCAAGGGTCTGTGTGGACATGGTTAAAGAGGAAACTCCATAGAGACCTGGTCCCTGAACTGAGAAATCCCTGATTCCAACCCAGTACAAATTGAAGCACTGACATGGGGAACAGCCAATCTCTATTCTCTTGGAGGCGCATAGGAGGGCTAGATCTCATTGTCTGAGGGTGCATCAGATTGCCTAGTGTAGCCCTGGATAAGATTGTATTATGAACTCAAGGATGGATGAGTTTCTAAATAAGGCATGTGTATGTGCCTTTTGTGTCCTCTGTGTCGAACTCTCCAAACAGGGACTTGTGGCTCCCCAGGAAAACCTTTTGGGGCTGATTTTCCATTGCACCCCTGCCTTCTTATTTCCCTCTGGCATTATATCCCTGTTAGATGGGGATTCCCTGGGTGGCATTGAACTGCCAGAACAGCTCTGTGTGTGTCAATGCCCTAGCACAGCCTTTGGTATAGGGCGTGTCAGGGCGCGGAGAGAGGGGGCGTGGTTGGAGAATGCTGTTCTCTGGCTATTCTGGGCTGGCAGACAGCCCATAGGGGCGCATTGAGGCCAGAACAGAAGCTAGAGAATACTTATGACTGCTGTAACTAATGTCAGAGGCAGTGTAGGACCCTGACAACCTGAGAATGTGGGGATCACAAAGGTAGCTTAAAGCCACCTCTGCTTTCCCTTCTCCCCTACCCACCGCTCCTGGTTCCTGCACAAAGCGCAGGAAAAAAGCGGCAAAGTATGGAGCCCTTTGGCTTCCCTGCATGTGCTGATACAGAGTGAAGCTTCTGGGCTTGCAGGGTTGAAACTTGGCCTTGTTCCCCTGCATACCTGTGGCAGCTGCTTCTCTAGCTGATGCAGCTCGGCTGCTCTGTGAAGGGCTTGGCCTGGGTTCCTCTTCGTGCCACACTAAACTGCACGTTTTCTTACTGGTCCCCTCATTCTGTCAACTTGCCCCCTTGACTCAAATCTGCTCTTTCAGTCTGTGCCTCTTTCAGTGCCTCTTCCCTGCACTCAGGGGGCCAACACATCATTACATGGCTGTTTCTTCAGCACTGGTAGACTGCCCGTTCCATGGGTTCACAACAACCTTAGAGAACTCTCAAGGATACAGTGCCGATGCTGTATATTACTGAGGTATAAACTGGGGGAGGGGGGAGTGGCAGAGGAAAGGGAGGAATGGAGAGAGTTTCCCAAACCAAACAGCTTCACTTTTTTTCTTTGCAACACAAATCTTCCCCCACCAAATGCTTGTGCTAATCAAACGTACCATGTTGATAAAATCAAGTCCCAATCCTTCTATTGTGCTGGCATGACTCCTGGTGACCTCACTGCTGTTATCCTAAGCACTGATTTCCAGCAGGCCTGAGACATAATTAATTGGCTCCTTACCTGACATAGGAATGCCTAGAATAAGGTCTCTTGTTCCTTGTATTCCACGTTGGGATTTCACTGATGGATAGGTCCTGATGCTTCTATCAAGAAAGAATTAGATGGAGAGCCAGTTAGATACCTCTGGCTTTCTGGGATGTCGTCTCTCTGTGAATCAGGGTGTAAGAGGCCTGTGGGGAGATAAACATTGCTTGCATTCATCATCTGGAGCTAGAGTAGAAAGACTATTCTTTGATTTCCCACAGACGGGCCTTCACCCTTTGTCTGTCTGGGAATGAACCTTAGCCATGGACAAAACCAGACTATTGAAATCTAGAGACACCATTTACCGATCACGTCAGGCTGATAGGCTGGGATTGACCAATATATTCATGTGCTGCAGGTCAAGGTTACATGTGTAATGTCAATATCTGGGTCATTTTTGTGATGTGAGCCAATGTTTTCATCTGTCTTATTTAGTAGCTGAATAGCGCTTGACAATTATTTCTTCTTTCACGGAATTGCTATTTATATTTTACTCTGTCACTATCCAGTGAGAAACTGTTTGGCAACTTCTGTGCCACAACCTGTCATTGTTGT
The DNA here is from genome assembly GCF_028017835.1 of Emys orbicularis. NCBI lineage: Eukaryota > Metazoa > Chordata > Testudines > Emydidae > Emys > Emys orbicularis. The sequence goes on along the minus strand of NC_088686.1, from coordinate 44,848,816 downwards.
GGTCTGCCTACTAAACTGGAACTGGACTAGACCCATCTAGTAGGAGCTATAGACTCTGTAACGGGCGTAATAAGCATCAGCACCGGTCTCCCAGGGGGAAGTGATTGTTAGTGAAACTGGGATGGTATGGGAAACGGTAGCTTTTCATGGCATTATTGTATGGGGAATATGAGCATCTCGGGCCAGGACCGAGATCCCAGAATCCCATAAGAGACTCCTAAGAGATACTGAAGGAAAAGAGCAGGCTGTCTCCAAGGGGCCAGTACAGGATTGCTCCTTATTGTATATTTTCTAGTGTTTCCCTGGCTGCTCTTTCATGTTATAAGCCACCCCACATATCAGGAAGATGATGCTAATGCTTGAAAGTGCTCCTTGAGATTTAGCTTCAATACCCCCTTTTTAAACTTTATCCAGTTACTCTCTCCTTTGTACCAGTCTGAATAATCTCTATCTCACCAGCCTTGAGATTTACACCCTCTAAATAGTGGTACACTGTTAACCTGTTCTCCTCTCCCCACCAACCTCTACTCTCCAACCTTTAGTCATTGCTTATCCAAGCTATAATATCTTTTTTAATCATTCCTCATAAATCAGTCTCTCCAACCCCTTAATCAATTGGTTGCTCTTCTCTGAACTCTCTCCAATTTGTCAGCCTTTCTGGTAACAGGGGATCAAGAGCCTACTGGAATATACCAAATGAGTTTACACCAGTGCTGTATAGTGAGGGACAGCTACCTTCCTGTGTCCTTCTGCACATCTCTCCCCAAACTAGTGTTGGCCTGGTTTTGATTCCACATCACATTGCAAACTCCTATCTGTCTAGTGGCTGTCTGCTATCGCTCCTAAGTCTCCTTTGGACATTCCTGCCTCCCAGGTTTCCCTCTTCCACTCAGTATTTTTTGTTTCAAATTATTTTTCCACTTAACATATTAGCTATATTTTTTCCGAAACTGAATCTCTCCATATTCCCTGGCCATGTTTCTAATCTTTCCAGGGCCCTCTATATTTCTCTGTCCTCATGGGATTTGCAGCTCCTCCCAATTTAGTACCATCTGTGAATTTCATTAACATGCTGTTCACTCCCTCTTCTAGATCATTAATAAAGAAGTTATATAAGACTGACTCCTAATGCCAACCCCTGCACATTCCCACTGGACCCGTCTTGCATATTGCAATTTATTACTACCCTTTGTTTTCATGTATGGGTTTAGTTTTTGGAGGTCACAAGCAGAGACCAATATTAAAATACTTACAGAAGTAAATGGAAAAACTGAAATAGAGTGGTGTATAAGAACTATTCACACAAGCAATACCTGTAGCAAAGCACCATGTGTTCTTAACAGGTATCAAATACTCTGGTTTTGATACATTATACTGCACTCAGTAAAAATATTCCCAGGTGCCCAGGTAATGAGATCATATGGATATTAATTCTTTAGGGCAGCAAGTTTCCTCATTGTCAGGATATCCCATGCTTTGCTGAAGGAGATGCTCATAGAAGGAACATGAGGATTTCCTCACTGGGCAGCATTAGAAAGTCTCCTCTATCGAAAGGAAACCGAGGAGAGAACTAGTTTTTTCTAGCAGGTTCTCTCTCTCATCTCCTAGTAACTTGCATTGTGACCATTTCACAAAATATCAGGATTAATGTGTAATCCCATCACACATGTTTGAAAGAGCCTATAGCCGAACTGAAGTGACATTTATCAAAATAAATTGAGGCCAATCTGTATGGGGCTAAGCAGGCTGCTACTGGGTATGCACATGTTTAGTACATGCAGGGTGTGTCTACACTGCAGCTGGAAGTGAGATTCCCAGCATAGGCAGGTAGATTTGCACTAGCAGGGCTTCAGCTAGTGCACTGAATGTAGCAGTGTGGATGTTCCAGCTCAGGCTCTCGAGCCCACCTGATCTCCTAGGCTTCACAGCCCAAGCTCTAGCCTGAGTCAGAATGTCCACACTGCTATTTTTAGCACACTAGCTTGAGCCCCACTAGTGCAAGTCTGTCTACCCAGGCTGGGCGACTCCACTCCCAGCTACGGTAACATAAGAGATGAGTTAAGAGTCTGGCCTCTTCTACAAAATATAGTCACTCTGTCATCAGGAATCTAATATCCAACTCTACCTATATACTTAAGAGGGCAGATCCTGGTCTCTTAAATGTATTGTGTGGATTTTAGATACATTTAAATTCTGGTTATCTAAAATGTTATATTTTCCAAGCCTGGTAAGCCTCTTGTATTCAAAGTGCTATTGCCCTGTAAAAGTCCATGTATGGGATTATTGAAATAATGATATATTGGTGTAATTATACTGTTGCTTACTGATCAAAGGAATATATCTGACCAGTCATATCAAGAAATTGGGTACATCTAGTTAAGACCATGCCTGTCTTTTTTTTTTTGGATGGAGAGTAGGATAATCTTCTAGGGGAAATGATCAATTATTACAGAGGGGAGAAGGGAATGGAAAGTATTTAAGAATTCTGGCAACTCTAGTCAGTATAACCTTTGTATGGTGAGTAAACAATGTAATTATATTAGAGCCAGGGCTGGCTCCAGGCACCAGCTGAGCAAGCTCGTGCTTGGGGTGGCAGATTCCACGGGGCGGCATTCTGCCCAATCCTAGGGCAGCACGGCCGCTTATTTCGTTTGTTTTGTTTTGTTCGCCAATCCAGCCGCCCTGTAGGGGGTGGTGGCGCGGAGGAGGGGAGCGCCCTGCTGGGAGAGGGCTGCGCGCTCCGTCTGCCCCAGCTGGTGCCAGGTCTGTAGCAAGCCTGGCAGGGCAGCCCGAGTCCTTACCTCCCCGCCAACCGGAGCGGCGCGGAGCCCTCCCGGCAGGCGGCGCGGCGGTCGGGTCCGCATGGCGAGTGCCCCGCTGACGCCCTGGCCACCCCCCTTCTCTCTCTCCCCCGGTTCCCTCCCTCTCCCCCCCGGCCCTGATTACAGCAGATAAAAATTAGACTGTGTAGGAGAAGAGATGTATTCAAATGGGGTATCTAGGATTTGTGGTTCCATAGGGATCCAGTGCTGTTTGGAAGGGCATGGGCAGTATCTGCACTATTCTCATAATGGATCCAACAGTGCTGCTAGACAGTTAAGTTGTGAAACTCCAAACCACCGATGGATTATTATTATTTTTTTGGATACAGAATTATAAAGATTTTTTTTATCTGCCACCTGTCAAAATACATTTTAATATCACCCTACAGTTGTTAAAGAAGTTTAAGTGAGATTGGGTCTGGAAGAATTGGGGGAAAGTAATTAATCACAGGGGGATGAAGAGGGGAGTTCATACTAATAATGTTTATTCTGGAAAATAGAGGTTAAGTATATTCTAGTTATGCAAGACTGTTTTCTAAAGTGCGGGGCTAAGGGATGATAATTCAACTTGAAAAGGTCTAAAGAATCTCTGGCTACATGGACTCCAATACCCAATTCTAATGTTCCAATGTCTAACTGAGTTGGAGCCCATGAGACTAGGCCATAGGGGATCTCTTAGGAGGTGAAACACAGAACCTGGGGGATGATTGTTATCCCTGATTTTTTTCCACCTGGAAATAGTTACTGGAATGAATCCTTTTGAGCTAGAGGAGCCATAATAAAAGAAAACGACAAGTGGCAGCACATTTAATTTATTGAAGGCCAAGTTTTTGGACTCATAACCATTATTAAAGATCATGTTGAGGTCTGGTACAATTACCGTACCAAAGTAAGGAATTTTGGCCCCAATCCTATCACTCAAGGCTAGAAATGAGGACTGACCACTCAATGCAATCAATGGCCTTTCTGGAATCTAAGGATGGAATTGCTGCAGAAATATGCAATTCATTCTGCTACCTTAAGGAATATTAATATTATGAGATCATCTCTTGCCTGTGTAAGTACCATGTGATTGGTAAAGACCAGACCAGGACGAAATTCTTCCTGCTTGCTAAAACTTGGGATGATTTTATGCCCTTATCGAAGGGTAAAATAGGCCAACCTAAGGCACAAACGCAGGTTATGGTTGAACACATAGTTGGAGGTAAACTGCCAGGGCATACAGAGAAGTTTCAGGTATCAGTTAATTGGGAACCAGCATTTTTGTTAAAGAATTGTATAAAATAAAATAGTCTGTTCATCAGGGCTGGGGGCTTTGCCATGAGGTACTTTTGAAATAGAACAGGCTATCTCCTCAACAGAGATATCATCTTCCAGTAACTCATGGGGCACGTCTGGGCAGTGAAATCTCAGATAAGTGTTCGTTAACTTCATACACTTCTAAAAGCAGAGAGGAAGTGCACAAGTGAGATAAAAGTAAGCAGACATTTGGATTAGTAACCATATTATTTTGAGTATTTCTCAAGGCACTTGGTGTTTCTCGGCACTTGTGTTTTAATTGGTATGTAAGGAGTTCTCTGCTTTACCACTTCTTGCGTAAAATGCTTGTTTAGTTCTAAATTCATATTCATTTTTTTCAACTGAGTTGTTTAGCCCTTGCTGTAATGGGGTGTTTGTTTTCATTCCCCTTTGCTTATGGTCCTTCAGACAGTTTTCAGTGCACACACTCATGCTTGTATCCAAACTAATTATTATTCTAGCACTGCCAGAAATGTGCTAGTTGCTGTATGGGCACACAGGAAAATGTGAACCCTGCCCCAAAGAGTTGAGTTAAAAACAGCTGAATTGTGAGGAGGAGAAGTGATATAGTAGGCAAGAAAAAATGGAGTGTCTGGAATACCTCTTCTTAGTGCCATATATTTTTCACTTTTATTATGTAAACTATCCCTGACTATCCCTATATCTAGTCATTAATAGCTGGTTAGTTTCTTGTAGACATTGCAGTGGAAGTGAGTCTTGGGAAGGAATTAAATGAGAAGGTGGACCCACTTGAATGGCATTCCATGTGCAAGGGGTTGTGCTAACGAAAGCATGGGCATGTCCAGCTAAAACAATTAAAATTTTGTGACTCTTGGTTCTCAAGGGCTTCATTAAACTGCAGATGCATTCAATCCACTGACTTCCTTCAGCCACAAATTAATGTTCGGAACTCATTTTTTTTAGTGTGTTTTTTACATATCACGTTGCTTCTTGTTGTTTGCGGCTCTACCTACTAGATGTTAAGAGCCAACTCAAAGTAAGAGGCAACACACCCACACCAAGGAGCAGGGAATGAACTGTGAGTCAGGATTCAGAGTGGTAGCCATGTTAGTCTGTATCACCAAAAAATGTGGCACCTTAGAGACTAACAAATTTATTTGGGCATAAGCTTTCATGGGCTAAAACCCACTTCATCAGACGCATGCAGTGGAAAATACAGTAGGCAGATATATATATACACAGAGAACATGAAAAAATGGGTGTTGCCATACCAACTATAACAAGACTAGTCAATTAAGGTGGGCTATTATCAGCAGGAGAGAAAAACTTTTGTAGTGATAATCAGGATGGCCCATTTCCAACAGTTAACAAGAAGGTGTGAGTAACAGTAGGGGAAAAATTAGCATGGGGAGATAGTTTTTACTTTGTGTAATGCCCCATCCACTCCCAGTCTTTATTCAAGCCTAATTTAATGGTGTCCAGTTTGCAAATTAATTCCAATTCTGCAGTTTTCTTGGAGTCTGTTTTTGAAGTTTTTTTTTGTTGGAGAATTGCGACTTTTAGGTCTGTAATTGAGTGACCAGGGAGGTTGAAGTGTTCTCCGACTGGTTTTTGAATGTTCTAATTCTTGACATCTGATTTGTGTCCATTTATTCTTTTGCGTAGAGACTGTCCGGTTTGGCCAATGTACATGGCAGAGGGGCATTGCTGGCACATGATAGCACATTGCTGACATGAGTCAGGAGTGACTGTTCCTCCCCCGTCTTTCCTTGTGCTCAAGGAATAAGTTACTGAGCCCCTTGTTGGGAAGTGGCTTACTCCCACCCACTTTCCTGCAACAGGGGACATTGGGTGCCTAGCTCTTGCTTTCCCCACCACAGCCAGGACCATGGTCCAGGTAAGAGTGTGAGGGAGGTCTCTGCATGGGTGAGTACAGCTGTGAGAGTCTAGATATGAGTTACTCTTCTCAATATGTGTTCCATTATTTTCCTAGAGATAGAAGTTAGGGGTAAAACTTTCAAATCGCCTCAGTCTTGTTTTCAACAATGACTGAAAATGGGACCAAGGTGCTCCTGAAAATTTTACTCTAAATATCTGTGCTAGTAACTGTCATGCTCACTCCTTCCTCTGGCTGAGGAATTCACTTCTCTCTAATCCTCTGATACTTCCCCAACTTTTCATGACCTGAGTTGGAAAAAAAAATTGTGGATGGCCCAGTATCTTCAATAGTTAATTCTCATCAGACCCTTGGGTGCATGTCAAAGGGACCAGCTGACTGGTATGTGTTCAGATTTCCCCTTAGTTGCTTTATTTTTATAAAATTTTCTTCCCTGATTTTGTTGAGTACAGACTTTTTAAAATGCAGTTCAATATCACAGCCATTTTAGAGTCATGGTTAATTTCACACACCCCTCTTCATATCTTAATGGATGATTGTTTTCTATAGCGCTTCTTTTTCCTGATAGATCTCTAAAAGCTGTCTGATTCTTCTTTGCCAGAATTAATCCATCCTGCCTTTTGGCTGCCCTCTATCTTTCCCCTGTGATTGGGTGGTGTTGCAGCAGGTCCTAGGGCCTATATATAGATATAAAAAGCATATTGTCACTCTTGTCCTGCATCCTAACCATTGGGCGCATCAAAACCAGGAGAGAAGTCCTGGTGCAGGTGCAAATGACTCTTGTCCTTCCCTGACTTGAAGCCTGTATGAGCCACTGCATGGGAGAAACCGGAGACTGAGGTGAAGAAGAAACGGCTGCAGTTATGCTCTACAGCAGTGGTGGCTTCTGAGGCCTGCTGCAGGCCACCTTGGCTGGAGGCGGTGCGAACAAACAGGCATCTCTTGACTCTAATCTGAGCAGTGCTAATGGCCGGAGGGCCTGGCAAACTCCTGTAAACAGATCAAGTGAAGCTGGAAGCATTAGCTTAGGCTACATCTACACTACGGGGGGGGGTCGATTTAAGATACGCAAATTCAGCTACGCGAATAGCGTAGCTGAATTCGACGTATTGCAGCCAACTTACCCTGCTGTGAGGACGGCGGCAAAATCGACCTCCGCGGCTTCCCGTCGACGGCTCTTACTCCCACCTTCGCTGGTGGAGTAAGAGCGTCGATTCGGGGATCGATTGTCGCGTCCTGACGGGACGCGATAAATCGATCCCCGAGAGGTCGATTTCTACCCGCCGATTCAGGCGGGTAGTGTAGACCAGGCCTTAGAGCCTGCCATGATCTGACTTTGGGTATGAGGTGGTGTCTGCTCCCTTGCCATGCAGCCAGCCTGAGAGGGACTCTGTGTCAGTCCCCAGCTGGGGTGTCATGCTGTGCAGTCTGAACATAGGCACAGCGGAAGTTGCTGGCTGCTAGCTAATAAAGCTTGAAGCTTTATTAAATATTAATAAATAATTATTATTAATACCACCACCTTGATTTGCATGTTTCTTCAAAGCCCCAGCAGAGGAGGTGTAAGTGCAGCATAACTGGTTTTGTTGTCTCCCTCTTCATGCCGGTGTGCGGAGCATCAAACACAAACTCCCAGGTGAAGATTTGTGATAAGGAGCATGACGTCGTGGGGGAAAGTATCTTTCCTGTGACCCAGAAGTGACTGACTGCTCTCTGGCTATTGGGGCTCCTGGTTGATGCAACTTGGGAGGGGAGTGTCAGGCCCCCCAGGGCAGGTGGCAGCACTTTGCTGGGATAGACTGCTGTCTTCAGCCAAGCCTGAGCCACGGTGCTACACAACTGCTCTGACCTATCCATGCTACTGAACTGAGCCCCGTCGCCATGCCAGCTGCTGGAGTATGGACATCCTGACAGTCCTAGGCCCTGTCATCCACCAGAGAACAAAAGGCTCCATTCGCTGTCAGCACCATGACACAGAGTCTATTTCCTGGTCCTGAAAGGTCCAATCTGTCACTATTCCTGGGGTAAGGATATGCCCAGAATTGAGGCCTTAATTCAGCAAAGGACTTGCTTAAATGCTTTGCTGACTCGGGGCCTGAATGCAGCGTTCCCAGAGGGCTAATACCTGAGCTGTGTAGAGGACAGATGCTCCCCTCTTTGTTCCTTGGGTGAGGTCATGGCGTACGCTGTCCAGCAGTGCATTAGCTTTTTTCCTTGCCATATCACAGGGCAAGCTCCTGTCTAAACTGCACCTGCTGCACTACACCTAGCCCTCCCTGGCCCTTCCGACTTTCTACACTGTTCTCACACCTCCGATTCCTCTCTCTCAGTGAGTACCTGAGTTTGGGATTACTTTTAGTCAGCTAGGCTAGCTCTGTTTATGCCAAGATGAATCACATTTTGCTGGTTCCTGCCTGTATTTATAATTGCTATCGGTCCCTTTGTATTTTTGTCCTGCCTGATGGGTGTGTGGCTCCTCCCACTTCAGTAGCAGCTGAGAATGTTCTCAAAATGCACCTGAATTTGTCCCACTCTTTGTTACTGGAGTGCTCCTGTTGATTTATTTATATTACAGCAGCACCAAGCAGCCCCAGTTGTGATTGGGGTGTCACCATGCTGGTGCTGTACACACACACAAGGCAAGAACCAGTCTCTGCCTGGAAGATCTTACAGTCTACACAGCCAAGACACACAAATGGATCACAATCTGGAAATACCAACGTTAAGCTTGTATATGCAGGCCTGGGTCTGCCTTCCTGTGTGAATATATGCTTATGGTGGGCCCGATTCTCCTCTTATGCTGGGGTAACACCAGTGCTTTCAGTGGAGCTGCTTCTCATTTACAGCAGTGTGGACAGTTCTTAATTACATAGCCACGTACTATTTCTTAAACACAATAAAAATTACAATTGTTCTTCACCCTTAATCTACTGTGTGTAGCATTCTGGAGTCCTGCCCATTGAGCTGTGAAGGCCAGCTAGAGTTTAGGAGAGGCACATACATAGAAACGGTACGTGCCTATTGCACAACAGGTTAAGTGCCAATGACTGTAGCTGGCACCTGAGCAGTTGTGCAAGCCGGAGAAGAGAAAGGGCTCATGGCACCTTCTCTTCATTCTTATGCCCCCACCAGTGGCTGGCTATGATGTGCTCGTAACGCACAGGCTCTGCTTCCAATTAGTGTTCCTCTGGGCTCTAGCTACCTGATGAGGCTGTGGGATGAGACGGGGCAGTGGCCCAGGGGCAGGAACTGAGCCTATGGGAGCATCTGCTGCATTTTCACCGAGGTTGGCGTCACTCTCCCTCTAGTGTGTGTGTCTGCCTGCAAAAGGTAGACTGTAGCCCTGAGTATACAACTCAGAATGCTAGCGACATTGGCCAGTGCACACTAGCCGCCTAAGCTAACGGCAAAGCTAATGTAGCCATGAACTGCCTCAGCCCCTGAATTTCACCAGAGTTGTTGTACTGCTGCAGGGTGATCAATTGTCAAGTTTGTGGCTTCTGCTTAAATGATTAAGATACAGACCTCAGTGAGAAGTGAACCTAAAGGACTATGACAATAAAAACACACTGGGCCGTGTTGGCCATGAAATTAACACAAGTATAATGGAAAAAGCTGGTGGCTCCGTATCTGAGAAATGGGAAGTGATCATGTAACTAAAGAGGATATCATCATATCACATATGCACAAGGGAGCAAACCAGGGCATTTCCAAAGCAGTATGTCCTGCAACCTTCACATTCTCTTGACTGAGACAGGCAAAGTACAATCCTTAGCAACACTGTCAATAAATGTTGGATAAAATAAAAACAGTGGTGATAATAAGGGAGTATAAGAGAGCCTCCCACAAGAGAGACATGCGAGTCTACTGGGTGATTCTATAGTGAGGACCTAGCATGAGATATGGGGATCAGATAAGATAAAATAAAATCTGCTGCCTCCTCTCTGCCAAAACTAATTCTTTACCCAGGTGCTGGATGTGATGGCGGGGATTTCCCACTGATTACAGTCCTTGTGGCGACAAATGACAGCAGCAAAGGAAGACTTGGTATGACCAAGACCCGTTTCAGAGTCCCGGGAGGAGTACTTAAGTCAGGAGTGATACTGACCCTCTCAGCAGAGATTCTTCTAGTGCCAAGTGCAAGAGAAGGAAAGAGAAGACTGGTATTGGAGACAAACTGATGTAGGATCTGCCAGTGTAGAGAAGGGCTTGCTAGTTAGAGCTTTGGAATGCCCTCTGTGAGGAAGAACAGGAGCCAGGCATCACTCAAGCAGAATAGGTTCTGATCTCCTAGACACAAGGGGCCTGATGATGCCATTAAGGCATGGCCCTGAGTAGGGGAGGGTGGAGTGGCTCTACCCCACTGGGAACTCAGAGAAGCATGATGCTGCGCAGAGTTCTTCAGTGTGTAGGCAAAAGGCACACGTTGCTCCGCCCCTTAAGAGCATGCTGTCAGTGCTCCTTTCTGCCAAGCTGGGCCAGTTCTGTTGGCCAGGGCAGAATGCTTGGCTCTGTCTCCTCCTCAACAGTTCAACAATGTTGTGAGCATGATGGAAACTCGTGGGAATCATCGTACTGACTGGAAGAGGAGGTGGAGGACTAACGAAGTATGTCAGAGCTGTTTTCAGTGCTAGGGAGCTACAACTGGACAATGAAGAATGGTGGAGACATTTGGGGGGAATGAAAAACAAAGCAGAAAGATCTCTCAGAACAGGAAAAAGACGAGGAGGACAATTTCCTGGCGCAGTTCTCGGTGTTCTCTTCTCAGCTCAGCTCCTGGGGAATTTTGATTATCCATGTATGCTGGGTCACAAACAAAGCCAAGCAAGCCTCATCAACAGGGTTCCCAAGTTATACAGAAAACTCCTTTCTGTTCCAGAAAGGAGAAGACAACAGGCAATGGAGTTTTGGGAAGAAGAAGAAGAAGGATAAAGAAGAGACAGCAAGGGCAAGGGTGCACTGCACTGGAGAGGACGTTCTCTAACATGGGTAGTGGATCATACCATTAGCCATGTTGTGTTCTAGCCAAAGTAGAAAACATGGGTGTGGAGACCTGTGCTGCAAAGCAACCGAAAGGGGTAAGGGTTAGGAGGGAGCTGAAGGCTGGGAGTGAGAGTGCTTCGTGCACAGAAAGAGGAAGGGAATGGAGCAAAAAGTTCAGGAGTCATGAATGGGGCGAAGAAGGCCAATGGTGCATTAAAAGAGGAGTGGGCAGAGTGTGAGGTGCAAGAGGGGGGTAGGAAGAGACAGGAGCTGAGATGTGGGCTGCGGCAGAGCTGTGAAGTGCCCATACAGTGAGGCTAAATAGCAGTACTTGCCTTTTCTCTCTGGTGGCTTCCTGTCTTCTTGGGCACTGGTCAGAGAACTGTCCATATCTGGCCTGGTCTCAGTCTCTTCTTCTCCTTCAAGGGCAGGCTCCTGTCATTAGGGATGATGTTGGGAGGCTCCATAGCCCTTTGCCCTCTGCATTTGTGCTGACCCAGCCAGGCTGGGCTACACTAGCTGTGAGGAGAGGCAGAGGCAAACCAAGCCAACAGGGATGATTGTAAATTTTTAGAACTTTATATGGGAAACCCTCAAATTGTACTGGGAGTATAAATAATATAGAACATTACCAAAGGCCCACTATTTATAGTAATGAACTATAGGTTACTAACTCCTTAACCTTTGTGAGCTTCTACATGCTGGGCAGTTAGTACCAAATGCATTGTGGGTTTTCCTCACCTAGTGGGCCATCACTTTTCCATTAGCCACCTTTAAACTGTATTCCTTCAATAGACGTTCAAACAGTCACACTCTCTGTTCGTGTATTTTAGGTCCTTTGTGGATGGGCATTTCATTTACTACTTCCAGGATCTGTTTGCATCTAACACAGCTTTTTGATCAATTCCTTTTCCCACCAATTATATTTCCGTTCGGTTTATTCCCTTGATACTCGCTCTCTGGTAAGTCTAGATTTTATTTCCCTCTACTTCCCTTCTCGAATAGCGTCTGCTCACATACCCAGGTCTATTGTTTTCTGCTTCTGCTAACCTCCTTCTTATTCCCCAGTTCCCTACTTTTATTCTTCTCTTCTTCTTTTATTACCGCACCTCCTACCCCAGCTCCGGGTCCTCTGCAGGCTCAGCAGCTAGATCCTTCTCCTTCCCTCCTTCTTCTCTAAAATCTTTTTCCAACTGCCCCCTTCGGGTGGGTTCTGAGCCTCTGCCCCAGCTCGAGCTGCCCTCTCGTTGGCTGTCTTTCTGCCCAGCACAGCATTCTGTGCTGCTGCATCACAGCTGGGGCAGGTGCTAGTGCCAGGGAGAGGGTTTCTACACGTATTACTCTTCTTGGTTGTCACATTCTTCCACCTGTTCTGCTGCTCTGACTATGGCCATCTCGCCTGTTGTGTCGTCTGGCGATGTTCTGGTGATACTTTCCTTTGTGCTTCATCTGACCTGGTGCATTGGACTGCTGAGGGTCTCTTCCCTGCCCCATACACGCGGAGGCCTGGGGTAAGAGCTGTCGTGAGCATAGTGGTAAAATGATTTCTTATTGCATGAAACAAGGACTTGCCAGCACCACTTGCTATGTAAATGACCAAAGGAGATGACTAACAATCAAGAAGAAAGGGAGCAGGATAAATAATCATAAATTGGGTATTATTCTTTATAGTGCCATAACACCTGGGGACCTGCGTCAGTAGCAGGACCCTGTTGGGTAAGGCAAGGAGTGTCAAATGTATTGACTGCAGGCTGGATCTGGCCCGTCTTCTGTATTGTTGTGGCCTGCGTGACATATTCAGATTGTGCAGAATGTCATGACCCTCTAATTCCTGAGCTAAAAGACTAAGCTCCGTTAGCTAAGGCTGTAAAAGCTGCCTCAACCTCTAGCTGTGGCCCAGTCCCCACTAGAGGGAGACAAAGCACCACACTGATCAGGCTGTTGGTTACATTTTGTAAAAAATTAAGTTTCTAGCCCTCATGGTCGCAAAGAAAAGCTTCAATAGGTGAACGGAGAGTAAATGGATGCACTGCTGTCTTCCTAAGTCTGCAGCCAGCCTGAAACAATGGCTCAGAGAGGCATTCGCTGCTCAGACTCCTATTAATTTCATTGAAGTGTCAACCAAAAGGACATGTTAATGTTGACATGAATTGTGTTACTGATCCTTTCAGCAAATGGAATGGGGGCAGTATTCGGAGAGGAGCCCAGCGGATTGGGAATGGGTACAAGGAAGAAAATGCACAGGGAAGACCTGAGGAGACACAAAAAACAGAAGGAAGGAGAGAAACAGACAAAGAAGGAGGGAGAAGGAAGAGAAACAAAGGGCAGAAATAACTGTGGCCTACAGGGGAGATGCATTTTTCTGCCAAGTGTTACTGAGTGTGACAACAAAGTAGTTAATTTAGAACAGGAACCCAGCTTCTACCCTTGATCTGTGTCAAATCTCCTATTGACCACAGCAGGTGTTCTGCTGTGGATGGAGATGGGTGTGGAGTCCTAGAATTCTGCTCCAGTCCCCTACCTACAGTGGGAACGCAGCCCTCCTCCCTGAATAATCATAAATTGGGTATTATTTGGGTATATGAGTTTGGTGCCCTGCTGGTAGGGGCTCCACAGCCACAGTGCCTGCCTGAAAAAGCTTACCGCCCAAGTCATTCTGTTAATACACACATTAAGTGTAGCTCAGGAGTCTCAAGGATCCTGCATGGAAACCTCTGTAGTGTTGGAAAGTCCCTGAGAACTGGACCCAGGTTGAGGCACTTCTGGGAAATTCTGTCTGTCTATTGTAGGTACTGATGGCTCCCATTACCATAACACCTGAGCACCTCACAATTGTTAACAGCCTCCCAAGACCCCTCCGTGGGAGGGAAATGCTGTTATCCCCATTTTACAGTTAAGGGAGTGAGGCACAGCCAGGCTAAGGGACTTGCCCTGGGTTGCACAGGAAAGCTGTGATAGAGCAGGGAATTGAACCTGGCTCTCTGGCTAGCACCCTAACCCCAACTCGCCTGCTAATTGCTGGTGCGCTAACTGGAGGTTTCATAGACTGTGTGATATTCACCCCTTTGTAGTGTAGCCCCCGGGATGGAGCTGTGTGTGCTCTTCCTCTCCCCCTCTCCTCCAATGCATATTTCACTGGGCAATATTTAAACCTAGATGAGCCTCTGGAGATCTCTTGCTCTTCCCCTCCCCCTGCTTCCCTTTCTGGAGGTTTCCCTCCAATGGAGTATGGAGATGAATCTTGGACAGCGCAGAAGAGGGGGAGCTGGTTAGCAGCATCAGTGTCTTGTAATCTCCTATTGATTATAGCCTAGTCTCAGTAAACGGGTGGTTAACCATGTTGACATCTGGGCACACTGGCTGTTGTACATGCGCTCTCTCTCTCTCTCTCTCTCTCTCTGTGACATTACCCTCATGCTGCCATACTGTCTGTCATCCTGAAGAATGCCAAAGCACTTACATTCTTCAGTGTGCATTCTGTTTAGGGACTACTCACCAAAATATGGCCACCTCTGGAGTGGAACATGACAGTTGTAAACAAAAAGCCTAGGAGTCAGTGCAGATATTCACGGGTTCAGTTTGGCCCCCAAGGCTGTAGCTCCCTATGTTACAAAAAGTGCCATGGGAGATTTAATGAGTGAGCCTTCGGTGTAGCCTGATACCACATTGGTTTTATATCTCCTCCGAAAGTGTGCACCTATCCTAGCACATTTCTTCCCCTGGGGGAATGGGGGCAGCATTGACTCAGGAGGGAGAGCACCCCCTGCTGAGTTGCACCACCCCCTGAAGTGCACCACACTGGGGCATTTGGGTTGGTACAGAGTCAGAGAGGAGAGCAGTGCTACAGCACAACCCATACTACTTCCTATGTCTCTTCTTTGGAGGCCTCCTCTCATCTAAATGCTGAGCAGCCCTGACTGCTTATCTTACAATTTCTGATAAGTTGACCGGCAGAGATGGGCCATATGTTCATGGAGAGAGCCCACACAATATGGAAGCAACAGAAAGGTATCTGACTGTGGATAGACTCCAATAGGGCTTGCCTTAGCTCTTCAGGCACTTCTGATGCAACTAGATTATTCCACTGGCCTTCAGGAGATTAGGCCACTTTCTACTCAGCCCTCATACTTCACTTGTTACTTGTGGCCCCTCAGATCAGCTTGACACATGCTGGACAAGACCGCGCAAAACCCTGTGAAGTGCCATCCTTTGTGTTAATGTAAAATGGATCTTTGGACTTGTCTAGATTAGGATTTGTGTGTATGTTTGAAATGTGTTATCTACAATGTTGTATCTAGCACATTTGAAACCCAGTGCTGTATTTTAACGTGTTCTCTGGGCAAGGTGAACCCTGGACTCCCTCTCTAATCCCTTTTTTGTTTCTCTCACTTGTGTCCTGTCTCAGCCCTTCAGGGCAGGGCCTGGGTCTCGCTTGTTTTGTAAAGTTCCAAGCATGCTTTGGGGTGCTGTTAAAAACAATCAATAACAACAGTGAAGCCTTAAAAGTGGTAAAATTCTTGCTCAGCCCGATCTCCAGCCATGGTGAAGTCCACAGCCCAGGGCTCTCCTACTTTACCCTCCATGAGTTTGAAACTGAGCTCCGCCTGCCTTAGCATCCCCACTGAGCGTGGCTACCCTGCACAGAGAGTGTATCAGGTATCCAGACCCACCCCCACTTAGTGCTTTAAAGAAAATATCCAAGGACTGGATAGGAAATCAGCAGAGTGTGGAGTGTTGGTGTGATATGCTCTTGTTGGTTACCCACGAAGCATGTATCAAACAAGCAATGGCACTAGTTCAGCCTGGAGGTGACCGAAGTATGGATCGCTGTGGTCAGGTCCACATTCAAGAGGTAAGGGCACTGTCTCTTGGCTAAGTTGGAACATAAGCAGTTCTGGCTCCACCTTCTGTCTGGGCTCCTGAGAGCAGCAGGGAATCCACCTTAAGGCTGGGAAGACAGACACGTTCTGCTGAGGGCACAGCCACGGCTACTACTCTTCCCTCTCTACCAGCAGCACCTCAGTTTTTCAGGATTGATCTTGAGCCAGCTGTTTCCTATCCCCATTCCTAACTCCGTCAGACACCGGGGCATTAGTAGGATAGTATGTCTGTGCTTCACGAGGACAGCAAGAGTGGTGTGGCATTGATATATTGATGGTATTGTAGCCCACAGTGTCTCTCAATCTCCCCTGCAACCTACCATAGGTGACGAACAGGGATGAGCTTGGTGGAGTCTCACAAGTGAGAGCCCTCAGTGTTGTGGAATAGTGCCCATCATTACCCGCAGGGATCTATTCAAGAGGAAGAAGTGAAGCTAGCTGAACGTGACGCCTGCTGCCCACTTCTCGACTCCCATAGGTGGGTCAGTAGCATCACATGATGGAAGTGATGAAAGATGCTACCAGATCTAGCAATGTTAGCATGTCCATAAACCTTAATATTACATTAGCTTGTCCACAGTCCATCAGTGACACTAGCACTGTTTCCATGCCACATGCCAGGCTGAAATCAGCCTGGAAGGGTCCAAGGTATTGTCGGAGAAGAGGAACTAGTGTAGTTAGCTTGCAGCAACCTCATCAGGGAGGTAACCTTGGAGGGAGAGATTTCAGACAGGTCAGTGGTTGGTAAGATCACTAGCAGCAAGTGACAGCTTCTCAAATGAAGGCCAGACAATTGCATTTTTTAAAGTTGCACATAGATTTACCCTCCCCCTCAAGAGGTGTGGATGTGAGTCCAGAGGCAGAGGTAGTTGTTACAAATTGCTGAGCCTGGAAGGAAAGGCCTTTGTCCTCCAGCGTGGTGGGATCCATCTTCCTGGTGTCAGTGCAAAGCTCCCTTGTGCTGTGCTTAGGCAAGCAGCAGGGACAATGCTAGTCATGACTTCTATGATCAGCCATGCAGGCCATGTGCCACCTTTACTGTGCTCGTTTAACTTCATAGCCCTTTTACACCCTCCATAGAAAGTGATGTCACCATAAATAGTGCCAATAATCTTGACATTACATTTGAATAAACAGCAATAAACAGCTTCCTGGTTTATAAACATGGTGCAGCCTCCTTGAGCAGCCTGGAAGTTTCCAAGCCAGGCCAGGTCTTCCACTCCTGGGCCCGTAGGAGGAGGGCCCAGTACCTATCTGAAAGCAGTATCTGAGCCAAGTCTACAATTGCACCCCTGGCCGGCAATCAAGACTCGCTAGGGAGTTATCAAGATCCAGTCAAGACTTGCACTGTTATTATAATTAATTGATTTATTGAGCATCAACAATGTGCTTGGTGATGTGCAAAGAGAGAGAGTCTCTGTCCCAAGGGGTTTGTTTGCAGCTTAAATCGGACCCAGACGATGTAGTGGGACACATTTGATGCAAAGGCAGAGGGATCAATATCGCTGCAGTGGTGTTTTTATTTCAGTGGATTATCACTGAAAGCACTGGGGGAAGAAGGGTTTTGAGTCAGGAGAGGGAAGCTAACTAACTGGTGCCCAAGCTGAGGGAAGCATAAGAAGAAAAGGCAAACCAAGAGTGGAAGGAGGATGTCAGGAGAAGGATACAAAGGAAGGTGTGTCATCCTTAGGAGGAAGGGGAGGAGGAGTGAGGGATGAGATGCTGACAGGGGCAGGATTGTTCAAGGCTTTGAAGGTGGGGACAAGAAGCTCCAATGTGATACTCAAGGCAAGAGGAAGCCTTCTCTCAAGGAAGAGTGAAGAGGTTAGGGGAGTGGCATGTTCACAGCTGCAGAAGGGGAAGATGATTTTAGGAGCAGTGTTTCACAGACTGGAGGGGAGGTGGATGGAGAGGAGGTGGTTGGAAGAGAGGGCCAGCATGTTGATATAGGTTTTAGTGGTTGGAACTGAGAGACAGGGAGGGGTTTTAGAGATGACATAAAGGAGAAAGTGCCAGGACTTGTCAAGAGCTGGATATGGGGAGAGAAGGGAGCATCAGAAATTAGAGGTTGACAGTCTGGATGACTGACTGACATTGGTGTTCTCAATGTGCTAGATAATGGGAAGCAAGGAGAGAGCTCGGGAAGAGGTATGAGAAATTCAGCTTTTGCCTTGTTTTGTTTGAGATGGTTGCAGGACATTTCAGAGAAGTGCCAGTCAGAGATGCCAGATTAGACAGGGAGATGTTAGGGATTGAAGTAGATCAGGGAATCATCAGCATAGAGATGACAAATGAGATTATGGGAGCAGATAAAATCACCCAAGAAAGAGGGTCAAGGGAAAAAATCCACCCAGCAAAGCTCACTAGCTCCTTGGCCATGATCTCCTGGCCATCAGGTGGGGTTTATTATTCCCTGCTATTTTCTCAGTCAGAGACCCCTCCTTTTTATGAGTTGTTATTCCGTAGTGGAAGGGAACAGGTCTGGTAGCCTGAGAAAACAGCAGGATGTTTGAGACACGGGTAATATCAGATCTGAAGAAATTTGTGGTAAAATGGCTGCATGTTGGTTTATCAGGTTGGTTGCAGGACAAGGGGAAATTGACTATGAATCAGTGGTGGGAAGAGCTAGAGAAGAGCTTCTTAATGCCAGCTATTCATTTCCTCAATCTCAGACTCTCAAACAGCGATGTACACCTGCATCTTAGTGACTATGCAAAATATGTGCTGAGAGAGAGACAGAGAGATTTTGTTGGTTTGTCTGTCTGTCTATAGGTGTACATATTTGCCAGTGGCCATCTAGTGGACATTTCAGGATGCGCTTGTTTGTTAGAATAGCATTCTATGCTCAATAAAGTTTACTGAAATATGGTATCAAAGGTGCTGGGTGAGATTTGGTGTTTGTAAGCTGCTCCATCGCAGAAACAGTAAGTAAATTAATCAACTTCAAGCCTGAAGATCCAGGGAAGAACAATGCCTGGATATATAGGATGAAACTTTAATTAAAAAGGTAAAAAATGGTCTATCCATCTCACACGGATTGGAGGGGAGATACGCTTGCATATTGTCCCCACTTCCCCCCCCCCCCAAATTGTAATATCCTGTGTTCTGTTTGAGCACATGGACAGCATTAGAAACTAGACATTTTTAAATTTCTGTTTGCTAATTCTGATTCCCAACCACAAGACTAAGATGAAGGAAATCTCTCTTTAGCAGGCATTGCTTCAGGAGTTCATAGAGTAAACAAACTAATATACTTAATGCAAATGACTAGAGTACATTCTGTCTCATCTCCCTTTGCAAAATGAAAGAATCTTTCTGATACAATGTACTCATAACATCATCATCAATAATAATAAGAATTAGTCATCTCAATTGTGGTTAATAGAAGAAGGAAACAGACAAGAATAACTTTGTCAAGCCCTTACAGTGAAGCAATTTTACAGTGTATCATAGCTGAGATTTTGCTGTTCTGGAGCAGTGGTCACCCCATTGCCAGGTGAAATAGTTTCTGAACAGTCACATTTTCCAAGATTTCACAGTGCAGCCAGATTTGGTGATAAGGCGTCACAGGTATAGGCAGGGGTGTGTTTGTGTGATGTTCCAAGAGGTGATATTGTGGTTCACAGATTGTGATATCTACTGGAGATATGTGGTATCAGTTTGATGCGTGCAGCTTATTCCGTCCTAGGATGCATCAGCTTTTTGTGTCCTATGCTCCAGCAGAGGAAAGGGATCAGCAGTGGGTTCAGAGAACCCATGCTGTTCTGCTATCTAAAGCAAATTACAGTGTTCCAGATGATGTTCACATCTCTCTTTGTTGAGGATGCCATGTGACCTCTCAGTATTCGCTTATTACATAATGATGGCAGGTTTCCAAATGTAATAATCCTAGTGCTCCAGGCACAGCAACTAGATAACTCTCTCACACACCTGGGGAGCAGGGTAGTTGACCTCTAAAAAACACAGGCCTCTGCTACTTGTCATAAAGATGAGCTCTGTTAGTTGGTAGCAGGAGCAGATCCCCTTATCTGCTCTGTGGCTCTAGTCACCAGAGAAAACATGTCTGTCTGTCTGTCTATCTATCATACTTATATGGTCCCCATCACTGTAGAATCTGAGCGTCTTACAATCTTTAATATATTTATCCTCACAACATCACTGGGAGGTAGGAAAGTGCTATTATTCCCATTCTACAGATGGGGAACTGAGGCACAGAGAGACTGCAGGTATGTTTATACTTCGCTCTGGAGGTGTAAATTCCAGCTTGAGGCGACATACCCACCAGGGCCGGCTCCAGGCACCAGCCCACCAAGCACGTGCTTGGGGCGGCACCTTGGGGCGGGGCGGCGCTCGGGATTTTATCTATTTATTTATTTATTTTTGGTTCGTAGGGGCAGCGCTGGAGGTTTTTTTTGTTTCCGCGGCCCGGCGCTCGGAGGGTGGGGCTTCGGGCGGCGCAGCGCTCGGAGGGGGGGCAGGGGCTGGCGCGGCGCTCGGAGGGGGCGGGGGCTGGTGCGGCGCTCGGATGGGGGGCGGGGGTTGGCACGGTGCTCGGATGGGGGGCAGGGGTTGGCGCGGCGCGGCACTCGGATGGGGGCGGGGGTTGGCGCAGCGCTTGGATGGGGGGGCGGGGGTTGGCATGGTGCTCGGAGAGGGGGCGGGGGCTGGCGCGGCGCGGTGCTCGGAGGGGGGGCAGGGGGCTTCGGGCGGCGCGGCGCTTGGAGGAGGTGGGGCTTCGGGCGGCGCGGCGCTGGGTGGCGGGGGCTTGCGCGGCGCTCGGAGGTGGGGCTTCGGGTGGCGTGGTGCTCGGGAGGGCGGGGATTTTGGCGGCGCGGCGCTGGGGGGGGGTTCGGCGGCGTGGCACTCGCGGGGAGGGGTACGGCGGGGCGGCGCTCACGGTGGGGGGGGGTACGGCGGGGCGGCGCTCTTCTTTTTTGCCTGGGGCGGCAAAAAAGTTAGAGCCGGTCCTGATACCCACACAGGCTGTGATTGAACTGGCGTGATAAAAATAGAAGCACGAGTAGTGGGAGTGGTTAGCCACCTGAGTACGCACATAGTGTCTTGGACAGGTACAAACTCAGGACAGTTAGCCCCTCCCGCTTCTCACATAGCCATGGCTACACTTCTATTTTTAACACACTAGCTCAATCAGAGCTAGTGCGGGTATGTCTCCTTGAGCTGGAATTTAAACCTCAAGCTCGAAGTGCAGATGTACCCCATGTGACTTGCCCAAGGTCACTCAGGAAGTCTGTGCATGCACACACACAGCCCACTACGCAGTGACCATCTTCTTGTCTCACCGGTACTGCACAGAAAGTGATCTAGCCAATTTGCTGTACTTATGCTTGTGTTGTTGCCTCTTAACCCAGCTAGTGTCTGGCTGGGATTCACAGCTCCAGGTATCAGCTGTTTACCTGCAAAGGGCAGCCTTACATGACAGTGTTGGTT
Organism: Emys orbicularis; assembly: GCF_028017835.1. NCBI lineage: Eukaryota > Metazoa > Chordata > Testudines > Emydidae > Emys > Emys orbicularis. The sequence continues at coordinate 44,827,526 of NC_088686.1, read as the reverse complement.
CGTCAACAGCGGGGCAGACAACTTTAGACATTTAAACAATAAACACTGAGGATGAGCTGTCTTCACCTGACTTCAGAATCTAACATGTCCTGTTGTGCAAAGCTGTTGTCCTGCAGAAAAGAGTGAATTTGTGTCATTTCCACCAGATCTGTGGAAATGGGCTCAGAGCGCAAGGGGGCGGTTGGACTCCTGATGCAACTTGGGCCTGTCACACAGGTGTAGGTTCTGAAGGCACTAGACAATGAGAAGACCATTCCGTCTCATATGACATGGACCCCTTCCCCATCCGGTTAATGAAAGACAGGATGTGGGGCTAATGGAGACCAATTATGCCTTGCTGGGGGAGGGTCAGCTCCCACTGGTCCTTAAGTGTCAAGACCTCACTCAAGAAATTTGTATTGGGTGACAGAGAGCTTGCCAACTACTGCCCTGTCTCTACCTTTCCCTCCTTAGGAAAAGGGTATTGAGAAGCTTGTGGTGGGTCAGCTTCAACACCCACGTTTCTCTAGTACCTTGGTTCCCAGTGGGGCAATATCAAAGGCATCAGGTGCTGTTTGGTATTTCAGATGCTCCAGAGGAGTACTAGCAGCAACAGCATCAAGCAGTGGCTATTGCAGAAGGTGTTCCAGTATGTCGCTGTGGTGAGACAATGGAAGAAGCAGTAACTGACCATAGCAACATACTACAGAGAGCCAGGAGAAAAAAGGAGTTTCCTGCATTTTCCGTCTGCTCATTGCTGAGGGGATGTGTCCAGATCAGAGAAGATGTATGCAATTCTGGCTATGCCTAAGCCAGCCACTGTGCAGGCAGTACGAGGTTTAATGGTGTCTGTGAATTACCTCTCTCAATTTTTGCCCACCTGTACGGTGTGTATAAGCCACTCCATCAACTGTCAGACAAGGACACTGCCTGGGAGTGGCAGTCGCAGCATAATAAGCCTCTGAGCAAGTGAAAGCAATTGTCTTCAGCAATCAGCACTTGGATACTAAGATGTCAACGAGGATGTAACAATTCGGAGTGATTGAAGTGAGCCAGGACTAGGTTCAACCCTGCCACAGGAAAGACAGCCTGAAGGTCAAAGTCTCTCTCGTTTAGGAAGCTGCCATAGGCACAGATTAAAAAGTAGTGCCAGGCTACAGCGCTCGCATCCAGAGGATTTGATCTGCATGGCGAGCTGTGATCAGTGCTGATTCAGACCCTAAGCCTCAGGGTAACATCTTTCCCTGCAATTTGCCCCTGAATCCTCTAGAAGTACAGAGATAGAGGCATGTGCTGATCATGTGCTGCCTTATTCAAGCCCCTTCATTGGCTTCCTCTTGCTTTCCAAGCTTTTCATCTTTACTTTCAAACCCCTTCATGACTCCACCCATTTACATCTGTGCTCTCATCTCTCCCTCCTCTTCCCACTTGCTGCCTGTGCTCCATCCAAGAGTCTCTCCTTGCCCTAACCATTGTATCCTCCCACTTTCCTCTTTGCACCTTCTCCCCTGCTTCCCCAAATACTTGGTACACCCTCTCTCTCTTGTTCAAATGCTGAACAACCTCCCTTTTCTCATCCAGATCCTAAAAGGTAAAAACAACAACAAAATCCCTCCTGTTTACTATATTGTCTTGAGCAGTTTTGATTATGAGCTTCTTGGGGCCGGCTCCATATTTTCTGTTGTCTCTACAGGGCTGAGCACACAGAATGTGCTCAAATGAAATAAAAAGGGATCTGAAGTACACATTGCAAACTTCTTTCAGGAGTAGCATTGTCTCAAGATACTTTGCATTGGTCCAAGAGGGAATCACCAAATTGAGAGCCTTGCAAAAATTCAAAGACATTGTTCAGCAAACAGAAATAAAATTTTGAGAAATTAACTTTCTCATTTTGAATATGCCTATCAGCAAAGTATCTGTAAAATGTAAAAAACATCAGGTCTTTCAGAGAGGTCTCTACTCTTCTTCTCCCTGTGGTGTATGCCTCTGTACATCAGATCAGTACCTAACTGAAGATGGAAGATGAGATGAAATACTACAAGCACTGAAAGCTGTGCTGCAAGCTGGAAGGTCAGATATAAAAGACAGGGATCCTGACAGCACTAGGGAATACTTGGTGTATTGGGAGGAAATCAGGATGCAAAATAGAGTCTCCTACAAAGGACCCAGAATAGTTCTAGCCAAAGTTATGAGTTATGTTGTCAAGAATTCATGCTGGTCACCAAGGCACAGAGAAGATGTCTCGGCAAAGACGGAGATGTTATTCTGGCCAGGCAGGAACTCGGACAGCAGGTGCTATGAGAGACAGTGCAATGTGTAATGTTTTGTATAACAACATGAAGGAGCCACTTATGCCACATGATGTTCCCTCAGACCTTGGAGCAAAGCTAGTATGGACAAACAGCTTAAGTATTTCAGAGCAGTTAACTATCACTTTGACTTCAGGGAGCTTGAACCTCCCAGAGACACAGCCTCTGCTATGACTGTGGAGTGTTGCAGTGAGCAGGTTAGTCACCTGTGCATTTCTAATGTTGTGGCCATTGCTAATGGCTCAAAGCCATTACTAGGGAAGTTTGGGAGTGCAAATATATAAGCTCCTTGCCCTATCCCAGTCAGTATAATGGGAAAACCAAGCTAAGGACAAGCTTTTACAAGGTGAAAGCAAAGTGTATGGTATATACATGCAAAGCCTGCCATGAGGGGAGGCACCAAGAGCAGACCTATACAGCAGCTAATGTCTTGATTTAACCTGGATACTACTCCCAGTGGCCAACAAATTACTGCTGATGCTGCTTATGGAAAGAGCTGGAGAACAAAAATATCAGCACCATTCCAAAGCAAAGGCTACTCTGATCAAGGAGCCATAGAAGAACCGAAGCTGCAAGGAAATCAGAGAGTAAAGGTGAAGCCATTTTCTCCAGGGAAAGGGAAAGTGGAGACAAGACGCCTGCCTACAATAAGTGGCTCCACGTTCATACATTGTGGTGGCGGCTGAAGAGATATACTTGCATAACAGCCAATTCCACAGACTTACCAAAAGTGAGGCATCAATAAAAGCAGAGAAAATAAAAATGGTTCCCACTATCTTAAAGAAAGGGCTTCCCTTGGCCCTGAGTCAACTGACAAATTGAGCAAAGGAAAACGTAGGCTGAATATCATGAAACGGTTCCCAAGAACAAGATCTGTTAGGCCGTGGAATCATCTCCCAAGAGAAGTCCCAAGGCTTGGGCCTTTTAAATCTAGACAAAACCCTGAGAATAAACTGTAGGGAATAAGTCTGCCCTGTCTGACAATGGTGGACTGGATGTGACCTGCTAAGGCTCACAGCCATAGTGTCTTCCACAGTGTTAGAGAATTGGTAGGTAACGTCCCATGGGAAGAAAATCTAAGGGATAATGGAGTTCAGGAGATCTGGCAGTTTCTGAAGGAGATAGTATTAAAGGTGCAACTGCAGACTATCCTGATGCAAAGGAAAGATAGGAAGGATAGTAAAAGGACAATATGGATCCATAAGGAGCTCGTTAATGACCTGAAAAACAAAAAGGAATCCTACAACAAGGGTAGCATATGGATGAATTGCTAAGGATGAGCACAAAAGAATAGCACAAGCATGTAGGGACAAAATCAGAAAGGCTAAGGCACAAAATGAGTTATACCTAGTAAGGGAAATAAAAGGCAATAAGAAGAGGTTCTTTAAATACATTAGAATTGGCAGATTAAATTCAATGTTGATAAATGCAAAGTAATGCACGCTGAAAACATAATCCCAACTATACATACAAAATGATGGGGTCTAAATTAGCTGTTACCACTCGAGAGAGATATTTTGGGGTCATCATGAATAGTTTCTCTGAAAACATCAGCTCAATGTGCAGCAGCAGTCAAAAAAGCTAACAGAACGTTAGGAACCATTAGGAAAGGGATAGATAATAAAACAGAAAATATCATAATGACACTATATAAATCGAGGATTGCCCACATCTTGATTACTGCATGCAGATGTGGTCGCTCCATCTCAAAAAAAAAAAAAAAAAAAAAGGAATTGGAAAAGGTTCAGAAAAGGGCAACAAAAATGATTAGGGGTATGGAACAGCTTCCATATTAGGAGAGATTAATAAGACTGGGACTTTTCAGCTTGGAAAAGAGATGACTAAGAGGAGATATGAGAGAAGTCTATAAAATCATGACTGGTGTGGGGAAACTAAATAAGGAAGTGTTACTTACTCCTCCTCACAACACAAGAACTTGCAGTCACCCAATGAAATTAATAAGCAACAGGAAATACAAAAATAAACAAAAGGAAATACGTCTTCACACAATGCATGGTCAACCTATGGAACTCATTGCCAAAAATAGTGAAGGCCAAAAGTATAACAGGGTTCAAAAAAGAATTAGATAAGTTCATGGAGGATTGGTCCATCAATGGCTATGATGGTCAGGGATGTAACCCCAAACTCTGGGTGTCTTTAAACCTCAAACTGCCAGAAGCTGGGACTGGACAGCAGGGGATGGATCACTTGATAAATTGCCCTCTTCTGTTAATTCTCTCTGAAGCATCTGGCACTGGCCACCATCAGAAGACAGGATACTGGAATAGATAGAGCATTGGTCTAGATAGAGCATTGGTCTAGATAGAGCATTGGTCTGACCAAGTATGGCCATTCTTATGTAGGAGGAAGAGAAGGATGAAGGAAAATGAAGGTCCTCTACTTAGCCGTAAAGAAGAACTAATAACGAGATCAAGAAGGCTGAGGTGTTTAATGCTTATTTTGCTCCAGTCTTCACTAAAAAGGTGACCAAAATGATGAGCAGATATTCAACACAATTAACATTAACAACAAGGGGGAAGGAATGAAAGCCAAAACAGGGAAATAACAGGTTAAAGACTATTTAGATAAGTTAGATGTATTCACATTAGCAGGGCCTGATGAAATTCATCCTGGGGTAATTAAGGACCTAGCTGAAGCAATCTCAGAACCATTAGCAATTAGCTTTGAGAACTCATGGAGGACAGGTGAGGTCCGAGAGGGCTGAACAAGGGCAGACATAGTACCTATGTTTAAAAAGGGGAACAAAGAGGACCCAGAGAATAATAGACCAGTCAGCCTAGCTTTAATACCTGGAAAGATACTGGAACAAATTATTAAACAATCAATTTATGAGCACCTATGTGATAAAGGGTTATAAGGAATAAATAGCATGTTATTTGTTAAGAACAAATCATGCCAAACCAATATAATTTCTTTCTTTGACTAGGTTACTGGCCTAATGGATTCGCGGGAAGCAGTAGATGTGATATAGCTTGATTTAGTAAGGCTTTTTGACACAGTTCTACATGACATTTTCATAAGCAAACTACAGAAATGTGGTCTAGATGAAATTACTGATGTAGGTGCACAACTGGTTGAAAAACCGTACTCAAAGAGTAGTTATCAATGGTTCACTATCAAATTAGAAGGGGGTATCTAGGAGGGGGTATCTACTGGAGTCCCACAGGGGTCTGTCCTGGGTGCGGTACTATTCAATATTTACATTAATGACTTGGATAATGGAGTGGAGAGTGTGCTTATAAAATTTGTGAATGATACCAAGCTGGGAGGGGTTGCAAGCAATAGCGTAGCTAGGGGGGAGCAGGGAGAGTGGCCGCTCCCCCACTGGACACAAGTGGCGCCTTTTTAATTTTTTGGCGCCTTTTTAATTTTTACTCTGAACGGGGGGGCGGACATAAAAAAAGGCGCCACCTGCTGCGCCCGCTTGTACTCACCGAGCGGCGCTCCGGGTCTTCGGCAGCACTTCGGCGGTGGGTCCTTCACTCGCTCCGGGTCTTCGGCGGCACTTTGGCGGCGGGCCTTCACTCGCTCCGGGTCTTCGGCAGCATTTCGGCGGCGGGTCCTTCAATGCCGCCGAAGACCCGGAGCAAGTGAAGGACCTGCCGCCGAAGTGCCGCCGAAGACCCGGAGCGCCGCCCGGTGAGTACAAGCGCCACAGTGGGTGGCACCTTTTTTTATGTCCGCCCCCCCCGTTAGCTCCACCTGGCTACGCCACTGGTTGCAAGCACTTTGGAGGACAGTATTAGAATTCAAAATAGTCTTGACAAATTAGAGAAATCAACAAGTGTACTATATTTAGGAAGGAAAAATCAAATGAACAAATACAAATTGGGAAATAGCTGGCGAATTAGTAGTAGTACTTCAGAAAAGGATCATGGGGCGTTATAGTGGATCACAAATTGAATATGAATCAACAATATGATGCAGTTGTGAAAAAGTGTAATATCATTCTGGGGTGCATTAACAGGCATGTTGTATGTAAGGCATGGGAGGTAATTGTCCTATTCTACTCAGCACTGGTGAGGCCTGGTGTGCTGTGCCCTATTCTGGGTGCCACGCTTTAGGAAAGATGTGGACAAATTGGAGAGCGTCCAGAGGAGAGCAACAAAAATGATAACATGTTTAGAAAACCTAACCTAAGAGGAAAGGTTAAAAAAAAAACTGGGCATGTTGAGTCTTGAGAAAAGAAGTCTGAGAGAGGAACTGATAACAGTCTGCAAATATGCTAAGGGCTGTTATAAAGAGGACAGTGATCAGTTTTTCTCCTTTTCCACTGAAGTTACAACAAGAAGCAATGGACTTAATCTGCAGCAAGGGAGATTTAGGTTAGATATTAGGAAAGTCTTTCTAACAATAAGGATAGTTAAGTTCTGGAATAGGCTTCTGAGGGAGGCTGTGGAATCCTTATCATTGGAGGTTTTTAAGAACAGGTTGGACAGACACCTGTCAGGGATGGGCTAGGTTTACTTGATCCTGCCTGAGTGTAGGGGACTGGACTTGATGACCTCTCAAGGTCCCTTCCAGCCCTACATTTCTGTGATTCCGTCTGTTGAGGTCTAAGGCATTAATTGTGGCAGCGCTGAAGAGCTTGAGTCTGATCTCATTAACCCCCATTTTAAACTCCATTGGTCTCACTGGAGTTCATGCCTGATTTATGAATGTAAGTGAGAGCAGAATCTGGCTCCTTGGATCAATACTAGAGCTGATCAAACCTCAGAATGTCCATTCTACAAGATACTCTGACATTCCAACATTTATTTTCATCCCAACTCAAAACAAAAAATTGAAGTTTCCCATTAAAAAAAAGAATCTCAAAAAAATGTCATGCTGGAAGTGTCAGAACAACCTCATCAAAGTGCTTTGTTTCAAATTTATCATTTTGACTTTTAATATCATTTATGATATAACATGACTTTTATATTTACAAATTATAATATATAATAGTCAAAACAAAGCCAAAATGAGGTGCTTTGATCTTATTGCTCTTAAGCACTTTGATAATTTTTCATCAAAAATTTTGACCGAATTGACAGTTCTCATGAAACATGTTGATCTCACTGACACAGCATTAGCTGATAGAAAATTGTTTGCCACCTGGCAGTCTGTTGCTGTTGTTTCTACATTTGCTTCCTCTCCTCTGCTGTGAAAAAGATAGTAAGTATGTTGAGTTTCAATGCATGGAGCCACCTAGTGGACATTACAGATGCAGTTACATGAAAGAGCTGGGGAAACAAGTGGCATGAGAGAGGGGTGTGAGTAATGGTGTGCATTTGTCACAGATGTGAGTGAGAGAAGTTCACAAGACTGTGTGTCCCAGGGGAGGAGCAGCAGGAAGCGTGGGGGAGGGAAATGAAGTATTGAGGGGGAAAAGAAAGTGAAGGGTGATAAAAAACATGGGTTGGGGAAGGAAAGAAGGGGTATGTACAAAAAAGAGAGAAGGGTGGGGAAGAGTTAAATTGTTACACATTTTTTGGTGATTTTCAAGACCTCCCCTTTTGTAACACGGAAACAAACACTTAAAATTAAGAACCCACCCACCCCTAATGCATTGATGTATGGACAGTCCTTTATGTACAGTAAATGCACTTTAAAAGGCACAGTGAATCACCCACATCTATCTCACAGGGGGAAATCTATGGCCAGCTTGGCTGTCGCTGTGTGATAATTGTTGACAAATGCCAAGATAATCTTGGTGCTCAGCTACTGCAGCGCTGAGCATCTTAGAAATTGTTTACAGGAGTGTAATTATTTGCAGTTAGCTTCCCACAGAATTTGCAGCACCCAACGTGTTTCTAATAGGATATCAAGGGAAGAACGTGGGACTTCTGTAGATAGGGAGATAACTGTATCTATTTATCCAAGGTAAAATTGGCAAGCTCCATCGCTTGGTGTGGGGGTGGAGACCTTTTGATGGCAACTGCTGTATGGGTCAGAGGTGGTGTTGCCAGTGATATTCAAAGCTGGTCAGTTAGAAAGGACTGGTACCATTTGCATTGCTGCCTCCGAGTGGGGACTTCCACAGTCCCCTTCTGCTTCATCCTCTTTGTACTAGAGAAGAAGGAGCTACTGTCCTCTGGGTGACAGGCCTGACACTGGAAAGCTCACAGGAGAAATGAACAAAGCCGTTCCTGAGCAAGAATTCCTCTACCTCCTGACTGATAAAGAGCCCTCCAGCCAGGAGGGTGCAGGCGAATCCTGGAGGGCGCTCGCCAAGGGATCTATGGGTTCAGAACCATTAACAGTCCAGAAATAAAATAGCAGCAGAATGAAAATGCAAAGAATATGGGATCTTAAATGTTCAAGGATGCTATTTACATTACTCTTTTGTGAGGCAGTCAGTGACGGTGAGCTCTCTGACTCCACTCCCTACAGTGCCTGCTACTAGGTAAGGCTGGGATGAGAGTAGCTGAGATGTTCACCCGCCATTCCCTCCAGCAATGGTTTTCAACCTTTTTCCATTTGTGGACCCCTAAAAATTTTTGAATGGAGGTGCGGGCCCCTTGGGAAATCTTAGACACAGCGTACGGACCCCAGGTTGGAAACCACTGCCCTACAGCAACTCCTGCCTGGAGAGGCTGGGGCTAACGTAGCTGGCAACTCCCCTACAGCTAGTGCCTTGGTCCATTTCCTGCTGCCCCCTGCTGGGAGAGAGCGGGACTGGAGTAACTGCTGCTGTCCTATACCCTACGCAGCTCTTGGTAGAACAGGCTGGTACTGGCAGGAGCAGCACTAGCCGTTCCGCCGGGCAGGGCAGAAAACGTTTTTGGTGTCACCTCCTCCCCGCGAGTCCCTGAGCAGAAAAAAAGCCAAGTCCCTCCCCCCGCCAAAAAATCCCCCAGCAGAACAGCACAGTGGTGCAGCAGCCCCTGGAAGCTGGCACCCCTGCTTCCCCGCCCCAGGATACAGAAGTAACTGCTGGCGCCCTGTTCTGTCCCCAACAGCGCCTCCTTCTGAGAAAGGCTGGGAGTCGAGTAGTTGGGAGCTTCCCCACAGGGGTGCACCCACCTCTTTCCCCTCACAGAGCTCCTTGCTGGGAGAGGCTGACACCACTTTCGCCATAACCTGGGGTGCTCCCCACAGCCATTGTAGGGTCTTCCCAGACTCATCCATTTCAAATCGGCAAACGTGCTGACTTTCCGCTGTGCCAGAGAAAGAAACCTGTCAGCTGCATCCCCACAGCCCCCACCTGCGATGCATCCCTCCAAGTGCTCCCTCGCTGCCGGAGGGGAGTGTCCGGAGTTCATTCCAGAATTTCTCTCCCCAGCCCAGCCCTTGGGGAACCCGCTTCCCAGCATCGGGCCCCCAGCTGGAGCGGTGATCACTGCTCCCCTCTGGCTCATGGCAGTGGAGGCATCAGAGGGTTAAGTTGTCAGCTCTGTAATGTTAAACAGGTGTCAAAGGCGCCTCCATATATCTGCAGATTGAAATCAAATTCTTTGCAGTATAAAAAGATAAATTACCCAGGCGATTCCCGCCTCATCCCACTCATCAGGCCAGCGCCAGACGGCAAGCAATTTTTTTTTTTAATGTGCTAACGACCTAATCAAGCAATCAAGTTGGAGAAGATTGCGGAATGACCCCGAGCATCCATCTGCCAGCGAGACCCCGCCATTCATTTCCACTCTGCCATGTACTTCCCTGGAAAGAAAAAAAAATTCCTAAACAAATTAACACCCAATTTTCCGTGAGTCTAATTAGTTAAATGAGGAGGTGGTTGGGGTGTCCTCAGGGAAGGAGGGGCTGCCTCACAGAGAGGCGAATGGTAACTCCGTGGCATTAATTAGCGCGGGTCAATGGCGCGGTTCCCTGGGGACCAGCTGCTTTAATTTCCCGTGATATTTCAGTGCCTGAGGCCCATCGATTCAAACTGAAATTAACTTATTTTTCAATCAGGCCCGGGCTGCCCCTGGGGCTGACTCTTCCTTTGCCGCCTTCTGAATAGACCTCAAGCAATTTTTCATCTAAAGCTGATGCCTCTCCACTACGGGAAGGGAGGGAATGAGGGGAGGGTGGGGGGGAGAGCGAGACAAGAGGAATGGAAATCAGAGCGAGAACACTAATAGATTTCTGTGAGTCTCCCCCCCCCCACACTCCCCTTGGTGCCACCCGAGTCTCTGCTCACTGCCCCCTGGGTCACAGCCCAGAGATTATGCTGCCAATTTTCTGAGAAGATGAGGGGCTTTTCAAATGGGGAATTCAGGGCAAGCTGTGGCGATTGCCTCCCACCCCACACACCACCCTGGGCCGACCCTCCCCACAGACACCGCTGCACACAGCCTCTCTCTGCGGCTCAGCCACTCAGTAAATAATGAAAGAGAAAATCCCAGGCACCCGAGCCAAAAGCCACTAGCGAGAGACACTGCAATGGAAAATTAATTACATCCTGCAGCAAGGGATGGGACTTGCACTGAAGCTTGGCTCCTGCGAGGGTGGGGAAAAGACACAGTCTACTGAAGGGGCGCAGGAGGGGAGGAAAGCTCCAGCTGCTCCAGTAGAGGCAATGTATTGCCCCCCCTGGGGTAGACATGGCGGCCCCTGCGGGAGATGTGCACAGCCACTCAGGGGAGAGGTGGAGCTGCTCCTGAGACATCTCCATGGCCCGTAGAAGGGCGCTCCCCACCCTCTCCCATGAGATAGAGGGATATTGGCAGAGCTGTGTATAGAGAGTCCCACCATTGACGTAGCAAGGGGACCTGAGGGGCATCAGCAGAGCAGCAGGTGGAAGCTTGCCCATTTCTGGCCTGCACTGTGCCCTATCCATTCAGCATGGTCAGGCCTGTGCTGTTGTCAGGAATAAAGGTGACTAAAGTCTCTCGCAACATTTGTAAGAAGTCTCTCTTGTTTTGGCTTGTGATTCCTGAGGGGGACATATTTCCTCACACAGATAGCCACAAGCACGCGTTCGTGGACGCGCACACAGAATCCCAGGCTAACTTAGGGGGCAGCGACAATTCACCGGGCCTCAGTAAACTGCTCTGCTCTTTACAGGTTTGGTTCCAGAATCGTCGGGCCAAGTGGCGGAAGCGGGAGAAGTGCTGGGGCAGGAGCAGCGTGATGGCAGAATATGGGCTGTATGGCGCAATGGTACGTCACTCAATCCCGCTGCCAGAGTCTATCCTCAAATCTGCCAAGGATGGCATCATGGAGTCCTGCGCCCCTTGGCTCCTGGGTAAGAGACCAGCACCCTCCCTGGGCACAGCCAGTATTCCAGGGAGTGACATGTTGAAATAGGGAAACTTAGAGTAACATTGGAAGGGTTGAGTAAGGGAGGAAGTTATCCTGCACTCACACTTTCCCCATACCCCCGAGCACAAGGACACTGCCTTTTATATTAGGGACTGACCCCTGGGGCATGGGGTCGGGCTGCCATCCCTGGGTCCTGACTTGAGGGGCAAGGGTATCAGCCCGTTGGCCCAGGGGTGGGGTATCAGTCCTCGGGTCCAGACTCATGGGGGGGGGGGCTATCAGCCCTGAGCCCAGACTCCTGTGGCATGGGGTGGGGGTACCATCCCATTGGCCCAGGTTCCTGTGGCATGGGCGTCAACATCCACTGTACTCAAAAACCATAGCAGGCTGGGTTCCCTGCTACACAGCAAGAAATTGTCTGGGTCTGACTCCTGCAGCCCTTGAGGGGTCCCCTGTGTGATCCTTTGCTTGGGGGGGGGGGGCAACTTTTTTGTGCCTGTGATGAACCAAGTGTCCTCTTGAGTCCTCTTTTTGGGAGGAAGGGAGGGACTGGTATCCTCCCGCAGCTCCCTGCAGCTGAAGGCAGTCTAATTCCTGCCTGCCTTCTTCTGGTGGGCCGGGGCTGTGTGGATGTGGAAGTAGCAGATTCCCTTTCACATTCCTGCTCTTTGCTTCCTGTTTTCTGATCTCTCAGGCTCATTCTGCCAAAAAGCTCATTTCTGGCCTCTTAGAAATGCACTGCCCTGTCCTTCTGTCTGTGTGAATTTGGGAGCGAGAAAGGTGGAGGGGTAGGCTGTGCAAGAGGGAGGAGAACAGGCAAAGGGACACCTCTTGTCAGCCCTGTGGGTGAGAGAATAGCCAGATACCCCTCCTGCTACCTGGCTCCAGTAACAGGGTGCTGTACAAGCCCCCCCCCCCCCCCCGTTATCTTGTCATTGCTAGTTGGGTACCTTCACTGTTCGCTAGCACCAGGGAGCCCATTCTGTTTGGTCCCTCATGCTCCAGTCCTGCAGCCACACCCGTAACCTCTGAGGCAGGAAAACTCTGGCTCTTCATGATGTTTAGACTGTGCCTCCTGAAGTGGCATCATATTCGGCACATTTGTCCACTTCTAGGGTGACCAGACGTCCCGATAAAATCGGGACTGTCCCGATATTTCGGTGTCTGTCCCGCGTCCCGACCGATCTTTGGTCGGGACGCATTTTGTCCCGATATCCGCTGGCAGCACTGTGGTTTTTTGCTCAGCCGACAGGACTCGGCCTTTTTTTTCTTTTTTTTTTTTTTGCTCTGCCGGCGGGCACCCCCCCATGTGCCCATGTGTCCCGATATTTTCTTCCCCTCATCTGGTCACCCTATCCACTTCTCAGGACTGGCCCTTGAGGAGCACAGGGATCTGTCCCCTCCCACCGCTCTCCTCTCCCTTAGGTGTGGCCTATCTCAGTTCTGGCCAAGTTCCATGCCTTTTGCTACAGGCCAGGTTCCTCCCTTATGTTTGGCCTGTTCAGAGCACAGAGTTGGCACAAGCTCCCCCCTCTGGTCTGTCCTGGGCTCCCCCTCAGTGCTGGCCTGTCTCTAGAAGAGAATTGGCCGGAGTTCTCCCTCATGCAGGGCCCAAAGCAATGGGCTCTTTGTGTGACTGCTGTTTGAAGCAAGGGTTTCTGCTTTTCCTTAATTCTGGCCTCTCTTTATCTTTGCTGTTTTCAGTTCAAGATGGCTTTCCCATGCCCAGGCGCTTTTCTAAACCCGAATACCAACAATTCTTTTTAGGGATGCACAAAAAGTCTCTGGAGGCAGCAGCTGAGGTGGGAAGGAAGCCGGAGGTGGAACGCCAGGCCCTGCCCAAGCTCGACAAGAGCAACAAGGAAGAGAGGGGCCCGGATCCCAAAACCACCATTTCCCAGGAGGAACTGAGAGAGAACAGCATTGCTGCCCTCAGGGCCAAAGCTCAGGAGCATAGCACCAAAGTCCTGGGGACCGTCCCTGGGGACCCCCCAACCCCAGCCAGGAAGCCAGAAAAAGAGGAGGAGGCAGCGTCAGAGGATGAGAGACAAATGGAGAAATCAAACTCATCACAAGAGGAGGAGAAGCAGATCTAGAGGGAAAGAGATGATGGAAACCAGCCCCCAAAGACTGTCTCCTCTGGGGGGGCTGCAGCCTCCTCTCAGACTGACAGGGCCCCTCCGACAGCCCCTGCACAGGGAGTGAGGCCCCACATGGTCTCTCTGCATTTCAGGAAGCCACAGGCTCAGGCCAAGTTCTGACTGTCAGGTGTGTCCAGAGACTTCCCCTCAGGAGCATTCCTGCCCCTCCACCCTCCCTGCCCTCAGGACTATTCCTGCCACACTGCCCCCTCCTTTCTGAGGGATCAGGAATTATCACCATCTTCTTCTGAGAGGAGGCTGGGGCTAACTGAGGCTCTGGGTCCCTCTGTACCAGCCTGAGAACCAGCTTTGGGTCTCTCCTGTCCTGGTCCAACATACCCAGCCTCAGAGTGAGTCTCTGTCCCACCCATTCCCATGTCAGAGCGACTCTCTCCCCCCTGGTCCAGTCTCCCCCACCCCAACCCTGAGAGCGAGTCTATCCTCTGCTGCATTCCCACCTGCCCAGAGCAGCATGAACTCCATCTCCTACTGTGCTCCTCCCCAGTGTGTTTATGGCACCTGGCCATTGGCACCCAAGGACCTGATGTGGGTGGGGCTGCCCCGCTGCCCTCACAGGGACCATTTTACTCTTTCTCCGACCTAAAGCACTGCGGGACAAATCCATGGAAGTGTTTGCGTAAAACAGTGAGTCTATTTAAATGGTGGTTTGTATATTCCATGTGTGTCTTTCCTGACTGAGTGGTGGGGTGTCCCGGGGCACTCTGAGACAGGGAGGGTGGTGTGCTGGACAGCTGATTTTGGTCTCAGTTTTCCAGTAAGAAGCCAAGGGGATGGGGAAGAGCAGGCTTAACTTCCAGGAGCTGATCCCTACAACCTCAGGTACCCAAGACCCACCCCTTCCCTTTGGGGATATCCCAAGTCCTACACCTGTCTTCCCCCTGTAGGCATGCCGAAGACTCATAACCCACTCAGGTACCAGGTTCCTGCCTTCAGGCACCCTGAACACATACTACACCTGACATCATGCCTAACAGGTATCCAGGATCTCACAGGTACCCAAGTGTTGCTCCCAGCTTCACCCCTTTCAGGTAACTGAGACCCGGCTCCTCCCCTCATCAATACAGGCTCCGCCCCTGGTGCTGCACCCTGCTACATAAGAACGGCCGTACTGGGTCAGACCAAAGGTTCATCCAGCCCAGTATCCTGTCTACCGACAGTGGCCAATGCCAGGTGCCCCAGAGGGAGTGAACCTAACAGGTACTGATCAAGTGATCTCTCTCCTGTGGTCCATGCACTATATCATTTTAGCTGTAATCTAGGCTGCCTCAAACTGCTCCCTAGAAATATTTGGTCAGCACATTCCACTCCCCAGCATAAACTGCTGAGGTTTAATCATATGGATTAATAACAGAGTCCTCGCTGCAAGCATGCCCTGGTTCCAGCCTGTTTCCACAAGGCTCATTCTCAGAGACTTGGCTACAGCCTCTGGAACAGCAGGGCATGCCAAGAGAGCGAGAGGCCTGCAGGCTCTTCTGAATCTCAGTGTGGAGTGGGTCAAATATTGGGGGGAAATATTCACTGAATAAATGGTTCTGTATCTAACAACGTTTGCCAAATTAGGTATTTATTGAGCTATACTTCACCAGCTCTGTCTCTGAGTTTCAAAGGGAGCTCCGGCCGCATCCACGGATATGCAGGCATGCTCATAAACGCTCTGAGGTATACATATGCCTTACACACAGACCCCCACATAAATACACACAGGCCCTGTCACTAACAACCAACAAAGCCCACTAGCCAGACATCACAGCTCCAAGATAACATTCTCCACCTATCCTGGTGAGGAGCCACCCTCCATGAAGGCTCTAGGACAGCAACTTACACCTGTCCTTTCTGTCCTGCTTTCCGCTGTGAGCTGCTTTTCCCCAGAGCTACTGTTTTTATTCTGTCAAAGGTTGATCCTTCCCTTCCATGCAGCCTCTGTTTGTCTTTGTCTCCAATTTGTTTGACGTGTTAGACTATAGCCCATGGTGTGTAAATACTGTACATACAGTGAGAAAAGAATTTGGTATTGAGGTGTTTGAGGTATGGAACTGTAACAACTTCTAGTCATTCAGAACCTGTGAGTTATGTGCCATTTTCTGTAAAGATATAAACAAGAATAAAGGTAAACTAAAGCTAGCAACAAGCTTGGAGGAATCATCGTCTTTTGGAGAGAGAAAGAGAGAGTGTGTGTATATATATATAAGGGAGGGCTAAATGTTGCCCAGCGGAATAAAATAAAAACATGGAGCAGCCCAAAGAATTTGCTTTGTGCCGGAGCCAATGGAACCTAAAAATGTTCAACTTCTGTTCACAACCCACTATTTCCAATAGGGTGCCAAATGTGGCCCAATGAATTCTCAGTTCTGTAATGCATAGAGAGGGAGCTGGGCCCCCCAACAAGAGACTAGCACATTTCAAGCAGCACCAAATAAGGCTGACATGGCATTGGCCATGGTCACCCTTGCATCATATTGCAGCGAGATTGGTGCTCAGGGGCCACATTTACAATTTGCTTCCCAAACGCCACAGACTATCTTACACTCAAAGGCCAAAATGCAAGGGAGTTATTTCCTGGACATCATGTAGGATGTATGGAAGCTTGGGGGCCTCCTGTGAAGGGGGCTAGTGGTGTATGTTCTAAGGCTCCATATTTCAAGATTTACATAGCGCTGCTTCCAATACCCTGAGTGTACACACACGCCCCACACACAGGATTTCACTTCTCACACCTCATACGCATCCCACTTCAGCCATGTACACTCTGTCTCACAAGCATTTACACTTTGCACACACACACACATGGTCACACCTCATAGACACAGATTGCACACACCTTGCACACACCTGTACTTACACACTCATACTTACCCAGGCACAGTTCTGCTTTGCACACCCATGCACCTCACCTACACCCTGCAGACATGAACACACTTGACGTACCAACACAATGCCATGCTTACACATTGCGCACATCCACGACTTGCATGCACCCATTGCACTTGTCCACACTTCACTTAAGTGTACACAGCACACTTGGCACACATGCCATTCAATTTAATAGTATTGTATTGATATGACAAGCTATAGGAGCGTTGCCAAAGTAGCAAACATACCAGGCATCGTGTAGAGATAGCTACAGTCTGGTTTAGATGGGGCTTCACAACTGCACATGGAACCAGAAGTCCTGTTCTGCAGCACTCTCAATAAAAAGGTATGGTAACTGGCCAATACAATATATCCATGAAGTCAAGGCAGTGTCCTTCCTCCCTGAGAAAACCATTGGGCATATCTTAATTATCCTTCATTGCTCATTCACCAATGTAAAAAATACACAATGGGGGAGACGTGCCTCTTTTATAAAAGAGGTTGGTGACACTTTCGACTCAATCTGGCACCCAGGACTGAACCGTCCATTGCTACAAAACCTTCAATTGCTATTGGGGTTGTGGAGCGGGGGAACATACGACTCCATTTACCAAGTTAGGTGTAGGGAAAAAGACAATTGAATGCAAACAGAGGCCTTCAACTGAGAAAGGCACGAGAGAGCACGTGCAGAGGGGTCCGTCTCACACGTTGGCATCACAGGCAGAGCTTGTCATGCCAACAAAGTATTACTGAACTGAAATGGAAATTGCAAGTTTGGGCTTTTACGTCAGCCCACTCTTTTCAGCACACACTTCAGTGACCTATGAGGCCTACTGGCGCAATCCCTTGATCCAGCTGATCCAGGGTACTACTCAGAGATAAAGCCACCAGTGGGGCTAGAGAACACACACTGCACCTCAGGAGGAAGTGATGCAAAGGTGTCTTTAAATGCAAAGCTCCCCAAGTCTGGACACCAAGCCAGTCACTCAGTGTAACTGAGAGCAGCCTGAAACTTGCTCTAAATTTCACCAGGCTGTAGGAAAGCCCTGGCCATGAGGAGAAGAGGGACTGAAAGCTTTATTACCTAATATATAAATCACTGGAACTAACTGATTTAAAAAAAACAATCCCACACTAGCTGATACCTAACCACAGTGCCAAACTTCCACGGACTCTTACCAAATACAGAATCAGTGCCCACAAGCAAGAGGGAGAAGCTCTGCAACTGGAGACACAAATGAAGAGAGGAACAGCTAGGCAGAGAAGAGATTGAAATAGTCATTTTTATTCCTGTGTCCAAACTCCAAGGGTGTGAGAGACAGGCTTCCTCAAACTATCAGAAAGACTTAAAGACTTTCCATTAAATGGCAATAAAGAAAAACTAGGTAACCCTGTGTAGCCAATGCACTGGCCCTGGCCCTGGCCCTGTCTTGGCGTGAAAAGAAAGTGATGCAGAGATGGCACCAGTGTCTGCATCAGGAACTGACAAAAATGACAGTGAATTCATGGGGGACCAGTCACAGAATCATAGACGTGTAGGACTGGAAGGGACCTCAATAGGTCATCTACTCCAGTCCCCTGCACTCACAGCAGGATTAAGTAATAACTAGACCATCCCTGACAGGTGTTTGTCTAACCTGCTTTTAAAAAGCTCTTAAAGACAGAGATTCCACAACCTCCCTAGGCAATTTATTCCAGTGCTTAATGACCCTGACAGAAAGTTTTTTCTAATGACCAACCTAAACCACCCTTGCTGCAATTTAAGCCCATTGCTTCTTGTCCTAGCCTCAGAGGTTAACAAGAACAATTTTTCACCCTCTTCCTGGTAACAACCTTCAAAACTGTTATCATGTCATCCGCCCCCCACCCTCCCGTTCAGTCTGCTTGTATGACACATTATGCCAATAATTATCATCAAATTATACCTCACCCACAATGCACATAGCCCACTCCCCAACAAACCTCCTGTGTCTAATCTCCAGGCACCTATAGCTGTAATTCACTGGTGAGGGTATATCCCACATCCCCAACCCACAGAGGATGTGAGCCTAATACAGGCACCAGTTACAGAGCCTGACTCTTTAGCGCTTCAGCTCTGGAGGTCCCTGGTATGAGCCAAGATGATGGCTATCATGCATTCCCCTCCCTGCTCACCTGTGTCTCCTTCCTGGGTGTCTCATCTCTGAAAGCAGGAAAGAAGGGCTGTGAGTCACTCATCAGCCTAGGGTCCCTCTGCGGGGGCGGGTAACTCCTGCCCAGTAAGGGAGGCTGATGGTGCCAGGGAGCTGTAATGTGGTCTGGCGCCAGTGTGGTTTGTCACAGTAAAGTCTGACCTAGCCCAGCTGTAGTGGGGGAAGTTAGGCATCTTCTCCAGGCCTCTCTGTGCAAGGAATGGGGGTGACACAGGGAGCCAGCTCAGGCCGCTCCAGACCTACCCCCCTTAGAATTAACCCCCCAGCCCCGCAAGGCAAGGCCGTGAGGCAGCATCACCAACTCTCCTTGCCAGTAACCAACTGGGCCTTGCTGGAGCCAGTGACGGCTGATGAGGGAAAAGCACCCCCCCACCCCCACCCCGCCAGGGATTGGTTGCCTTCCCCACTTCCTCACCTTATAGGGAAGAGCAGCCAATCAGGGCTGCTGCAGGAGGCAGCCACAGCTCTCACCCCTCCCCTCAGGCACCAAAGGATTCTTTGGGTAGGGGCGGGAGACACTGTTTTCATGAGAAGGGGGGGAGAGCCTCCCTCTTGTGAACAATGGGTCCTTCAACACTCTGCTCCTTCCTCCTGCCAATGCCAGGCCTGGGAAGGGGGAGAGGGGGGTGAATAACCCCTAGAGCTGCCCCCCACACCAGGAAGGGGGAGAGGGGACCCCTGCATATGCCCCCCCAGCCTGGGAGAGGAGGATGAAGAACCCCAGGTGCTGCAGGTGGGGCTGGCGGGGGAGGGGGCGGGACACAAATGCTGTGGGGCTGGGGGAACAGACAGATACAGGGACTGTGGAGAGTAGAATTGATGTGGGGCTAGAGGGGCAGAATTAACTGCTGGTTGGGGGACAGGCAGATGGGGGGTTGGGGGGCACTGAATTGTTCATTTGGGGGAGAAGCTGGAAGCTCTACACTATGTGGCAGCCCACAATAGTTCTTGCAGCAAGGGGCCAAATCACTTTAGCTGTTTGGGAGCACTGGCAACACTAAATTTGTCCCCGCCACACACAGTGGGGATGGGCGGAGGGAGTGGGAAGAGTTAAAAAAATCAAAGATGGACCAAAAACCACAATATAATATTTTTTTGAAAAAAAAACAACTCATGATTTTGGGGGCAATCTAGTGATTTTGGGGGAAGCAATCATGATTCTTTGAATATTTAGGGTTGGCAATACTGCCTGATGGGGGCTGCTTAGGAGGGTATTTCTACTGATGGGAGGGACACTGCAGAGGGGGACAGATGTAGTGGAAGTGCAAGGGAGCAGGGCAGAGAGGGGACTCAGGCAGAAAACTAGAGGAAGGTTTGCCTGCTCTGAACACTTACACCTCCAAGTGGTGGAGATGGGGCTCGGTGTTGCCTAGGTTTAAGAAAGTGCCAATGTGACTATGAGGTAGGACTGTATCTGAGTTGCTTATGTCTAGTGCGGACACACTGACCCATTTGTGCACAATTGACTGACGAGCAGACAGTGTAAGTCTCGCTTGTAGACAAGGCCTCATCCTGCTGCATAAAGAACAATCCTGGTGTTTTGCTTTTGTCACAGGGTCATTGGTATGTTGTATACACACAAGGATCTGAACAATGACAATCAGTCCTCCTTTGAGGGACTTATGCAGTGGGGTTCAGGGCCGGCTCCAGGCACCAGCTTAACAAGCAGGTGCTTGGGGCGGCCAAGGGAGAGGGGCAGCACCTGCGGCAATTCGGGGGCGGCAGGTCCCTCACTCCCTCTAGGAGCGAAGGACCTGCTGCTGAACTGCCGCCGCCGATCGCGGCTTTTTTTTTTTCTTCCCCAATTGCCGCCGCTGATCGCGATCGCGGCTTTTTTTTTTTTTTTGCTTGGGGCGGCAGAAATGCTGGAGCCGGCCCTGGTGGGGTTACAGCCCTAACGTGTAACTCTGCCAATGGTTCTGATGCTAGGCAAGACACTCCCCTCTCCCCCACCCCCGCTCCTTTTCTCTATGGAGGCAGCCCCTCCCTGTGGACAGACTTTCTTCCTCACTGGTACCTGATCAGCGCTTCAGGCAAGTCAGATTTCCACTGATCAGGGAAACAAGAGCCACAAGGGATCCCACTAATGAAGACTGAAGAATTAGAGGTTCATTAACCTTCTGGGCTCCACCATTGATTCCTTCAGCATGTCTGGCCTGGCACCAAGACTGGCCTGGGCTTTGGGTTGCCAATTTTGGTTGGACGTATTCCTGGAGGTTTCATCACAGGACATAATATTTAATTAAAAAAATAATCTGTAATTCCTGGAGACTCCAGGACAATCCTGGAGGGGTGGCAACCCTACCTGGGCTTGTCACAGCCCCCTACTGCAGGGGGATGGGGATCCCCCTCATGTTCCTCCCTCCTCATTCCTGTCCCTTGCAAAGCAATTGGTTAGATTCTATAAAAAAACAAAACCTTTGCATTAAAAATAGTTGTCTATTTAGGCCCTGAGGAAAAGAAAAACAGAAAGAAGCCGGCAGCTCTCATGTTCAGAGATAAAATCATTCCTGCCATGGGCAGGAGGCATAAATTAGATGCGATGGAATGTAGAGATTCACTCCGGTACCACAGGGGGAGAGTACCCAGACCAATACCCCCGAGTCTACCTGAGGAAGATGGCCTGGCTTGATCCCATAACCCCAGTCCACCATAGGACATGGCCTGGCCCAGTGACTTGTCCCATGGGTTAGGGGGATGGAATTGGGGTGGAAGATGGCACAGCTCAATACGCCCATAGAGGTAGGTGCTGAGCACACCATGGCACAACTCACAGGGGGCGCCAGCCAGGGCCGGCTCCAGGCACCAGCCGAGCAAGCTGGTGCTTGGGGCGGTAGATTGTTCGAGGCGGCATTCCGCCCAATCCTAGGGCGGCACGGCCACTTTTTTTTTTTTTTGTTCTGCTCCGGCCGCCCTGTAGGGGGCGGCGGCGCGGAGGACGGGAGTGCCATGCAGCAAGCCCGGCAGGGCAGTCCGCGTCCTTCCCTCCCAGCCGACCGGAGCGGCGCGGAGCCTCCCGGCAGGCGGCGCAGCAGTCGGAGCCGCGTGGCAGCCCCCCGCTGAAGCCCTGGCCGCCCCCCTTCTCTCTCTCTCCCCCCCGTGTCCCACCCCCCCACACTAGCCGGGGCACGTTTTTTGCTTTGCCGTTCTGGCCGCCCCGGGTTTTTTTTTTTGTTTGTTTGTTGCTTGGGGCGGCCAAAAAGCCAGAGCCGGCCCTGGAGCCAGCCTGGCTTGACACCTCTCTGTCCTGCAATGAGTCGGGGCATGCCTGACACAGCCTGCTCATGTGGGAGAGGACAGGCCTCCCCCGGTCCCTCACGGAGGAGAAGGCCCCACCCAATATCCCTGGTCCCATGGAAGGAGCTCAACTTGGACTGACACCCATAGTTACATGAGGGGCACATTATGTGACACAGAGCCACCACAGCCTGATGGCCCCTACATCACCCAATGCTGCAAGGTGGAGGTGGCCTGGTTCAATGACCCTCCAGTCCTGTGGGAAAACAAAGCCCAGCCCAGCACATAACATTCCTGTGTATGGAGATGGTCCAGCCAGCTGCTCTCACAGGGAGGAGAAGGCCTAGCCTGACCTACTGGTCCCACAGGTGGAAGCAGGAGTGCCGCTAGCTTTCTTGCCACCCTAGGCGGCGGAAGGTCCCACCCCTGAAATGCCGCCCCCGACAGAGGCGGCGAAAGGTCCCGCCCCCGAAATACCGCCAACGACCGGGGCGGCCGAAGATCCGGCCGCCGTGGTCACCGCCTCCCAAATGTTAGTGCCCTAGGCGACTGCCTAGGTCGCCTAATGGGTTGTGCCGGCCCTGGGTGGAAGACAATGCAGACTGACGCCCCCCCCCCCATCCTGTTAGAGGAGATGACCTGATCTAAAGCCCAGAAGGCCCACATGGGGGCTTTACCTGGTGCAAGCCCCCTACTCCCAGTCTGACATATCCTGGATCCACAGGGGGAGATGGTCTGGCCCTACTCCACCCAGGCCTGTAAGATGGAGATATTCCAGCTCAATGCTCCCCAGTCTCCCTGGTGTCGGAGACTTCCACACTGGGCTGACATCGCCAAGGGAAAAATGGACCTACTCACTGGCATATATGCCTATAGCAGTAGTAGGTCTGGCATGACACCCAATTCTTGCATGGGGAGATGACCTGGCCTGACACATCCCACTCCCATGGGGCTAAATGGTTAACCTGCCTGCCTTGATGTATACTAGTCCTGTGCATGGAGACCTAACAGCAGTGATGCCAATTTTCACAACTTCATCACCCGTAACATGAGTAACGTGAGTTTGGCCCGCTGCTGGAGCAAGTCTCGGAGAAGCTCCAGCCTTCACAGCAATTTCAGACCACCCATCAGAAACTCCCCTCTGATAGGCTGTTATTTCCCAGGAGGTAGGGAAGTGGGGAAGGCAGCCAATCAGAGCTGAATGGGGGCTGGGGCACAGGCAGATATGGGGACAAAATTAATGTGGGGGCTGGTGGAACCAAATTGAATGGAGGTAGGGGGCAGATGCATCATTATTTGCTGGGCTGTAGGATGGACTGATGTAGGGCTTTTGAGAGGACAACAGCTTTAATTAGCCTGTTCAGATTTGGGGAGAAGCTGGAAGCTCCACACCCTCAAACAGCCACTGAGAGCTCGTGCACTGGGACAGGGGTGTGTGTGTCAAAAATCACTTTATACATTTGGGAGATCTGGAAACACTGATGATCCCATGTGCGTCCGCACACACACACACACACAAACACACACACACAGAGAGGGAGTGGGCAAGGAGAGTTCAAAAATTGAAAGAGACAAAAAAATATAATCTTTCTTTTTTAAAACTCATGATTTCTTGGGGTCAAACACATGATTTTTGAACTTTTGGGGTTGGCACTAGTGTAGGTGTCCTAAAGCCCAAGACTGGCCATTTTGAAAGGGAAAATCATCAGCACAGGAAAACACAAGGGGGCAAGCCAGACATGTCCCCCTCAATACCTTTTGCCCGAGGGGCTTAGTTTGTGTTCCATGTGCTTTAACTCTGCCAATCCTGGAGCCAGTCCAGTGGGAAATACTCACGTGCTGTGACCTGAAAAAGCCACTGGAGGTCACTCTTTTTCCAGTCAAGAATTACTGAGGCTGCAGCTGCCCCTTGCCTTCCTTCCCGGAACCACTCCCAGTCTTTCTCCCTGCATTGCCCCAGCACAAGCCCGTGGAGATTATTATTATGTTCCCTCAAACCCGATCCCCTCAAGTGTGCTGGGTGCATCACAGAGCCCTGCCCCAGTGCAAGGAGGGAACAGAAGCTACATAAAGGAACTCTCATGCTCCTTGCTAAGGTTGCATCCAGTTTCTCTGCCTCCCTGTCCCTGCCCTTTTAGACACAGTCACTCAGCCAGGCCTCTCTACACCTGCCCCTTAGATACAGTCACTCAGCCAGGCCTCTCTACACCTGCCCCTTTAGACACAGTCACTTAGCAAGACTTCTCTACACCTGCCCCTTAGATACAGTCACTTAGCAAGGCTTCTCTACACCTGCCCCTTAGATACAGTCACTCAGCCAGGCCTCTCTACACCTGCCCCTTAGATACAGTCACTCAGCCAGGCCTCTCTACACCTGCCCCTTTAGACAGTCACTTAGCAAGACTTCTCTACACCTGCCCCTTAGATACAGTCACTCAGCCAGGCCTCTCTACAGCTGCCCCTTTAGACACAGTCACTCAGCCAGGCCTCTACACCTGCCCCTTAGATACAGTCACTCAGCCCACCCATTCTGTGCCTATCTCTTTAAGATACAATCGCTCAGCCCAGCCTCTCTGCTTCCCTCCACCTGCCCATTTAATTACACATTCACTTCCCCTCTGACCACCTTCTTACTCCAGCTCACATATTTCTCCAGCCTATGGGCAGTTTTTAACTCTTGTGTTTGTAATTCCTGCTTGATGCCTCAGACTCCCCTAGTTCAGGCAGTCTACATAAAGCTGCCCTCTTCCTGCAGCTCTGTTCTTACAGACTCTGACCTCTAGCCTCTTCCCCAGCTCTTCCTCCCAAACCCATTTTCCTAGCACAAAAATTTGGCATTGCTGATATCAGAGGGGCTTCTGGGGCAGTGAAGCTGTAGCCCTGTTGTGTTCATGCTGCTGGTTCTCTGCCTCCTGGGAGCCTGGATGCACCTGGAAGGAGGTGGTTGACAGGGCTTCAGCCCCTCATGGTGCTAGCAGAGACTATTTGGGGACTTAGGGCATCAGGGAAGGCCCCTTCACTGTTGTGGGGACTGTGGGCTGTTGCCAATGCATTTGGTGCTGTACACACAGTCATTCCTTTGCAATCACTGGGATTCCACTGTCTTCCCAATACCCAGATTCACACCTGACTGCCATAGCTGCCTCCTCTCTTCCCTTTCATAGATTTAAGGTCAGAAGAAACAATTAAACCATCTAGTCTACCCTTCTGCATATTATGGGCCAGATAATTTCACTCATATCCAGGGCCTTGGCTGTCAGCACATCCTGGCAGCTCTTCCTTTGCAACATCTCTGAGTTCCACCATGAACACTCAAAGCTGCTCCATGTCTTGGCCTTCTCTCTCATCTGACTCCTACCACCGCCTCCTCGCTAGCCTCCCTATATCTCATCTCACTGCCCCTCTGCTGTCACTTGGACACACAGATTCCCTTTCAAATTTCCTTGTGGGGCATTTCTGCTCTAGCACCATCTTGGGCTCATTTCCGCCTATTCCCCATCCTCCAGGAAAGCTTCCATCCCCTTCTCCCAATCCCTGAAACTGCTTCCCTAGTCTTGCACCAAATGACCAGGCTCTACTCATTGAAACCTTTGTCTTTCTATAAATCCTAGAAGCTATGTCACCCCCTGCAGTGAGAATGCCAAAAACCCAAACAAAACCATCTCAGAGGCAACCAGCTTTTTTCTCTCATTCTGCATAGGAAGCTGGGACTTTGAGGGTAGGGATCCCTCTTTTCTTTATTGGGCTATTCTCCACACCCTTCATGTTTGTTATCCTTTCACTGTAGGCTAGATTTTTGTCCAACTATGGCCCATTGATGCTGTCCACTCGTGCAAAGGGTTTGGAAACCCCTGTCGGGGGGCATTCCCCTAGCATAAGAGCAGCACAGGGCCCTACACTGCTCTCAGCAGGGGTGTGTTGGGGTGCAGCTAGTGGCTAGAAGGGGGAGTGGCCAGGGTGGTTTGAGCTCTCGCTATTCTGGGCTGTGGGACAATCCCTGGGCAGCTATACAATGCTGCTGTTAAGTTAGGGGCTGCTGTAACTTACTCCAGGAGCTGTGCTTGAAGTCACTTTTGCCTAGCCCTTGCCTTTGGCGTTACATCTCCAGGGAGGTGCAGATCAGAATCTGGCTGTGTCTCTTCAGTCCAACTTTAGACGGGAAGCCCCTTGGGACAAGGATCTCACTTTTACAGTCACCAGTAAAACTCTGTGCACTCTGTGGCAGGGCATAAATAGCAATGACAATAAAGAGGAAGGCACAGTCCCCGCCCCAGAGTGTATATAAACAGCCCAGATCCCCTTGGGTGACCAGCTGCAGGTGCGATCTCAGTCAGCAAAGAGTTTTCATAGACTCATAGTAGACCCATAGTTCTGTGGTGGACTGTGGCTGAAAGACTTTGGAAGAGTATTTTTAGGAGGATTCTGACTGAGGAGAGTGAGGCCATTTGGAACATAAAGGAAGGGAAATAATTTCAGGTACAGGGGGCAGCATGAGTGGGGGAGGCACAAAGTGAGATTGGGAGAAGAATTCAAGCAGAGCAGATAGGCAGGAGCCTTGGGTGGGGTCAGATCAACCTAGTAGGCAACCTGCTCCATTCAACCTCTAAGCAAGGGCAGGTTAGTGATAGGACAAAGGGAAAGTGTAAGGTGACACAGGCCAGCCTGGATTGCTCCAGCTGCTGAGAATACAATCACCAGCCAGTTCTGGCTTCAGTGCAAAAGCAGTTGTCAGAATTCAGATTAGCATGAAGGTTATTCCAGTCAAACATTCCTACAGCCCACCCCCTTTCCTCCCTTAAAAGGGATTGAATTTCCTTTGCATGTATCCATCTGGAACAGGCGAGAGAGAGCGTCAGGAAGAGACGGGGCACCTCGTGAGCTCTCTGCTGAGTGCGGATTTATAATCTGATGAACAGAGAGAGACCCAGCTAACACCCCACTCCTTCCGGCTCAAGGCCACAGCTCCAGGGCATAGTGAAAGCACTTAACCTGGAGTTTGTATCTAAAGAAGAAGAGCACAGTTCTGAAAACCATTTCCTGCTTGTTGCAGAGTTGGGGATCTCTCTTGCAACCCTGGATCATGGCCTGGCTGCTTCCCAGGGCTTGCTGCCTAAAAGTCTTCTGTCAGTCCTCTAGAGGACCCTTTTCTTCTGGAATAGCTAGAGCTTGGAGCGGTGGGCCCCTGACTGCATATATGCCGGAAGCTGTAGCGTTCGCTGGATCAAGGGACCACCCAGGGCTGTACAAGGTGTCAGTGGAGCAGGTAGATGAATTCTGGGGAGCTCTAGGGAGAAGCCGACTCATGTGGATTAATCCTTTTCACTCTGTCAAAGACTGTAATCTACAGCAGGGCTGGGTGTCCTGGTTCCTGGGAGGACAACTGAATGTAGCAGGTAAGCAGGAAGCCAGACCCCCCCACTCCCGTTTGCTGGCCTCTCGGGGAACCCATCTGGTCCCAGCATCTTCAGGATGGATCCTTTTCAGTCTCATGAATCTGTTCCTGGGAATGCACACACCGTTAACTCCTTCCGTTAGCCAGTGGCTACTGGGGAAGTTCTATGGCAGCAAGAATTAGCTTTCTGTTTTTAGACACTTTCTTGGAAGTGCACCGATCTGTCTTTCCCCTGCATGTGGAAATCCTAAACTGAGAGGAATAGTCTGAGGAACAGACACCAAAGAGGGAGGAGGGAAAGGGAAGAAAGTGTGTCAGAGAGTGAGGGTGTGAGTGTGAGACAGCACCTGCCTCTGACCCCCACTTTCCCTGGCGTGTTTGTTCCCAGTCTTATTCTCCTCACACCCAAGTCTGGGGGTGCTCAACGGTGCCACTCAATCCAACACTTTCACGAAAACTAGGGCGGTAGAGCTGAGCAGCACATTCTGGTAAAAGGATTCAAATGGGGGATGGTCTCTCAGATCCAGGCACAAGCTCAGCCAGAGGATTCCTGCCAGGAACGGTCCAATCGGCTGTGTGTGGTAGGTGTGTAGGAATGTGATTGGTTGTAGGGGAGTGAGTGTGTCTCATTAGCATGTGTGAATACAGCTGGACCACCATGTGCTGTGAGCCTAGCTGCTCTCACAAGCTAAGTGTCATTGGGCCTGGTCAGTACCCTTTTGTGGGAGTCCTCAAAGGTGCACCCATGTGCTACTGGGGTCATCAAGTAGAAGTTAGTGCGCTTCCCTTATCAACGAGTGCCTCTTCACAGTGCTAGATAGCAGCACTGCCAACCCCAACCACTCAAAAATCATGAGTCAGGCCCCCCAAAATCATGAGATTTCAAAAATAATAAGTTTTGGTTCTTTTTTTATTTGCTTTCTGGTTTTTGAGCCTTTAGGGGTCACATTTTCAAGCTTTTATCTGGAACCACGAGGGAGAGAAATTGATTTTTTTTAAATGAAAGCTGAAAGTCTCACATAATCACAACTCCAGGAGCTGGAGCTCTACAACAAACAACATATGTAATGAGACTCCCAATAAAACTACAAGTGTTGGCAACACTGGTGCTGTCAGAGGAGCCCACTTTGAGATAAGTTTTAAAACCAAGGTCTTGACCGCTTGTGGTCATTAAACATTCCGGGAACTCTAAGTACCCCCAGAGTTCTGGCCCTATTCCATCTCAGGTGATTGCATTCTGCTTCCCTACATTCCCTCTGCAGTGCTCCTCACTTCCTGTCCTAAACTGCCTTCTGGAGTGCTGCTGTCACTGTTTAATAGCTGCCCCATTTCACTAAAGAGGCAGCTGCATTTCAGTGGGAGGTGAAGTGTTCTCTGTGGATTGCTTACCTGCCACACAGGGTTGCTGAAAAATGACTGAGTTAATATTCATGAGGCACTCAGAGAGCCGCCAAGGACAAGTGCAGAGGGCTGTTATGGTTACTCAGGGTGTTTGGGGGAAGTTTCTGGTTAGGAATGTGCAGATTGCAAGTAAGGATGAGGAGGATGGTCATGGGTGTGGTGGGTAAGAAGGTGTGGGAGTGGGATTGGGGTGGTGCTTCTGACCTGATGGCTGGTGCTAGCAATGATGTGGTTTAATGGGTTGAATAAAAGTCAAACTTACAATGCAGCCACCCTGATTGGTATTCAGAAAATGGAGTCACTAGCACTGGCTTTACTAGAATTGAAAATAGCTGAGCCTGTAATGACAGTCAATCTTCTCTTTCAGTGAATTGTCTGGATCGACATGTCCACACAGCCCCAAACAAAGTGGCCCTGATCTGGGAGAAAGATGAGCCTGGGAAAGAAGTCCGGGTTACATACAGGTCAGTACTTACCTCTGTACTTACCCCATCAATTCCCCCATCCTGAGCTGGAGGAATTGAGCACAGAGGGCTGGTATGGTTACTTATCTGATTAAGGAACCAGAGTCTTTCATCTCCAGCTCTGCGGGGCTACCAGAAGGGAAGGGAAGCTAACCCCATCTGTTCCCAGTTCAGAGAGACTTCTGGGATGAGAGAGCTTCTAATTACAAGCTGGTTTCTTTGGACAGAGAACTGCTTGAGTTGACCTGTCGTCTGGGAAACACCTTGAAACGACAGGGAGTGAAAAGAGGTGACCGAGTCACCATCTACATGCCCCCATGCCCTCTGGCTGTGGCAAGCATGCTAGCCTGTGCCCGGATAGGAGCCATACACACTGTGGTATTTGCCGGATTCAGCTCCGAGGCTCTAGCTGACAGGATCCGGGATGGTAAGCGCCTTCTTCAAACCGATAAGTGCTCTGTGCACAAATTGTCCCTTCATCCTGTCCCCTTGGAGAACAATATCAACCCCTGTCAGCTTCAGTGACCAGTGGTGCTGAGGGTATGATGATTGTGCCTGAAGCTTCCTGGCAAACTCCTCCTGTCCTGGCATTCTTACTCCTCCAGCCATGGAGGAGAGAGTGGCCTAAGGGAGTGGAGGAAACGTGTGGGCCCGGGATCACATGCTCAGGCCACCCAAGAACATCGCCACAACTCCCCACAAGCTGTAGCTACAGACAAGCCCTGCCCTGAGAGACGGTTTGGAAAATAAAAGCTGCAGCCAGGAAGTCAACTGAGGGAGATGAAACAGTTTGCACAGGGATCACTCATTCCCACGGGCGGCCTGGAAGGAAGAGGCTTAAGATGCAGCAGGGGAAGTTCAGGTTCAATATTCAGAGATGCTCTCTAACCCTAAGCTCAACAGTGGCACATGCTACCAAGGGACAGTGCTGGAATGCTCCTCATCAGCGGAGCTCTTTAAGGAGAAACATCCTCTGCCCTGTCAGGGATGATTAAGGAATCCTGCCATGACGATGCATGGCAGGGAGGAGAGGACTAAATATCCCAGTAGAGGGCCTGCCCTGATCCAAGGCTATTCACTAGGTCTCTCTAGAAGCCTCTTCCAGTCCAGTGGATGCTGTGCCCAGCTTCATCAAATTCAGCATTTTAAAAATAAGCTCCTAGAGCAGCAGGGTCTGTCAGGCCATCCCCTCTTGGCATGGAGGCTTGAGTTCTCTGCCTCATCAGAGGGAGCAAGGGCCTGGAATGCTCCCTCTCATCAGGTTGTATGTGACTTAATGGGACACATTAATGGGAAAGAAAGAGTTTAAAACTGCTGCTCTTATTTTAAAGAGAGGCCATGAAAACTGGAGATAGGAGGGGAAAAGAGAGAGAAAAGGCATGCGGGGCAGGGCAGGGTTAGATGTGTGTGTGGAGCTGGAGGTGTGGGGGCTAGACATCATGGTAATAATGATGGAGGGCAAGAGGGCAGAGGGGCAGCTGGGCTGAGGTAAAGGGCTGATCATGCTGCTGTTTGTTTTCTTCTCTTTTGCCCTCTTCAGCGCAGTCAGAGACAGTGATCACTGTGAACCAGGGGCTGAGGGGGGGCAAGGTTATTGAGCTGAAGCAGACAGTGGACCAGGCCGTGCGTGCGTGCCCGCTGGTGAAGCGAGTTCTGGTTTCCATGAGGACTGAGCAGAAGGTTCCCATGTCAGAACTGGATGTGCCGCTGGAGGAGGTGAGATGCCATATGGAGCTACCACCAACTTCCCCCCAGGGTAGGGCATCTGCTCTAGTGAATCAGGAGAAGTGGTGGGGGTGGGTTTCCAGCCCAGCCCAAAGGACCGTGTTTGCACTTAGATGCACTGGGGCCATTGTTCTGGGGTAACAGTGTCATGGTCCGAAGCTTATTGCCCAGGCCAGGAACCTTCCCAATAACAGTTTCACTGCTCTCCAGAATGAATGAATGAGTTAAAGTGGGGAGCTCTTGGAGACGCAATATTCTCTGTGTAACATCAGGGGCTGGCAGTACTAACCAGAGCCTGCAATAATGTGGGCAAGACCTTGAAAACTATCTGCCCATGTGCCTCAGACCTGGCCTATAGCACTCCCTGCTATTCCAGCCCTGGGCTCCCCACACATCTTTGTCTATGCACCTCATTCCTGGCTTGCAGTACCCCTGCTGTTCCAGTCTGGGTGGGGCCCACAGCCACATTTACTGACTGCAGTCAGTGCTATACAAGGCATAGACAGTGACGTGGGCTGTCTCTCTTGGTGTTTACACTCTTAGTTAAGCACAATGCATCCAATGCTGGCCAGACCTCAGGGTAGTGGCACTTACTCTTTCTGAAGAAGTATGTTGTCGTTAGCTCCTGCGTTCAAAACAACTGCCTCCTCCATGTTTTGTACAGAGTGGAGCTCACTGTCTGTGCTCAACAAATAACCTAATTAACCTGAGAAGGCTTCTCAGAAGAATTCTGTTATGGTCAGAAAAGTGACAGTGAACAAATGGCCTCTTCCTACTCAGCAGATCTGCTCCCTGGCTGGGTTCGGCGTTAGAGCTGCTGGCTCAGTGATTACAGCCTTTTACTCCTGCTGGCTCCACAGAACCTACACAGCCCTGGGAGAGGGAGCTGGAGTCTATTCTGGACAGCGCATCAGCAGAATT
This sequence comes from Emys orbicularis, assembly GCF_028017835.1. Lineage (NCBI taxonomy): Eukaryota > Metazoa > Chordata > Testudines > Emydidae > Emys > Emys orbicularis. The sequence goes on along the minus strand of NC_088686.1, from coordinate 44,795,687 downwards.
TTTAAGTGCGCCCCAACTGCAGAATTGTTATTACTGGTGGTGATGCCTGAGCCAGCAAGAGCCAGCTTGACCCTCAGAACCCAGGGGGAGTTTGTGGTGCCAGCATGTGGAAGAGAACCCCTCCGTTTACTTGAACACAGCACACTTGATCTGGCAACAGTGAAAAACAATGAACACTGGCCCCACTGGTGCCATTTTGATAGTCACTTTTCAGCGTAGTTCTGCATTTTAAGGAGCCAGCTGAATGAAGAGGGGGTGAGCGTTTGGGAGCGGGAGGGAATTCAAAGCTTAAGGGCAGCATAGAAGAAGATGCAAAGACTAGGAGGCTAAGGAAATAGAGGAGCATAGGAGGAAATGAGAGCGAAGATACTGTTGGGGCAGCGTTCTGTAGGGCCTTGGGGGGGGGGGGGAGGAGGAGAAGAAACTTAAACCAGATGTGGAAGGTGAAAGGAAGACACTGAAGGGCTCTGAAGAAAGGTGGGCAGCATGGCCGGTGGCAGCACCCATTCTGGTATGTACTGGAGAGGATCAGGCAGGGAAGCAGGGAAGCCAGAGAGGCAGAGGCTGTGGCAATGAAGATGAGAATTGACCAAGGCAAGATGAGAATTGACCAATTGGACAAGATGTTAGCCATAGGGAAGGAGAGGAAGGGATGGACTTGATAAATGTAGGCAGGAAGAAGCAACAGGATTAAAGAGCCTGAATGTGGGGAGAGGGGTTAGGATCTGAATTGCTAGAGTGCTGGCCCGGCCTCCACAATGCTATCCCCCTGCCAGGCAGCGTTGGCCCATCACCGGGCAGCAGAGGAATAAGCCACAGTGGGGTTCATTTCTCTGACGTATATAATGCTTTCCATTCAGCTCTTCTGGGCTTAGTAAATGACTAATGAAATGTGAAGTCAGAGCAAGTGTGGAGAGAGTGGAGGGAAATCTGGGGGCTGTGAGGAGATCCTGGAGCTGAGTGAGAACCTCTCTGCTTTGTGTCATAGGAAATGATGAAAGAAGATGTATGCTGTGAGCCTGCTGTCATGGAGAGTGAAGACTTGCTGTTCCTTCTCTACACATCAGGCAGTACTGGCAAACCCAAAGGGCTGGTCCACTCCCAGGCAGGATACTTGCTCTATACTGCCATCACACACAAGGTAACGAGGCCTAGACACAGACACCAGGGATGTCGGGTCAAGGCATACAGGCAGAACTACCAAGCTATGATGACAAGACCACATCTCTACTACTTGAGCTAAAGCACAATCTGGGAGCTGCTAATGTTATTAGGGATCCAGCTGCTGGAGGGAAAGATGGTTACTAGGAGTGCAGCAGGACTGAGTCCAGGCAACAGGGGGCACCAGTGCATGTTCTAGAGCAGGTCAATTATTCGTTACTTATAGTAGCGCCCAGAGGCCCCAAGTAGACCTGGGTGCCCTGTTGTGCTGGGCACTGCTCCAGCACTCGGGAAGAGATGGTCTATGCCCCAAAGAGCTGCCAAGATGACAAGTGAGGTAGAAAGGGGGGGAGGAGCAGCAAACACCAGCAAGACACAGGTTTTATGGCACCTTAGAGACTAACAAATTTATTAGAGCATAAGCTTTCGTGGGCTACAGCCCACTTCTTCGGATGCTCTAATAAATTTGTTAGTCTCTAAGGTGCCACAAGTACTCCTGTTCTTTTTGCAGATACAGACTAACACGGCTGCTACTCTGAAACAGGTTTTATATTTACAGTCATTTATGTCTAAACAGTTGTTTTTTCCTTCTTCTGTCCTCGCCACGCCCTGAGCCAATCGGTTCAGGGAGGGCGTTCCACCCGCAGAGAAAAGCATTGCTCAGACACCCAGCCAGTTCATTCCAGCGGATGGAGAGAAAGAAATGGCTGGTATCTTACAGAAATAACCCAGCCTTTTCCTTCTCTGCATAAGTTCTGTTGCAGTTATGCCAGCAATTTGCTTACAGGCCTGCAGTGGGGAATACAGGACATACTTACAGAGAGAGAGAGAGAGAGAGAGATATCTCCAAGACCCCTCTCCCCTGTGTTCTGAGATTCAACTACACCCAAGCATACATGAGAGTGAAAGCTCTGCTCCTGAAGAGAGCCCCTAGAGCACTAAAGAGAGGGGTCCATACTTCAATGGAGCAGAGGTAGCTTTAGGAAGAGGAAGCCCCTAAAACAGACAGCAATCTCCCAGATTTATTCCAGTTACTAGGGTGCCATAGGCAAGCCCTCTGAAGGTACACCTACACTTGAGGGGAAAAAACCCTCACGGCAGCGAGCCTCAGAGCCCAGGTGTACAGACTCAGGCTCGCGCTGTGCCACACCACAAAACTAGCTGTGTAGACATTCCCACTTAGGCTGGAGCTCAGGCTCTGACACCCACCCTCTTCCCCGGGCTTCAGAGCCCGAGCATGAATGTCTACATGGCTATTTCTAGTGCTGTAGCATGAGCACCGTGCACCCGTTGACCTAGGCGCTGAGACTCACTGCCGCGGGGTGGTTGTTTTTTGCCGTGTAGCCATGAGAGAGAGCTGGAGACAGAGCTGCTGGGAACTCACGTGCTGAGCCACACTCGTGTTCCTGAGGCAGCACAGTACTGGGCTGCAGAACAGTCCCCCAAGGGAAGTGGGGAAAAGCCCATTACTTGAGACAGTTCCCCAAGCAAACTGCTTCCAAGTGTAACCCACACACTTCCTCTGTGTGGTGTTCTGTCCCATCTAGTGGCACCAAGACCACTTAGAGAGAGAGAGTGATTTATGAGTCTGCTCTACAGCCTTGGCTAACGGCCATATGGCTTTTAGCTCATGCAGTAGACGCTCATGCACTAAGCTCCAGAGGTCCCAGGTTCTATCCTGCCTGCTGACCACCAGGGCCTGTTGATGTTACACAAGAGCCACCCTTCTGGCTTCTCATGAGACAATTCCCTTTCTAAACAGCTCAGTGTGGGCTCCTTAGCCGTGGGCAAGCTCTCCCTAAACCTGATCCAGGGATCTTCATACCTCCACCCAGGCCCTCTTACCAGAGGGCTCCAGTCCTGGCCTTGGTGCATCTAGTGTTCATGTGAGGCCAGATCTGGTGACTTCGGTCTGAAATGCCCTGTGTGCCAGGGGTGGGGACGTGTGGAAATCCGGGAGCCAGTGATTTGACACAGAACAAAGCAACGTGCTTAACCCTCCCCAGACCCCTGGCTTGGCACAGTTGTCCTGCTGGCCACTGCACGCTGTGTAGCTATTGCTTGGCAATACTGGGGCAGCTCATGAGAACAGAAAGCTGAAAGCAGGGGATGTTGTCCCAGGACAGGAATGTGGGAAGCAGGCAGCACTGTCCAATTCCAACACACGGCCACTTTAGCTCCAGCTGCTCTGGAAAACATGACCAGAGCTGGAATGAATTCCTGCTTGTTTTCCCCAGCTGGGTTCAGCAAGCTACTGCTGCTGCTTGAATACTCTGTTACTTTAAACAGAGACTATCACAGAGGATAGCGAGTTTCCATTACAAACACACCAGAGCCTTCCTCACCCCTGGAAACCTCATCTGTCACCCTCCTGTCAGGGGGCCCACTTTGCGGGGAGCTACTCGAGCATTGCCACAGCAAACCTAATGGCACCTAATGGCAGCTACAGGATGTTAGTAAGGGACGAGAGGCTTTTAAAGTATTGTAGGAAATGGCGGATCTCAGAACAACGGCCAAGAAAGAAAGGGCTCCAAGAGACATTATACTGGGAAACTTGCTTGGTGTTAAACAGACGGGAAATGGAGTGAGAGGAGCCAGGCCCAAGTAAAATAGATGTTTCACTCTCAGGGCCAGCCCTGCTATCCAGACTAACATGGATACAGACTAACAAGGCTGCTACTCTGAACCCTGCTATCCAGTTACTCTAGGACATTCTGTCCCACCCCCTACTCCAGCATGACATCCAAGGAAATGGGAGGGTGTGGAAAATAGCACAGTCTGAACTCCGGGTCCCTGTGACGGTGCAGAGCCAGGCTTACCTTGTGGAGTGGGACCAGGGGCGGCTCCAGGCACCAGCGCAGCAAGCGCATGCCTGGGATGGCAAGCTGCAGGGGGCGGCCTGCCGGTCGCTGTGAGGGCGGCAGTCAGGCGGCCTTCGGCGGCGTGCCTGCGGGAGGTCCACCGGTCCCGCGGTTTCGGTGGCAATTCGACGGCGGGTACGCCGAAGCCGCGGGACCGGCAGATCACCTGCAGAAACACCACCGAATCCGCATGACCGCGGACCGCCCGCAGGCATGCCACCAAAGGCCGCCTGACTGCCGTGCTTGGGGCGGCAAAAAACATAGAGCCGCCCCTGAGTGGGACAGAGGGGTGTCCGCCTGCTAACCCTGCAGAGCCAACGCCACAAGAAGAGAGAGGCTGGAATCTATTCTGGCTTGCAGAGCAGCAGTGCAACTATTTGTCTTTATTAGACAGTGTTGTGAGGTGGAAGGAACCCAGTCCTACTCACAGGGGAGTTTGAGGGCTGGCAATCGCAAAGAGACTTTTTTCTTTTACTGGCAAATTGAGCAAACTGGATCTGGAGTCAGTGAGAAAGAGAAGCATGAAACCCCATAGTGGTCTTTTTAGAGCTTGACTATTCAAAGAGTTGAACTGCTCTTGCGGGGGAGTTGGGGGGGTGGAGACTTCACAAACTGATTACACTTGGTAGCCAATAATTTCCTTATCTCCGTTTTAGATTAGCTGCTTTTCACTTTCATCGAGTGAGTGTCTTCTTGATCTTCTGAGAAGGGGGAACACAGGCACCGGCTCTACCGTCCCTAGACCAATTAGTATTTTAATACACCATTGTCACATCCCCTCTGACTCATCTCCTCTTTGAACTAAATAGTCTTGCCTCTTAGGGAAGTCTCCTAGGCCTCTGCTCATTTCTATTTCTACTGTACCTGTCTGTGGAGTGATGAGCAACGCTGAACACTACTCCAGCTATGAACTTACTGTTGATTTGTCTAATGGCAGTATCACATGGTCAGTTCAGTTCATTATACAGCCTAACAATTAGTTTGCACAGGAGCAGCTCTTTTCCATGAGTGGGCCCAGTCAATTTAGAATCCAGCAGTGTGAAGGAGTGGTCCAAATGGTTCATTCCAACAAGCATGCCCTTGCACTCGCCAACAGTGAATTTCATCTGACATCATGTTGCCAAGTCTACCTGTGGAAGGTCCTTCTGAAGTTCCTGACAGTCCTCAAGTGTTGACTCCAATAATAATGGGAACTGGCTTGTCTGAATTTGCATCAAGACCCTGGCTCCTTTCCTCAGCACAGGACTGAAGCTGCTTTAGTTATTTATTTCTTTTTCAGCAGGGCCCTAACCAGGACTACGGTGCCATTGTGCTGGGTACGGCACAAATGCAGAATAGGCCAGTCCCTACTTAAGGGCTAAACTGGGACAAGCTGTGACAGATGGGTGTAGCAGAGAGGGTGGGAAGCAGAGACTCACAACAATTTGGGCGTCATGGTGGATAATCAGCTGAACAGGAGTTCCCAGTGTGACACTATGGCCAAAAGAGCTAATGGCATCCTGGGATAAACAAGGGGATCTCAAGTAGGAGTAGAGAGGTTATTTTACCTCGGTATTTGGCACTGGTGCAACTGCTGCTGGAATAGTGTGTCCAGTTCTGGGGTCCACAATTCAAGAAGGATGTTGATACATTGGAGAAGGTTCGAGAAGAGCCACGAGAATGATTAAAGAATTAGAAAACATGCCTTATAGTGATAGACTCAAGAAGTTCAATCTACTTAGATTGAAGAGAAGGTTAAGGTGTGAGTTGATGACAGTCGGTAAGTACTCACACGGGGAACAAATATTTGATAATGGGCTCTTCAGTCTAGCAGAGAAAAGTATAACGTGATCCAACGACTAGAAGTTGAAGCTAGACAAATTCAGACTGGAAATAAGGTGTACATTTTTAACAGTAATTAAGCATTGGAACAATTTGCCAAGCCTGTGGTGGATTCCCCATCAAAGGCAATGTTTAAGTCAAGATGGGATCTTTTTTCTAAAAGACCTGCTCTAGGAATTATTTGGGGGAAGTTCTATAGCCCTGTGTTACACAGGAGGGCAGGTGAGGTGATCACAATGGCTCCTTCTGGCCTTGGCATCTATGAAGGGGAAGACGAGGCTGGCAGAGACAGGAGACTTTAGTTACAGATCTCTCCCACACAAGAGCTGCTCTGGCAACCTCTGTGGTAGGAGGGGCCCTGTCTCCAGGCTACAGCTCTTGCTCTCTTCTTTTTTTGCACAGTATGTGTTTGATTACCACGATGGGGACGTCTTTGGCTGCGTGGCAGACATCGGTTGGATCACAGGGCACAGTTATGTGGTGTATGGCCCTCTGTGCAACGGAGGTACCACTGTCCTTTTTGAGAGCACTCCAGTGTACCCCAATCCTGGTGAGTAATGAGGAGGTTCAGAAGAGCCCCAGGTGCAGGGAAGGGCAGCAGGAAGAGGTTGTGGGGCTGAGGGAAGGATCCTTCTTCAAAAACACTCAGCAGCCATTCTGCCAGAACTGTAAGAAGCTATTATAAATGCATGAATGTAACCCTGCTCTGAAATCTCTGGCAAGCAGGGAAGTGACCCTGGCCGCTCCATGCAGAAGAGAGAGAGGCCTGAAATTAATTCCCATCTCAGCCCACATACCAAAAACTCCTGACATCATGGCATGAGTTGAGTCCATGTGTGGAGCTGAAGAACACATTGAATTCCTCTCATATCCCAGGGAAGGTGGTAGGGAACCGTCTTATTCATGGGTGGAGCAGTAAGGAGAAGAGCAAATCCCTCCTTCTCTGGAGTAGTCTCTTGTTTATTACATGTGTGGCAGGGTCTTGAGGGGGATGCTAGCTGTGCCCTTCCCTGCTGCAGAGAGAGCTGTGGAGATGGTTATCAGGAAGGGCTCTCAAGAAAGGAAAGAGTCACTGCTCCTCCTGGGTTTACCCTGAGCTAAGTTGGCCTGGCTGAGAGGGCCATGGCACTGCTACAGCAGGGGTATGAAAGCAAGGAAAATATTGGGATGAGCCAATCCTAGAGGTAACTGGCCCAGTTTCCCATTCCAGGGCGTTACTGGGAAACAGTGGAGAGGTTACGAATTAATCAATTCTATGGAGCACCCACAGCAATTCGCTTGCTGCTGAGATATGGGGACGAGTGGGTAAAGAGATACGACAGATCTTCCCTCAAGACCCTTGGATCAGGTTGGTACCAAGTGATGGTTCGGGGCTGACCAGACTACCACTCTCAGACTCAGTTCAGTAGTGGGCTGGATTAGAGGTATGTGTTTGGTTAGTACTTTGCAGTAAGAGAGAATACTCCACCAAGGAGAAGGCCTATTCGTTGGCCCAGGTCCATGATCTTGATAAAACCAGTACGTCGGAGGAAAAGGGAAGGAGAGAATTTTTTCTGAATTGTCCCTTAAACATAATTCATCTCTCTTTCCCCTTGCAGTGGGAGAACCCATCAACACAGAAGCATGGGAGTGGTACTTCAACGTGGTTGGCGATGCACGGTGCCCAGTAGTTGACACATGGTGGCAAACTGGTAAGAAGCAAAGAAGACCCCTCGCCTCCCATTACAGGCACCTACGCAGTTCCCCAGGTGTAATACCCATCTGGGATTGTTCAGCTGGGGGTAATTATTATTTAGACATCACCATAGATGTGCATGGCACATTACAGCCAAGTGCCCAGCACAAGGAGCCTCTTGGACCCACCACAGGACAGACAGATAAATAAATGATAGGATTTAAAATTAGCCTGGAGAATAGATGGTAGGGACCAATCCAGCACTGGACTAGATGAGCAAGACTTTCCATCTCTAATTAACAATCTTTTCCAGCCACCTTCAGACAGCAGAGAGCCTTGCCTACAGCAACCCTTGTATGGGCACAGAAGCAGCTGGATCCCCTCACCACCACACGGCCGTTAACCATGCAAGGCTTAGGGGGAAGGTGGATTTCTTAGCAGTGTTCCATGGCTTTCGCTTTGACCTAATTTCATGGGTGTCACCATTACATTTACCTCAGAAACAGGAGGCATCTGTATCTCTCCCCGTCCATCCAGCCCCGGAGATGAGATTCTTCCAGGCATGGCCATGAGACCATTCTTTGGGATCAGTCCTGCCCTCCTGGATGACAAGGTAACTTACAACCATCAGTCCAGAGGTTCTCTTAGCCAACGTTCCCATACTGTCCCCTCCAGCAGGCAGAGGCTGGAAGTAGAGGACTTGTAAACTGGACCCTGTCTCCCCTCCCCGCCCACCCCAGGTCATGTCCCACTCCCTACAGATCCTCCTATTTTGAGCAACTGCAGCAAGGGAGCTGGTAGCAACCCCTTGCCATCTCAGCCTGTGTTCCTGCACCGTTCTCTATAGTGCCCTGTCCTGGGAGGAGCTCGGACACATGCCTCAGAAATGCTACAAAGGTATTTTCTGGAACAGTGGGTTCCAGCTTCTCAGTAACTGAATGGATGCCATGCTAGACTTACAGCCATAGCTGTAGCTATATGCCACTGCCCAGGGAGCCTGGAACACACCAGGGGAAGCAGATCTGGACAAGGGCACAGAACAGGCTGGGCCTGGGTGAGAACTGGCTTCTGTCAGAACCAGGTGTTAAGCAGCAGAGTGTGCTGCACATCACCTCCCTGCGGGTGGTGTGAACTAGATCCTCCCGCACTGCTCTCCATGTCTCTCCCAGTCAGAAGGTTGTGGTGGGGTGTGGCAGGTAAAACTAGACCCAGAACCAAGCATGGAGGTTACCCTCAGCCCCAGTCATGACAAAGTGTATTATTTTCCAGGGAAACATCGTAACACAGAACAATGTCTCTGGAGCCCTCTGCATCTCTCAGGCCTGGCCAGGAATGGCACGGACCATTTACAATGACCACAAGAGATTTCTGGAAACCTACTTGATGCCTTACCCAGGTAGGATTTGCAGGGAAGGACAGAGGAAGATGCACAGTTGATCACGGATTGGAGACTAGAGCCACATGAATAAGGGGTTTTATGGCGAATGCACTAGACTGGCACATGAGAGATCTGGGTTAAATTCCTGGCTCCAACAGACTCACTGCAACGCTTTGGATAAGTCACATAGTCTCTCTGTGCCTCAGTTCCCCATCTGTAAAATGGAGGTGGCTCTTCCTTTCTTCCACCCTTCGTCTGTCTCATCTATTTTGAAAATAAGCTCTTTGGCACAGGGACAGCTCCTTACTATGTATATATAGCACCTACCACAAAGGGGTCCTGATCTCAGTGGGGACCACCAATTGCATCTGTAATACAAATAATGTCAGCTCCTGTAGCAATGAGAGAAGGGAAGAGAAGTGTCCAGACCATGGAGGGCTGCACTGTGGCATGGGTCCCAGGCTTGTGGAAATGGGGCTGGTCCAGCAATGGAGCATGCACCCCAGAATTAAGGGTGGTAACAGGGAATGCCCCTGAGCTGTAGAGCTGGGAGAATCCAGGAGGTTGACTGGGGGTAGGGAAGTCCCTTTGCCATGAGTTTACGGGGGGCACAGTATACAGGGGGGATGGTGTTGATGTGGGGAGGGGTGTACCTAAGCCATGGAGGTAATGGGACAGGGGAAGAGGGTGCAGCTAGCATTGGCTAGCTGTGAGAGACTCTCATGGTTCTGATCATCACAGGATTTTTCTTCACGGGAGATGGAGCCTATTGTACCAGCCAAGGATATTACCAGCTGACAGGACGTCTGGATGATGTCATCAACGTTAGCGGGCACAGGCTAGGCACTGCAGAGCTGGAAGATATTGTGGTAAGAGGTTTGGGCAGAAGGAAGTGGTAAACACCTGACCCCTAGCTTATAAGCAAGTACGAAGAGCTGAGGTGGGGAGAGCCTCTTCAGGGAGCAGAGTAGGGGCACGGGGGCTTCCGAGTAAAGAAACCATGAAACACTGAGTGAACATAGCACCGTGCTGTCATGCCTGAGTTTTCTGGTCCAGCAGGAGGCCTTGTAGGGAATGGGGCAGGAGTTCTACCTGGAGCAGGTAGGGTGGAAGGGGCAGTTCTCTCATCTCTACTACTCCCACTCTGATTTCCAACCAACTCTAGAGCTGCCCAGTTGGGATAGTGATCATAACATGCAGCCATGATTTCTGAAGTCTCACTAGGACTCTTCCCATCACAAGTTCTATCAAGCTAGCTACAGCTATGAGTATGTTGCAGCTGCCCTGCTGCTTTACTGGGTAGGGGGCAACCCCTTCCCCCTGCAAACACTTCAGACCTTCTTACCTTTCTGTCAAAGGGCCCAGCACATGGCTGCACTATGCTAAGTTCCACTTTCCTCAGCAGTATCAGACTAGATGGCAAAGTATTTAGCTCCAGTATCACAACTAAGCTGTTCTAACAGCACAGGCCCCAGCTCTCTCCTTGCACTCAAGGGAGGGATAAAGGTTTATTTGGAGCTCAGGCTATAACTAGGTGAATCAGAAAAGATTCAGAGCATCATGCAAATTTAGGGGATCATCTAAACCAGGGGTAGGCAACCTATGGCACGCGTGCCAAAGGCAGCACGCGAGCTGATTTTCAGTGGCACTCACACTGCCCGGGTCCTGGCCACCGGTCCGGGGGGCTCTGCATTTTAATTTAATTTTAAATTAAACTTCTTAAACATTTTAAAAACCTTATTTACTTTACATACAACAATAGTTTAGTTATATATTATAGACTTTTAGAAAGAGACCTTCTAAAAACATCAACATGTATTACTGGCACCTTAAATTAGAGTGAATAAATGAAGACTTGGCACACCACTTCTGAAAGGTTGCCAACCCTGATCTAAACCTTGGAGGCCCCCATTGTTATGAGATTGGAGTCTCTCCGTGCTCTTTGGAGCAAACACATCCCTGGGTTTGTAAGCAGGGACTACCCAGTGAGATCTTGTGAACAGGTTACTGGGTCCTGTTGCAGCAGGGTTGGGAGGAGCAGAATGGGTAGTTGCCACTCACAGAGGTAAGCCCAGAGCTGGAAGAGGAAGCAGGGGTGTCAGGCCTCTTCCCTACACACTACTGTGTGGCAGGTAAGTAGGAAGAGGGCATGGAGGCCACCTTGGGAGCTCCCCATCTCTCTCTGCCTTACAGCTGGCTGCACCATGCTAGTGTGGGGGCAGGACAGGCTCCAGGGCTGCAGCCAGCCTGCCAGGACTGCTGAAGTGAAATACAGACCTGTTTTGTTCCAGAATCAGCACAGAGCGGTGGCAGAGTCAGCCGTGATCGGCTTCCCTCATGAGATCAAAGGAGAAGGTGAGGGGCTCTGATTCCTGCTACTGCAATCTCTGTAATGGGCTTCACAGCTGCTAGGGCTAGTGGTGGGAGGAGGAGCCGTTCTCAGGGTGACTGCATACCTGACTCGTATGGGGGAGTGGGGACACAGGGACCACACTCAGCATCTGTCTGGTATTTCTAATACACTCACCCCTGCGGTACACACGGTAAGTTTTATGGGGCACAACCGAAAGTGGGGTGGGAGTCACCGCAAGAGCCACATGGCTTTGGGCTGGAAGGGGGTAAGTCTTGGGTAGCCTTACACTGCAGGGGTTTGCAGCTTCAGGCAACACAGGACTCCCTCCAGCACATCTTCAGGAGGGAGGTCCCAGAACCTCATTGGAGGAGAGGAACCGTAGCCCTGTAGAGGAAGAGTCTCAGCTTTGGTGAGATCACTTCAATCCGAAAGTTTGGACGAGGGAGGTGTTGGTGATCCAAGATTCACTTAGGTCACAGACACACCATCTCAGTCCCCATCATACTTCAGGCTGCATCTCAGCCAGCTGCAGAGTGCTTAGCCCTGCACTGGACATCTTCCTGAACCATGGCTTGGTGCACGGATGAGTAACTCCATCTTTTCCCAGGAGCGTATGTGTTCATTGTGCTGAAGAAGGGGACTGATGTCTCTCAGGAGAGGCTGAGCAATGAACTTAAGGAGCTAGTCTCAAAGAAGATTGCAAAATATGCAAGTCCTGAATATGTTCAGGTAACAGCCCGCAGGCCTGTTCCTGCCTGCACTGCACCCTGTATGCCCTCAACCCTGTCCCAACAGCATGGCGGAAACCCCTTCCCCACTGCTCCCAGCCCCAGATGACACAGTTTAGGGCTGCAGCCCTTATTCTGCTCCTTTCTGCCGCAGGTCACAAAGCGGCTACCCAAGACCCGTTCAGGTAAGATTATGCGCCGTGTCCTGAAGAAGATTGTAGAGGACAAGGCAGATGAGCTTGGGGACCTGACCACCTTAGATGACCACGAAGCCGTGGAGGAGATCATCGAGGGGCACAAGCGCCTCCTGCAGGAGGAGCAGGGCCAGTAACCCGAGTGCAGTCAGAGACTCTCTGCTCCCCTTTTCTTCATCCCTCCCACCCCCATCTAATTTGGGACGTAGCCTAGAAAAAGCCAATCAACAGGCACCAGTAATTCAGTTGAGATTAGACCTTTATTTTTCACACCAGCACTGAAGACCTTGGACCTCCAAAGCAGACCGCTCCTCTGAGAAGTGACCGTGTCTGGGGGCAGTAAGAGTGAGGGTGAGGCAGGCAGGGGGGGTGAGGAAGGGTGCCCTGCTTCCTCCCTGGGAAGCGGAAGGTAGAAGGCCCTAGTGAAAAGCCACCATACCCCTCCCCGCATCTGGATAATGAGGAAGGAGGCAGAGGGTGGAGGTTGGTTAATCCCAGATTGGAGGCCTCTCTTCAGGATGGCTCCCAGCTCCAGCATGTCCATGTAGAACACTAAGCGCCCATGTTTTTCCTGCGGCTGCTCCAAACCCACTGCCACAGCACTGTCTGTGTGGGGGAGCGGTGTCCATGCAGGACAGGGTCAGCTTTAGGGAAAATGGCACCCTGGCTGAATCTGTATTTTGGCACCCTTGGAGTTTGAGAACAGTAGCATGGGGCGCAGGGATCAGGTGCCTGCCCGGCTGCATAGGGAGAAGTTTGAGCCCAGGGTCTCCCTTCACCATACACCCCGATCACCTAGCAGGAGGAGAGTGGTGCACAGCTACTGCCTGTGCCCACAGGAAGGGGATGGGCTGCCCACTGGCTCTGCAGGGGTTAGCCCTGCTGCCTGCACCTCCCAGAAAGGCTGGCAGCTCGGGGCAGCACTGCCCACACCCGCCCAGCTGGCCAGGGGCTCCAGCCCAGCTTCCACTCACCTGTGCTCTGGTAGCCCAGGCCCACTAGCTTGTGGCACTCGGACGTCGCGTCCTCCCCCACCCCAATGCCCTAGGCAGTTGCCCATTTAGCCCACCCGTAAGGCCAGCCCTAGTGCAGGATGACAGGAGGAGGCAGCTGCTGTCTGGCACCAGTTCAGGCTGCTTGATGAATGCTGCCACACATACCCCATGCTAACAGGCCCTGGATTTTAATGCAAAATGCTTCTAGTGAGGTTCAGCCTGGGGTAAAATGACACAAACTCCATGGACTAATCTACCATGTGCTGAGCACGGCCCTGAACAGAATGAGGAGACATGGGCCCTGTCCATCCCAGCAGATCCCAGCCTCACGTTCAGATGATAGTGGTCCCTGTGGAGACCATGGTCCTTTCTGAGCTAGCATCACACTGCAGTCAAGTGCAGGCACCACTGGCCCTGCCTTTGCACAGCACCAGATGATGCCTTCTCCTGGCACCCAGGAGTTCCCCCCCCTCCATCCAAAGTTATCCCCCCTCTCAAAAGAAGCAAGAAAATGGGGCTCCTTCTGCTCCCCCCTATCACGATAGGCAGGAAGAGGGGATCAGATGCCAGGGGAATGGTTTGGGGAGAAGCCCCCTCTGGGGGGGATGGAAACCTCCACTCTCAGCAGCACCCAATAACAAACAGTCTGGACAACAGGCAAAAAGGAAAGACACAGCCCTGGTTCCTTCAGTAAAATCCAGAAACCATCAACCTCCTCCCTGAATACTGATTGGCTCCTGATGGCTCTGCAGTTCCACATCTACTAATCAGGTGTTTCTGCAGCTCCTGGGTAATTAACCAGTCTCAAGCCTCGGTACTTTTTTCAGCATCCCTCACTGGCTGGGAGCCGCCTCGCTCTCTCGGTTCTTGTTAGTTCCCATCTTCCTCTTCCGGAGAGTTTCAAAATCCAAGTGTGAAACTGCAATTCAGCAACACACAACTGAGTGCCTTGGCTTCAAAGGGGGATCCACTTCCTCCCCAGGAGCTGGCCCATGTACACCCCACCATCCCTCTCCCTCCCTGCCCAACTCCATGCCATCCACCCACTGACAACATATGCCTCTGCCATTCCTCCACCTGCCCTTCCCTGCCCTGTTCAGTCCCAAATGCAGTCCAGGAGCTAGCAGGCCCCCCGTGCTGATGGAAATAGGTCTGCCGCTCTCAGTCTCACCTTTTCCAGGCTGGTGCGATGTCCCACACTGACTAGCGTCATCCCCAGCTGAGCGCAAGTGCGGTATAGCTCATTCTCCACCTCCTCTGTCAGAGCACTGGTGGCTTCATCCAGCACTGAGAGCAAAGCAGAAAGCCCCATCAACATGGCATCATCCAAGGACTGCAACCAGTCAGGCTAGCTAGCCAGCCCGGCCAATCCCTGCTCTCTAGCCTGCTTTTCCCTATAGGTGTGGATTCTGGACTGAGCAGCTGTTGAGACCCTTGCTCACATGCTGCATGGAGCTGTCAAAACTGAAACCTCCATGGAGGGACTCTTAGGCAAACTACAAAAGGTACCAGAGAAGCAGGGCAGGGACCTTTGTTCACCGCTGGTCCCAGCTCCCAAAGCTACTGTCTGCTGAAGGGGAAACCTGGTCTTCCCAACAGGACTCCTACTCCAGCCAAAAGAATGCAGCTTGCGTCATGTACCCCCTCCAGCACAGTCAGATGCCAGTGAGTATTACTGGGGTTTGTCTTTCCATAAGAAACCTTCAAACACCTTATAATCTGGGGAAGTCTCCCCTATGAGAAAGCCTCCAGGGCTGGAGACATTGGGGAAGTTAGAACCCCAGCCCCATTCACTCCACAAGCTGGACCTCAATTCTGTGGCAATGTTTCTGAATTCAGCTACACGCTGGTGGGGCAGACTGGAAATTTTGCAGCCATTTCACTGAAATTAAAAATGAAGGGGTTTAATGACTACTACATTCTTGGAGTCCCTGGGGTATTTTACAGACTCCACAATTGTCAGTTTTCAACATGCCAAAGATTTTTGTACTGGTGGCCGGGGTTGTGAGGAAACAAGCTGCAGGTGTTGGTGGCAGGGGATTGTGCTGGAAGCATTTCCACTCGCGATTCACTTTAGCAGAAACATCCAACTCAACAATCAACAAGGCTGCCAGGTACATTTGGATCTTTAGGTTTGAGAATCAACATCCCAAGGTGATGAATGGGACAGATCATAGAAATGCAGGGCTCAAGTCGTCAATTAGTCCAGCTCCCTGCACTGAAGCAGGACCAAGTCAACCTAGATCACCCGGACAGGTGTTTGTCTAATCTCTTTTTAAAAACCTCCAGTGACGGGGATTCCACAACGTCCCTTGGTAACTTGTTCCAGTGCTTAACGAGCCTTATAGTTAGTTTTTCCTGATATCAACATGAATCTCCCTTGCTACAGGTTAAGCCCATTACTTCGTGTCCTACCTTCAATGGACATGGAGAAAATGATCACTATCCTCTCAATAACAGCCCTTAACATATTGGAAGATTTATCAGCTTCCCTCCTTCACTCTTTTTTCCTCAAGACTAAGTTTTTTTTAACCTTTCCGCGTAAGTCAGGTTGTCTAAACTGTTTATCATTTTTGTTGCTCTCCTCTGGACGCTCTCCAATTTGTCCACATTTTTCTTAAAGTGTTGTGCCGAGAACTGGTCGCAATACTCCAGCTGAGGCTGCGCCAGTACAGAGTAGGGTAGAAAAATTACCTCCCATGGCTTAGATATGATACTCCTGTTAATACACCCAGAATGGAATTTGCCTTTTCTCAAATGCACCGCACTGTTGGTTCATATACAATTGATGATCTACTACAGGCCCCAGATCCTTTGCTGCTGCTGCTGAGCCAGTTATTCTCCATTTTGTAGCTGTGCACTTCACTTTCCCCTCCTACGCACAATACTCCCTCTCAGAGCGACCGTTTCAGGCTGCCTGCTGATACGCAGACAACACCGCACTGGTTCTGAGCAGGTCATGTTTATCTTCACAACCATTAGAGCGCGAAACAAACAAAAGTTTAGATTCCAGAGCCCAATTCCACACCAAAGGGTGGGTTGTGTGGCACTGCTGAACACCAGGGCCCCTGTTAGAACAGCCGCCAGCCGAGGAAGAGGAGCCTCCATGAGCTCAACCTTTGAAAAGTAACTTCTGATGTTTTTCTATGAAATGTTGCACTAAGTGGGGTTACAAGCTTCCCCGGTGGAGCTTTCAGGGAGCCTTGCTGAATACTCACCCCCATGTAGGAAATTCCCTGGTAAACAAGATGGATAAAAAAAACTGAGCTAAGGATGAGATCATTTTTCCCACTTGGCATCTCTTCCCCCTCCCCCACTTAATACCACTCAATCCCTACGCCAGACCTCCCCTTGGAATATAGATACACTCCCCCTGCCAAAACGCTACATGCTCATCACCAACAGTTACTGTAAATAATTAATGCACAAGCTTCTCCCTGGAGGGGAAGTGATCTAGTGGCGAGCGCAGTCACAACCTTCTCCCCAACAACTCTCTCACTGTGGGCCAGAGGACCTGATGGAGGCAAAAAAGCTCAACACTGTAACTCAGCTCTACCACTTTGTCCACGGTACACAATGAACAAAACATTCACTCAAGTTACCTCCTGTACTACACACAGACACATACAAATCTGCACTGAAAGTACATTATTAAGGTTGCAAAGTCAAGCTCTCAAAAGTCAGGAAATGGCAGGATTAAGGTTGCCCGTGTAATCAGCACTAGAGGGGGGATGTGAAACGCTTTACCAGTGGATTTCACAGATCTTTGCTGACACCAGAGCAATGGGTTCCACTGCAGGTTCTGGAAGGAACACGCTCTAGAGGGCACAGCCTCTTCTGCCATTCCCCCACTAAGATTTGACCCCTTCTGCCTTGTCCCCTCCAACCTGTCCCATTCCTGTCTCTTACCCACCCCGGGCTCCTCATCCCACTGAGAGCACAGGAGAGACAGGCTCCCTGCTCTCAGTTCTACTGCCCAGTTCTCACACAGCCTACAGCAGCAATTGTAGGGAAAGTCCGACTCAGCCCTAGGCTACAGCATATCCAATACAGATCAACTCTTCTGCCAAGCTAGCTCTGAAGCTCTAGCAAGTCTTTAATGAGCAGGTGCAAGTTGCAATTTTTTGAAAGGCTTATAACTTGACTAAATTGACTGGAGGATGGCAAAAGGCACATCCCTGACACAAGGCCATCTCCCTGCCAAACTTCAAGGCCTTGCTCCAAAGTATGGCCCAGGGCAGCTGGACCGTGAAATTCCATTCCCTAGAAGTGCCTGGAAAGCATGCCAGAGACTGTGGCTGGAGCCTACTGAGACTCAGGAGAGCTTAAAAGTACACAGATCCAGCACATGGGTCCAGACACAGCAGCCTTGTGAGCATCCAGAAGGGGAAGCCCAGCCAGGCCTGTGACACCGAGCAGACACCCAGCATAGAAGATTTCAGCCTGACTAGTTAATGTTTGGCAAAAATTATAAACAACTGAAAACAGGGTCTTGTAATGGTGAGTATCAGGCAATCTTAATAACAGATGATGCAATCCACCCCTATAATAGGGGGAAGCTCACTACAACCTGTGTAGGAGCTCCAGGGAAAGAGTGTTTTCAATCCATCCTTCATGAGACACCGTCCCATGGCAATTCACTCTCTCCCTTTGTCACTTTGCCCACAAACAGCCTGGTGCCTTTTCCTGTTCTGCCCTTGAGCCACGAACATGCTCAGTGGCCCTGTGCACCATACAGTCTCACTCGCCTTCAAACGCCTCTTCCTCACACACGTCTTCCCATTAGCCTTCCTGTCCTTTGCAGTCCCCCTCCACCCATGGCACTGATCACAGATTTTAATATATTAAGGTTGTGGGAAAGAATTTGAGACGACAACACAGGAGAGCATCTCTTGTGCTCTGTCTCAGTGGGAGCCCTGGTTCTCCCTCACCTTTGTTCATCCTCTTTTGCACAGTTTAGTCTAACAGTCAAAAGCTCCCTAGGGCAGATATTTGCCACTTCTTTGGTCCAGCAGGCACCCTGAACTATGGGACTGTATAAAGATGTTCACTGGGACAGATGCACACTTCATCTGGCAGCTGGAGGGTACACACAGGAAGTCATGACTGATGGCAAAGAAAAGGGGGTTTTCTAAACAGTCTCTCTGCTGGTTTACCCCTCCAGCTGCACAGAGACCCGCTCTTCTCCAGCCTGCCGTCACTCACCTGCATATCTGGGTTGGAGGTAGAAGAGCCTTGCAAATGAGAGTCTCTGCATCTCCCCTGGGGACAGGATGTCATACCTGCAGCAGAGACAAGAATCAGAACGAGGAGCAATTAGCACCAACTTGCCGATGAACCGAACCCTCTGGCAATCAGTAACACGAGAGAACCATGTGAGCCACCTTCACTGTCTGCATCACAGAGCAGTGGTCTCAGAGCAGTCTCCTGCAGAGGCACTCAGCGCCCTCACCCCCCCCCCCCCACACACGTTCACAGGGAGCCAACTCCTTTCCAAGCCTGGCACCCAGAGCTGTCAGATTCAGAGCTTAGGGGTGGCTCTGCAGCCCCAGGGATCTCAGATTGCCTTGGGAGCAGATGTGCCTATGTGGGACTATCAGACTCAGACGCTAGGGGCAGGAACCGACTCTCAATGCTAAAATGACATCTGTTCCCAAATACCATTCCCTTACCCCGTGCGGCTGGATGCAGAGGATATTCCCCTCAGAAGTCAGGCAGCTCTGTGACACTGCTCCGCACTCACTTCCACTAACCAGGAGATCTACACAAACCCAGCCTCAGACACTGCACCAGCCTTACCAGTTCCAATCCACCTGCTGGTCCAGACCCCCTGTGCGCGCCAACAAATCAGACTGCAAATGATACAGAAAAGAGACTAATGAAAATCTGAGCACGTCCCCAGCTCTGACCAACAGCCTCCCATGGCAGATACAGCCCTGAATAGAACCACTCCCTTTGTCCCCAGTGCTGTCCTCGATAATCCCTTTCCATCCTTCTCCCAAAGTCACCTCCCCCACAAACGTGCCTCCTGATTTCACCTTCCCATGACAATCCTTCTCCCAACCCGGTGTCACTCCTGCCCTTGGTACGTTCCCACCTCACCGGTGTCGCACCTTCCACGGCAATACTCCTCCTCTGCTGAGCCTAGTGGGAGGGTTCTGTCCAGGTTATAGAGAACACCCTGCACATGACACTCAGCACTGTGCTGCCCTGCCAGGAGAGGTAGGACAGCACAGTGCCTCCAGTGATAGCGCAGGCCAGTTATGCTGTTGTCAGCTCCCTTAGCAACTCACCAGCCCAGCTAGCTCCAGGAATTGCAGGATCCTCTCATCATCTGCAGACCCTAGAACACAAAGAGCATCATCAACATGTCCAGGACAACAGCATCGCTAGGGCAACACCTTCGTGGGATCACCAAAGATTGGCCAACAGGGGCCCAAATCTCCCACTGCTTCCCATGAGTGTTTCTGGTTGCTTGTTTATTTTTTAATAAAGTCATTTAAAGTCTAACTTTTGACTGTCTGAACCACTGAAGAGCTGCAGGTTTCACACTCCAACCTTCGGCCCAAGGCAGCTCCTACAGGCGCACCACATGCAGGGGAGGTTAAACACCAACATCCAGGAGCAGCACCATGAACAGACTTGCCACTCTAGGCAGAGGTTTCAGAGCTGTATCTAGAGCCTAGGTCAGTGGAGAACAAGGGAGGAGAAACAGCCCGAACACAGAGACCAAGGGTTCAGTAGTTCTGACTGTGCCCAACTGCCACAGAAACGTGCCTTAAGCAAGACTGCCTCAGAGCTCTAACCCTCATATTGCAAGCCGGGAAATCCCAGGGGTCAGAACACAGGCACCAGCAAATGGGGAGTTCTGGGAGGGGAACAAGAAGTTCCAACAAATGAAGGGACTATATCAGAGCTAAAACGAGCCAGCCAGTTGGAATCTAAAATGGACACGTGAGCTGATGTGGAAGCTGAGCAGAAGAGCCATGTACCTACCAAGTGCCTCTCTGAAGTGAAGTTAGCCTTTGCCACCTTGACATTAGGCGACTACAATGCACTCTACATGTGGCTATGCCTCCAGCCTATCTGGAAGCAGAATGTAGTTGCCAGCTTATTGGGCATTACTTCACTCAGACAACATTACACTGGAGCTCTGCAGTCTGCACTGGCTTCCAATCAGACTCCAGTCTGGTTATAATTGATAGAGTCCTACAAGGCTTGACTCCTGGCTACATCGGTCACAGGGGTGTGCTTTGGTGAGGGGAAGGGGGGAAGAGATACCACCCACAGCAGGGCTGACTCTGGAACACTCTTCCTATGGGTCTGACAGAACCAGGATTCATTTGCCTTCAGGACATAATGCAAAGTCCAGCTATTTTCTCAGGTTCTTTGTGAGGGGGTAAGTTTATTTAGAATAGGCTCCCTAGGCAGGCTCTATACTCTGTGGAGCAGTCATAAAACACAATAAAAGTTACAAGAAATGACTGTTCAGCCCACCATGGTATAGCAATAAATACCCGCCATCCAACAGGAGGATAACGCAACAAATCCAGGAGCGGGAACGTCCAGTCATGGGCTGTCAAGTAGCCCTGTGGTCTGGGTAAACTTTCGATGGGCACTTTGCGGAGCACTTTTTTTTTAGCTTTGTTTTTGTATATTTAAGTGTTTATTTAAAAACAAACAAACAAACACACACACACACACACACACACCCAAGATCTGCTGGGAAAGGTGCTTTCAGAAATCTAACGAAATATCTATTATTTACCATGACAATAAGACAATTTGGTACTGAAGGGGGCTGGTGATGAAATATGTTGGGTAACATTACAAAGAACAAAGGAGTGTTGTGGGCAACTACTACAGCACTGAGAAACAGAAAATCCACAGCACCCCGAGTACTTGAATCAACTGATCCTATTCTCATGGGGGCGTCCCACTCCTAAGATACCCTTCATGGACCTACTTCTTACTGATCAGAAGGTGCAGACTCAGTGTTTGACTAATCCAGAATCTGGGGGAATTGAGAAGTGTAGTAAGGGTGATTTGAGTACTTCCCCCACTCCACACACATGTATGGAAATCAGCAGGGAACCCTAGAAGATTCCATACATAAGTAGCAATGAACAATGATTCCAGGGTTATGAGTTCAATCCTTGAGGGGGCCACTTAGAGCTCTGGGGCAAAATCAGTACTTGGTCCTGCTAGTGAAGGCAGGGGGCTGGACTTGATGACCTTCCAAGGTCCCTTCCAGTTCTAGGAGATAGGATATCTCCATTAATTTATTTTATTTAAATTTAAATTTTTATTTAAATTTAAATAAAATAAATTAATGGAGATATATTTAAATAAAATTTAAATTTAATGATGCCGAGCACAAGGGACAAGCAACGGCCAATGTGGCTTCACAAAGGGCTGTTCACAAGAGCGAATCCTCCTCCCGGAAGTGTATGGAGAGCATGGAGCTGAACTACAGACACAGATAAGGCTTTCAAGGAAACGCTAAGGGCAGCAAAAGCAGAGTGAGTTAGTGCTGCTAATGTACGGACCAGCAGGGAGGTGGCTGGGCTGGGAAAAAAATGTGCCAGTGGGGTGTACAGGACAGGTGCAGCCAGTGATCATTTAGTAGCTGCTTCAATTAATTTCCACTCACCTGAAACTGGATAAATCTTCTTCAGAGGATAAATCACCTGGTTGAACAAACCAAACACAGACCCATGTCAGAGGAAGCTGGACATGGAGTTCATCCAGCCACACGCTGTGCCCAGAACTCAGACACGAGGAGATGAGCTATCACCAGTCCTCTCTCCTATGAGCCTTTATGCAGCTCACAGTTTCCTAGCACTGGGGTTGCTTGTCCTGTCTCATCTGCTCTGAGTGCAACTAGGGACTGGGACTGTCACACTTTGTGCAGCCAGCCTGTGGGAGCCCTGCACCAAACTGACTCACCTGTTCTCGCAGGGTTCCATCTGTGAAGAAAGGTCTCTGTGGCAGGAACACCACCCCATGGGGGCCAAAGCAGGTCAGCATGTGGATGTTCCCTGCATAGATCCAAGAGACAGAGTCACACCAATTCACAAGCTCACCTTCTAGCCCTTTCCCGGTGCACAGGCCTGCATTAGTGAGATGCAAGCACTAGGTAATGATCACGCTTCCACGGATCAGAGGTCAGGTGCTCAGCAGAGTGCACTGATGAGAAGTTCACACCACTAGCATACGGGAGAGGGGACAGCTCGAACGCACCAGTGACAGCACTCACACTCACAAGTGCCACAGGCCGCAACTTCCCACAAGTGGCGCAAGTTCCACCCACCAGCCTCCCTGGGGCAGCACCAGCTCCTGCCCTCCCTTTAGTGGGATGAGGTTTTGGAGGAGTCACTATCCTTACCCCGTGTGCTCTCCCAGAGGCCACCAAGGACCCTCAGGAGTGATGTCTTCCCCGTGCCAGTGTTCCCCACGATCAGCAGATTGTTCCCTTGGGAAATCCGTAGGTCCAGGTCCTTGATGAGCAGCTTGTCCGAGGATGGAACCGAGAGAGACACTCGCTCCAGGAGGAAGGCTGTATCCCCCAGCACAGTCTGCTCTCCAGGACCACTGGAGCCCAGAAACCAAGGCAGAGAGAGAAGAAAAGAGCCAAGGGTAAGTGACTGAGACTTGAGGTGGTGAGGAGCAGATGCCTTTCAAATGACTTATGCCTCCCCTAATGTCATATTTAGGGCCTAGATATCATGGCGACTGGTGCCTACTGACAAACTCAACAGATTCCAGCCTTCGGAGTTAGAAAGCACCAGTTACTGGGGTACCAAGGTATCATTTATACCAGCTACGCTGTGAAATAATGGGCTAATCAGTGACCCAGCACAAAACCACAGCACGGACCACACAAGCCACTTGCCTGCAGCAGGGGCTCTGGCAAAGGGTAACCACGAACTGTGATCTCCAGTTCCCCCTTGTGGAAACATTGCCATAGCAGTTGCTAGCTCTGGAAGGCTGTACTGGGAATACACAGCCCCCATAGATGGTCTACACTGGAAAAAAAACAAAAAAAAAAGACTATGCCAGCAGGTCTCAGAGCCTGGGTCAGCTGATTCAGGGCTCACGCTACAGGGCTAACAATAGCAGTGTAGACATTACTGCTTGGGCTGGAGCTCGGGCTCTGAAACCTGGCAAAGGGGGTGGGTTTCCAAGCCCAAGTGGGAAAGTCTACACTGCTACTGTTAGCCCCGTAGTGCAAGCCCAAGGACCCAGGCTCTGGGACTCGCTGCCACAGGGTTTTCTTTGCAGTGTAGACATACCTTATAAGGCCCTTTCATAGCGGGGCCGCACTTCAATCCAGAATTAAACAGATTCAAGCTGGAAAACAACGTGTAAGGAATCAGCGACTTAATGATGGACAGGACAAGAGATGGAGAGTGTGGACGATTCACTCATAACTTTTTAAAACACACACACCCTCCTATGAATACGAGACCTAGATCCCACTGTCTCCCTCTCCCCTCACTCATCTCTCTAGAGTGTACGCTCTCTGAGGTAGAAGCTGTTTTTGTAGAGGTTTGTCCAGCCCCCAGCACAAAAGGGCCCAGATCCTGTGGGGGGGGCTGTGGCTGCTATTACATAAGTTATACTCAGTGGGGCTCCCAGACCCAATCTTCTCAGACTGCAAGTCAAAAACTATCAGATTGCAGGAACCAAACCGCTCATTCTGCTTCACACCTCACTGCCCACAACAATGGGAACTGCACTCTGAGCTCAGCTAGCAACAATCCTGATGCATGAGGCAAATCCATCCATCTCCCTAGCAACCTGCTCAGGCCCAGGAACCCAGCAGGAAGGAATCAGGAAGCACAGGGGCAGCAGAAATGGCAGGAATAGAAGTCACTTTGCTGGCCAGAGGCATCTGACAGTTAGAGGCCAAGGCCAGGATTTTCAGACTTTGGGGCTTGCAGTCCTCATCCGTGAAAGGCAGGCCACTTTGATTCAGGCCTGCCTTTAGACTTCTAGGTTTGGAAAGGTTGACCCACGCCCCTGAACATGCCGTCAGGTCCCCACCCCTCCAAGTACTGGTACTAATCCCACAAATGGAAGGAACACATTCAAAAGTGTAGAAACACCCCCCAAATGCAGGGGCTGCCATGACTGACAGGATGTGATGATCTGGGACAGTAGCAAGAAGGAAAATGCTGAAGGAGAGCCCCATAGTGAGGAACCGGAGGGAGCCTGAAATTGGCCAAAGCCCTGGAGAACACATTATCAAGAACAATCCCACTGGCTGCTGGGGTCGGAGCAGACTAGATAGAGCTTCTCTCTCTCTAGAGACTTATTTACCATTTTCACTATGGTCATGCCCTGAAATCCTAGTTGGGATCAGGACCCCACTGTACTGGGTGCTACATGTACATGCACGCACATGAAGACATGTTCCCTGCCCCAAACAGCTTATAAACTAATTTGAAACACGATGCGACAGGTGAGCGTGACAGTTGGAGGGGAGAGGAGGCAGCCAGTAACAGATCACATGACTACGAATACATTGGCGGTAGAGGGGCTCAACTTGCTGACCTCAAAGGGCTTTTTCACAAACACCTGGCTACCAGCATCTGCCTCTTATTGAGCTGGTTGATTTCCAAGGCTACAGATTCCTTGATTTTCCAGTGATATGAACATACTTCCCTGCCTCAGGGAGATTTTAGGGACATGCCCAATGGTTGTTTAATCTGTGCCTATTCCTCAGGCACACCGGATGCAGACCTCTGCCCCTCCTTATAGCACCCCTGGGGGAATTCAAGGGAGAAGGACCCGAGGCTGCAGTGTTTGGAGGAAACCCTATTTTACCATCCCAGAGGCACATCCAAAATGCCTGATGAACGTGAGAGTTTTTCCCACAGCCTGGAAACCCAGCTGCAGACAGTAAGTTACCATCCCAAGCTCAGGCTGGCCGCAGATACTCACTTGTCAAAGTCCCAGTTGGTTTTGGCTTCTGATTCACAATCACGGTGTTTCCTGGAGAGAGACAGCAGCGTCTCCTGCAGCTCCCCAATTCTGTAAGACAGAGGGGGTAGCAAGAGGGACAGACGTGACTCCGCAGCCCTCTCCCCACCTTCCAGCTCCTGTCCTCACTGGGCTTCTTAACAGACTGTATTTAATGCAATGTGCTCAGGGCTGTACAGGACACAGAGCAAGTCCTACCCTACAGAGCTGCCAGGCTGAACCACTGACAGGACGTCCACTCGTGGGGGGAATGGAAGGAGGTTAAAAAAAGAGTTCTCTTTTGTTTTTTAATTACCCAGAGTTCCTAAGCAGGGGGCATAATGGGGAGCTTTAGGAGGGATGCTGGGAAGGAGATGCAGCCAGTTCAGTGCCTTCCATTGCAAGCTACTCACTGGACTAGAAAGTACATGGACACTAGTGGGCTGCGACTAAGGCATATTTTAAAGGAAGAGCTACCCTTCCATTCAGCATCTCGCCTCCTCAGTGGCCTCTTCTGGCAAGGGGATTCCAGTCATAGGCAATCAGCACCCAGCCTCTGGAGAGAAGTGCTCCCTGCCAACCTCGGTTCCAAATGGGCCCACGGCAGTGACCTTTGAGTTCGAGTTCTCTGGGGCAAGGGCAGTCTTGCACTAGGTGTATGGACGGACCATGCCTAGCACCATCTGGGTTTGGGTCTGTGGATGCTATCTTCATACTAAGAATGACACCTCGTACAAGCTAACCCCACATTAGCAATCACCCCTTTCCAAGGAGCCCTGCCTAGGGTACAAGCTTCCCCACTTCTGCCAGAGCCGCAGACTGGGACATTCCCAGAAGCCTTGCACTGGGGCACCAAGAAGGTTCCCTCTCCTGGAGACAGGATTAAGGGAGGGCAACTCTCACCTGTGTGTGTAGCCAGCCACGTCAGACAAGGTGGCGGAGAGCTCGATGAGCTGGCTGAAGCAACTGATGAGGTAAATGGAGACAAAGGCATTCTGCCGGAAAAATCACACGCCGGGAGAAGAGTTAGCATGGAGATGGGGCAGCAGCGCCCAGAGCTGAGGTGGCTGTGCCTGCCCTCACAGCCAGCAAGCAAGCGGCAATGGGATACCATATTCTCAGCTAGGGGCAGCCATCACAGTTGGGCATGTGCAGTCGCTCAGACTCTAGGAGAGTGGTGTCCCAAAGAGGGACAAACGACAGAGAAAGCGGCACCGGACAAGAGACTTAACAGGGCTCACCTGCACCAGCCTGTAGACTGACCCAGGGGAGATCCCTCCCGGTGTCTGCTAGTAGCTGCCCTTTCTCACTCCCCACAGCCATTGAGCGAACTGCCTCCCATAAGGCCATCCCTGTAGGGAACACGATCAGCCCACTGCAAACCCAATAACTGGCCGGGGGGCCTGGTGGTAGGACTCGGGGAGGAGAGGGCACCAGGACTCATTCCCCACAGGAATCCCCACTGGCCTGAACACTCCCTAGAGCCCTGGACCGTGCCTCACACTGATGCCTTAGGAATCCCAGCCAGTAGGGAGCTCCTCTCAGTACTCCAAGGGTTAAAGCCTCTAACAGCTTTAAGCGAAAGAGGAACAATCAGAAGAACCACCAGGAACTCTGAATAAACAGGCTGCAGCTGTTCGGTTAGCACGTCCATGAGTCCTGCCAAGTTGCACTGCGACTCCTGCCAGCACTGAGGTCAGTGTCCTCTCCCCGGTGTCACGCTGACCACTTCCCCCCCACCCTGTACTGGAAGTGGTCTGCTACTCTCGGATGCATGTCTCTGCTACACAGCCTGGAATGCTAAACTGGCTGCTTTTAGATCTGCATTACCAGTCTCAGACTGTTTTTGTTCAGCTGGGAACCAGTCAGATTTGGAGGCCCCTCCCTAGGGGCCTAGTGAGGCAACAAAAGCGGGAGAGAGATCAGCCTTCTAGACAGAGCAGTTCCATGCAGACAGGGGCTTTTGGAGCCAAGAATCTGGTTTGTGGACAGGTTGGTTCCATGAGCAGCCAGCTGCTGCAGCCTCTCTTCAGTCTGCAGAAGCAGTGGGCTTGGCAGTGCTACATGGGCCCAGCCCTGCTCCGATGCCTCGTGCTGTCTCATCAGTATGTAACCTTTCATTTAAAACAGGAGGGCCTGATCCTGCAAATGCCTGTGTGTGAGATTAGCTTTCCATACGTGAGTCAATCACACACCTAAGAGTTTGCAGGCACAGGGCCTATGTTTCTAGCCCTTATGTTGGCAAAGAATGTCCTGAATGTGACCCAGTGAAGTCAGCATCCCTACCGAGGGGCAGTCACCCCCCCAACCTCCAGCACCGCCTCTCGCAGCGCAGTGCTCGCTCTGCTCTCAATATCAGCCACCCCTTCCGCTGGAACCCAGCCCTGCACAGCACATCGCTCTCTTTGGATTTAGCACCAGACCCTCAGGATTGGGTCAGCCTGTGCTTCGTCACATCCCCTGGCCTAGTGTCCTGCAGGGTGCAAGGGGAAGAACCGCAGCACATGGAAAACGTTCCTCTGGTAGATGGTGCTGAACTCACCTTGCTGACCAGAGCGCTCAGCTGTGCTGGATCCAGGTCACCATAGACACCACTAAAGATGGGAATGGCAATCACCACGTAACTCAGAATGCTGCCCAGATAGTCAAAGGTGTTGATCCCAACTGGATATAAACACATTGGCAGGAATTAATGAGCAGGGAACACCCTCTGTCCCAGGCAAACCCAAGTCCAATTTCTGAGGCCAAACAGAACTAGTCCCACCCCCTCATTCACACGCCTCACACTGCACCTCGGGGGCCAAGACAAAAGACAGCAAAAGACCCACATCACAGGGATGAAACCTGTTGGCATGAAGCTCCCCCAGCCAGGGCACCAAAGTGGAGAAAAAGCCATCCAGATACCACCACCCACACAGCCAGAATACCTTAGACAGGGCAAAATCCACCCAGCCTACTTGTTTCCAAATGCCAGAGCCCCCGCTGCCTCTTAGAAACATGGGGAAGCAAAGTGGCCAGCCAAGCCAGGACGCAGGAAGGAATATCCGGGGGATCTGGCTGGGGCAGGAAGCCTACATCACTGACCTTCCTAAGGAACACAGGAAAGGCAGAAACGCTCAAGTGTTCAGAATTCCCACATACACCACTCCACTGTTTGCAAAGCTTGAGATTCTACCCTGAAGGCAAGGCACTCACTTGCCCTTGATCCTAAGTACTAAGGGACTGGCTCAGGCAGGGCTGGAATCAGGATCACAGTCAAGATTTCCGGGCAGCACCAGGGCAAGAGGGACATGCTTTACACAGACATGGCCTCAGAGCAGCTCCCGTTCATTCCCACCAACCCTTCTCCCTTCCAAGAGCCCAGTTTCCCTGACGCTCTTAGTGTGGATGACTGAAATCCCAAGTGCTGCTGCCACCTGTTCCCCTCAGAGTCTGGATTCCGGCAGAGCCCGTTTCCTGATTTGGTCCTCTGGCTTTGCCAGTGTCTCCCCCAAGGCATTAGTGTGACACCCAATGTCATTCTCTCCTAGGTTCTCCTCTAGGAAGGCAATGCCCCCGCAACAAACACCTGAGGTGCCAGTACACCAATACGTATGGCCTCCTGCAGCCAGGAGCAGTGGAGGAGTAGCCAGCACTCCTATATGTCCCTGGGGACTCACTCCCCAGCCCTGATGATTACCCTGATGAAGCTGCCACATGCCCCTGCAAATCAAGGAAATTCTTCACTTACTGTAGAGCCACAGTTCTTTGCCCATCAGCTCCCTCTGTGTCTGCAGGAGGCTCTGCAACCGGCGGTCAGTTCTCATGTGCTCGACCTGCCCAGCTCTGCAAAACAAGACAGTAGCATGCCATGGATCTATCAAAGCCATCACATACTGGGTGCACTGCAGAGTGATGAAAGCATTGCAGGACTATTGTAGGTATCTGGAGCATGCCCATCACCATAGTATCTGAGCAATGTTATTGTGGTGGCCAAGCACTAAATACCCAGATGCCTGGTGAATGTGCCTTTGAGGAGCTCCTCAGCTGAGGCAGGTGGCCCTGAGAAAGAATCTGCCAGAGCACCTTGGTATTTCTATTAGACATGGAGGGCAAAAAAGAGGCAAGTGATGACAGCAAGGCCCAACACCGGACTAGGGCGCCCGTGGGGCTACTTCATGCACCTGAACAAAGAGCCTTCTGGAATGGATGGACAAAACACCGCAGTGTTCCTGGAGCCAGAAAGGGAAGCAGTGAGGCGAGCTGAGGAGGTGACATCTAGCCACCAAGATGCCCAGTCCTTACCTTGGCCACTGCTCTATAACCGTTGCTGAAGCAGCAATGGACTGATTACTGGTCTCTTGTGGGTCACTATGGCTCAGGTCTTCAACATCCTGAGAAGCCAAACCGTGAAGTACTTGACACAGCTAATCCAGGTGAATCTGTGTCTATTGCATTCATGTCCCTGGAGCTGTCTGACTAAGACTGGATTTCAAGCCTGGAAGGGGGCTCCTCTCCCACCCCAGCTTTAGTAGGTGCTCATATAGTCGCAGTCATTGCTGACTCTTAGATCCACACCCCTCTGACTGCACACTGGGAGCCTAGATCCTTGCACCAGAGAGCTCCATTTACACACCAAACCACCTGGGCTGAGGCCTGCAACAGCTACTTCCACTCATTCACAATGTTTACAGCACCCTCAGGTGGTGAAAAGCAGAAAAAGATAAAATGTTTAGTATTCAAACGCAGGCTGTGTCCACGCTGAATTTCTACCAACTCTAGCCCCAGCGGAGCGGCGCATGGGGCTAACCCCGGTGGAGCTGCCAGTGTAGGTCCAGTGCAGTGCTTTTACCACCATATTGTCCAACTTGGCTCACAGCACATCTAGATGATACAGCAGTGAAGATACTTGTCCCCAGCTCCCATTATTATCACCACGTGGGCACAGCACTGGGCTAGATTGATGGAGGGAGAACCGCTACAGGTGCTCAACCAGATCAGGCCAGTGAGCCACATACACAATGGAGACAGGGAGGGCTGGAGAATGGGGCAGCCCCTGTTGTCCCCCAGTGACAAGATCCCATAGTGCTAAGGCTAGAAGGTGAGGGGAACATTGACCTTCATAGCCCACAGCCAGGCACTCCACTCCAGACCTTATCAAGCTGGGGGCCCACAGGCATCAGGGTTCTAGCCAGTTGGATGCAACATCTTTAGTAATGATCTGATTCAGGCGGGTAAAGAGCATGTTGGTACAACGCTGGGAGGCACTGCAGACACCATACAGCACTGGGCAGGTCCCACCTGGGAGGGCACGCTCAGTTCTGGACACCTCAGTAGCAGCAGACATTGACAGAGTGGATGCAGTTCAGAGAAGAGCAACAAGGTGGCCAGAGGGACTGAGCTAGGAGGAGAGAGAGAGAAAGAACTGAAGTCTGTCTAGCTGGGCTGACAACAAAGGGGAAACAGGAGAGAGTAGCGGGATCAAATTAGGAAAAGGGAACCTTAGAACAGATCTCAGGAGAGGATCTTAACAGGATAGGATGAGGCCCTTGAACAGTCTCCCAGAGCAGTAGAAGAGGCCCCAGTCTGATGCACCAGGAAATGGTCTGTAGGCCATAGAATAATCCTAAACTGGACCCTGAAGAAGGGGGAGAGGGGAAAGGGTTGTTCCTCTCCAACTCCTAGGATTTTAATGCACCTGGGTTATTTATTGACCACTGACAGCAGGTGCTGTGCAGAACACAAAGGAAGGCACTGTGGCACAATTACAGGTCTAGGAAACTCTCCTACAGGCACTTTTTCTTAAAGGAACTGTAGGACCCAGCACAGGCCCTGTACTTGGATCATAGCAGAGCAGCAAGTTAGAGACTTGGTACCAGACACAGGGGGCAGGGACAAGGGCCCTTAAACAAACAGGACAGGACAAGGCAATGCAAGCAATAGGATAGGTCCCTTCCCTTACTGTTCTGGAATGTGTGAACTGAGCAGTTACTCTAGGAGCTGGAAGGATCCATGAGAAGAAACAGGTTAGCCCATCATTTACCTGTAGAAAGCAGCTGGCTCTGCATTTACACGAATCTGCATGTGCTTGAACCTGCACAACGCAAACCAAAACGTGAGACGCGACCACCCCACGGATTACACAATGAACATCCCCGCAACAGAAAAATCCATCCCTGCTCCTGCCATCATGCTGAGTGACCTCACAGATTCTTAGCCCAGGAATGGGCCTGAACATAGGGCCAGAGGCCTTGAGCAAGGTTCAGAAGGGCACTACACTGCCCTATACATAGGTACCATCAGAGCAGGTCAGTTTAGGGTCTAGTTTGGTCTCCTCCCTTCTGCACCAATCACACTGGACCACTGGCATCCCACTCGCTGGGACAGCCCAGTATCCCATAGCTTGTTTACTAGCCCAGTAGCTCTGATACACTGGATCAGATCAATGAGCCCATCTAATCCGGCATCCCCATGCTGCACCGTATCACACCAATGGGCACATCTGCTCTGCTGTCCACACCTCTGACAGTGACGGATGCTGGATGCTTCAGAGGAAGCTGTCAAACCCTTATAATGCACCTGGTCATTGACCAATACCTTTCCAGTTTATGCCCTGAAGCATAAGGAGAGATTTAGAAGACCTAAGGGGTGTGTGGGGATTTCAGGCACATCATGAAGGTAAGTGCATGTGTGTGGTGGGAGGAAGAGGAATGCCTCAAGTCTCAGCCACCATCCTTGGTGAATGTGGATCAAGATCCAACTTAACAGAAGCTCCATGCTCCCTCTACTCCACAGCACCTCACTGCAATTAGCAGCAGCAGCAGCAAGGGATCAGTGGAAAACACTGATGGCTGGACCAACGGAGACCAAGGGGCGCTGTCTCACCAGGTCACACTCTAGTGGCAGGGATGGGTGGGGCTTAGCACGTTGATCCCAGATGGGGGTCTCTGAGGCTGGGTTCAGTGGGCTGGTTGTGGGCTCAGAGGAGCTGAGCAGGCTGACTTGCTTAGTCAGAGGAGGGGGGAGGAGATTAGCCACATATGGGTCAAACACTGAGTGGACTGGACTGGGGGCTGAGCAGGCTGGCATTAAGCAGAGCAATTCCAGAAAGGAAGGGTCAGTGACAGCAAGACTCCAACCACTCACCTGAAATCCCCCTCCAGCTTCTCCTGATGCACCAGTTTCGACACAATGGGACTCATCAGCACCTTGTTAACAACTGTCCCAATGACAAAATACCCAAAGATACTTACTGGGCCCAGCCAGCCGGTGCTAAAGGGGAAGATGGAGAGAGGTTAGCTAGCAAACCCAGGAAAGGCCACACACACTAGACTGGGAGGGTAGTCTCAGAAATACCCACCCCACTATTACACATGAACCCCAGTATACTAGGTCTAGGAACTCTACCCGCCCCCCGCATAGTCAGAGTCATCCCCACCAAATCAGTGCCAGGAATCCCACACCATGTGCTAGTGCCAGGATTCAAATTCCCAGCCCCTAAGTTCTGAGAACCGTAGCACTCCCGGGAATGGTATGAAAGCAGCTCTAAGAGGTGCAGTACTCCAATGGGAAGGTGCAGAGATCCTACCTTTGAAAGCACTGATAGGTGTAGTAGCCCAGTGTAAAAGGAGAGATGATGAGTTTACTGGCCATGGAACTTAGCTGTCTGCAGAACCTCTCCACATCCTGACTGATTCGCTGGTCTCTGCTCGACATAAAACAACACTGTTAAAGCCAAGTATGAAAGCAAGAACAAATCAGAACAAGAGATAATAAAGCCCTGTCAGGACGCACCTAGTTCCTTCCCCCACCGCTTCCACCCCACACCCTGGGGAGGGCTGTTCCATTGTCTATTCTCAGGGTTTTGTCCAATCCAG
Source organism: Emys orbicularis (assembly GCF_028017835.1). Taxonomy (NCBI): domain Eukaryota; kingdom Metazoa; phylum Chordata; order Testudines; family Emydidae; genus Emys; species Emys orbicularis. The sequence goes on along the minus strand of NC_088686.1, from coordinate 44,762,698 downwards.
TTTTTGAGGAAGCAAGTAATGGGGCTTCCACCACTTCCCTTGCAAAACCGTTCCACAACCTGACAGGACTTATTAAGATGCCATTAACAACACCCAGGCACAATGTTCCTTCTCCCTTCTTGGTGCTCACAACCCTGCCCCTACTTAGCCATCTCTTGGAGCCCCATGTGCACTACAAAACCCCCAAGTCACTTCCAGACCTCTTAGCCTGATTACACATATCAGTTAACAACACAGTTAGGGGCCCTATCCACACTGCCAAAGGCTGACGCTGCTATAATAAGCGGCTTGAACGGATTATGTTTAGCGTGTAGGCTGGCCCCTTATGCAAGCTACACATATTTTTCAAAACTTTCTCCATAAATCAATCCCTTACTTTCACTGCTCTCCTTTGAACTCCTTCCAATTTGTCAATATCTGCCTGGGAAGGAGGTGCCCTGAACCAACACAGTACAGAAGGCACGGCTTCCCCAGAGCCGGGGGAGGGAGACTCTCCCCTCCTTAACTCTTGACATGTTCCCTCTGCAACCCCAAAACAGCACCAGCTTTGTGGTTTTATGCTGCCCCATCATACACTGATCTTACTGCTACTGCTGCTGTCCTCCCTACTCACAAGTGTTTGTGACCATCTATCATCCAGTTACATTTTAACTAGACTGGAAACCAGGGGCAAGAATGTTGTTTTTCCTTTGTCTGTTAAGCAACATTTATGGCTCCATATAAGTAATATTAATTCAGATACCCTGCTAGAACCCTGAGCTGTTTGGATGTGTTACCCTGACGATGCCCATCTACTTATTCCCCCCAGCGCAGAGGGGAGAAAGAGAGAAAGAAAGAAAGGTAGTCCCCAGTTGGATTACATTGTGTGAGCTAACAAGACACCACCTCACCATTACTGCTTAGCCTCTAACCTCCTGGTGCAGGGGAAGATCCCTGAGGAAAACCCATCAGACACATTTCTGTCCTGGAGTATTTTCAATTATGAGCCATAGCAGAACACATTTGTTTGGGGGCGGGGAATGAAATGTATTCCATAGCGATACAATAAATTCATTCCGTCGCAGAATTTAGGACTTGCTGCCATACAATTTGGTCCCATGTTGCTGAGGAACCAAGGGGGCCCTGATTATATAGTGCACATCCCAAGGTTAAAAGCAAACATTTGACTAAGATAAGTCTGGTGAGGGGCCTCTCTGTTCCTTCCCTGAAGGAACAGCTGGGTGTGCGTGAGTTTTTGGTTTTGATCCATGCTCTGCACTGGCTGCCTATCACACTAACGAGGCATCCAGGTGTCTTGACCTTAGGCACTACTTTCTAAACCTGTTTCTGCACTTTTGGTCTCTAGTGCAAAGTTTTGTCAGCAACAAACATTTCTTGAGGTTGGCGGCAGCTCCAGTCATGGCTGGAGAATCATAGTTCAGTGCCACTCCTGTATCTCCATCCCACACAGATGTGGTGCTAAATCACTTTTATTACAGAATGATCATGATCCTCTTAGTTGAGAGGACTAAATTACCTGAAGTCATCTCCATTAACAAGAGTTATGGTCCCCATTAAGCAATCATTTCCTGTAACTATCTCTGGGCTCAGCTCAATTCCCTGGGAGGTGTCACCAGTAAGAGAAGTGAATTGTACCACTAGTTATCCAAGTCTGAAGTACCCATTCCTCAGCCTGTAGGCAGGGCTGTGCATAACGTCATTATGCAGCCATGTAACTTGCTACAGAATTGTTTTTTTTATTTTGCCACAAATATTTAGTTCAGAATCTGAACTAAAAAATGCATACAGCCCCTCTTCTCTCCGTGATATGAGTGCAACTAACACAGTGACTACACAAATCTATAGGCAGCCTGAAACAATAGCTCTGGGAGGGGTGACAGCTAAATGGAGTGACCTCTCAAAAGCCTAAGGATGTCGATTCAAATGGCAACATTAACTATTTAGCTGCTCATCATTTTATCAGGATCATCCAGCTAATATACCCCTCCTCTCCCTGCTTGTTGATGCAGTGGCAAATATTGCAGTGGGGTGTAATGGAGAAGCCAGTTGTCAAAGTTTGCTGGGATGAACTATGAGGAATTCAACTCTCCACCCACTACTCCCAAGTTCAAAGTCACCTCTGACCCTGCCCAAAAGGGGTTGGGAAAGAGAAGATATACCCCCCCTTCTCGAGTTCTAAAGGCCTCTACTGCAAGAAACAAAGCCAACTCCCAAGCCTTTCCTGGGTGTCAAAAGCCCCGGCTGACCCCTGCCTGGCTGTCAAAACCTTTTAGAAAAACACATGCATCCAATTAAAAATTCTGGGTAGTTTAAAATCAAAACAAACAAAGATGCCTGTCCCAACTGGACTGGGGAGAGAGGGGAAGAGGGCGGAGGGGAACCAGCTGTATGGTTCCAACGTCCCTGCCACAGGATAACACGTTGCGCAGCACATGGGGTCTCGTTTGTAACCAACACCACTGTGCAAATAACTAGTCTCATTATTTTAAGCCTCAAGTGGACAGATTTTCCTTGCTCCATATTTGAGCCCTGTCAAAGAGGAAGGATTTACCCTGGGCAAAGCACCAGCCCAAAGGATGATCTCACATCCCTACCACGGAGAGGAGGGTCTTTGAGAGGGAAGCAAGGCCCTGAGGGAGGGAGTCGGCTGTGGGGGCAGCGGGGGGCTGCATGAGGCAGGTAAGACCTGGCAGCACAGAAGAAGATCCACCAACAGAAACAACAGCACTTTCTGCCAGCCTGCAGGCAGTGAGATCTTTTGGCAATGAAGAGAGTTCTCTATCAGGAACTGCCTTCCACCAGGCACAGAGATAGGGGCCCAGGCCACCCAGCCCTAGAGAAAAACCCACAGAACAGAATCACACACACAGAGAGCTCAAAACGGCCCCCTACCAAGGGCAGCCAGATACACAGACATGGCAGCCAAAGAGCGAGGAGCAGTTCAGGAGACACCAAGCAAGAGGCTGAAAGAAGTTGCGAACAGCCTACGGATTATCGATGTCCTCGCGCAGCACGTTCAGGGTGTAATACACCTGGCCCTGGAAATAGTAGCCATGAAGGTATTCGGTGAGAGTCTTCCTCCAGCTCACATACATCAGGTTACAGATAAACTGGTCCAAGCTTTTCAGCTGGGATGAGGCAAAGAGAGACAGAAAGAGGGGCAGGGAGAGCAATCATTTAATGATACAAATCCAAAATGAATCAGCAATAAAAAACGAAATGGCCCACTCCACATTCAGCTGTCTGCACAGGGCAGAAGGGAGTCCCAGTCCCTCCCTTTGGGCACTAAGCTCCAAGAGCAACGCTGCAAGCTGTACTCTGGGGGAATTCTGTGCCAAAATATTAAAAATTCTGCACACAACTTTCAAATTCTGCAAAATTCTGCATATTTTATTTGTCAAAACAACACAATAGAATCACACCAGTTTCAATTATTTTGGGTTATTTATTTCAAAATACGTCTCAGCAAGTATGTCTGTAACAATACAGACAACAAAAAAGATTCAGAAAATGTTTTCTGACAAATAGATTCCTTACTAGGCATATTAATACAGAACTCTAAGTAATAATTCATTTAAACTACAATACAGAACTGTATTTCCCGCACTCCTCAGAAGCAGTGCAAAGACTTGGGGGAGTCAGGGGTAACGGAGGAGCTGAGGGAGAGGAAAGTAAATTGTTGAGAAGGAGCCTGGGTGTGAACTTGGAGGGTATGGGTGGGAAAAGTGTGGAACAGGTGTTTTTGGGGGTGTGGGGAGGGATTGTTAGCAAGCTTCCCCCATGCAGACCCTGGCTGACCCTTAGCCTCTCCCATTCAGTCAGGCACATCTGCCCATCCCCATGTGTCCCTCCACCCCCTCAGACATCCACTCCCATGTGGCCCACACTCCTCCCCCTGTCCCTATATGGCTCTATACCCCCTTCCCCATGTGTCCCTGCACCCTCCCATCTCCATGTGTCTCTGTGCCCCCCCTCAGCCCCTATGTAGCTCTGCACCCCCCCTCATCACCATGTGGCCCTACACCTCCCTCCCCCCTCTGGCCCTGTGCCTCCATTCCCATTCAGCCCCTGCCCCAGTCTGTCCTCCCACACTAGCCCTTATGAGACCCTGTCTGACTCCCCCAGCACCCCACGCTGTCTGTCTCCCCATAGCCCCTGTCTCCTGACCCAGCCTGACAGGCGCTGTGAAGAAGGCAGGCTCTTTTTGTTCCCTAGCTGGACGGGAGCTGCTGCTGTGTTCTATTGCCACAATGCCATCTGGTGAGCAAAAGGCAGAACTGCAGCAACATTTCAGCAGAAGCTTTTTCTGCATAAAAAGTTTAAAATATGCATGGCTCATTAATTATGCACACGTGCAGTAGTGCAGAATCCCCCCAGGAGTAAAGCTGACAAGGGATCCCTGGTCTGACCAACAGATCCCAGGCTTGAGAGCACATGCTGCAACCTAGGGAGGACTCTCCTTTTTTATAGGGTGCCTCTCTGTTCCTCCCCACCCTAAGAGGGCAGACAGGGTGCGGGCAGGAGAGGAGGTGGTTACTGTCTTACCATAGGATCCCTCTTTGCTCTCCCTAGCCCTCTGCGAGCACATGCCACTCTTACCGTGGAATTGAGTACGATGAGTATCACAGCAATCGTAGTCAGGGTTTTGAACCCAGAGAAGTCCTTGCTCCCCAGAACCCCGTAGTACTGGCTGGGGATCAATCCCACCTGGTAAATGACCAACTGCTCTGGGAGGCAACAAGAAACACAGAGGGAAAATTAAGGGCTGAGGAGGCACAGTAGAGGAGGAGGAGGGGCAAGAAGCATACCCCAATGAAAGGCCTGGAATTGCACCCCTCCCCTCTGTCCCCCAGCCCAACCCAGACCAGCCATTCACTAGCTCACCCAACAGGGCAATGCTCAGCAGGGTCAGGAACATGAGCACATTCTGGGAGGACCATCTGGGAAACAAGATGGCCTGGATCTTCCCGAAGCGTCGCAGAAACTGTAGGTCCAGCTGGGGCTGGGGCCTGCTGAGAGAGAGAAAGAGCAGGAGAGTGAGGTTAGCCAGCAGGCACTGGCCTCCTGAAGGTGCGCTATGTAATCTGCCTTTTACAGAGAAGTAGCCATCTCTGCTCCACCCCATCCCAGAGCCTGCTTCCCTGGAACCAGACTCTATCAACTCTTCCTCTACCTCAATGGAGGAGCCTCATATCCCCAGTGACAGTTGCAGGAGAGGCCAGGGACTAGCCTCGGGGCACCAGGAGTGTAGTGATCCTCAAAATAAAGGACTCTACATGCCAAGAGAACGAACTGCAGAGCTGCCACATAGAACATACACCTGCTTGGTCCGAGGCCAGCCAGGGGTCAAGTGTGTTCATAAGAATTCATTAGTCAGGGATTCCACAGCAGAGCTTTTGTGCTGGAGGGTCCCAAAGGAAAGAAGCCAAGATGGCTCCTCATGTTGGAGAATATGAATCCTTTCCCGTCCCTTCTACACGCTGGGATAAGCTTGGCCCCACATCATGCTTCATGTGGCAGGCAGGATCCAGGCCCCATGGTTGGATGGTGGGATTGATCCCACCCACTGAGTGTGAATCAGAGAAGCTGCTGCTCCAGCGTTCTAGATCTACCTCCAGCGCATGCCCAAGAAGTGTGGCTATTTTACATTCTGGCAAGATGCATCTAACTTGTCCTGCCAATGAAATACCTGAACTGGGAAAAAGAGATGATTCCATCTACGGGAGGGGTAAAGCCCACAATCCCTTGGAAAACTGGCCCACCTGACTCTTGAGTTGGATCCTACAGTCTAACCAAAGTGCTGAGGCTAAAGCCATCTTCCTGTTCTGTTTCTCCGACCATTCCCCCCCTCTCTGGGTCACACTCCCTTCGCTAGTTTCACATCTCCTACATCACATTCCCACCCTGGGTATCAGCCTCCAGGCTCTCTCAGCTCTTCCCCCAGCAACCACCTTTTGCTACCCAATGGACCCCCCCTCACCACCCATGCTCTGCCAGCTCCCCTTCCCTAGCTATCTAGATACTTGTATGGCCCTCATCGCTGTAATATCAGAACACACTTAGGCTCCTTTCCAGTCCCCCACAGGCAGCTGAGTCAGCCCCACACCGCCCTGGACTGGCCCCTGGGATCCTGGACACCACACAACTTCCCTCTCCTCTTCCTCCCTCCCTCCCTGCTTCCAGCTATGCCCCCCATGTGCCCCAGCTAATGTGCCCCCTACCCCATGCCCCCGCCAACCACTGGGGGGGGCCGCGGGTATGGGGGGGGCATCCAGCCAATGTGCCCCCACCGCATACCCACCAAAGCACCCCATATCCCCTCCAGCCAATGTGCCCCCCACCCCATACCCCCTGCATGCCCCGCCAGAAAACGCGCCCCCCTCGCCCCCTCCAGCCAACGTGCCCCCATATCCCCCGCACACTGCACCAACCAACGCGCCCCCCATATCCCTCCCCAATACACCCCGATCCCCCGGCTGCCCTCGCTCCCACTCACCGGCCGCCAGCGCTCCCGACAGCCATGAGTCCGGGGCAACCCGAGCCGGGCCCCGCCGCCCGGGCCAGAGTCCAAGCGAGACCGTCACCTCGCCAGCGTCCTGCCCCGGGCACTACATGAATATTCATTAATTCTTCTGAATATTCATGGTATGCTCTTCTCAGCCCGCCCACCAAAGGAACTATAGAGTCTCTACACCGCGATGCAGACAGGCGTCGCTGGGACCATAGAATTCGACAGCTGAGATAGAGCAGTTCCGGGAAAGGGAGGGAGCGGACGCGGTCAACATGGCGGCAGGCAAGGCAAATCCCATACCATAGACATCTCGCCGGAGCGGCTAGAAGGGCCACAAGTCCTCTGCTGCTGCTCCTCTTACACTCCCACCCAACGGATAAGAAGATACTGCAGCCCCACACAGTCCGGAATCACCACCACCACCGCGCCCTATAGCACAGCGCCCCCTAGCGCCACTGTTTGCAACACTGGGGAGAGCGGTGCTAGCGGGCACAGCGCCCCCTATCGAGTCACCACATGGCTCCTTGTAGCACCTGGACTTTCTTTGGGTCTCCCCTCCTTTTTCCAGTCCTCCTCCTTTTCAGAAATACATTTCCCCTGACATATATCAGGCTCATGCTCAGATGAATTATTCAGGGAAGTCTGGACATGATAAAGGAGATCTTTTTGAGTTATGGTAGAAATGTGCAGCTCTTCTAATAATATTCACAAAGATTTGCAACATACAGTTTTCTTCACTCAAATCCCTTAAAACACATCCTGCTGCCAAGCCTAGTGTTGTGAATAGTACAGCCAGAGAATATAACTCTCCTATGGTCAATTCCACGTGAACCGCATCGCGTGTTTGCACTGTGAGCCCCTTGTACAAAGATGAACATGCAGTGATTCCACTTAAAGAACAATAAAGCAGTAGGAATATAGGGCAAGCTTACACTGATTGTCATCTTTTTATCTCTTACATTTTTCACAGCTGAGTCACTCTCTGACAACCTACAGCAGTTACATATCTTTCCCAGAGAAACCAAAGAAATCTCCATCTAGCACACAAAGCTAAGGCTGAGAATTTCTTCCCTCTACAAACAATTCAAGTTACCATGACATTATATCTGGGAATTTAAATGTTCCCAGTCAGGAACTTCCCAGTAATAATTCCAACACCAACCCACAAACTCCTCTACCCTGATGTTCCAGCACCAGCTCCTTACAAATAGGAAGTGGTTTGGCCAAACCCTATCTCCTCAAACAAAGCCTGACCAAACTCTCTGTCTGAGCCAGGACAGGTACCATCAATGTTATGGCTTGCCGACGCAATCTGAGTCTGCTGCCGGTACAACTCTTCTCGGGAGCTTCCCTGGCTGCACCAGTCTGGAGTCCACAATGTCACGTTAAGCCCAACGCAGGGATGCTAGTGGTTCTCAAACTTGTATTGGTGACCCCTTTCACACAGCAAGCCTCTAACTGTGAGCCCCCTTATAAATGAAAAACACTTTTAATATTTAACGCCATTATAAATGTTGGAAACAAATTGGGGTTCGGGGTAGAGGCTGACAGCTCGCAACCCCCCACGTTATAACCTCACAACCCCGAGGGGTCATGACCCCCAGTTTGAGAACCTCTGACATATACATTCTGGGCTGTTGCTGTCAGCAAAGCTTTCTGGTGTCTCCAGTTCAAAAATGGGCACTACCACTTGTTTTGGGGGAGCAAGGAGCCACAGAAAGGCCTGACCCTCCCCATGAAGATCCCCACTGATTGAGAGAAGGCCTCTGCAAGTGGCAAGCATTCCTCTCAAGTGTGTTACTGCCAGAGGGGCTGAGGAAGGGAAGGAGAACAGCAGGGTTGCTGACTCGTGGAGTGGGAATAGAGGGGGGCCTCAGAAGTTTCAGAGAAGCATCCCCCCATGTAACCAGAACCTTTTGTGATGTTGCTCTTTTCAAACAGGTTTCTCTTTCCAGGATCACACAACATGGGGCAAACAGCATGTTGGCCAGCAAAGAAGACATTAGACTAAGACACAGTAGCTAGGTGGTGGTGAACAGTATAATCCCACGTGTGTCCCAAGATCCTGCGATGAAACCCCCTATTGTAAAGGATAAACACAAGAGGTCAGAGTGGAGGTTGGTGAAAGAGCAGAAGGGGGAGGCAGAGTGAGACTGATGCGAAATGGGGAGGGTCTGTGGTAGGAAGGGGAAGTAGGGGGCAGAATAGGGTCTGTGTTGGAACCTAAGTTACCACTGAGTTTCCTGGCCTTTCAGCGATCTCATCTTTAATGCTGGAGTCAGTTAAAATTATTGTTTTTGCAACTGTCATCTTAACTCTGGGTTAGGAAACCTTTTTGCTTGAGGAAAATCTGATTGTAAAGGGATTTGAGCCCCTTTGGGCTTGAGGCCCTCATTTCCTCATAATCACTCCTCATACTTGGCCCTCTCTTTGTATCCCTTTGTATCCCTTCTCCCACTGCGCCTTTGGGCCTTTCCTCGCACACAGACAACCCCTGTGCCCACAGCAGGCTCCCTTTGGCCACACACCAACCAACCTCACTCTCATGTCCCGTCCAATCCCTCCTCGCAGCTCACGCCTCTTGGCTGCTTCCCCACACTCGTCTGTGCTCAGACACTGTTCCTGAGCCTGATCAGTTTAAAAAGAAACAACAACAAAAATCAGACTCTACATAATCAATTAAAATGCACACAATCCGTCTCCTTGCAAATATCACTCTCTCCATCCCCTGATTCTCATCTCAGCCCCCTCCCACCACAAATTGCTGTGATTCACAGCTTTATCAGTCATATTTAAAGGTCAAGCTCCAAAGGGCACAGACCATCTCTGTCAAACACTGAGCCCACTAGCATGGAATGTTATGGCTCCTGGTGACCATATTTCCCCAAAGGGAAAATGGGACACTGCCTGGGGCTAGCCCAAGGGTCCCCCCTGCCCACATGGGGCCAGCCCACCCCACTCACCCTTCCCACCCATGCGGGGCCAGCCCAGCCCGAGCTGCTCGCCCAAACCCTCCCTCCTCCCGCACGCTCCTTCCTGCCCCGCTAGGGGTTGCACCCCACTTTTCTGGCAAAACTGGGCATTTGTCCCATTTGTTCTTTCCAACTGATCATCAGTTGGCAAGAGCAAATGGGACAAATGCTCAGTTTTGCCACAAAAATCCGGGACAGGGCTTATAAAAGGGACTGTCCCGACCAAAACGGAATGTATAATCACCCTAGTTATGGCTATAACATCACAGAAATAAATGTCCGTCATTGCCACAAAAACTGAGGATGGCAGCCCAGGTAGTTCCACCCCCTCGGAACAGCAGTCTGTAAGAGGTGGCATTTGTGAACCATGTCATGTCAGTAATCACCGGAATTTATCTGCCTCGCTCTCCCTCCCCCTAGGAAGATTAAGTGGCTTCCCAGCCGGGACAGAATATTCATGTCCGGGTTGTTATAAACTGGACTCCACTTTGAATTCTTGGAAGCCAGGGGATCTGACACACATATACATGCTGGGCTGCAATTGTCTAGTCCAACCCCTTTCCCACCACCCCTTTGTCCTCCCCCTGCCTCATATAGCACCTGCTGTGAGCTCCATTTAGTGTATCGGTTCCAAGAATTTCCCCAGCCCTTCCTGACACTGCCAAGATCAAGAACAAAAGAGGAGCGCATACTCTGGGCCTCTCTATCAACTCTCTTCCCCCTCCCCCCCAGAGCCCGTGTCCTAGACAGTCGGAGCCGCTCTCAGCACTGAACATTTACATCTTTTATGACACCCTTCCCACTTCTCACACTTCTTCACCAGCAAAGGCTGTGTCCATTCCAGGACGTGCCTCGGGGCAGGGCTGGGGAGGGGAGTGAGTCCTGGAATAAATAACAGGAGTACTTGTGGCACCTTAGAGACTAACAAATTTATTTAGTCTGCGGATACAGACTAACACGGCTGCTACTCTGAGTCCTGGAATCAGATTTTCTGGGGATACGCTGCACTGTTTACACCACAGGCCATTTCATATCTGCTGTTCTGGCGACAGGCTCCAAAGGATCCTCTCTGCATGGCAGGGCCCTGGCTGAGGGATTTGCTATTGATTCGGAAGTTAGAGAAGGAAGAGCTCTAGTTGGCCCCAAGCAGCTGACCCCCTCCCTCGGTGTATAAGCAAGGCTTTGGCCAGTCCAGTTCTCAATGAGCCATGAGATAAGGCTGCCACTCCCTTCTCTGTGCAGAGCTTGACTGATCTCACCATTCAGAAATTGCCTGAGATTCAGCCTGTATTTTCCTAGGTTTCAGTCCATCCTGTTGCTCTCAGTTATAACCCCTTGCATGCCTCCCACAATCTTCCTACCTGTTCTCCCCCTCAGCCCGATGTTCCATACCCAAGCTAGACAGATTTAGCTCTATTCAACTTTCCTCATCAGTCAGTCAGTCTCTCAAGCCCCTGAACTATTCTTGTTGCTGTTCTCCAGCTCCCTCCAGTTTGCGGGTACAGTTCTGAATGCAGCACAACAGAGGCAGAGCTGTATGGACAGTGACCATACATTCTCTTTGACAGAGTGACAATGGCTTCTTTCAGAGTGGTAGCCGTGTTAGTCTGTATCAGCAAAAAGAACGAGGAGTACTTGTGGCTTCTTTGCAGCCACACTGCATTGCAAGCTGCCTGTCTCCACATTCAGTCTCTTTCAGACATTCCTGCTTCCCAGGTTCGCCGCTGAGTTTGGGATTATCTTCCTCCAGACATATCAGCAGAAACTTTCCAAAGTTGAGTCTTACTCTGCTGTTTCCTGCCCACGGGTCTAATCTCTAGGCCCTTTTATAGTTCTCTGTATTCCCTGGAGTTGGCAGCTGCCAACAATTTAGTGTTATCAGCAAGTGTCATAGCAGGTTATTCAATCCCCCTTCTGGATCATTAATGAGGAAGTTAAATATAATTGGGCCTATTATCGACCCCTGTGCTCCCACCCCCTTTGTCTCCCTCTTGCTCTCAAGTCTATGTGTATAGGTTGGTGCCTGTCATCCTAGTATCTGAATGACTTTGCTTCTTCTCACCCCATTCACTATGCTTGGATTAACGTTCCTCTTCCAGGGGGCCAAGCAGCCTTGCTCTCCTCTTCCAAATCTCTCCTTGTGGTTCACCGTCTACCACTAACCTCCCACCCATGCTCCTCCCAGGGCCTACTGGCAGCCCCTGTTCCTGGGAAAGGGGTAGCAAGGAGATCTTCTGGGACCCACCCAAAGAAGGCCTGGACTGCGAGGCTCCATGAGAGTTCTTGGCACAAGCGTGGGAGGAAATCAGTCACTCACATCAGGTCTCCGCTGACACTGGGGGTGGGGGACATTCACCAAGTCTCCACTGTGGGTAGAGTTATTAGTGACACAGGAAAAGCAAGGGGAAAAGCAGCCCCCATCTCCTTCCACAGAGAGCCTGCTGGGGGTTGAATGCTTTTATGTGCATGCGGGAGGGAAGGAAAGTGTGAGGGGATCAGAAGAGAAACACTTTGATCTTGACTTTGAATCTTTGGCAGTTCCCAGAACTCCCCCTCCCCCACCACCTGCTGCCAGGAGCTTGCCCAGCATTACAGGACATGGGCTGGGATAAGCTGGCATCTCCCCCTCCTGTTCAACAGCAGGGAACTGAGCTGTGTGCATCACAGTCACCCCTAGGGACAGCCCCCCCAGAGCAGGAAACAGAGCCCAGGACCAGGGTTAAATCAGTCCGATGGCAGGCACCCTGTGCAAAAAAGGGGTGGGGGAGAAGGGAACCCAACTGGGCAGGTACCTTGAGCGAGGAGGGCAGGGAGCCTAAGCGTGCAGAAGCCCTGAGCATGTCATTGGAAATCAGAGGCAGTGATGAGAAAGCCATTTGGGTCCTATCTCTATTATCCCAGGGCAGGACTGTCCCTCTTGTACATGGACCAGTGCATTTTCTGCTCTGAAATTACTCAAGTAATGGGGCCTCCCCCTCCTGCTCACCTTTCCCTGGAGGGACAAGTCTCCCCCCTGAGCCAGCTCTCCGAGCAAGGGTTTCCCCTTCCTTCTTTCTTTCATTGCATCCCATTACCCTCAGTCCCAGCCCCTGGTATCACCCTAATTAGTTCCTCTCCCTCCGGAAGGGTTAACCCCTCTGATGTTAGTTATCCCTCCCCTCTAGTCCTTACTTAACCCAGCTACACAGATTTAGCTCATTAAATCTTTCCCCATAATTCAATTGCTCTAGGCCCTGAGCCTTTTTGTTGCTCTTCTCTGAACTCCCTGTATGTAACTTAGAGGTGCCCAGAATTGAACACAATATCCCACCAGAGCTGTACAGAGAGGGGCTCTCACCCCTCTGTCTCCTGACCTGGGGCCACTGCACTGACCTGACCCAGCTTTTGGTGCAATCTGCAAACTCCACCCTACTTGCTGCAAACTCTGCCCACTTCCCAGGTTTCAGCTTCCCTGCAGAACAGCACATGAGTATCAGGGGAGAAGCCAAACCACGAGAACAGATGTGCAGCACCCTCAAAACCCATAGACTTCCATGGGAGTGGAAGGATCTCAGCACCTTGCTGGGCTGAGCCCTGAGAAAGGCAAAGAACAAAATCTATTCTTTAGAGAAGGACTGAGTGACACGTGCGCTGAATCCATTCAGATCAACTCAGGCTAAATCCAGAGCTAGAAGAATCACCCAAGCAGCAGCCTGACCCACCCAGAACAGAGCCTGGCTCTAGCTGTGACACACAGAAGATTGGGCAATTATATGACATCCCACAGCCCAGTCCAAAATCAATCGGTCTCTGTCTTCCCCTGAACAATGCTGGAGTCAATGAGTGACTCGTACTTGCTCAGCCCAAGCTCCGTTCTGGAGGGTCCCCTGTATCTGATCCTGTGAGGGAAGTTGACTCTGCATTGGAGTTGGTGGGTGGGAGGAGGAAAGTGCTTTCTTCTTATTTGGGGGAGAGTGTGGAATGTGTTAAAACATGCCCCCCTCCCCTTTTCAGGCTCTGTCAGAGTCATCACATTCCAGTGACACAACTACAAACTCAAACGCCCCTCCTTTAACAAGAACCCAGCTCTATGCCCTGCGGACACTCCTCCCCCATTTTAAAAACACCAGGGAGAGTTACAAATATCTATTGAAAACTGGACCAGTTTTCTGCACAGAAATGCTTGTGCCGATGGCATAGAGCAGACAGGCCTGACTTGCAGCATGGCAGAGAACCCAGCATGAGAAACTGAGCCCAGCTGGAGTCTGCACCCCCTGCCCCAGGGCTTGTTTGAGGAAGGATGGGCTGCAGCAGGCAGGTTAAAGCACAACAGCTAAACCACAAATGTCTTCATGACCTACAGCAAAAAAACCCAGCCTCCTCAGAACCAAGTAACAGAGAGCAACAGTGTCTCCCCCTGACCTGGCCCGGGGAACAGGCGGCACCAAGCACAGAAAAACACTAACTACTTGTTTATACGCTGCAAGCCTGTGTGTGCAGTGATCTGCATAACAGAACTGCTCAGGGGTGTCTCTTTGTGTGCTTTCCAGCTCCCATGTTAATCACTGATCCAGCTGACTCTGGATTTACCAATGTCCCAGGCCTGTGAGCCCAGCCTTGCAAATAAAACCAAAATGTTACAAAGAGAAGGGTGCATGAGAACATGGTTAGAGTGCCTGTGGGTGTAAGTGCTAGGGAGAAGGGAGCCACCCAGGCTGCCAGGGAGAGGTGATTCTGACAGTCAGGGTGCTAGGGAGAAGGAAACTGGCTATGCAGCTGCCCAAGGTGTCAGGGAGAAGGGGGTAATCTGGCAGCTCATTGGGTTCCTCTCCCTCATTCACTCTCTTTGAAATGACTCTTCCGTGTTTAAGAATAGTGAGCTCATTGGGCATGGATCCAAGTTCTGAGTGAGCAGCCAACCCCTGGAAATAGGGTCTGCCAGGGTTCGAAAGTAGATTGGGTCATAGTCTTAATTGGAGGGATTGAGGAGAGTGACTAGCAGCTGGGAGATGGGGCTGGTCACAGCACTAATCTACAGGGAGTCCTACCCTGATTCTCCTGCTGAAACCTCCTCAAGATGCTTCTGGAGTGAGAAGTGGCAGCTGAGTGAGATGGGAGGAGAGTGGGGGAGAAAACAGGAGTGAGACATAGGGGGGCTGGAAACACTTCTCAAATGTCCCTCATTTTAAGGATCCTAACTCATGTTTAGCCCCAAAGTTACCTATAGGCCACACAACTTCACAAATTTGATTCCCCCCCCCCGCCCCCCCAGTTATTGCTGACCATTATTACATGAGAAATAAAGAATCACAAAATGGAGGTTCCAGAAAGTGAATTATGCTGAGAAAGGATTGCTACAGCATGTTCGGTATCTGCATCAATAACTATTTTGTGCCGCTCACTTAGGATCTTCGTCACACACCACATCCCATGCTTGGGCTTTGGCAGGTCAAAAGGTACGGGACTGGGTTGGGGTCTGGGGCTAATCCTGGGAGAAGGGGGTGGGTGGAGACTAGGCCAGAGTAAAGGGTTTGTTTGGGGGCCAACAGAAATTACACGTTGGCTAAACAAAGATGGATGCAGCTGAAAACGGGAATAATGAACCAGTTGGGGATAACCTGACACCAGGACTCCTCTCTTCTTATTGCTAATGCTAATACCTGCAAGAGAAAACATGATGTATGCTGGGCTTCCAAGAGCACTGGAGTCCATTGTATCTGCCTGCCCTCAATAACAAGCACCAAAGCTCAGGGCCCCATTTTGAGGCAGTGGATAGTCAGTCTCTCGCTCTCTCGATTAAGCATTTCAAATCCGAGAACTTGTTTAAACTTCCCTCATCTGAATTGTCCCAGTCCAGAGCCTGGACGCTGACTGTGCAAATGACCAACCCACTACAAATGCTGCAGGAAGCAGCCCCTGGCAGAACCAGAGTCCTAGGAAATTGACATACCATTCATTCCATTGCTGCTTTTTCCACACAAATCCGAACAGGGCATAGGAGACAGATGCTTTGGAGAAGCCAGTGTGGAAGAGACATAGAGGGCAAGACTGCAGGGGCTTCAGGAGGGTTGGCAGAAGGCAGTGGTTAGATTAGGTTAGACCACAAGGTATCAGAAGGCTCGAGAGGCTGTGGGACTGGCAGAGCTGTAGGTGGAAGAAGAGGGTAAGCTTTGGAATTTCAGGGTCTCATGGGAGGTCTTAGAGGCTGCAGGGTCTTGCGGGGAGGACTTAGACTTTGAGGCAGTTGGTTTTAGGGGCTGGGGGATAATGGAGCAAAAGTCTGATGGGTTTTATTGTTTACACAGATTCATGTAAGGCCCAAGGAATGTGATGAATCTAATGTGCTGGGAGGGGCTGATAAGAAGATTTTTGGGGCCAAGAGAATAGGTAGAGGGAGAGAGCTGCAGCAGGCCAGAGCTAGTGGGAGGGGGGTGGTTTTTGAGGGCAAGAAAGGAGTGAAGGGAGGGACCAGTCCAGATGTCAGGGAGAGTGGGGGGAAAGAGGCTGATGGTAGAAGGGTGGGGGACAAGCTATGCGTATAAGCAAGCTTCCAGGAGTAAGGGGCCAGTGGGTAGAGCACCAGAGCCAGGGGGAGACTGGTAAGGTCAGGCTGTAGGAGGCAGTAGGGCCTGGTGGTTACAACAAGCACATAAATCTGGATGATTCTTTCTGAAAGGCAATGCAGCTGAGACTTGGGTCTGCCATATTAGAACCAGGTTCTATTCCTTATCTGTAAAATGGGGAGAATGAGACTTGCTTGTCTCACTGAGAAGAATGTGAAGCCTTGCTCATGAATAAGGATTGTGAAATGCACAGAAATATAAACAGCCGTGAGTGAAAGAGGTATGACTTGAACTCCAGAAGTCCTGGCTCCCAGCTCTGTGCACCTTCACCAGGGTATTTTGTGGAGGAGGGTCCGTTTCCCACAATGTTTAGGGCAGGCAACAGACTGGGTGGGCAGTGGCAGGAGACCTGCCTGGGGAAGGATAGGCAGGCCAGAGAGTGGGTGCAGAAGGGTGATAGCTAGCAGGCCAGGTAAGAAAACATTCAATTTTTCTTGCTCTGAGTTGATGGAACAAGAGGAGAAATCAAATCCAGGGCTGATCCCTGGGCAAGAAGTTTCTGGCCCTTTGATTCTCTTTCTGTTGTAATTGTGGAAGCAGCAGGAGGGTGTTGCAGGGGCTGAGGCGGAAGCTGTTGGGGGTCCAAACCAATCAGTCTGTATCCAAGCTTCCTTCCCAGTGTCTGAGTTGCCCACATGGCTCCCAGCTACAGGCAGAGCCCTTCCTAAAGGCTTCTCTGCTTTTACATTTTGCTTTTGGAACTGAGATCTTCCCAACTTCTTCTTGTTTTTCTGCTCACGTTCTGGAAGGTGTGAGAGCACATAGTAGTGAAGGTGCTGGCCCTTTAAGAAGTCCTGCTGGCCTGTGTGTCTTGAGACAATAGCCATTATCACTTTAGCTTTGGAAGTGACCCCTGAATCTGCACTCCTTTCATCTTGGATACAAGAGCACTTGAGGATGGACTATTTCCTGGTGGGGGAGGGGAGGAGCTGAGACCCCTTCACACAAGCCAAAGCCAATCACTCCAGATGGTTCACTCCAGATCTGAAACCAGTTCCAGTCTGAATGTGGGACCCAGCTGAGAAAGTGGAGCCTGCTGCGCTTCCTGCTACAGGATTTAAATGTCCAGAGAACTGCCTTGCAGAGGGAGCAAGGCAAGCAGCAACAGCCGGGGATTGGCTGGTGTGAGCTCTAGTGCTCTGCCCAACAAGCAAGGTGAGTCCAGGGGAGATTCCCAAAGCCCAGCCCAGCCCAGCCCAGCCCTGGCTCAGGAGGGAATCTTCATTCCAAGGGTGAAAGCCAGGCGTGGGCCGGACTGCAGGAAGCGTGGCCCAGGTCAGCAGGGTCCAAACGCTTCGGGCTTGAGCAGAGGGGGAAGCTGTGCAATCACCTCCGGACGCGGAGCAGCTGCAGGGTGGTGCCCAGGGGGCTGCGGCGGCTACCAGGGAAGTCCCTGCCTCACCCACTCTCTCTATTCCCCCCTCCCCATAACTCCCCGCCGGCCCCAAGCCCTGCTGTGGAGCCGCCACCTCCCCATGCGAACTGGGCCTCCCAGGGCAGTTTCACTGGCTCCTCACTCCCCTCTTGGGGGATGGGGCCTCTCAGCCCATCTCTGGAACGGAGCGTGAGGAACCTTTGTATTGTCTCTCCATGTGGACTTTGCCCCAGGACATAATTGTCCAGAAAATGCCTTTCCTTCTTTCAAGGACAATAAACCCGGTTTCTTCCCCCCATACATAGTTCCTCCTTCCCCCTCCCCCAGTGCCTTCTGGCCATTTGAAACCCCTGCATGTCTGAGGGTAAAAAGAGCCCCACTAGTCACACTTTGTCTCCCTTAAATTCCACCTCCCCCCACACACGGCTTCCCTGTGCTGCAGCAGGGCCAGGGAGCTACCAGCAGAGGGAACCCACAATGCTAGTCACAGGGCTGTGCTGTCATCCATGACATCACAAATAAAGCTGCCCATGAATTGGAGTAGAGCCTTCCACATCTAGGGCCCAGCTTCCAATCTGGACCCATATGGGGCTAATGGTGCAGAGGGAACTGGTTGGTTTAGGGAATGGGACACAGGGCCTCCCCCCTTCTCTGGAGTTTCAGTTTGACCCCAGGACATACATGACATATTAGTGGATTTTTCAGACCGTTCCTGAGCCCATCTATCTCCTGGTGAGCATGGGAGCTGAAGCCATCAATATCTGTGCAGCACTGGAACTTTGATTCCCTTTTTTTGGTCAAGGCTTCTAGTCTTCATGGCTGTGAGAAACTTTCCAAACATGATGTCATTTTCCTGGGCTTGCAGGCAGCTCCAGTGCTGCCACTGCTGCTTAGAGCTTACCCAAGCATCCATAAAGGGAAGTTCACAAGGCTCTGTTCAGCTTCACTGCAGCTGTGGGCAGCCCTGATGCCTAGACTACAAATGTGGCTTTGACACAGTGTAACACATTTAAAGGGCTTTCCACTATCTCAGTTAAGCTAACACAAATGGAAAAATGCACCAACTAATATTGGGTCAAATTCACATGGTTGCTGTTTGAGGAACTGGAGGCGTTCATGGGTGTGTTAAGATGAATGGGGCAGCTCACACCTTAGAGCTGTTGTGTCATGCTGCTGGAGGACTCAGGTCTTGTCTACACTAGAAAGTTTTGCCACTTTACTGGGATAGTTAAAGTCTCCGCACCCACACCCCACTCCCACCCCCAAACCAGGTCTGAGTCAGACATCACTATCAGGCCTAGTCTTCACTAGAAAATTTTATACCCGTATAACAGTGTTGTGGTTGAGGGGGGGAGAGGTGACTTTTATATCTATTCTATTATAGCCCTAGTGTGAATGCAGTTATGCTGGTATAAGGTTCCTTATATCAGTAAAGCATATTTCCCCTCCCAAATTGGAATAAGTTGCACAAGTATAAGTACCTTTATATCAGTATAACTGTATTCGCAAGAACAGGATTGTTTTGTTTGTTTTGTGTTTTTACTATCCTGCTATCCTTAAAGCGACAAAGCTATCTAGTGTAGACAAGCCCTTTACACTCATGTTTTCAAGCATCTCTCTATAACCATAAGGGATGGAAATGTTATTTTTGCCCTTGAAATGAAAGCCGAGACTTTGTTGTGGTCATGTGACTCCCAGGGACGAAAATCTAGGCACATGCTTATTGTGTCTGTGCCTTAATCCAGCTCTGAGTAGAAAAGCAAAGACTCCTCCTTCCTCCCCCAGCATCCAGGAGGCTTTAGGGAAGGGTGGAATAGTAGACCCTTCCCCTAATGGCTCTGGGTAGGGTGCGGGAAGAGAGAGCTGCTTCTCCTCTTCCTGCTGCAAAGGAGTGGGCAGTGGCTTCAAGTTCATGAGATGCCTACTAGCCAGAGACTAATATGAAAGCTACAGCCCCTGACCAGGGTTCAGGATAGCACCCTAGTGGGAATTCCTGCATGTGCTTCCAGCCCAGCAACTGGGGGCAGGGCTTCTCACCATGCCCCTGGACCTCCCTGCTGGCCACATCACAGGCTTTTGTGTGAGCCTCTGGTATTAGATGTCTGGGCTCCAGGATTTGAGGAATAGGCTATGAAGCCTCACCTCTAGGTCAAAGGTTCAAATGTGATGTTGGCCAGTGGTGGTGTATCCCTGGGCTACCCAGCCAGCTGGCACTATGTGTAATGAGCCTGTGACTGAAGTACGGTGCCTAGAGGAGAGGTGCCCAAATCACAAGTGGCCGCCTTGTTGCCACAGCAAAGGGGCCAAGGAGTCGGACCTTGGGGACTAGTCTCCACGGAGGAGGGCTGGCCACATCTAGAAGGAGGTGGTGGGTGCTGGGAGCTTGCTTTGGTAGAGCTGCTTTGGGGATGAAACCAAGCCCATTGTTTTAAAGCTGGCAATCCAGCACCTTGTGGCAGCTCCACTCTTCCACCACCCTTGCCCAGCCCTGCCGGATCCCTGTGCTGCCTGAAGCAAGGGGTCTGCATTTGGGATCCATGCAGCAGCCCTTGGCTCAGGCTGTCATCAGCAGGAGTTGGACGTGGTGTGGGAGCAGCAAGCTTAGCCCTGAGGAGTAGGGTTAAAGCGGTGGTTCTCCCCCCTTCTCCATACCGTGACCTTGTGTTACTAGAGAAAAAGGTTAGGGACGCCCCTTCCATTTCATCATAAGGAAGAGAGGCTGTTCTTGACTCCCAAATCGACAACCCACAGTGAGAGCATCTTACTTGGTCTCTTACTCCCTGGGCTGGGAGTGGTGTGGGGGTAGCACATTCAACCTGATGGGGAATGACCACCTCGCTCCCTGGGCTGGGAGTGGAGGATGCAGTGGCAGGATGTGGCAAGTCAAGTCCTGTGGGGTGGGCTGTGTCAGCCCTTGCAAAAGGGTTTCATTGACACACACTCTGCAAGACCCTCCTGAGTGACGGGCAAATCTTGCTCTCCTAACAAACCAACAAACCTAAGGAGCAGAGGTGATGGGGTGGCCAAAACAGGTACAGGTGCCTGCTTCCTCCTTGCCCTGGGGATGCTCAACACCTGCTCTGACCCAGGCCCTGCCCCCACCCCACCCCTTCCTCCAAGCCCCCATCTCTGCCCCACCTCTTCCCACCCCCACTTTGCCCCCTTCCCCGAGCGCACCCCAGCTGTTCTCCTCCCCCTCTCCCCAGCACCTCCTGCACACCGCAGAACAGCTGATCGTGGCGGGTGGGAGATGGCTGCCGGTGGGTGCTAAGCACCCACTAACTTTTTTCCGTGCCTATGAAAGTATGGAGTTGGTGCCTATGAAAACAGGTGACCAAGATGTATGGCCTGTCTGAACACTGCTTCACAAAGCACCTCTCTGACAGCCTCAGTGAGAATACAAATGTAGCCCTGAGCCCAAATGGCAAACCCAGATGCAACTGTACTAGGACTTAAGGGCAAGTCTGGCTCCCAGCTGTGGGGCTTTGTCCTATCTCTGCATCAGGCCCCCTGGACACTTTCCCCTGTGACGATGCTGATGGTGATGTTCAATCCTGCCTGTAATGTGCTAGGTGCTTTCCAGTCATAAAAGAAGGCCGTGTCCTGAAGAGCCCACAATCTGAGACCAGCCAGAACGTAAAAACGGCCATACTGGGTCAGACCAATGGTCCATCTAGCTCAGTATCTTGTCTTCCGATAGCGGCCAGTGCCAGGTGCTTCAGAGGGAATGAACAGAACAGGCAATCAAGTGATTATCCCCTGTCGTCCACTCCTATCTTGTGGTGAACAGAGGCTCAGAGCATGGTGTTGCATCCCTGCCCATCCTGGATAATAGCCATTGATGGACCTATCCTCCATGAACTTATCTAGTTTGTGGGTTTTTATTTTGTTGGGGTTTTTTTTAACCCTCTTATAGTTCTGACCTTCACAACATCCCCTGGCAGAGTTCCACAAGTTGACAGTGCATTGTGTGAAGAAGTACTTTCTTTCATTTGTTTTAAACCTGCAGCCTATTAATTTCATTGGGTGACCCCTAGTTCTTGTGTTATGTGAAGGAGTAAATAACTCCTTATTCACTTTCTCCACACCAGTCAAGATTTTATAGACCTTTATCATATCCTCCTCCCCCGCCCCCTCCAAGTCATCTCTTTTCCCAGATGAAAAGTCAGTTTTTTCAATTTCTCCTCATACGGAAGCTATTCTATACCCCTAATCATTTTAGTTGCTCTTCTCTTCTCTTTTCCAATTCTAATATATCTTTTTTGAGATGTGGCATCCAGATCCGCAGTATTCAAGATGTGGGTGTACCAGGGATTTATATAGCGGCATTATGATATTTTCTGTCGTATCTATCTCTTTCCTAATGGTTCCCAACATTCAGTTCACTTTTTTGACTGCCGCTGCACATTGAGCAGATGTTTTCAGAGAACTATCCACAATGACTCCAAGATCTCTTTGAGTGGTAACAGCTAATTTAGACCCCATCATTTTGTATGTATAGTTGGGATTATGTTTTTCAATGTGCATTACCGGTACTTTGCATTTATCAACATTGAATTTCATCTGCCATTTTGTTGCCCAGTCACCCAGTTTTGTGAGACCCCTTTGTAACTCTTCACAGTCTGCTTTGGACTAACTATCTTGAGTAATTTTGAATTGTCTGCAAATTTTGCCACCTCACCATTTACCCCTGGAAAAGGGAAACCGGTACAGAGGTGTCTTGGCCCTAGCATAACAAAACAAAGGGTTAATAATAGCACGGTGGCCTTTGTTTTGTCAAGGTAATGTTTGCCTCACTGCCTCAGGATGTCATTGTGATCTATGGACAGAGCACCTGACTAGCAGTCAGAAGAGTTGAGTCCTAGTCCTGGTTTGGATTTCACCTCTGGGGTGTCTGTCCCCCCTTCTGTCTGTCATATCTGTGGATACTGTAAGTTCTTGGGGAAGGGGACTCTCTCCCTCTGACATTTCACAATGCCTAGCACGATAGGGCCCAATTTTGGCTAGAGCGTCTAGGCATTAGTGTTAGACAAATAATAAGGTTACTTGCAGGCATCACAATAGAGGTGAGTCTTCAGCTAGGATCTGAATGAGGAGAGGATGGGGACCTTGTGGACCAGCTAAGAAAGGATGTGCCATGCAGAGCAGGTGGCATGGAAGAAGGCACAGCTATACTTGTAGGAGAAACAAAGAAACAGCATGTTGAGGCTGCATCATTTAGGGGCAAAAAGAACAGGACTACTTGTGGCTCTAATAAATTTGTTAGTCTCTAAGGTGCCACAAGTAGTCTGTATCCGCAAAAAGAACAGGAGTAACACGGCTGCTACTCAAACTTGTCATTTAGGGGTGTGGCAGGGAAGGGGTGGCTGTCAGAGTGTAGGGCAGATAAATAAGGAGGCACAGGATTATGCAGGGCCTTGAAGGAGTGATAAGTTTGAATTTGATATGGTGGAAAAGAGGAGCCAGTGGAGGGATACAAAGAGGGAGGCATGCTGTGAGATCATGGAATACAGCTTTAATGGACTGTATGGCGGGGGGGGGGGGGGGGGGGGGCTGGCTATGTGGGTGCCAGGGATGCCAGGAAAGAGTGTAGAGTAACCAAGAGGGGAAATAAGGGACTGGACTGGAGTTTTTGGCTTGTGATTAGAGAAATGGCTGGCTCTCAGGCTGGTATAGAGCAAGGAGGGACAGGATTTGGACACAGAGTTTAAGGCCAGAAGGGACCACTAGATCATTTAGTCTGGCTTCCTGTATATCACAGGTCACCACCCACACACTACTAAACCCAACAAGATGGCCTGGCTGTAGAGAGATGGAGGAGGCTTTGATATCATGTTGTTAAAGTTTCCACAATGACTAGGGTCTACAGCCAGATCATCCCTGTGCCAGCACTGAGGGGAGGCAGCTGGCACTCTCCTGACCCTGGGGCTGCCTCCTCAGCCCTTGGCAGAGGCTAAGCCTCAGCTGCACCCTTTTCCTGCCTCCTCCCGCTGCCATAGTGTCTGTAGGCATTGCAACAGCAGGGAATAAATGGACTGTGGGAATGCCTCCTGCTCCTCCCACCCTGGAATGTCCCTGCTGAGGGATTGCAGAGGCCCTTTGTGCTGGCATTATTCATCGAGAGGGCCCTTATTCCAGTGCCAAAGGGCAAGGATGACTTGGGTCCTAGATTCCTGAAATCACTCTTGCTTCATACACTTAGCCGTTCTCCATGCTTCTACAGTGAGTGGCATGTGCCACCTGGTGGCGTAAAGGGAACTACAACCACAATTTATTGCAGAAGTTGGAAGATGTGTATTGTACTGTCACGGTACAGACTCACCAGGATCAGTATCGAGAGCTTTGTTGTTCTTTTCACAGCTGGGATCATTGTCTGAGGCTTCACTCCTTCACCTGACCAGGCAGAGGGAGTGCTCTGAATTAGACTGTCCCATTTATTTGGTAGAAAGCTCCTTGAGAACAGGCTCTGTGTTTCCTCTGTGCTTTGTACAGCCCTGTGTGCAATGTTGCTTTCTAACAAACTCATTCTCACAGGAAAGCTGGTGACTGAGGGGAGTGGCCATTCCCCTCTCCCGGTGCTGTTGGATAATAAAATGAATACACCTTTTTTTCCCTTTGAGATTCCCAGGTTTTACCGTTTGGGGTAAATGTTGGGCTTAGTGTGGGCCTGAGCACAAAGCCAGGCACAGAACAGACAAGGTGTAAGCTTTTCCTCTTCACAGCTCTGCCCAGGCACCAAACTCCTGGTCTGCAGCACCCCCTGCTCTTCCATCCTTGCCTCCCCCCCTCAAGCTGTACTCTCCTACACCTTGCTTCAAATCACTCTGGCCAGCCTGTCCTCTCTGGAGGCCATCAGTGCCATTTTATACATTGGCCACAAGAGGTCACTTGAGAGCAACACAAGATTTATCCCTTGCCCATGTTTGTGTGTGGTGACCCAGGATTCCTCCTTTGAATCTGGAGGACTGAGAGCAAGAGCAGCCCCCTTGAGAGTGGGGGTGGGGGGTTGGTAGGCATGGTCTCTGCTGGAGAGCTGGAGCTCACATCGTTTGAATTCTTGTCTTGCAGAATGATCCAGCGGCACCAGCTAGTGCAGTCTGTACTGCAGGAGCTACAGGAGGCCACCGAATGCTTTGGGCTAGAGGGACTAACAAGTGCAGCCCTGGAGGCTGAGAGGACCTTGTCCTCTTTCTCCCTACCCAGCTACTGCGGGAGGCAGTTCCAGGAAGAGTTGGAAGTTGACCGGGTGGCAAGAAGCCTGTATCCGGAGGATGCCCCCAGCAACATGCTGCCTCTGGTCTGCAAGGGGGAGGGGAACCACCTGTTTGAGGCAGCCAGTGTGCTGCTGTGGGGGAACCCTAGCCTGAGTCTGGAGCTGCAGGTGCGCACAGTTGTGGAGATGCTGCTGCACAAGCATTACTACCTGAACGGCATGATTGACTCCAAGGTGATGCTGCAGGCTGCCCGCTACTCCCTCTGCACCGAGGAGTCCCCTGAGATGACCAGCCTGCCTCTGGCCATCCTCGAGGCCATTTTTGATGCTGACATCAAGGCCACTTGTTTCCCTGGCACCTTTGCCAACATGTGGCATGTCTACGCCTTGGCCTCGGTGCTGCAGTGTAACATCTACTCCATCTACCCCATGAGCAACTTGAAGATCCGGCCATACTTCAACCGCCTCATCCGGCCCAGGAAGTGTGGCCCGCAGACCTCCACACTCCACATCATGTGGTCAGGGCAGCAGCTCTCCTCACAGGTCTTCAAAGCACAGTACTTCGTGGCTGTGGTAGGCCTGGAAGAGCTGGAACCCACAAGCCCTCCTCCAGAGCCTCCAGTCCAGCCAGTCCAGACTCTGGAGCTGCTGAAGAGTGACCCCCGGCTGACCTACTTTAACCTGTGTGACCGCTACAGCATCACCAAGAGCACCTTCTACCGCTGGAAGCGCCAGTCCCGGGAGCACAGGCAGAAAGCAGCCACCAGGTTTGCAGCCAAACACTTCCTGCAGTCTTGCTTCCAAGAGGGCAATGTGATCCCTCTTCAGCACTTCCGACAAATGTTCCCAGAAATCTCCCGCTCCACTTACTACGCTTGGAAGCACGAGATGCAGAGCATGGTCAATGGCGGTGATACCTCTGCTCCAGCTGAGGCCATGGTGTCACAGGAGCCTCATGGAGACCATCAAAAAAAGCCCCACCCAGACAGGGATGATGCAGCAAAGTCAGAGGGGGGCCTAAGGCCGAAGATCCCTCCCCTGGAGCCCAACCAAGCAGGAATCTTCATGCAAGGAGCCAAGTCATACCTAGAGAAATGCATTGCCATGAACACTCTGGTGCCCTACAGGTGCTTCAAGCGCAGCTTCCCTGGTATCTCCAGGTCCACCTACTACAACTGGCGGAGAAAAGCCATTAAGGGGAACCCCAACTTCAAACCCCCTCAGCCTCCCTCAGTCAGCCAGAAGCCCCTAGTGAAAGGGAAGGCATACCTGCCATTCAAGCCTGGAAATCTGCCTGGCAGGAAAAGGCTGAACGGACACCGGCCAGAGCCCAGAAGTCTCCTCCAGCTCAAACCCTCTCTCTATAACTGGAGAAAGCAGCTTAGAGACATGGCCAAGAGGCATGTCCAGCAGTGGCGGCTGCCATTCTGCAAGTTCCGCCTGCGCTATCCAGGCTTCTCCTCCACAGCCTATTGGTTCTGGAAGAGAAGCAGCCAGCCGATGAACAAGCATCCTCTCTGGACCAGCTCATCCCAACAGCAGAGTCAGGTCATCTCTGAGGCTCCTGGAAAAGCAGAGCCTGGGATCAAACCACAGTCACAAATGGAAGTGGCTCCCAGGCATCTAGACAAGCAGGCATCAGTCACCCCCTACAATGCCACAATCTCAGGCTATGCCATGTCAGAAAGAGCCAACAGCCGGATGTTCGTGATGGATGTGATTGCCACTGCCCAGTTCAAAGCTCAGGCCAAACTGTTCCTGCAGCAGCGCTTTGAATCGAAAACCTTCCCGACCTACAAGGAGTTCAGTGCCCACTTCCCCCTCACGGCACGCTCCACCTACTACATGTGGAAGCGCGCGCTGCACGATGGACTGACGCTAGTGGATGCCTGAGGGTGGGCTGCCTGCTGGAACCTGCTCTCTGCTCTCCAGTCGGGAGGGCAGTGTTTGTGAGCTGTGATTCAGCTCGCTCGCTCTCTCTCTTTCTTTGTGGGGTTTTTTTATTTTTCCCTTTTATTTTGTTTTCCCTTCTGTTTGGCTAGATCTGGTCTCGGGGTGCAGGGACCAGGTCCGCATGTTACCAGTCCCCGGAGGTGGGGGGAGTGGAATGAGAGCTCTGCTTTGTGTTTGGGTTTATTTCTGGGCTGCCAAGATGCCCCAAAAGAAAAAGGCAAAATGGAGTTTGCCTTCTCCTGGTGCTTAGACTGGGATACAGGGTGGTGGAATGGGGGAGAGGGAGGGATATGTGACTCTGAAATGTTCCTGTAGGTGCCCTGGGTGTAACTGCCCTTAATTCATGGGCTGACAAGTTGCAGGCCTCCATTCTAAATGCTGTGTGCAGGATTTGCGGGCTCACCTGCCCCAGGTCACTGTCCAATCCAAAATTGATCTTGTTAACGTCAAGATTTTCTTGGGAATGAGGTGAGCCATATGGTGCCTGGCACAGAGGTGCCCAGCCTCCTCCGGCACAGAGGTCAACAAGCTCATTCTCGCTCAGGCCCCCACAAGTGGTGCTGAGACTGTCCCATGCATGGTGTTCTTAGGAAGAATTCCTAACAGCCCAGCCTTGGGTGTGGGCACCCTGGAAGCTGCACTGACTGTTGGGGAGCAGCCTCCCTGCTTTGGTGTATTCCTTGTTGGTTTAGGAGCAGGGGCTGGGAGCTGAGGAGCAGTTTAGCTCAGGCACAGCAGTGACATGATCTGGGGTTTTGTGATTGTATTAGTTCCAGAGGCCATGTGACTCTGTGCCGTCCCTGATCACTCATTGTTCTGCCTCTAGTCACAGGAGATAAGACTTCCTGGCATTCCTTGGTTGACAAGTGGATTGTGTTCCTGTTTCCTTCAGTCTGCCCTTCTTCTCTGGGAATGATCACATGTAGATCTTCAGCTAAGCAGGGACCTATTGCCCTTGTCCCATTCAAGCCTGTGTCTTGCAGTCCTTTGCACACTCTGGAGAAAAATAACTTCCCTGGGTCCTCTGCCCTAGTAGTAAGTGACCTGACTCCTGTGCCCCTCTGCAATCCCAGTGAGCATGTGCCTTTATGTTCCTGCTCTCCAGGAGCATCTATTTCACAGGAGTCTGGTAGGATGCCCCAACCTGCTGCCCACTGCAGGGGGTAGAGAGACAGCACTGTGGGCTGGAGGGGGAAAGTGGGGGTTCTGCTTTCACTATCTAAAAAGAACTGTGAGCGAGTGGGAGGGTGACTCATGGCTGAGCAGCAGAGCCCTATGCTGAGACAGGGCTGGATGTGCATGTGTGACCTGTAGAAATTTAAAGCAATAAAAACCCTTCCACTCCCAGCCCTGTGTGGTGTCTCTCTTGTCTCACCCCCCTTGTCTGACTGAAATGCCTTAATGAGGGTTGTTGCCCTCCTGTTTGTTTTAGAGGAAAGCTGGCCCCAGTGGGGCCCCCAGCAGGGTGATAGTTTCTCTGTCTCCAAGGTCCTGTGCAGGCAGCACCTGTACAACTTTCCCCCATACACCATCTGCCCTGAGCTTGCGGCATCACCTCTAGGGAGAAGATGGGACTTCAGGCTCCCTTCCCCTCTCTGCTGCAACTGGTCAGCGGGAGAGAAGTTTTGGTGCTTTGCACACCCACCAGCTCATCTCACTGAACAGCTAGAGAGGTGATGGAAGGCAGAGACAGGGAAGATGATCTAGCCCTTCTCACTAGCAGAGGGTGTTGCTCCCTACAGCATAGGGCAAGGACTACCACCGATGGGTTACTGCTGAGCTGGGCCAGATCCAAACCAGTGACCTAGGAACCGATCCAGTCCCTATTCAGAACAAGGGGGGGGTTGTCTCTATATTGACTTGAACGGAAGATGCATCAGGCTCATACAATTAGCCTGCCACTTTCCCCTTCTAATAATGTTAAAAAATGAGCTGGTATTTGCACGTTTGGCTGAAACAGAGGTGGTTTCCCACCCATGGGGGCCTGTCACACATGGATAGGTTTCATAGAGGTGGCAGGGCAGAGAGACACTGCAATACTGGACTGCAGTCTGTCTGTGGTATGCAGCAGCACCCACCCCCAGCTACTGACAAAGGGAAGGGAAGCTACTGCCTGTTAGAAATAACCCCAAATGGAGGAGCCAGAGGGTGCTTGTACATTTATTATTAGTGCCTCCAGGCCTCTCGTGTGCTGAGCACTGTACAAACATAGGTAGAGAGAGTCCTTGCACTGACAAGCTCACAATCAAAGGGACACACAACTCATCATAGCAAGTGTCCGTCAGAGAGCTGATTTTTTTTTCAAAAATAAATTAATATACTATGAATGGGGTGATAAATCTGCTCACTACCTGTCCCTGGAGAAAAGTGGGGTCTGGCTGGTGAAATGGGATCACAGCCAGCAGGTGGTGCTCTGATAAAGGGAGACTGGAAGTGCAGCTGGTGTTTAAAATGCACAGTTCCCCACTCAGCAGCCCCTGCCTATCGGACAGTCCTCTCTGCACTGCTTGCTAGGAAAGCTGTGCCTTAACGCTGCCTGTCTACAGTGGGGAAACAGCAAAGCCTTCCTCCCCCGAGAACCCGGTGCTTCCTGGTACCCCCTACTTCCCTCTGCCACCGGGTCCTTCTGTGTACGCAGAGAAGAATCTCAGGCCCATGGAAGAGTGGCTGGCAACCCTGGCAATCTGGGGTTCTGGTTCCTGTGGGCCCAGAAAGCCTGTGGCTAGGCAGTTTGGCCTGATCCCTGTTAGGACTTAGTCCTGGGGGGTTGCCTCCAATAGGCCCAGCAGGGTATCCCAAGTGGGACTGAAATGGGCCCTAAGTCAGGGGTTAAAATAGGAGAAGTGGTGGAGGTCCAACTCAGCCTCCCACTCCTGTACTAAAAGCCCCCTCCTTTCTCTGCCATGGGGCAGCAGCATTCCCCCTCCACTCCCCTGCGCCTTGGCTGGTGAGGTGCAAACCCTTCCCCCACATCCTGTTTCAATCTACTATAGCCCTTGCCCCAAATCCCACTGGTAGGGAGGGCCTGCCCACCTAGGATCTGACTCCTGCTGGCGCCAAGCCCTGGGGAGACTTATTCTGGTACTGCTCACACACGCCCCCCCAGCCTGAGACGCAGACACCCCTGGAGATAGCTGGGGTTGTAGGAAAAGGCCTGCCTTCCTCCTCCTACTCCTTGCACTGCAGCAGTTGTCCCCATCCCACCCCTAACCCTGGTGCTGCAACATCTTCTCTGGCTTCCCCGCCCCCATCCCTGGCACAGACTGAATCAGTGCAGGATCAGCAAACTCAGGTGGCGGGCTTGTGGAACTAGTCCTGGGGTTTGTTCTACCAGCTTGGTCCATGAGGAGCAACCGGTGTTAGTAGGCCAGTAGATCTTGGATCCAGAGCAGTTGCCAGTAGGAAAGGTGAGCAGCCCTCCACCAGGGTAGGGATCTGGGATCCAGGATCCAGGGACGGGCGAGCACTCCCCCAAGACAGAGGGATGGGTGAAGCTATTGCAGAAAGTGCTGCATTTGCTCTGATCACTGGGGGGGAGTGTGAGAAAGAGACACACATACAGTAATTAGCTCCCAGTGACTTCTCATCAGTGAATTCCTCTGAGGGAGTGAGCTGGTAATTACTCCAGAATGATTATCCATGTCTCTGAACTGTGCCTAGAGGCTGGGAGATCAGCTGTTTCCCCTCAGCAGCAGTGGCAGCAGCAGCTGTGAAATTGAAATCAAGATTAAGTGGTATTTTCCCTCAGCTAGACAAAGGAAGAGAGCAATAGAGGGTGGATTGTCTGACACTCAGCCTAATAAAGCACAGGTTCCCACTCTAGGCACCAGTGGCCGAGCCTACTCAGCATCAGGGCCAAGGCTCAGAAATACATGCACCCCAGAGATCAGGAGCATGGTATGTACAACACATTGCCTGAGTAGATGAGCCTAGTGGTGCTCCATCTGCTTTTATAATCAGACCCTGAGAGCAACCAGATGCTTCTGGGGAAGATACAAGAAACCCCCATGATGGACAATTATGCAACTCCCTGCCCAGAGGGGAAGCTTCTTTTAAACTTGCATCAGGCAGTGGTTGGTTTATCCCTGAAGCAGGCGGTTTATATGCCATACACATATTTATCCTATCAGATATAGTTGCGGGTGGCTTCATGGTGCTTACCTGGTCCTTTGGGAATCCTGCTAAGTTCTTGCCCGCACTATGCTCTTGCAGCAGTGAGTTCCACAGATTAATCGTGAGTTGTGTTAACTAAATTATTTCTTTCATCAGTTTCATATTTGTCACCCACCCTTCTCTCGCCCCAGAGCCTGTCACCGACCCTGTAATGGGGGAGGCTGGAGAGCTACCGGGGGCCAGTTCCTCTGGTATAGCCTTGTGTAAAGGGGCCAGAGGGCAATGGGGCCCACAACTTAAGATCAGGAGAGTTCTAGTTTGTAATGTGTAAACACAGATTTCTTTTCCACGCTGACTTGTTGCGGATTCAATTTTCAGCTTCTGTGACTTTCCTCCACTGCAAGCTCCTGCTGGAGCAGGATGAAATGGAGTTGGGGAGTCTGCCTTGGCCTCGTGTCTCACACAGCCAAAAGACTGGAATTGGTGCCATCGCTGCACTGTTCTCTCCTCGCATTTCAGGGGACACACCTGGAGCAACTGAAGTGCCCTGGGGACTGTGTGCCAGACGACTGGGTCTGAGATGCTAATTTCAACTTCCCCCTAGCCTCAGCACATCTTAAGGAAAGTACAAAACCTTCCTGCTGCTCCTGAACCTCACTGGGGTTCACTCCTCCACTGCAATCAAGCAGCATGGTCACAAATGGGAGCCCTTGTAGGTCCATTAATTTTGCACTCAAGATTTAATAGCTGACTTCTTTAAAGACTAACGTCCATAAAGCCATGTTGATCTCAGTCTGCTGAGAGATTCGGTTTCCTAAGTGCCTGGCCCCAGCTTGGGGGAGGTCAAGGCTGTAAGAGCAGCCAAGTTGGAGGTCAGAGCCAAGGGGTAGCGCAGTGTGTAGGTTGGTGCCAAGTGGGGGGGGCAAGGCAAGACTGGCCCTGGGAGGGAAGTGGCCAAGGCAGAGGCTGGGAGTTTAACCCCAGCTGTATATTTTGAAGGAGGGGGTGAGATTGCAGGGTACACAGGATCAGGGAGGATGTTCCAGGCACTGCAATCAAGGCCGGCTCCAGGGTTTTTGCCGCCCCAAGCGGCGGGGGGGAGAAAATCGCGATTGGTGGCAGCTCCACCGCGCTGCTTTCTTCTTCGATGGCAATTCGGCAGCAGGTCCTTCCCTCCGAGAGGGACTGAGGGACCTGCCGCCGAAGAGCCCAATGTGCCGCCCCTTCCCCTTGGCCACCCCAAGCACCTGTTTGCTGAGCTGGTGCCTGCCCTGACTGCAATCAAGAATGACAGATCTGCCCTGAGTCTGGCTGTGGGCCAGGTGTCTCAGGGGGAAGGGTATAGGGCAGACAAATAAATATTTGGGACTATTGGCAGCTGAGAATGGCTGGAGTACAGTGCAGACTAGCTAGCCCTCCCCCAGGCCCTGCCTTCCCCCAGCCTACACCAACACTGAAGGCTGTGAGGGGCCAGCGTAGAGCTGTTGTGCCAGCTCTAAGCACAGAGTGGAACAGCCCTGTTTTGGGGCAGGCCCTGAGGGCCAGTTCCACCTACGACCCAGTGCTTTTGTGACATCAGAGCAACATAAACCAGCATAGAGGAGCAGAAAATCAGCGCAAGTATCTCCTACAGGAGAAAGCCTGTCAGAGCAAGTGGGCACAAGAATGTGCCCTCTCCTAATGGGTTCGATAGGCAGAAGGCCTTTATGGCATGGATCCACCTCTCACAGGCAGATCCTTGGTGTATGCCATTCGAAAGCCCAGATGGTAGCCTAGCAGGCGGGCTGTACGGTCAATCCATCCTTTGAGGAAGATGGTGCTAGCCCAGCAGAACTCCACTGAGCTTCAGGCTTTGCTTGGGGAAACCACTGCTTGACATTCTGGAGCGATCCACTTCTCCAACAGTCTTGTGAGCATCCCTTTTTGGGGAAGGTGCTACCTGAGCAGCTCTAAGGGCCTCTGAATAGAAGAGCAATTGTTAGTAACTTTCACCTTAGGGTCAGGCCCCAGTCAGCCATGAGGCTCGTGCTGCTGTACCTGACAGATGGCTTTGGCACTGGATAGGAAAGCTCTCCAGAGGGAGAATGGTAGATTTATCAACTGCTGTCGCTACTGGTGGCGGTGATACAGTGCAGGTCTAGTTGCATGCACTTGCAAACAGGCCCAGGTTTGCTCCCAGGGGGTTTGGTTCATGTCTTGTGGGAGGGTGTCAGACAATGGTGATGAATAATGGCTCACTGGCCCCCCCAGAGAGCCTCCCGGATGGAACTGCACAGGGGTAAGGGCTGTCCACTGACAGATGTAAGGCAGCCTGGTCTGGCCTGTGCTTATGAGATAGCCACCACCAGGGCCCACGCTTCCAAAAAGGCTCTGCCTCTACATCAGGCATATGCATTAGCACTCCAAGCTGTGGGCTCAAGCCCATTCGCAGCAGGCCCCACTTCCTGGAATCATGCATAAACCGCTCCTCTTTACAGCCCTCTAACGAAGCCCCTCCTATAAGAAGACATCTCACAAACCCCTAGAAAATCTTGCTCACACATGGCTGTTCCCTCCCCTGCTCTTCCTCAGTAGCTATGTTACAATCTCCCTCCCTCACCTTTTTTATTTCTCTTGTTGAAGAATGGCTGAGATGCCCTGTTTGAGTCCCTGTTAAACACCCCCCTCCCATGGTCTTTATTCCCCCTAAGTATTCCTCCCCCCCCCCCGATAGATTTATAAAAATCCTTCATACACCCTGGGCCGCTCTGACAACATTAACTACTTCTGCTTTTCTGATCTTCTCTCTGCAGCTTTCCCTGATTTGGAGGGTTCCCATGTGAGTGACAGCCCCTTCTCCAGTGCCAGTACTGGTTCCAAATCCTTGAGCCAATCCTAGGCCAGCCACATTGGCTGCTCCTGGTTCCTCCCATTCCTCTTTTCCAGAGGACCTGCACTTAGTTTCTTGTCTGTTATAGGGACTGTTAGGATTCCACAGCCACCTTCTCCCACACTGGTGGATTGTAAGGGCCTCCTTTTGGACCTTACTCACTAGATTTCTTAGTGCCAACATCTGCCTTCCTGAAATCTAATGCTGTTGTACTGCTGTATACAATGACCAATCCCTTCCACATGCCCAACTCAAGTAGCACATGGTCTCTGGCTACACTGGTCACTGGTTCCCTATGCTCACCTGATCCCTCCCTTTCAGCAAGGAGCAGATCCAGAAAGCCTTTTCCTGGAGTCTGTGTTCTGGATCATAGGACTGGTCTTGCCGCAAGAACAACTTTGATAATCCTTGTTGATTTCTATCTGTCACTCATCCAGATGCCTGGACTGTTAAAAGCCCCCATGACTATTGTTCCCTGCAGTATGGAGCTGCTTGAAAGTTGATCCAGGAAGCTCTCTCACTCGTGGGAACGGGGAGGTGTGAAGCTGATGCCCAAGGTCGCTCGTCCTTTACTGTACATTCCTTGTATCTTTGCCTCCAATCCCCCTGCGTTATCACATTATGACTCATTGGCTTTGACACACGGCCTTCTTTCTACCTCTTCTACTTTTCCTCTCTCCCTGTAGAGGTTTTTTTCTATCAATATTAATAGCCCATTTATGGGATTTATAGCACCAGATCTCACTTACTCCCACGAGGTACTAAAGGATGGTGACAGCGACAAGTATCACTTTCAATTCATCTTACTTATTTCCAAGAGGGATCGCAAAGTGCTTTGCAGACTTTGTGCATAATCGATAAAGGGCTTGTCTTCCTGGGCTGCAGAACACACCAGCTGTCTGGCATCCCTGCAGCAACGCTGCAGGACATCTGAGGACAGGAAGTGAAGAGGAATTGTGTATTCAGTAGAAACTGTAGGGGGAGTTGAGGGAGCAGAATGGAATTAGCCCAGGTTGGAATTTGGCCTGGATCCCAGGGTTAACACTTTGTGAACCTACAATCCTGGAGCCATGGTTGGGGTCTGAAGGTTGGGTGAGGGTTCCAGCAGTAGCAACAGACCCATCCCCTCTGCTTTTCCCAGCCAGCCTTATCAGCTTGCCATGCAAGGCTGCTGAGGACTGTGCAGCTCTTTACGCTCATCCTCCCATTGCTGGAGATGACACTGTCTGGGGTTTGCGGCAACTCACCCCCATAAAGCATGAATCCTCCAGATACAGAATCTCAGCTCTCCGGGATTCCCTCTGCCCTTGGTGTCTGCTTCCTAGGCCTCGTTTCCTTTTCCCCTCTCTGCGGTTGGTTTCTGTTTCCATTTCCCATCCTAAATTCCAGTCTAAATTCCATCCAGTGTCAGTTTTTGTTCCCAGTTCGCATCCCTCTGGTTTCGAATCCCCATCCTCATCTCTGGTCATTGTTTCCAATCCCCAGCCCAATATCAGACTCTCCAACTTGGTTTCAATGTGACAAACCTGCATTCTCCCCCTGCCAGCTCAGGCCCAGTTTGTCTTCTTCCTTGGTCTGCTGTAACAAGATGATGTTTTATTGCCCGGCCAGCCCGGAGGGACGTGGACAGAGGAGTACTCCTGGCAGTAATGATCAGTTGTGGGCACTTTTTATTTATTGAGGTAGTTTGTGGCTGAGTGGAGTCTAATTGGGGGGAAAAACAACCTGTGATGTATCCCTGTCACACTGAACTCTCATTGAGCTGACGGGAGAGAGATGAATTTCAAACAGGCCCAGCTGCTCCTCACTTTGTTGTCAACCCTGGGCCAATAAATCTCTCCCTTCACATGTGTGGAATAAGATTTAGTTCAAGTGTCACCTGAAATCCCTCACAGCCTGGTACTTAAAAACACAAACCCCAGCAAAGCAGGAAATGAAAACAGTAAAAGGAGATTAAAATGCAGAAGCTGGAGGACTGTAAAACCCACACAGAGGAGCCCTCCTGCCTGGGTCTGATTTAGGGGCTGTTCTCAATCACTGACGCACCTAATTCACATTCATCCACGTTTGTCATGCTACTCAGAAACCAGCCAGACTCGGTGCAGGAACTGAGAGATAAGAGCCTTCTATGCAGCACATGGCACCGGGTTCACCCCATGCCAGGAGGAGAGGCTCGCAGAACACAAGATTTGTCAGAGCACTGGCCTATCCAGTGCTGGATCCTGCCTCTAGCAGGGGTCAATGACTGGGCCAACATTTTCCGTGTGACCACTGCCATTAGGCATCTACATGCCTATTTAGACGTAAATAAGTGAGGTGATTATCAGAAGTGTTGAGTACCCACAGCTCGCATTAGGGTCCCTGAACATGGAGCACACTGCACAGTTCAGGTCTCCTCTTGATAGCAGAACTGATGTTTTCAGACAGATCAGCAGGGGAGCTCAGAGAAGATCAGCAAACAGAGGCTGGCAAGGGGGGACTCAATTGATAAAGATGATTGGAAGACCTAAGAGATGGCTATGGGAGGGCAGGAGAACCTTTTCGAGACATGTGACCAGCGCTTCTGTGCTACAGGTGCTCCTGCCTTCGTGCTGGCATGAGCAGGGTTGCCTTTGCCCCAACCCCACCTCTCATCAGAGCAGTTGATGAGCAGCTGATTGAGAAACTGGATGATGCAGAGAACTTCCCACTTGTCAAAGCCTGGCTATGATGCGGTCTTTGTCTCCAGCGTCCACTGGTGAAAAACGCAAAGCTTATGTTCTCCTTAGTGAACATTACAAGTCACTCTAGAGACAGCCCTAAAGCATCGTTCTGCTTAATTGGGGTCACTCTCAAATCCAAATACAGGAGCTGGGATTCTACCACAGACTGTGAGAAGTCCTGTTCCTTCCGCTAGTCCTGACACTCAAACGCCTCTCATCCGGACTTACTTTGTTGTTTATTTGCAAGCTATAATTAGCGCTTCTTCCCATTAATCAAGGCAGTGGGGTTGTGTTCTCTCGCTCCGGTTCTGTTTCAGTTTTTTCAGAGCTAGTTGCTTGTTTCTGAGCCACATCTGTGGCAGTAGCCCTTGGAGTCAGCAGCAGGGCCTTCAACTTTTTGGAACCCTACCTCACGTTGTGCGATTGGGGCCACAAAATAGACCTCATGCTTTTTCTACTACACCTGTACCTTTATTACAAGTAGAACCAGTCAGCAAATTTGATGGAAGTTTTCTGTCAAAAAAAAGGTAGTTTTGACTAAATATTTTGTGGGAACGTGTCTATTTTGACAAATGTTTTAACTTTTTCCCTTCAAAACCTTGTTTCAACTGTATCATTTTGATTAGTTTTGACTAAAATTGACTTAATGTTCAATATAATAAAATTAACATGAAATGTTTTAATGGTTCCAAATAACCAAGGTTTTGGAAGGTGTTTTGTGGGACACTGCAGGTTCTCATACTGATTTGGAACTAATTTCGTTTAAAAAATGTTGGAATTTCTTGCCAAATAGAAATTCAGGTTCCCAACCAGCTCTAATCACCCTGCGTCTGAAGATGACTGCATTTTTAGAAGAAAAAAAAAATATGGAGTAACTGAAGCCACTTTAATTCCCCAGCCTGGGAGGGAAGCTGGCAGAGACTTGCTGGAGAAGGCTGTAGCACTTCCAAAATTTCTTGGAAGCAAGTGGTATTGCTCAGAAATCTGAGAGAGTGAAACACAAGGGTCCCCGGGGCAAGTCTAAAAGCATTGAGGACTTGCAATCCAGTCCAGTGGGAGCATGGAGGAGACTGCAAACTGCCAGACAAAAATAATTCAAACATATCCACAGTACTGTGACCCACAGAAGAAGATCACTTGACATAGGCACCTTTTCTTTACAAAAAACCCAATAGCCAGATGAAATAATTGAGCCTTATGGTACAAGCCTGCCTACCTACCTAATAAAGCTCAGCTAAGCCATGAAAACCTCGTTAACAGATAAACTAATCAGAGTGGTATAACTGATGAACAGGTCAAAGCAAGGAGATTGTGAGAGGCGGACTTGACTTTGCAAAGAACAGTAGGTATTTGTGAGGCTAGTGAGAGCTGTGCTTCTCAATGAAAACATTAATAAGCAGTGAAAGGATGAAAGTGAATCCAGTGAAGCATGCACACAAAGGCAGAAAGACACAATACAAGGGTAAACAAATGACAGGGACCAATTTGTTTGCAATGAATGTAGAAGCCATTGCAATACACTGTGTCCAGCACAAAGGCTGCAACAGCATGTAGTGCAACCACGTAATGAACTAGGATTCATCAAATCCATAATAATCCCAGTGGGTGCCAACAACAATATATCAACACCTAACATTTCATTTAGCAGCGAAGAAAGGTAAAAGCAAAATTTGACCAGATGGTAAAATTAAATGTAATAAAAACCAAATGAGTTAAAGTGGTCTACTGTTAATTTAAAAAAACATAACAAAACACCACACCACTTGAGGTGCTGCACAACACATCCCCTAGCAGCGTACTAAGCCTCATAAGTCACTTTGTTCACCAGGAAACTCCAAATGAGTTAACAATGGCTAAGGGCCTGCAACCCATGAACGGCTCATTTTGGCTATTTGCATTATAGCAGAGCAGCAGCTCTGTAAGTTTGAGGCACTTGCTGTTTAAAAGATGAGAATTTTAAGGGCTCTTAAGAGGCAACTGGCCAACCGGGGACTTGGATGGTCTTGACATTTGCTATGCCTCGTAAGGATGTGGGGATAGGGTTAGTAGCCCAAATTTGGGATCCTTTGAGCAAGAGGTTCCTGAAATATAATCCCCCTAAAAAAAAAAAAAAAAAAAATCAGCTGTTTAGAAAATCACCTGGTTTTGGGTTTTTTTGTGTCCACTCCTGGGGCTCAACCTATTGCTCCAAATCCTCCCTGAACTGATCTCAGCTGCTTGTGATTTAGCTCAGCATCCACTGACTCCTCCTTTCAGGACACGGCAAAGGTTCAGTCAGTGATCAGCATGCCCCCTCATGGCTGGGTGTGGCATAGCAGCTCAGCAGTCTCATACTGTCACCTGCAGTTTAGACTGCTTGGTGGCCTGTTCTTTCTTGAAACTCAGTCCTTCAGCCAAGTCACTTGAAGCCACCTCACCCCTTCAATAGCTTATCCCAAGTCTTCAGTCTCAGCCTGGGTACAAAACTGGCTTACACTGCCTGCCCTTCCTGCAGGGGGATGGGGAAAACCAGGCTCAGCTTTTCCTCTGGGTTCCTGCCTAGGGCCCTTGCAATAAGCAGCTACGGTCTGTTCCTTGGCTTACAATACCTTGCTGGATCCCTGGGCTGCTGCTTCCTACCTTTGTCAGTTTGCAGGCACCTGTTACAGAGCTGCACTCTCCAGTCCTCGCTCCCTGGAATTTCACCTCTATACAGCTTCCTCCCACTTTGTTGCTAAGGCACTTTCTCCAGTTGGATAGCTCCTAGCCCCTCTAGCACCACCATTCTGCAGCCTTTTAACCCAGCTGTGATTAATTGGCCAATTAGTCACAGCTTGAGAGGGAACTGACTCATCTATTAAGCCCTTCCTGGCTGCCACAAGATGAGGTCTATACATCCCATCACAGGAAGCAATACTAAAAAATGTATTAAGGACAAAGTTTTGCACTCCGGATCCGCAGGAACTAAACTGACATGCCTAAAAGAGTGAAATGAACAAGTGCAGCAAGACTAGGTCTCTGCCGAAGCCTGAGGGTTTGCAGGCAGCTTGTTACAGTAACTGGGTAGCTCAGGCTCATGCTGGGGTCCTTGAACCTGAGAAGCACCCATGCACTGAGGCCATGTCTACATCACAAAATTAAGTTGACCTAACTTACATGGGCATACAGCCGCTGCAGTAATTACATCACTTGGGCGTGTCTACATTTTGCATCCTCACCAGGAGCACTTGTATGGATACCACTGATTTTATGGGGCATTATGGGATGGCTCCTGAATCATAGAATATCAGGGTTGGAAGGGACCTCAGGAGGTCATCTAGTCCAACCCCCTGCTCAAAGCAGGACCAATTCCCAACTAAATCATCCCAGCCAGTAATATTCTACATAAGCAACGCAGTGTCCGTACTGACACCGCTTCGACCTATCTACATTGACCTTGACTCTACGACGCTCATGGAGGTGGAGCAGTTACGTTGGCGGGAGCGAAATTTAAGTGTAGACACGTCCAGAGTTAGGTGGCCATAAGCTGCCTTGCATCAACCTAACTCTGTAGTGTAGACCAGACTTGAGAGTCTAAGCCCTACCCTTGGCAGTTTTCAGAGAATGCGCTTTGGGCATGTTCCCTGCATTCTTCAGGGGCTCCTCTTGAAAGTTTTACCCTAAGACCAAATGTCTAGTTTAAGAACGATATTTTAAAGTACTCTAAAATTCACATTCAGACTCTGATTTCACTTTAGATGTATTGTCAAAGAAATTAGCATTAAATAGAGGGAAGATGAAAGACTCTAGTGAGCAGTTAAGGTCATGTAATTCCTGAATTTCTTGAATAATAGAACTGAGTGTGATCAAAGGCAAGCAAGTCCCTGAGTTACTCGATCAAGGGGTTCCTAATATTAAGTCCCCCCCCCCCCCCCCAACAAAAGCTTCTTGTAACATTTGCAGATTCTTATAACTTTTTTGGTGCAGACCTAAGGAATATGAAGGGTCAGAGCAGTGAGGAGGGAAATGTGAGGGGATGTTGGAACAGCGCAGGGGTAGGTGAGTTGGGCCAATACAGGGTGGGCGGGAGACTCTGCCCCTATGCCAACCTTCACCCCTTAAATCTGTGCTCTGGCACAGCTTGTTAGGGGCCAGCACAGCCCTGGACAACATCTTGTATTAGTGTTGGGGTCACTCAACCACTGATTTTGAAAAAACAGTTGCTCCATCAGGCCAAGGGTGAGGACTCAGGGGCTCCCCTTCCCTCCACTATCCCCTGGTCAGGGGTGGAGTCCAGAACTCCCCTCCTTCTCCATGCTGCCTCTAGCAGAGGGAAAGGTCTCCATGCTCACACTTCCCCGCAATGCTGCTGCTGCTTCTAGGAGGAAAGGGGAGGTCAGAGCAGTGCAGAAGAGTGGGAAGGAAAGGAGGGGGTCAGAGCTGGGCAATGAGGAAGTAGGGAGGCTTCAGCTGTGCCCCACAAACCTATGCACATCCATATGCTCCATTTTTGTCCCGCCTTCAAAACATGCCCCTCACCTTGCTGTGACCAGCCAAGCTGAGGAGCTGGGAATGAGCATGTTCAGTGCATGGCACAGGCATACAATGCCGATGCCACAGTGAGGAGCTAGGAATGGGCATGGTTAATTCATGGCACAGTGCACAGCGCTGAGATCATAGTTGAGAACTGAGAACAGGCATGCTCGGAGCAGGCACCAAGTACAGTGTAGAGACTGTGGTGAGCAGCTAAGAACAGGCATATTCTGTGCATGTGTAAGCGGGGGAATGGTCCCGCTATTGTGGGGAACTTTCCTGGCTTCTGCACTACCCCGGTGAAGTGGGCTAGCGAAAGGATCTGAGTCCTCGCTCCCACTCCCTTTACCCAGAGGCCTCCCTGCCCTTGAGGGCTCCCCTTCCACTCTCCTGTCTGGCAGAGTCCTCGTAACCCCAACAAGGCTGGGCCCAGGATTCCTGGGGGCTCAACCCCCAACCCTGCTGTGGTCACCTAGGACAGGGGCTAGGGTGTCCCCACTCCGGGGTACCCTCTCGGCACTGGGCACCTCCCTGACCCACTGATAATTACATACAATTTAAAGCAAATACAAGTTGTTTAATTAACAATTAATCTAAAGAAAAGAACAAGGAAAAATGGGAAAGGGTAAAGGAAAACACATCACCCCGCTCTGTGGCAGGGAACATCACAAACAGTGTCTCTGGACATCAGGGCACTTCGCAGTCTGTTCCTTGTAGGTCCCAGATTTCCTTCTCAGGCCCTGGCTGTGCTGCAGGTATGCTGCGGGTTGGACACTTGCAATGGTGGTGGCCACACACCTCCGGGCTTTGAGTGGTGGGACCCTTCTTCCCAGCGTCAGCCCCCCATCAGGTTAAGGTCCCCCTCCTGGTCTGGCCTGCAAGGGCCCTTGTCTGGGGGTGTCTTTCTGTGCTGGGCCCTTTGCCCAAGGTCCCCCCTTGGCTGGCTCCACTTGCTCACCACACCTGGCTCTGTGGCTGCAGCTCTGCTCCCAGCACAGGATCTGCTCTCCCTGGGCTGCGTCTCTGGCTCTGTGGCTGCGGCTCTGGCCCCTCTGGATCTGGCACGGTTCTGCTCTCCAGCTCAGCTTGGGCCCCTGCTTTCTCCTTAGCTCGGCCCCACTCAGTCTGACCCAGGCAATTCCAACTCACACGGAGGACGGGACCCACCCTGGCCTCCTGTCATGCTGATTAGCCTGCCCGCCCTGTCAATCAGGCTGACCTGGAGCATTGGCCTCTCGCCATTGTTCCTGGGGACTGTCAGTCTCAGGGTCCTGATTTCCCATCGACCCGTCCCCTTTTAGTGCTGGGAGCTAGCCAACCAAAACACCCCCACTGAATGTTAGTAAGGGGGCAACAGTCCCCTTACACATGGCTCAGGCCTACTACTGCTGAAACCACAAGGGGGGGGTGGGAAATAAAAACACCCACAGAGGGCTTGTCTACACTGCCAATTGAACGGTCACAGGTGCTTAAAAAAGCTTCTCCCTCAGCAGTGTAAACCGCTCGTTGTCGGCAAGAGCATTCTCCTGTCAACAACCCAAACCCCGCTTGTAGGGGGTGGAAGTATTTTGTACGCAAAAGTGCCAACAAACAGCGTTTACACTGCCCAACTTTTAGCGACAGGGCCGTGTGGCTAAAAACTGTAGCGTAGACAAAGCCTGTGATGAATGGAGCAGTTTGCCCCTCTCAGAACTGTTGTTTCAGACTGTGTTAATCTCCACGGAGAGCTCTAGTTCAGCTGAAAACAACTCATTGAGATGAATGGGCCACTTCACACCTCTCTGAGCCTGCTAGGCTACAGAGGGATGTGTAAAGCGCCTTCTGCACACACCAGGCCTAGATGGGGGGAGGGCCTTTGCATCTCCATTCTCCTACCCCTTCTTGCAACCAGCTGGTGCATGTACACACTCACAGCCCCTCCAAGTTTACCAGGGTCATGGAGTGACAAGGAGAGGGGGGTGAAGCTGGGAGGCGGGGGGTTGGAGCAGCAGAGAGGGTGGGGGTGGTCAGAGCAATGGGCATGATGGAGGGAAGGTTGGAGAAACTAGGGCAGTGTTAGAGCAGTAGGGGAGTCTGAGCAGTGAGGGGGAACATGGGAGGTCAGAGCAATGTAAAGCAGAGTGGGGGGGATAGGAGGTGCTCAGCGCTGTGCAGTGGGGGATGCTGGGAGGTGGCATGGATCTTAACTTCGTATTTGGTACTGTTCAGAGATTTGAGGAGTGTATTATTAGTAGTTGTAGGATAACCAGAGCACCTAGGAATTCTAGTCATGGACCAGGACCCCACTGTGCTAGGCGCTGTACAAACAGAACAAAAAGACAGCACCTGCCCCAGAGAGTTCACAAGCTAAGCAGGGGCGGCTCTAGCTATTTTGCCGCCCCAAGCATGGCAGGCAGGCTGGGACCGGCAAGGCACCCCCTGCAGCTTGCCGCCCCAGGCACGCGCTTGGAGCACTGGTGCCTGGAGCCGCCGCTGAAGCTAAGTATAAGACGAGACAACAGATGGATACAGAGAGGCCAACGGGAATAATAATTAAAAAAAAACCGAGACAATATTCATCAGCATGAGAGGCAATGGTCTCAGCACACAAGTGGCTGAACTCAACATACTAGAAGGACATATCACAAGGACCCTGTAACAAGCAGGCAAGGTCTGTCTATTCAGACCTACTCCCACTACCTTCCTGGGCTTCTTCCTACCTCAGCCTGTCCACAGGCCTTTTCCATAGCTCCTTCCTGAGCCCACTGGGTACCTGTATTTTTCTCAGGCTCTGAGGCCTCTCTTGGTTCACACTTCTTTCAGGGCTAGGGGTCAGGACTTCCCCTACAGGCACCCAACAAATCCCAAGTGAAAATACAAACTACTCTACCCTCCTCAGACTTGAATTTTCATCCCTCTTAGATTTCCCCTGTGCCCTGTTCCTCACTTGAAAGCCTCCCAGGGTTTTCTCCTTGGAGGTCCAGATCCTGCCCTTTTAACAAGGCCAGA
Organism: Emys orbicularis; assembly: GCF_028017835.1. Lineage (NCBI taxonomy): Eukaryota > Metazoa > Chordata > Testudines > Emydidae > Emys > Emys orbicularis. The sequence goes on along the minus strand of NC_088686.1, from coordinate 44,718,909 downwards.
GCTTTCTGCACCACAGCGCCTGCTCCATGTCTCTCCCTGCCTCTTGCCAGAGTTCTCTAGGCAGGGGAGAATCCCAAGGCCACCTCTTTCCCTAGGCTTCCTCTTCCCTCCAATGCCCTAAAGTCCGCCCTGAATGTCTCTCACCTGCCCAGGAAAAAGCTACAGTGTTCTTTCTCTCTGTCATGCTGCCTTCCTTCTGCTCTAGGCTTCCTCTCTATATAGTAAGCACCCAGCTGGGACTTATCTTCCATTGGGCCTGGTCCACTCTCCGGGTGCAGCCAAGTGTCCTAATTGAGCTCTCCAGCGAACTTTTTCAGAGCCAGTGGGCGTATACTCCCCATTGCAAACACCTCCCTCTCTGAGACACAGTTCTTCAGTAGGAACAGGAGACAGCTAAATAAAACCAATGAGGGCATCAAATCTCTGTTTCTTTAGGAATCCCAAATGACCAAGAGTGCTCATGTGCTGCCTGCGAAGTAGTTCATGCCTGCCCAGTCATTGACAGCGGAAAACAGTAGCAAACCAAGACTCCAGGTCACAGCTTCACCTCAGGGCTCAACAAGGCACCAGGGTTGCCAGGTGTCCGGTTTTCAGTACTGACCAGGCCATTAAAAGTCTGGTTGTCAGCACAGCGGGGCTAAGGCAGGCTCCCTTCCTGCCATGGCTCCGCACGGCTCCTGGAAGCAGCAGCATGTCCCACCTCCGGCTCCTATATGTAAGGGCAGCCAGGGGGTTCTGCGTGCTGCCTCCGCCCCAAGCGCCAGCTCCACAGCTCCCAGTGGCCAGGAACCGCAGCCAATGAGAGCTGCAGGGGCAGTGCCTGCGGACGGGGCAGTGTGCAGAGCCGCCTGACTGTGCCACCACGTAGGAGCCAGAGGGGGGACATGCTGCTACTTCCAGGAGCTGCCTGAGGTAAGCGCCACCCAGAACCTGCACCCTTGACCCCCGCCTGCAGTCCTGATCCCCCCCACCGCTCTCCAACCCCCTCGATCCCAGCCCAGAGCACCCTCCTGCACCCCAAACCTCTCTCCTGGGTGCTCTAGGGGTATGTCTAACCTGCAATGAAAAACCACCGGCTGTCCCATGCCAGCTGACTCAGGTTTGCAGGGCTCAGACTGTGGACCTGTTGAATTGCAGTGTAGACTTAGGGGCTCTGGCTGGAGCCTAGACTCTAGGATCCTGCAAGGAGGGAGGGTCCCAGAGTTCAGACTGTGGCCCCAGCCTGAATGTCTACACTGAAATTAAACAGCCCCTTAGCCCGATCCCCAGTCAGCTGGCACGGGCCAGCCCCAGTTTAATTGCAAGGTAGACATACCCTAGGTTAACTCACTTCAGCTGTGTTATTGAATCTGCGAACGGCTCTCAGGAGTGAGACTGAGGGGTCGCTGAAGATAGAATGGTCACCCTTGATTTTAAGGTGCCTTTTATAAATGGCTTGTAAAGAGTTAATAAATGATTAATAGGGTTTTTAAGCATGTCACCGTATATGTAAGAGCGGATTCTAAGCACATCAGCTATAGTAGGGTCTAGCAACTTATTGACCAGTGTGACTCTATAACAATTTATTAACTACTGATTAACCCTTTATTGACTATTTACAAATGGAATTGCCATATAAAGTGTGACCAAAATTGTTATACATGCAGGAGTAAAGGAAACCAATAAAGGTACATATGTTGGTGGGGAAAAATCAGGAGATACTCTCTAGCAGGTGCTGGTGTATGTATCTGCTCTTCTCATTAGGGTTGGAGTTCAGTTTGCTGTTATTTATGCAGGGAGCTAAGGCTCCAGGCTGTTTAGGATGTGAATGGGGGGATGGAGAGCAGGATTCAGAGGTCGTTGTGCCTTTTAGTGGGGCTGCTATTCATGGGCTGGAGCATTAAGATTCCTCCGTTCTGTGCAATTTCCCTTCCTTTTATTATTTCCGACACACAGCAAATAAATAAAACTGAATTATGCCTCGAGTATCTTCTCCAGCCTGATTCCTTTTGGCAGGAGTGTCCCATGGAGTGTGGGGCAACGGGCACCTCCTTGTACACTAATTCTCCACTGCGGCGCAGTCTGTGACAGACATCAGCTTAGATTAGCGTTCAGCCCTCACCACTTCCCCCTCCTCGGCCCAGCCTCTGCAGCGGCCCTCGGCAGGGAGGGCAGGGGCGAGGAGAAGGGAGATGAAGCTGAATGTGCTTTTGCTCTCCGTGTTCCCCGCGGGCTCCACGCTGTCTCAGGTGTGGTTTCTAAAGGGAAAGTAGTTCCACAACATGGCAAGCAGCCCCAGTCTTTACTTCTCCATGGGGCTGCAGGAAATAACTGCAGGTTCAGTGTTCCCGCCACAGGCCCGCTCTGCTCCAGAGAGGTCTCTGCAGCAAACAGGGATGTCCTGAGCACGCTGTGCAGAGCTGAGGAGGGGGCTACGAAATAGACGCTGGTCCCAGAAAGAGGAGACAGGAACAGCCAAACCATTTAATCAAGGCTAAGGAGTCTCGAGCTGGAGGCAAAGCTCCTCCATGCAGCTGGCTCTGTGGGAGTAGACAGCCCCCAGCAATCCCCAACAGCCTTCGCCCACTCTCTTTAAGTGCCCGGAGTGACACTGATGTTTCTGTCTCTTTTAGGGCTTTACCTTCTTTTCTCTAAGTTGGCAGAAGCCCCGATGGGACTTACTGCAGCTCTGCGAGGTAGGGGTAATACGGACCCAGCACTGTGTTCAGAAACTGTTAGTCAGGCCCCCCTAGACCATGAGATTTTTGAACAATGATACGTCTTGGGGTCTGTTTATTCACTGTCCGGATTCAGAGTCTTTCGAGTGCCCTCAGGTCACATTTCCAAGCTCTTCTCAACAACCGCAAGTGCTAGAAATCTACGTCTCAAAGGAAAGCTGAGATTTCCTCGCACATCTCTGATTCCTGGAGCTGGGGTGTTATGACAGACACTAAATATCGCGAGTTGCAGTAGCGTCACCAGAGTTGGCATCTGTAGACCTGATCCGCAAGCATCACAGCTGGCCCATTTGTCCTGGGGCAGGGCAGTTCCTGGCAGTGCTCCCAGGGCTCACCACCACTCCACCCTGCTTAACTCCTCCAGGCAGCAGACATTTTCTAAAGCCAAGGGGCATGGGAGCAGCTGCCTTGCTGGTTGCAGGTTCACTCTTAGCTGCTCGGGCCTGGCTTCCACTGCTGGAAGGGGCAGCTCCTGCCCTATGTGGTCTCTGAGGGGTAGACACTGGTGCCCTGGGGTTCCTCCTGCTGCTGCCTGAGCTAGCTGGACAGCTCTTCTCTGCCTGCTTGCATCACCCACTGGATACAGGTACAGCCTATTACTCGCATGGTGAGAGGCTGGTGGGACTCTCCTGTGGGAGGTGTTGCTACATGGCCTCTTTCTGCCTTGCCCAATGGAGCTGGCTGAGCTCGTGTCTGTTTGGGCAGCCCTAACCGTTGTGCTCTGGTGCATGCTGCTGCTGGAGATCTTTATACGGGGAGATCATGGCAGGTGTCACAAGGGAGAGGAGCAATAATGAGTATCCTGGTTTTACAGCAGCTGATGCCTGAATGATGGCCCTTAATTGGCTTCTCTGTGAGTAAATCCCTTTCCTCCAGCCCCTAGAGAGATAGCACTGCCACAGGCGGAGCCTTCACAGTCTCTCCCAGCTGCAGGCTGAGGGTGAGGGGGGGAGGAACCGGAATGGAAGGGGGCAGGTGAGTATATTTCTGAGATCCTTTTTTTGCTACAGGAATAGAAAATTCACTCTGCCTCAGATAATTAGACAGTTCCTCTCTGGATTGCTGTGAAAGGAAAATATTGATTGTGCCATCAAGGGAGGAGAAAGCATCGTTCCTGTTCTATTTCTGAGTCACTCTTTCTGAAATGAGGACAGCATGTTTGCTGAGGGGCTGGAGTGACTCAGGGAAGGGTGAGCTAGCATCTTTCAGCTCTAGGGCAGCGGTGCCAATCCAGCCACAGGTGATGCAGGGACTAATAGACAGAGTTTTTCACTTTTAGATGACAATTTCCCATCCATGAGGGGCCTGGATGATTTAGGGGGCTGGGAATGATGAATACTTTGCTTTTAGATAACACTTTCTCCAAGCACTTTACACGCCTGGGGCAGTGTTCGTGTTCCCATTATTGTCCATGACAACCCTGAGAGATGGAGTGGGTAAGACCAACATTGTGAAAAACAGCCACTGATTTTGAGTGCACAACTTCAGACACCTTGAGACGGGGTTTTCAGAGGTGTTGAGCCCCCACAATCCAACTGAAGCCAACGGGAGCTGCTGGTGCTCAGTGCCTGTGAAAAATCAGGCCCCAGGTGTCTCACGCTGGGCACCCAAAATCAATCACCACGTCTGAACTTTTGATTGTTGGTAACTGACTTGCCCTAGACTGCACAGTAAGTCACTGTCAGTGCTGGGAATAAAACCCAGCTCCTGCCTCCCAGTCCCCTGCATTGATCACTAGACCACGTGGATTCCCCTTGGTATAGAACCTGATAGGTCACCACTCTGAATATGGCCCAGGTCTGTAGTGATTCAAATTCCTAATCACTTGGCCACTGTTCAGTGGTTATGGGTAATGGGTGAGAGGGTCTAGTGGGCGAGAGGGTCTAGTGGGCAGATGGCTTCATAGTTGTCATCGACTTGCCCCTTTGGTGGCTTTCAGCTGAGAGGCCAAAGGATGAATGGACCTCTGGAGTCTGCACTCCTGCTCCCAGCTCTAGAAGAGGTCTCTGCAGGACAGAGCGGAGGCACATGAGCCAGCATGGTGTGGACAGGGAAGGACACACTGCTGCTGCCCCCAATGTCCCTGGTTTGGGGATAGAGATCTTCAGTTTCCAGGAATCCCATTCATTAACATTCATTTGGTAGAAGCCAGCGTATTCTGTCCTGAATATCCTGCACCAGCCCCTCTCCTTGTGCTCCCTGCTGCCTCCTCCCGATGCGCTTCAGAGAACGGGAAAGAGAACTGAAATAGATCAAGCGCAGAACCAGCCCCTGCACCCTTTGTAACTACTACAAAGCCCAGCATCCAGAGGCAGCTTCTGCTTTTCTCCATCTCAAATCATTCGCCAAGGGGGAAAGGAGCATGAAGAAAGGAAAAAAGGAAGCATGTGCTGACAGACTTGGCTCAGATGTGTCAGTAACTTAGATCTGTGTTGGACAAACCAGTGCATTTTCCTTTTATAATGTTCTGTTTCACTGCATCCTAATAGGCAGCAGGGTACAAAGCGTAGCCCGGCTCTGATAAAAGAGCGCTCCATCAGCCAGGCCCGTCTCAGGAGGGAAGCACTTCCTAAGATTAAAACCTGCCAGGATGAGTTTGACTTGAAATTACAAAGTGAGATGAAGGAAAATACAAGTGGGGAGACGGCACATTTTTCACTTTGAGCAAAAAGGACAAACAAAAGAAACTTCAATGCAGCTAGCAACAAGAAGTACCAGATTGATGGGCCCCAGGTTATGGGAGCAAGGAGCCGATGGAAGGTCTGAGCCCCAGGGAGACTTTCAGGCCCAACAAGGAGAATTGTCCTCTTAAATCTATGCACATTTTATAACTGCCCACCTGGCAGATCTGAGCTTCCTGAGGAGAGAACAGGCAGCTGGTCCTATTTCTGCCTAACAGCTGGCAAAAGCCAGGGATCGCTTTTTACTCCCAACCTCATGGATGTAGTGACAGCAGTGTCAGGTAAGGTACATCTGTCTAGGTTAGATACCCACGTCCCTTTCATCATCCTAGCTCTCTTCTTAGGCTTCTTCCCTGCCAGACTGCGCAGTGTGTGTGATCCTGGGGGGTTACATCCTTGGGCTGCTAATGTAGATAGCTTATTAATATGAGCTAGCAACCACAAGTGCTTCAGACATGTGATCTGTCTGATAGATCCCTGCCCCAAAGAACTTCTAGTCTAACTCAATGACTTACCAACCAAGAGGGGAGGGGAAAAGGGATCTAAGATTTTGTAAAAGGCTTCAAAGACTCCTAACTGCCCCTTTTAGTGTTTCTTAATTTTAACCCTCATGTTCTCTCGCTTTTTGTTAGTCTTAGTTTATCTCTTGCCTACATTTTTAATGGGCTTTACTTTGTTTGGGTTAAACCTGGCCTGTTTCCATTGGCTTGTTGTTTACAGAGGTGTGAATGGTGTGAGTTCCCCTGCTACTGTTCTCTCTCATGTGTAGATGATGTCAGAGCTCAACGTCCAGCTTCGTAACCAGAGGACGGTCTCTGTACCCAGGGAGACTAGGTGGTGGAAAACGCCCTCCAGATGGAAGGTTGGGCACTCTTCCACCACGAGTTACTGTCTGCAATATTGCCCCCACAGTCACAGCATGGGGGGGAAATCAGGCCAAGCTGGGGCATAGTTGTGGCAACTCTGGATGAGCCAGCGAATAGCCTGCTGAGCCTGGTCTAGGATCTACACTCAAGTGGACAAAGAGGAAGGTGCAGCAATGGGCTCCTGAATTTACTTAGGGCTTGTCTTTTGGACTATGGAGGTGTGACTAGCGGAGCATACCAAAGTGCTGCGCTGTAACTCCCCTGCGTGGATGCTGTGGGCACGAACTAAAAGGTTCCTAATGCACGGTAACATAGTCCTCGTCGGACAGGATTACATCCCTGCAATTCACACCCCCAAAGTCTGAACTGCAGGGCAGTGCAGACAGAGTCTGTGTGTGTTTGACTCTCTTTCCAAACTGATGCGTCCACTCTGTAAGGATGTAGTCTTCAGTTTCCTGGTGGTGCTGATTGTCCATGCATGGTGAAAGGCCAATGGGGCTCTTGTCCAAGAGAGCGTGAGCTGTCTTAGCAAAGGGGTGTCAGGAGATCAGCTGTGGTGTCAAAAGTGGGATTTCTCTCCTGAATATGAGCAGACCTATGAGTTGGCGCAGTGTAGGCAACTGTTGAGAAACTGGGATCCTAAATGGAAAAACCCAGCCAGTAAGAGAAAGATGGTATGTGCTTCATGCTGCAGGAAATCCCATTTCTGTGGAGTAACTCACTGACCAGTGTACGCAGCAACATCTTGCTTTGCTAGAACCAGGCTGTTGTCAGGAGCTGCCCTGGGATCAGGGTTACTCCACAGAAGTGGGATTTCCTGCAGCATGAAGCACAGGGAGGACTAGAATGCATAAGCATCATTGAAGAGAGGGTTTACTTGGTCAAAGTGCTGTAGTAACACTAGGTCTGGGTCAGAGAGGTCTGGGTCTGTGATGTAGCCAATGATTTTAATTTATTGTTCATTTATTGTGTGGTTATGATTAACTAACATGTTATGTCACATATAATCATTGTATGTTAAATTGTAGGATTATAGACGTATAAGATTGATTAGTAGTTAGAAGAGATAATTATGTATTAGGTAACTAAGTAAGTAGGGCTGAAACACAAGGTCTGTAGGCTGAGGCCTGCAAGATTTCAGCTTAGCTATTTTAGGCCTGGGAGATAAGCAATGCTGACATAAGTAAGTGACCAAAGAATTATAGGATTACAGGAAAAGATGTACCAATGGGTGATATTGCAAAAAATTAACAGTAAAAGTAAATTTTTGCTTACAAGATGCCCAGTAGTCACATTTTTCTAACATATGCTCTAACCACAGAGTGCACTATGTGTATAAATGCTAATGAGGTACAGTCAGAATTACATTATAAAAAGGAGGGGTGGGGGAATTGAGCTCACTATGGGAAACTCCAGCAGGAACTATTCCTCTGCTGATGACCAATCCATGAGAGACCCATCAGACCCTAACACTATTGTTAAGGATGTGAGTACAACTATATTTGTAACTTTCACATAGGTGTGTATAGAATTTCTATATGCTTGGGTAATCATAACTTTAATTGTAACTTTAATAAAACTTGTAAAACAGTCTAGACCTTGTACTTGTGAATGTCTGTGTGGTCACTACCCTTGGTCTTTATGTGTTCCTAGAAACTCTAAATCTGAAGCAAGTAGCAGAGGTGACTTCCACTCTGTTAAGTTTGAAACTGTAGCTGGCAGAGCCAAACCCACGGTGGTATAAACCACATTACAAAATTCACTTTAAAAATAAAATAAAAGCCTACAGTGACTAATGGAGGCGGGGGGAGGAAGAAAGAGAGAGTTGATTCTCCTCCTAACAGTGTAGGTGGGATGGGAAGAGAAAGACTTGCTGTTCCTCTCTGAACCTGGGCCCAGAGCAGGCCACCACCAGCCCCCTTCTCAGTCCTCATTGGAGGTGGGGCAAAGAGATCCTTATGGCTAGGCAGGGAGCAGAGGTGGAGGGGGTGGCAGGAAGAAGCAGAGGTGGAGGGGATGGGGAGTGGGAGGAAGGAGCAGAGAGGATGAAGGCAGGGTTGGCCAGGGACGATCCTTTTCTTTTAAAGCCTCGAGCAGAAATATAATTTTGAAGGATTTTGTAGTTTGTACAAACTCCTGGAGCTGCTTTTTAACCAGCCTGTTGATTTCTTGGTTTTGTGCGTCCCTTCCCTTTGCTCCCGGGCATGCAGCAGACTGTGGAGTCTATAAGAAGTTATTCTGAGGCAGCCGCCATGCTGATTCTCTGGATTTCAATTTCCCCAAGTTTCCCTTTAGGCTACTTCTAACTAATATCCTCCTTTCCGTAACAACCCCCCAGGGGATGCTCTTGCACCACCCACCCCTTATGGTATCACCAGAGACCCCGCTTATGAGCAGAAAACACTTTTTAATTTTGTCGGCCCCTTTCAGATCAAGTTCTTCTCCTTATAGCTTAAATTAAAAAGCCAAAGAGCTGAGTTTCAATTGACTATGTTCTGTTACACAGGGTGTCACATATTCCCCAGTGAGCGCTAGTCATTAAAGAGCCTGTGCAAGTGAGTTTGGGCCCTCGCAGTTCTGGTGGAGCCCAGCCCGGTCTAATTTCTAGTTCAATGGATGGTAAGCTAAGTTCTGTGTTTGACACTCATCCCCATGACCGGCAATGCAGGGCGCAGGCTGAGGTGTCCCAGTGCATCACCCCAGGAGGTGCCACCAAGTACAGCTGACGAGCAGAAGGAACTTGGAGCCAGCCAATCTGTAGGGAGATGAAGGGCTAAGCCAGAGGAAGCTTGGTGAGACTGAGCATGTGAAGAGATGCTCCCTGAACAAGCAGGAGCCTGAAGAGCAATTTCTGAGTGCAGGGAGGTGTGGAGCAGGGGCTCTTGATAGCAGGGCTGACATATCGCTCACAGCTCAGGGGAGTGGAGGGTGTGGAAAACCAGACTATTCCAGTCAGGCCCCACAGGCTGATCCATAGGCTCCTGAGGACAGACATTGAGTAGCATTTTTAAAATTCATAGATTCATAGATTCTAGGACTGGAAGGGACCTCGAGAGGTCATCGAGTCCAGTCCCCTGCCCGCATGGCAGGACCAAATACTGTCTAGACCATCCCTGATAGACATTTATCTAACCTACTCTTAAATATCTCCAGAGATGGCGGTTCCACAACCTCCCTAGGCAATTTATTCCAGTGTTTAACCACCCTGACAGTTAGGAACTTTTTCCTAATGTCCAACCTAGACCTCCCTTGCTGCAGTTTAAGCCCATTGCTTCTTGTTCTATCCTTAGAGGCTAAGGTGAACAAGTTTTCTCCCTCCTCCTTATGACACCCTTTTAGATATCTGAAAACTGATATCATGTCCCCTCTCAGTCTTCTCTTTTCCAAACTAAACAAACCCAATTCTTTCAGCCTTCCTTCATAGGTCATGTTCTCTAGACGTTTAATCATTCTTGTTGCTCTTCTCTGTACCCTCTCCAATTTCTCCACATCTTTCTTGAAATGCAGTGCCCAGAAATGGACACAATATTCCAGGTGAGGCCTAACCAGCGCAGAGTAGAGCAGAAGAATGACTTCTCGTGTCTTGCTCACAACACACCTGTTAATGCATCCCAGAATCATGTTTGCTTTTTTTGCAACAGCATCTCACTGTTGACTCATAAATGCACCTAAAATGCACCCAAGGGACTCAGGAAGCTGAGAACCAGTGATTTTTTTTTTTAGCAAACAGAAATGATTTTTCATTGGGACTCTCATAAAATCCTAGAAGATGCAGGGCTGGAAGGCACCTCAAGGGGCTGAGAAAACATTGGCTCTTGTTCTCCACATTCTGCACCGAGGTACTCAGGGCAGACCTACTTGGGCTGAGACCTTCTCCCTTCCACACCTCCTCAGTAGATGGTCACCCCCCCCCAGGAGATATAGAAGAGGGTCCCTAGTGGGCAGAGAACTCCACCTCCCTGGAGAGCCATTGCAGGGTCCAGCCAGCTGCTCCCTGAGCCTGGCTCTGCTGCTGCCCACCCCATGCAGTGTCAGAGTGAGGTGTGTGAGTGGCAGCCCAACAGGGGAGTGGAGGCATGGTGGTAAGGTAGGCCAGGGTGGCAGAGGGCTCCTATCACGGGGGAGGCTGCAGGACCCTGGCCCAGCGCCCCTCCCAGTGGCCACAGACTGTTCCGCCTTCCCACCACATTACCCTCTCCAGAGACCTGGGAATTAGCCAATCCCAGTGCCCAGCCACCTGGAGTATAGCTGGTTTCCTAGGGTAAGTGGGGGGATGGTCCTATTATTGTGCGGAACTTTCCTGGCTTATGCACTAACCCGGTGAAATTGCTCGTGAACGGATCTAAGTCCTCACTCCAACTCCCTTTATCCAGAGGCCTGCCTGACCTTGAGAGCCCCCCTTCCCTCACTCTCCCCAGCTGCTCACCGCACTTGGCTCGCGTGTTACTCATGGCACAGCGAGCATCAGCTCCCCAGTGCTGGGCCTGCAGCTCAGCTCTGGCTCACAGTCGGCGTGGCTCCAGCTCCCGACTCTGGGCTGCTCTAGCTGCAGCTCCGCTCTGCCTCCAGCTCAGCTCTGCCTTCTGGGCTGCTTCTCTGGTCCCTCTGGTTCTGGCTACTGCTGCTCTGCCTCCAGCTCAGCTCCGGTGTCTGCTCTCTCCTTAGCTCTGCCCTACTCTGGCTCAGGCAGCTCCAGCTCACAGGGAGGATGGGACCCTGGACTCCTAACGTGGTCATTGGCGTGCCTGCCCCCCACACACACGTTGAATCTCTCTATTGGCTCCCCATTTTCTACTGCATCAAATTCTACCTTCTTGTCCTCACCCTCTGATCAGCAGACACTTCCCCAGATTTTCATCCAGACACTGGCCCCTCTGTGCTGCAACCACATCTGATTTGCAATACCATGTAGTCCCTGGGATCCTGGCTCCTGATGTCCTGGATCAGGCCACTGGTCAATCCTGTGCCCAGTATTTCAGCTCCTGCTGTAAGGGACGCATGGCAGTGTGGTCCCTGGGCCTGTCTATTTAGACAGTAAGCTCTTTGGGCCAGGAACTGTCTTGTACTATATGCTGGTACACAATGTAATGTCCCAATCTCTGGTGAGGCCTCTAGGCACCACTGCAGTACAAATAATGTAACACATCAGACCCTTAGACTATTGCTTCTATCTAGTGGACAGTAGCTGATGGGACCCTCCCACCCATGCTGCTGTTCACTTGTGCCTTGCTATGGCTGGGAGGGGGAGTCCGTATTACCTCCTTGGGAGCTAGTTGATGGGCTGAGATTTCATTACACTTCTTTTAGTTTGCACAGCTTCAGAAGTGATTATTCGCCATCAAATTCTCTTTTGAAATCCAGCCATGATTTCCGGCATGGTGACCCCATGGGGCACTGACTCCCCCAGGCTAACTAGATGCCCATTTCCCTCTCTTTGTTTCCCATTTACTTTCTTTCACTATGATTCAAGTGACCCCACTCCCTGAGTTATGAATCGGTCAAACTGGTAAGCTTTTACCGAATGGTAAAAAAGGAAACGAAAACCTTGGCACTGCTCTAACTTTCATCTCTTTTATTCAAGTCCTGCCAGGCCTTGAATCATTTCTGTTGGCTTCTCTGACTGTTTCCAGCCTCTCTGGGGGACCTGTTAGTAACTCCACAGAGGAGTTCACTGTTATTCAAAATCATTATATTTTTTCTCTCTCTTTTGAGCATCTTTACTTTTTAAACATCTACTGTGCACTGGGCAACCTGAACTCCATGGAGACTCCTAAATCTTTCCCCTAAGAAGCTACTATGAATTCAAAGGCTCTAAGTTTAGGTTCTTTTCCTCAAAGTGTATTTCTTTGCAGTGATCTAAGTTAACTGTAATCTCCCATTGTGTTGCCCAGCCACTGACTGGATTACATCCTCCAGCCTCCCTCACAAGCATCCTGGGGTTTTCCTGATCTAAATAGCTTTGTGCCATTTGCACAGTGTGCCCCCATTCTGTCCACATCCAACTCATCGAGGATACATTCCAGTTTCCCGCTCTTTTATTAACTCTTTCATGTTATAAAACATAATGGGACCTTCAGAGAAGCTTCTGAACAGGTCTCATCTCTTGTGTGTTTCCTTCTTTTATGGCTCAAGTACAATAGAAATCTCAGATATTAACATGCTGCTTTAGAATTAAATGTACATATGAACACTACACGGATCAAGGAACATGCTGAGTTTCTTACAGAATATGCTATAGTGTGCATGGAAACCCCAGGGAGGAGGGGTGAGTTGGGAGCCTGCCTACGCCCCATCAGGGTAAGGCGTGGGGAGGCAAGGGAAGAAGTGCAGGGCGGACTGGCCAAGGTGAGGAGGGTTTAAGATGTGGCGTCTGAGGCACAGAGTGGAGCTCAGGTTGAAGCAGAAAGAGTGTCTTTACAGTAAGCTCTTTGGGGCAAAGACCTTGCCTCCACATCCGTCTGTGAAGCACCTAGCGTGTTATTGGCACTATACACATAAGCAATAGGCTGTAAGCAGGGCTAAGTGGCATTGGCATTTCCAATGTGGGTCCTGTCCAGCACAGAGCCTTGCACAGACACTTCTTCCCACCCTCCACCTGGGGTTTTGGCTCCATCACTTGTCATTCAGTCTCCAACCCTGGAACATATATTTTCTCCTTCTCTGGCTTTTGTCCAGTAACAAACAGTATTTTTGGCTGGAGGTTATACACAAAGCTGAGTTAAGAGGTTTTTTTGTTGACCTCCTTATTTGTCTGTGACCAGCATTAATGGGATCAGGCCAGTTCCGGCTGAGGGGGTTGTTATTTACCTGGAAGTAGACGCATTGGGGGCAGAACAGGATATTTTCTTCTGGGTGTTGCCCTAACTGGCAGTACCTGGAGTGTTTCATTGCTCACCTTTAGCTTTAGCAGTGAGGTACCTAGCCTAGGGTTCTATGGCCCTGACATCAGTGACCTCGGGTAAATCATGTCAGCTCTCAGTGCCTCCGTTTCACACACAGCCTTTGTCAGTTTTGGCTCCTGAGACTGTACGTTCTTTGGAGCCTGAGCTCTTACCATGTGTCTTTACAGAACCTAGCACAACAGTTGGGCCACTAGGTGCTACTGTGACGACGATAACACACAAGACTTGTGAGGTTTTTCCCAACCAGCTTCTACACATGAAATGATGAGACACAATTACCAACCCAAATGACCTTTCGTTGTTTTGTTTAGAATGGATTTATGAGTCCAGAGCTAGGTCTGAATCACCAAGGGCTGAGCCATGGATTGGTAAATGAGACTAGGGTAAATAAAGCCTGGTGTCAGAGCTGTTAGCTGAGGTTTTGCAGACTGAGTCCCAGAGCTCTCTCTTTATTTATGGCTGCACTGTGTCCTCCTAGTTTGTGGCAATTAAAGGGACAGTTGCCAGCCTATGGCACTAAAACTGAAGTGTTTTCCCCATAACAGGAGCCTTGACCACTCTCTCTCTCAATCAGCCTGTGAGCCACTGCCCTCTCTTCCCCATGTGCCTCAAAATCAGACCAGGGCTGATACACTAGGTAGTGGGATTCACAGTGCAGGACTAGAACATGAACATGTTGTTTTGAAAACTATAAGTGGCTGCACCAGGCCCTGCAGATGAACTAAAAATCTCTCTTCCACATTCTTCCTTAAGCGAAACATGCTCCTCCCAGCCTCAGAATCCAGGACTTTCAGCCTGTGCTGAGTTCTTTACTAGCAGGACATTGTTAGCCAGTTGTCCAAGGTGTAAAGGAGAATGGAGTCTATTGTTCATGTAAAAGGGAAAGACCCTGTACAGCGCATCCAAGCCTGGATCCCTCCACTCATGGAGCTGCTCAGCGGCCCTTGCAAGCGTTGCGTTATGTCCTATGCTCCATACAAAAGCGTGAATCCCCCTAGCATTGGCCTTTGGGTGCAGAGTGCTGAGCTTTGGCGTGAAGGTCTCTGCTATACATGGCCACTTTTGGATAGATAAGCAATCAGTGCTACAATCACACCAACATAGACCCCTGTGCCGATGGTGATGGAGAGCGCAGCAAGGAAGAGGGCCCGCCGGGAGGCCGAACTTGCCATGTGGAAGTCCCCCTTGGAAACAGCCTTACTGGTCTGGAAAGAGAAGACAATGTGTAAGTGACTATTAACACCATCTAACCCCTCTGGGGAAGAGGAATGACTGTTCACTTACTCCAGGGAACAGCACTGACTCCCAACCTTTATCCTCCCCTTCCCTGCTGTGCAACTTTACTTTGACACGGCTTTCCTTTAAAAGGTAGGTCTGAGGGGTTAAGAAGTTTGAAGTACATGTGTGCATCTGATATTCTTAAACTCCACTCTCATGGTACAGGGATAATTGCACCAGCTCTTCCCAGCACAGTACACCTCTACCCCGATATAACACTGTCCTCGGGAGCCAAAAAATCTTACTGCGTTATAGGTGAAACCACGTTATATCAAACTTGCAGCCCCGCCCCCCCGGAGTGCTGCTTTACCACGTTATATCCGAATTCGCGTTATATCGGGGTAGAGGTGTATTTCTTGGTGAGTAGCTACAGATATCCATACATTTGTAGATGGATCAGTCTTTGAACTGGTTGTGTTTGGACTTTTGAATATGTCACTTCGTGCACTTGTGGTCTTGAAATATAAGTGCAATGGAAGTTCATGTCGTCATGCCAGAAGGATTGTACATGCAGAGATACTAGCTAGATTGTACTAATAGTCTTCAGTATGTTGGCTAATCAGGAATATGTAAATTATTTCTGGTTACATTGTATTAAAAAAGGGATAAAGAAGAATACTGAAACAGTATAATGTCATTGCATATATTGGTGGGTCACCCTCCTCTGGTGTTCAGTTCTGGCCACATCATTTCAAAAAGGATATGGCAGTTATAGAAAGAGTTTGAAGGGGAGCAATGAAAATGATCAGAGGCCTAGAAATACTTTCATGTGGTAGAGGTTAAAAGGGTCTTTCCAGGCCTCTGATCATTTCCATAAAATGAAAATATTCACAATATAGTGAATAGGATAGAGGGTGTAAATGGTGCACTGCCCTTTACACTTTCTCATAATCCCAGAGCACAGGGACATTTACTGAAATTAAAAGGCAACACATTTAAAAGTGATAAAAGGAAATACAGTTTTTCCCACGATGCATAAATAACCTGTGGAACTCACTGCCACATGCTATTAGGACATAGTGGAGTCAACATGTATATGAACAACAAGAATAGTGTAGATACATTAGCTAGGAAAAACCAATCATTGACTGATAAGAGTGAAGAAGAATATTCCCCCAGAGGCAGATTATTCCATAATTGATTGTTATGGGAATTTACACCTTGGCATCTGGTTCTGGGGACAAGCAGGGAAAAGGCAGCAGACAGACTGGACCATGGATCTGTCAGTACCTGTATTCCTAGTCATTTTTTAATTGCTGTTACCTTTTCCTGTTTCTCCTATTGCACCTCATCTTTAAGATGAAGTGCCCTGTACTGAATGCAGTATTCAAGGTGAGGACGCACACCACTCTATGCTATGGCATTGTTACATTCCTCTCTATTCCCCTTTCAATATCCAGGCATCTCATTTGCTCTCTGGGCCACCACTGCACACTGCACAGATTCAGGGTTGCTTACAGTGACACACCGCACTGCTTCCTGAGCGGCTAATTCAGTGGCCAGCAAGATTGAAGTGCTCCTTGCAGTGGGCATCAGCTTGCACTTGTCTGTACCAACTCATCTGCCATCATGTTACCCAGTTTCCTGGTTGTGTTACATTCTTCAAGAGTTCCTCTCAGCCCTCCTCACCTAAATGATTTTGTGTCATCAGCAAATGTTGACGCCTCTTTATTCAACCCCAACATCTAAATCATTAATAAAATATCTAACATAACTAATCTGAGAACTGTTCCCTAGGGGAACCCATTATTAATCTCCTTCTTGGTTGAGGATTGACAATTATTTAGCCTTGTCCTTTAACTTTTTACCTTCTAACCAGTGTATAATAACCTATAACAGAACTGTACCCACCTTGCCCAGGGTTACCACCTTTCCTTTGTAGCCTATTGTTTGGGACTTTATCAAAAGCCTTTGAAGGTCTAAATAAACCCATCTATCATCTTTTATCCACTACTTGTTCATTCTTAGTTAAAACCTACAAGCTGATTCCCCACTGCATTGTTCTAGTTTTACACTGGCATAATGTCATTGATTTCAATGGAAACCCACTGGGCATAAAACTGGAGTGATACAGTGGTGGAGAGAGATGTTAGACTGCAAGTTCTTCAGGATGGGTGCTTTTAACTTCCTTTAAACACTGTGCGTGTTCTCAGTTGTTAAACAAACACAGAGACAGTCCCTGCCCTGAAGAACTAACAAACAATCCGAGTAATAACCAAGCACCATGTACAGCAATTACATTAGATAAACAAACAACAAGAGTTCCTCTTCAAAGAACTCCAGCAGATTAAAGACCCCATTTTGCCTCACAGATGCTGTGCTAGGTTGTTCCTTTCATATTATTCTCAGCTAGGTGCATTATAACTTATCTTTTATTATTATTTCTACTGTCTCCATTCTTAAGACTGTGAGAAAAACGTTGATCTTGGTATCATCCAGTATAAATCTGGCGCAACTCCATCAACTCCGAGTGAATTATTCTGGATCTACATCTGTGTAACTGAGAACAGAATCTGGCCCATGCCCTGACTAGAGCAGCAGCCAGTATGAGCTAACACAGGCCAAGGCCCAGATTCTCTCCTTATTTGTGCCAGGCTTTACACGGCCGAGTTACACTTGACTTACACACAAGTGTGAGGAGAATCAAGCCCCTTGTGTGATCTGGGAAGATCACAATGGACTCATGTTTTAATCGGGAGAGCTGTCAATCCTTCCCCAGCTTTAAGCAGGAGAATAATATTGACTCAAGGTTTAACCAGCAGGTTGGCAAAGGGAGGTGTTATGATCCCTATTTTATAGAGGGGGAACTGGCTTTATTTGACAACATCAGAGGCCATTACTACAGACATAATGAATAGAGGGACCCCTGTAATAAGAAACAGAGGCCAGAGCCTCTGCTCTGCCCAGTCTCCAAGGCAGCTGGATTCTCAAGCAGGTCCATTGCTGGCTCTGGAACAGTTTGGAGTAGCCTGAGGGCAGCTCCAAGCTACACCAGATGGTAAAAGTCACCCAGGAGACCATCCACCCTCCGGGGATTGTTGAAGCACAGAAATTGGAGCAGGGCAATGTAGGAACTGACTATAGCAGCTCCACCCCAGCCAAAGACTCACCCATGCTGGAGAAATTCTCATTTGGCAAGTTATGGTCAGTTTCGGGTCCCTTTGCACCACCAGAATGGCACAAAGGGTGGGACTCTGGTCCATAGTATCTAGTCTCTGCACTGAAGGGCAAGTCCTCTAGTTCCCCCACATGATCATGGAGAGCCCTGGCTGCAGTGGAACCATGTAATTCTGCTGTGGGGCATGGATGAAGGGTGCCCAGAGCACTACACGCCCTGGAGCATGACTTGCTGTGCCCCAGCACACAGAGCTGGGTCAGTGAGGGTTGGAAACAGGACCAATGGAGTGACAGAGATGTGTGTCTCACTGACTGGAATGGTGCCAGGCCCCTGACTCAAGGGGTTCTTCTGGCTTGCAGGGTCCCTGCATTAGAGGGACCTAACCCAGCATGTGCAGCCCAGAAAAGGAGACATCAGCAAATAGATTCCTCACCCTATGGGAGAAGTAGAAGGCAGCGATTCCCAGGGGCCAGAAGCAGCAGAGCATTGAAAAAATGGCCAGGCCCAGGTGGTCTCGTGGGGGGAGCATCAGGAAATGATCCTCACTCTCGCTGTCACTCGAGGAGTCACTCTGGAAAACAAATGAGTTCAGTGCTGCTGAGCAGCGCAGAGCCGTCAGGCCTGGAGAGTGCCCAGGCAGAGCGAGCCTGGGAAGAGCAGTGCAAGCGCACCCCATTCACCCCTTAGTGGGACAGGCTGGCATGTCTGACACTTACGTGACCCTGAAACATGTCATGAGGCCAGCCTGTCAAAACCGGGCGCGGGGGAGGTGGGAGACTGCAAACACTGACACAGGGGCGTCCTCCCCTCCTCCAACCAGTCTGATGCTGGCCTGCACTGGAGGGATCTGCCACAGGGATAAAAAAGGGGTGCAGTCACTGTGGCCCGTCCAGACCTGCTGTGTGGGGGCAAGTGTGATGGGAACGGGGCTGAGATGCAGGATCTCATGGCCTGCAGACCACCACACAGCCGCTGGTGGAAAAAACTTTTGGTCACTACCAACCTCTGGCAACTCGGAGCTCTTGACACAAAATGTTCTGTGTCCTATTACTAAGGGCTTTCCCTGAATCAGAACTGCCCCTGTCAGTCTGCCCACCGATGGTATTTCTAGGGCACTTATCACTTTGTATCTAAGCAGCGCTTCCCACCCCCATCCCCACATCCGTCACTCTCTGTATTTCAGTCTCACCTCCTTTTCTTTCCCGTCCCTTTCATATATTCTCTAACTCTTCTGACCCAAACCTTCAGAGAGTGAGTTTCTAAAACACTGCATCCTCTCAAGCTGCTTTGAGGAGAAAGAAATGTAATGAGAAAATTTGGGGATTGAAATGGATTCTGATTTCCTTCCCAGCTTGAGTCTTCAGCAAACTTGGTGGAGATTTGGGATTTCCCTGGAAATTATTCTTATACCTAAACATCTTGAGCTTTGGCATAATGGGCTGTGTGCTGGCTTTGGCGAAGTGCCTCATTCTCATTAGGACTAAGTGGACCAGTCCCCTGCCAGACGGGGTTTGAGAGTAAGGGAAAGGGCTTGAATTTGACCCTACCCTAATCTCATGAGGACCCCTGTTCCTCTTTTCAATGTGTGTGCCACTCAGAGTGTCTAGTACTTTTCTCCCTGTCTTGGGCACCTTTTGGCCCACGTTCAGTTTGGAGGGGGCACGTTTTAGTGGTGTAAACCCATGGAAATGGGCAAGTGCCTGTTTCAGTCTGGAAGAGGCATATTGCCATGGTCCAAAGAAATGGATTTGGAGATAAACAGCAGATGCCAACAATAGCAGGGCTAATGGAATCCACTCCAACAGAGTCCTGCCTTTGTTAATCTTGTGTATTGTTCTTGACTTCTATACTTCATGGAAAATCCTGAGTGAACACAGGACACATCAATATAAATAGCCATAGCACAGATTCGCCAGTCATTATTTTATTGCAAGACTCATGATATATTTATATTTTAAGCGTCTCATGATGGTTGGTATCAAACTTGTGGAACTATCCACAAGTTGGTATCAAACTATGACTGAGTTGCTTCAGATTTCATGACGAATTACTACATGGGCTCTGGTAGGGTCCAATCAACCCAGGTTTACTCCAAGTGTCTGTCCCCTTGAGGGCTGGGGCGTGGGAGACAAAGCCCACTGGCTACCCTGGTCGTACTCTGACCTTAAGACCTTAAGCAAGACCAGACAGGACAACAAACTCCATCTCCCAGGTCCTAAAGGAAAAGATGCATTAGTCACAGGCAACGAAGTGAATATTAGAGTCCCACACCAGGCCCTTCTGCCCCCAGGGAGGCTTTGGCCTCTGACAATCTCTGAATATTCCCTGGCCTCAGCCAGGCCTTCCTTCAGGCACTCTCTGGACAGGCCCTAGCCCCAGCCAGCCCTTCTTTCAAGGAGCTAGCACAAGAGGTCTATCCCCTCTCCTGGTCAGCCACTACTGTGCTGTACTTTCGTCCTTTTAATTCCTCCCTCTATTCTTGACACCTACAACGGGTATAGCAGGGTGGGGCTGATTAAGTCTATAGGCTCTTATTAACCCCTTATTGGTCTGTGTGGGGTCTATATACCCTCTCACCTGCCCTTATTCAGAATGGCCACCATTTCCCATTATTTTCTGTAATGCCACAGCCATAGTCAAGATGGCCACCACTGCCTTGCATTGGAAAGTGAGGCTGCTCCCAATGAAGATGGCCACCATCTCCCATTGTTCTCAACTGAGCTGAAGTCAGGCTGATACCAGGAAAGTTGGCCACCTCCTCGGCTCTGGGGTTAGGAAACTGGACCAGAAATTGTGAAGAGACGGGGAAATGTTGGGTACAGAGAGAGAGAGAAGAGACAGGAAGCTGGAGGGTGCATGGAGGCATAGGAGATTACTGGGAAAGATGAGGAGCAGGAAGGGAAACTGAGGGAGTTCTAGGGAATGTAGGGTACAGGAGGGAGACTGAGGGAAATGTGGGGGCAGAGTCAGAGGCTAAGGAGTGCCAGGAAGGTGATTGAGGAGGTGCAGGGTAATACAGAGAGCATGAGAGAGATTGAGGATGCAGAGGAATGTGGGTAGCAGAGTGGGAGAATTGAATGATAAGAGACTATCAAAGGACTGGGAGGGAAAATATGGAGCATGGCATGCATCAACAACAGGAAACTAGGGGGAGCATGTAGGGAGAATGTGTGGGAGGCAGGAGATTGGGTGTGGCACAGAGGGTGTCAAGAGGGGACTGGGAGGATGGTGACAAGACAAGAATGCTATAGGGGAGGGGGATGGAGAGGGATAGAATGGCAGCTTCCTCACCCCATGGGTAAATGAGGTCCCCTCTGAGCAGCCAATCAAGATACCCAAGTGCCTTGTGACAGAGCAGCATGTACGCCACATGTGGCTGCCACACAAAGTGTGACATCATTATTCATCTAGACTTAGCCATTGCGTTAAAAAAGGGCTATTTCAAAGGACACCCCCCCTGAGATGGCTCATTCTCTTGGCTGAATTTCTGGCCAATTCACGGTGCCCCAGATTACTTTCCAACCCTAAAAATATAACAACACCTTCAGTACAGTGCTGCTGCTGTGCAGCTAGCTAGCTGACAGAAATAGTAACATTGGCTCTGTAATAAGCCAGAGCTGGAGAGGAGAGGGGTGGGTGGGTGGGAAAGGACAAATGAGCTTTTTACAGTGTAAGAGAAACTCACAATACTAGGATAACATTTCAACCAAGGGTGACAGGTTTCAGAGTGGTAGCTGTGTTAGTCTGTATCAGCAAAAAGAAAGAGGAGTACTTGTGGCACCTTAGAGACTAACAAGCATAAGCTTTCGTGGGCTAAAACCCACTTCATCAGATGCATACAGTGGAAAATACAGTAGGAAGATATATAAACACAGAGAACATGAAAATATGGGTGTTGTCATACCAGCTCTAACGAGACTAATCAGTTAAGGTGGGCTATTACCAGCAGGAGAAAAAAAAACTTTTGTAGTGATAATCAGGGTGGCCCATTTCAAACAGTTGACAAGAAGGTGTGAGTAACAGTAGGGGAAAAATTAGCATGGGGAAATAGCCCACGAAAGCTTATGCCCAAATAAACTTGTTAGTCTCGAAGGTGCCACAAGTACTCCTTGTTCTTTTATTTCAACCAATGGGACTGCAATATGCAAATGAAATGAGATCACATTATAATAATTGATTAAGTCCTCCTGGATGCTTTAATCTCAGCTCCACTTTGATTTCAGAGTCAGATTAAATTTGCAAAGTATCCCACCAAAAATAACCCCGTTGGACACCAACAGAAGCAGCTGGGACACTCTGTGGTGATGCCGAGTTCAGACACAGAAGGGGATGGTAGAAATTTAACACCTTCAGTACCATCTGTGCACCATCTACCCCCAAGGACAGTCGGACATATTCACCGGGGAGCAGCTTGTTGCTGTTTCTCCTAGAAGTAGCTCACCTCATACTCCTGGAATTCCTCCTCCTCCACCTCATAGGACACTGTTTGGATTCTGATGTCACTCTCCATCTGGCATGGCCCTTGTTTTTCTCGCCCATCTGCAGCCTCAGAGGGGGCCTCTTTGTTTTCCATGAAGGTCGTCTCGCAGCTCTCCCCTTTGTTGTCCTTGGCCTTGAGACTGGTCTCATCCTTCACCAGGATGAAGTTGGGACCATACAATGCTTCAACGGCCAGCTGCAGAGAACTGGCATCCAGCAGCTGGTGAGTCCTGGCACTGCCAGTGTTTTGAAAGATGTAAAGTTTCCCCTGGCAGCAATGACTAGGGTGATGCTGATGGTAGGAGTAGCTACCGTGAAGATGCTTGCTGCTCTTGGCCAGCAGTGGGTTCTGAAGCTCACTCAAACTTTCCATTCTGCTAAAAATGGCCTGGAGAAGCTAACAGGAGGGTAACCCTGAGGAATAAAAGAGAGTAGAAGGAGTGAGTGTATAATATCAACAAGGCGAGGCTGCAGATTCAGGGGTACCATTCATAGTAACATCTACTGGGCACAGCAGAGAGGACTGCAGGACACTGGCCAGTGCAAAATGGCACTATCTGGCTGCACTAGGGAGAACAAGAATCTAGGAACCCTATTCCATGGCTTGAACACTGGCTCAGATAATTGAGGAGCTGTTCATCTGTCACAAGCTGATAGTAAGCTAAGCATGTGATGAGATGATCTGATAACATCAGGCTGGAATGAGTGGAGGATTTGCTGTATCTACAATGCACACTGAGAAGGGACCATACAAGCCATGCCTTTCTGGTGGCTCATAATTTATATTGCTGTAGAGGATACCAGATGGCATTGCAGTAGATGCACAGCTGGCATCCACTTGAGGGGCCTTTCTGACGTCCGAAACTAGCAGGACACACAGTAAATTACAGCCCTTCATGCATTACAGTTTCAGCAGCTAATGGTTTCTAAACATACTCAAGCTTTCATAGCGCTTTTTAATGCCTGGGCTCGGGCTGGTGAGGGAGTGAGTATAAATTCAGGGAAGATGGAAGGTTGCTGTGAGGATATTTTAATTACTGTTACCGTCTTAGTGTTCTCTTGGGGGTCTGCCTCTCCATACACTATACAAAGCACAACTGCGCATTTTGAGGGCCTTGTTGACCTGGATGTGCTCAATTACCAGAGAATCCACATCAAGACCCTTGAGTTCAGCATTACTCTCAGCATTTTTGAGCATGTGCAGTAGGAACTCTGCACTCTTTTTAGGCCAACGCCCCTGTGTCCAGCCCCACTGCTTGGCCTGAGCGCATCTGCCAACTCCACCATTGTAACGACGGAAGGGAACACACTGCTTTTTTAGGGTCACATCCTTTAAGTATTTAGTGGCTTTCCGGATATGCATGCCCTTGATAGCTTGAGCTGTCTCACGAGTGTTCTTGAAGTGGACTCGAAGGTTAGAACCCCTTGACTTGCATGATTTGGTGGGGTTCTCTGGATCAAGTGAGTAGCGGACCATTTTCAGAGCTTAACTCAGGGGCCACCCGCACCGGGGAAGAGCACATGCACATGCTCAAAAAGGGTCTTGATGTGGATTCTCTGGTAATTGAGCACATCCAGGTCAACAAGGCCCCCAAAATGCACAGGCGTACCTACAGAGCTCATGGTCGTATCAACCCCTACATGAGCTCCCCCTGTCATATTGAGATGATCCTCACTGAGAAGGAGCAGATTGTTCCAAAGCCAGAAGAGGAAGTTGCTCAGAAGAAAAAGATCTCTCAAAAGAAGCTGAAGAAGCAAAAACTTATGGCTCGGGAGTAAATCTGACATATACAAAGCACAGTAAGGGAGAGAGGGCTTGAGAGGCTGAGGCCTGGTCTACACCCACAGCTGCATTTACCTATCTATTGAAGGTCCTTATATGGCCCCATCACTGTAGTACCTGAGCACCTCACAATCTTTCATGTATTTGTCCTCCCAATACCGCTGTGTGGTGGGGAAGTGCTATTGTCCCCATTATACAGATGGGGAACTGAGGCACAGAGAAAAAAGGGTATGGCTACACTTTGAGCTGGGGCGTGATTCCCATCTCATGGAAACACTTACGCTAGTTGTCATTGAGCTAGCCTGTTATGAACAGAATGCAGCTGTGGCTACCCCGAGTCCCTGCCTAGGATCTCGGAGCGGTACATACTCGGTGGCTAGCCTGTCTCACAGCCATGGCTATATTCTATTCTTAGCTGCTGGCTCAATGAGACCTAGCACAAGTATGTCTCCTCGAGCCATGAATCACACCCCCAGCTTCAAGTGTAGACCTACCCAGCCTAGGGGTATGTCTCCATTAGACACGCTACTATGGTTCAGCTGCACCACTGCAGTGTAGACACTCACTACAGCAGTGGAAGGGGTTCCTCCATTCATGTAGTAAAACCACCTCTCAGAGGCGGTAGTTAGACTGATAGAAGAATTCTATCACTGGGGCTTAGGTCAGCTTAATTATACGACACAGGGTGTGACATTTTTCATGGCCCTGAGAGATGTAGTTAAACTGACCTAACTTTGTAGTGTAGGACAGCCCTATGTGACTTGCCTAGGGGCACGCAGGATGTTTGTGACAGCAGAAATTGAACCCGGGTCTCCTACAGCCCCGAATAGCCTCCTAACTACTGCACCATCTTTCCTTTCTAAACCCATTTTTCTAAACTAGCGCAACATCACAGCTTTAATCAAACCAGCAGCACCCTGGGCATAGAAAAGCCCTACCACTGAGCTCAGTTCCGGAGACTCTAACTTGAGCTGGCTGACATTTTTTTGCACAAAACAATTTCCCATCAGAAAATGTGATTGTCAAAATCAAAATTTGCCATGGGAAGATGTTGATTTTGACAAAATTGTTTGACTTTCCATCAGCAAAATATAAACGAAACAAACATTTGGTTTTGAACAGACATTTCTTAAATGACATGAAAAGAATCTTTTTTTTTAAAAATGTCAATTCAAATCAAACTGTATTTTGGGAACGATGAATCATTTTGTTTTAATTAACAATGTAGACATCACTCGTTTTAACATTTCCAAATCAAAATATTTTGGAACCCTTTGTTCTGTGAAAATGGCTGATATTTTGACTTTTCCTCCTGATTTGGCATGAAAACAAATGTTAGAATATCAGACTTTCCCCTGGGGTACAAACGCCGTTATTTGGCCACCTCTAATTCTAACACTAGACACAGTGTTTTTACAGCAGTTCTTTAGCATGCACCTGTCTCCTAAATAGACCTCAATGGGACACCCTTCTGCCTTGCAGCCCAGAATGTCATTTCTTTTTAGACACCTTAGTAATTTCTTTCTCTGCAGTATGTTATATAGTATAGGCAGATTCATCTGCCCCATGTAGGGCTCTCTGGGGTATGCCACTCTTTCTGATCTAAAGCATATCACCTTCGTTTTATCTGTCCTCCAGATGAAAATTTAAATAAAGAAGTTGAATTGAAGACTCCTGAGGATCAAAAGCCCAATTAGCTCCCATGTGTTTGTCCCCAGGGCCAATCCCAGCTTATCCCCTACTGTACAATTCCTAGTATGGTATCCAGCTTCAAAATATCCCTATCAATGAGCTTCCATCCCTTCCCTTAGAGCAGCATTTCCCAAACTTTTGAAAGTTGAGCCTCCCTTCAGGAAGATGAAATCATTCTCTCCCTCCCCTCAAATCCTTCAGCACCATCTTGTGTTGTTAAAGGCCTACCCATCTTAATTCACACATCTTTCATGTCTCTTCCCACCAAGACAGTCATTGAGGGTACGTCTATACTTACCTCCAGGTTCGGCGGTAAGCAATCGATCTTCTGGGATTGATTTATTGCGTCTTGTCTAGACGCGATAAATCGATCCCGGAAGTGCTCGCCGTCGACGCCGGTACTCCTGCTCCGCAAGAGGAGTACGCGGAGTCGACGGGGGAGCCTGCCTGCCGCGTGTGGACCCGCAGTAAGTACTTTGTAGTTCGAACTAAGGTACTTCGACTTCAGCTACGTTATTCACGTAGCTGAAGTTGCGTATCGTAGTTCGAACTGGGGGGTTAGCGTGGACAGATCATAGTCTGACCTTCGGTATGTCACAGCCCACCAATACCACCCAGCACCCACACACTAAACCCAACAACCGAAATAAGACTAATGGCATGCCCCAGATTTTTAATTTTCCCATCCTACTAAGAATTTCTATTTGAACCATTAACAAGTAAGGAAGACCTAGTTAAAATAAATTAATAAAGGCTGGTACAGGCATATATGGGAAATTTTCAATAGAGAAGTACAACAATCTGGATGAGGTGTGTTTTAAGAATATTGAAGGAATGATCTAACAAATTATAGCACTGACAGTTAATTCAAGGAAGTCACAGAGAACTGGGCTTGTAATGGAGGGTTGGAAAAGGGAAAAAAGTGATCCTGCCAATTACTTTCCTGTAAATTTAAATTCTACTTCTAATAAAATAATGGAACAAATATTAAGGGGTGAAAAATCACGAGACGTCTACAGGATAATGATCCAACCATGGAGTCTGCGAAGAAAAGATCTTGGCAGACAAACTTGCATTTTTAGTAAAGCATTTGACAACTTTTCTCATTACATTTTTTTCTGCCAAAGTTCATTCAAAGTGGGAAATAGTCACTGAACTGGACAGAAAACTGCCTGAAGGACCATGAACAAAGGGTGCTGATAAATGGTCCTGTATGGGGTTGCAGGGCAACGTTTAGTGAATATTGCATGTTTCAATGTTACATCTAGTCTTATTTAAGATCTTCATTAAACGATCCGGAAGAAGGAATGAACTGCACATTAATGAAATTTGCTCACGGTACTACAATGGGAAGCGTTGTGAATATTGGTGGGTAAAGAAATAATGCAAAGGGTCCTGGGGAAATTGAAATCATAAGTATGAGATAAAATGAAACTGAACTTGGAAAAAGGCAGCTAAAACATGAGGAAAATAATCTGAAACACAGGCAATCAAATGGAATTGAAGCGCTGGGATGCAGAGATGGCTAAAAGAGATTTAGTGGTGATATTGGACAGCAAGTTAGACCAGCAGTGCAATATGGCAGCAAAACAGGCCTTTGTGAGGCATCAAATAACAAAGCCCAAAGGTGATTGTTTCTCTTTATATAGCTCTACTGCAACTGAACCTGGATTATGTGAGCTTGGGAACCTTATAACTAGAAAGATACTGATGAACTGGAAAAAGTTCAGAGAAGAACAACAAAGATGGGGCTGGATGGACAGATTTACAAGGAAAGCTTGAAAGAGCAAAATCTGTCTAGTTGGAACAACACAGAGGGACATGGTAACAGTCTGCAAATAGCTGAAGGGTGTAAGTATCCAGAAGGGTGATGAATTACTCAGGGTGGCTCAAGGGAATAAAATTGGGAGTAATCAAGGAACAGATGGGAAAATGTAAGTTAAGTAATAAGAAAGTCTCCCCAAGAGTGAGCGGTAGTGGTTGCAGAATTCTCTCCCATGGGAAGTGATGAAGGCCAGCCGCCTGGGACTTTTAAAGCTATGCTGGACAAAGCACTAAGCTACGTAGAGAACAATCCCGCATTGACAGCGGGTGGACGGGAGGCACCCAGGGTCTTTTCCCTCGCTAGCTTCTGTAACTCTGTGGAACAGAGCTCCCTCTGTTATAATGTTCTCTGTGATATAAGGCCCCCAACACTCTTTTCCTTGCTGCCCTTCAACACCTCAGGGGCTTGGCTCCCAGAGATGGTGTTATAAAGAGAGGAAAAAACGATATTAGGGTGTTGATTGTAGGGGATCAAAGGGCCAACAGAGGTAACCTAAGTACATCTGCCCTGAGCCATCCCATAAGACTGTGGCTGCAGCAGGAAGGAGTGCGGGAATTGCTGTATGAAGTTGATGGCCAACTCTGCACAGGGAGGATCATGGTCAGCAATCTCTCTTTTGTGGAACAGCTACAGAAAAATCCCAGCAAACTGCATCGGCAGCTCCCTCTCTAGGGAGAAAGCTGGATAACAAGGGCCCCAGGATAAGGAGAGAAATGAGAAGCGAGACCTTTCCACCACAGGTCTCATGAATATGCAAAGTTACCCTGAAGTGCAGCCACAGGAACAGTCTGATTATTAGGTTGCAGCTGTAGCTTTATGTGGAAGTGGAGCATTGAGGGATATCGTGTCAGAGCCCTATAGGTGCTGTGCTCAGCTATATTGTAATGCAAGCAAGGAATATGCTTCCTGCTTTAATATAACAGGGTTAGCATGTCCTCTGAAGAGCCCTCTAATATCACAGAGGCAGCCAGGGCAGGGGAAGGAAGACACAATTGTTGAAGGTTTAGAGATCATTCTAATTTCTTAAAGGCACCAAGGTCAGAGCATTGCACAAATATAGCAGGTGAGTGTGTGTGCGTACACGTGTTTGTGTGCAGTGAACAAAGTAAGTTCTTCGGGACAGGGACTGCGTTTCATATGTTTGCACAGCACCTACGATGCTCCTGAGAATACGTGGATGGTGCAGGGAATCACAGGAAAAGCAAGAAAAGAAAGACATACAGTCATCCCCCTCCCCGACCCCTGAAGAGACAGAGTCCAGCAAATCATGCAGTAAACTCCAAACCAGCCTGGACTTCCTTGAGTTCTTCAGTGAGTTTAACGAAATTGGGGCCTTATTACCCATCATCAGGCTTTGGAGAGAAAGAATGAAACTGGCAGATCAAAGCGAAGAAGCAGTGAACAGACAAAATTGGCTGAGAGCAAAGCACACTCCATCCTCATTATAAACTCACTTGGATGGAATGCGGCACTATTCACCCCACAGAATTAGTCTGCATAATACTGAGACCGGGTAACAGCAGGTGTCGTTGGTGGTTAGGGAAGATACATACACACAGAGCTCAGACAGAGAGATGCACCTGGAGGAGAGTGTCTATCAGATTGTCAGAGACAGACCGTACCTGCAGTCAGGCTGGGATATCGCCCAGGTACCCATGGATGCTGTGTATCCATAATTACTTGGCTGTTTTCTCCCTACAGTTGCACACTCATAGTCTCTCCAGAGGGTGAGGCCTCTACACCCCCAGTCTCAGCCTCCCCTGCCCATTGCTCCAGTCCTTGGCAGAACACAAAACTGATCAGTGTGCTTCACACCAAGAGATCACCAAAACAAGTGCTGCATTGGAGACAATGGACATGAACTGAGCTAAGGAAAAAACAAACAGGGCCAGATTCTGGTCTCAGTAGCCCCAGGATAAATCTGGGTCTCGTTGAGTGTGACTGATGTCTCCCAGCTCCAAAGCCCCCAGCTCTCAAGACTAGACTGGCATGTTTATCCTCCCCAGTGCAATAAGGTTACAGTCACTGAATACGCCTCTCTGTGGACAGTCCTTGATTCTAATTTGACACTTGGCACAGATGCTGGGGGTAACAAGCTGGGTTAATGGTAAATTAAGTAGCTTTTCCAATAATCAATCACAATTTAGTTGTTCTGTCAGGTAAACATTCAGCCCTGCCTCACTGTTAGGATATGTCTGGATTACATCTCCCCAGATGCCTCCAGAGGAGGTTAGAACATCCTGATGTGAGACTTTAAGCCACAGGACCTTCTGGCTGACATGCAAGAGCGCTCCCAACTGAGCCATGCTGGCACATTCAGAGAGCAGTACCGGGCACTGCAGCCACTCTGCCAGGCTCATGGTGAAGCTGTTTGAGAGAGGAGCAATCAGGGAAGCCAGGAGATAACAGCACAGCACAGCAGCTGCAGGGAGAGGAGCTCCTGCTCCAGCTACAGTGAAAATAGCATACAAATAGTCTCACCTGCCTTGGCCTCAAGGCATAACGATAGGCAGACTCCATGTTGCGCAGCACTTGACATGACAGCACAGAGAAGGCAACGGAGACGTTATTATTGTTACTTGTGGCGTGCCAACCCGTAAGTGCACATGATCATAATTGTGCTTGGTGCTTTCCAGAGATAAGAGGAGGCCCTGCTCCTGCCTGACACACAAGGAGGAGACATCACTGCCTCCGGGAGCTAATTATCTGGTTCAGACCAAGAGAGAACCAACCCAAACGGGCAGGTGAAAAGCAGGGGAAGAGGATACCAGGAAGAGGGTCACGGTTGGAAGGGTGAGCAAAAGAAATAGTTTACAGGAGGGATCAGAAGGAGCAGAGACCAGCCATTCAGTCACATGGGTGTGCGGAAAGCTGTCCCAAGTGGACGAGGCAGCATGAGGAAAGGGGCCAGGTCAAGAGTGAGCAAGAGACAAAAGAGCCTTAAAGTGAGAGCAATAAGCTCAGAGTAGGGTATAGTGGGGGAAGATAAGGCAGAAATGAATGCAGTGATGTAGGCAGTGGTGAGATTACGTAGGGCCTTGAAGAAGAGAGCGAGGAGCTTGAACTTAATGCAAAAGGAGAGGAAGCCAGGGAAGGGATGCAAGGTGGAAAGAGACCAAGGGAAAAAGCTGGTCAGAGCAGCATATGGATGGAAGGGATGGGGTCTGCGGGAGACACAGGGAGAGGGAAGTGTAATCCAAGCAACCTATGAGCCGGGTGCGTACAGGGGTTCTAGCAAGCAGGATGATGAGAGAGGGGATTTTAGAGCTATTATAAGGGAAGGATTTACAGGGAAGAAGGTGACACAGATTGTGGACCTGGCTAATGGGCACGATACAGGGTGTCTCTGATGAAGAACAACTCATGCACAGCTGTGAAGCAACTTGTTTGAGAGAGCTGGAAAGGAATGAATATGGCATTTGTTCTGCCCTCCTAATAGGGGCAGAGTCAGCTGCCTCAGTGATGGGCTTCCAGAGCTGACAGAGACTAAATTGCTTTGAGAATTGGGATACCGTGTGCTGCTTTTCAGGGATTCGCTAGTGAAACTGGTTGATTTCCAGATGCAAATCAAATCTTCATTCTTACTTAGATAAATGTTTCTCTGCAGAAACATTTCATCCAAACTACTTAGGGCCGAAGCATGGCTCCTGATCAGGGCCAGATCCAGGCACCAGCTTGCCAAGCAGGTGCTTGGGGCGGCCACTCTGGAGAGGGGCGGCACGTAAGCTATTCGGCGGCAATTCGGCGGACGGTCCCTCACTCCCACTTGGAGCGAAGGACCTTCCGCTGAATTGCCGCCGCAGATCGCGATCGCGGCTTCTTCTTTTTTTCCCCGCTTGGGGCGGCAAAAACCCTGGAGCCGGCCCTGCTCCTGATGGTGACAGCCAGAACATCAGCCCCCAATCCCTTCAGGGGCGCTAGTCCAGCAGCTGCCTAAGCAGCATCACAAAGGGGACGCTTCATCAGGATTCCTTACATTCCCCCATACCTCCCTCCCAGTTCTATTAAAACGTACCAACGCAAACCAGATGGGCTCTCGCAGGTTAGGGTGCGCTTAGACAAGAGGAGCTTGGAACATGCAGGGTAAGTTAACACGCTACATGTGAGTTTACCAATGTATATATAAGAGGTCCACATTTCGACTGTCTCCTGCTCTCCCACATCATTTCTACATTGCCTGTACTCTGGAATGTGAGCTCCTTGGGGCCGGGAGCCTCTTCACATGTGTAGGCAGCGCCCAGCACACAATGTGCAGCATCAGCATACAAAAAATAGATTTTCCTATGAAATCCATGGACCTGCTACTTTTCTATCTGGCCACTAGATGTCTCAGTCGCTCTACAGAGAATGGTGCATTTATCAGAAGGTAAAGAGTTGATTCCCAATCAGGTATGGGGCATGGATAGTTTAGAGTGGTTCTCAACCAGGGGTCTGTGTATCCCTGGGGTACTCAGAGGTCTTCCAGGGGGTACTCAATTCATCTAGGTGAGTGTCTCTCAACCTGGGGGTTGCAGCCCACAGTGGGGTCATGGGCTGTGTTCCCTCTAAGGTGCATGCCTGCGCAGCTACACAGGAGGCCATCAAGGCCTGTGCACCAACCGCGCAGGCGCGCACATGGGCGAGCGTGTAGGGTGGGTGGGGGCAGTGGGATGAGGTGAGGGTTGGTGATGGTGACTTGGGGGAGCTTGGGGTGTGCAGGGCTATGGGGGAGGAGAGATGCCTCTCTCCCAGCCCCAGCGCTGCGGCGAGGAGAGGGGGCTCCCTCAGCAGCACTGGAAACAATTTATTATTAAACATTGCAATTTATATTAAAATCTGAGCTGAACTTGGAGTTTACATTATTTATCAGCTTTGAAAACTGCTGCTGCTCCCACAACCAGACAATAGAAAATGACACATTTTTTTACTCTAGTACAATTGAGCTGAAATATAAAATAACTTTTAAAAATAGCCAATATGTTTAAAGAAATACATTGTTACCTGACCTCTGCTCTTACCCTGTGCACTTGGGGAGCAGACTACTTTGTCATAAAGCTACGATGACAGAAATAATAGTATTAGTACAATTTCTCCATTTGTAGAAAGGAGCTGATGATATTTACCTGCTTCAAAATAGTTATTGTGTGGCTAAATTAATTCAAATGTATAAACTTATTTGATGGCCTCAGAAGGAAGAGGTGTAAATTATTAGTAGTTTTATTATTACTCCTCCATTAACTATGTTGGGGTTTTTTTTTTGGGGGGGGGGGGTTGTATGGCTTGGATGGTTCAGGAAACTTATGGGATATGAAACCTTTAGTTAATGAGAATCCGAAGCAATAAACCAATATTAATAAAATAGCTTTATATTAATATTATTGTAATGTATTATGTATCATTTGTGTTTATACGTCCTTCCCTTTTCCTTCCCTCCTTTTTCCCCCTTCTCTTGACTGTATATTTTGGTGTATCTTATTCTCCCTCCCATATATCTGCTCTCTCACACTTTCCCACATATCCGTTCACACACACTGTCCCTCAGGCCTATCAGAGGCACTTACTCACACTTTTAGGGATGTCTTTCTGATGCTGGGGGGGAAGAGAGTATTTCTTGTCTCTATCAGAGAAGGGGTTGCTGTAGAAAGGTCCTTTCCTTTTCTCCTTGTTAGATCTTTAGGCTTAGGGCACTGGTCTGCACTGCACTCAGTTTACTGTGCTTAGTTTAGTCTTAGCCCAGGCAGTGAGCTGAGTTACAATCAGCCACTCAACATGGGTTCTGATGGAGAAGGGGACAAAGGGGAGGGAGCTGCAGTTGGAAGCGGGGAGGAGCAGGATTGGTCAGTAGTTGCTCTGAGGACAGGAACAGGGAGAAGAGGGCACTAGACTCCTGGGAAGGGTAAGGGACGGAGCTGCAGAAAGGAAAGTAATTGTTTATATTTGTCTCCCACCTGCCATAGGTAGCAGCAGGGTCTCTCCATAGAGCATTGCTTGCTCAGGTGACAGGGGGTATTTTTATTCATATAAACATGTAATCCTTTTATGAATGCTTACAAACCCTTGTGTACAGTTATATCTATTGGCAGCGAGTCCCATAAGTCAATTGTTCATTATGTTAAAATGTTTCCTTTTATCAGTTTTAGATGGGTTGCTTTTCATTTTGATTGAATGCCACCTTGTTCTTGTATTAAGAGAGGGTAAAACAGGAGCTCCCCATTTACCTTCTCTATCCCATTCATTATTTTATGCAACTCTACTATATCCTTTCTTACCTATGCATTCTCTAATCTAAATAGTACTAATCTTTCCTCATATGGAAGTTTTTCCATAACTTTCCCACATAATCCAATGAAGTCACAATGGCTCCCAGATCTTAGCATTACCTCGATATTGGTGCTGCACATAAAAAAAATTCATTCCACACAAGGATGGAGAAAATTAGAGGGAATATTGGTCATGGGATGGGGTTAGGGGGTTGCAAGTGCAGGGTCGGCATTAGGGGGTGGCAAGCTGGGCAATTGCCCGGGCCCCGTGAAGCTAAGTTACATGCTTCAGCCCCAGGCGGCGGGGCTTTGGCTTCAGACAAGGCTCACCAGTGAAAAACAGATTCAGGTATCACACTGAAATGTCAGTATAACATTTATATTCCAGTTGATTTATTTTATAATTATATGGTCAAAATGAGAGTAAGCAATTTTTCAGTAAGTGTGCTGTGACACTTTTGTATTTTTAGGTCTGATTTTGTAAACAAGTAGTTTTTAAGTGAGGTGAAACTTGGGGTACGCAAGACAAATCAGACTCTTGAAAGGGGTAGTTTGGAAAGGCTGAGAACCAATGGGAGGGGCCTCGGACTCCTAGCTCTCTTGACTTGATCCAGTGGTGTAAAAGATTGGAGAAAGACAAAAGTGGGAGTGATCCTCAGAAAAAGTTGAGTATGAATCCAGCAATTACATGGATTCTGGTCTTGCTCACACTAGTTATTATTAATTACAGTAGCACCCAAGGGCCTCAATCAAGATCATGGCTCCATTGCACTGGGCACTGCAGATACACATGGGAAGATATGGTCCATGCCCCAAAGAGCTTACTGTCTAGTTTAAGGCAAAATGCAACAGAGACAACAATTTGGTGTATCAAACAATCAAAGGGAAGAGTGAGGGAGGACGTGGGTAACAGTGGAAGAGGAACACATGGTTACATAGGCTACAGGTGCATAGTAGCATGTTTCCAGTCAGTGTGGTCTTTTAATTTATAAGACATAAATAAATAAACTGGGCACCAGGACATTCTACACTAGCCATTATCCATCGATTTCCCATGGGGATGGTGGCAGGAGTGGGGCTTGAGGAGGAGAGGGTAGTGCCCTTCTGGATCAGTTCTGGGAGGGTGTCCTATGCACAGTGAAGAGACATGGAAGGAGGCACAATGGTGCTTGTGGGAGAAGTGGCCAAATGGAGGCTGGTGTCACTGGTGGAGCAGAGTGGATGGGGAAGGCAACACACCAAGGTACAAATGCAGGTAAGTAGGGACAAGCAGAGCTGTGCCGGGCCTTACAGGGGAGGACAAGAAGCTTGAATGTGATGTGGTGGAGAAAGCAGAGCCAGCAGAGGGCAAGGCCCAAGAAGATGACCTTAGGAGCAGCATCCTGAATTGACCTGAGGTCTGCGAGGAGGTGTCAGGGAGGCCGGAGAGCAAGAGGTTCCAGTAATGAAGTCAGGAAATGATGAGGGCCTGGTCAAGAGCTTTAGTGGTGCAGATTGTGATACTAGTGTAATTCCATTGGCTTCAGTGCAGCTACTCTGGATTTACACCAGAGCAGCCTCATTCCCCATAACTCTGCCTTCAATCCCTAATCAAATAATGGAACCAGGAGTAAAAGGAAAAGTCTCTACCCCTAGAGGGCAATGTGAGCAGTAAGCAACATTGGGGGGTTGTAAAGAGCAAATCGTGTCAGACGCAACTGATTTTTTTTTTTAATTTGGAAGGGAACAACTGGCCGCTGATAATGCTCTGCTCAGAGGAGGTGAAGGCCAAGGCATTGACTTCAGCACAGTGGAGTCTGGCGGAGGCTGTCATTCAAATTCTCAAGCCCTTTGAGGAATTAACCCATGAGAGAAGCTTGGGAGACACTTGAGTATCTGACATGGTGCTAGCTGTCAGGGCTCTGACAGCCCATCTCAGCAATAAAGTGCCAGACCAGAGAGTCTGGGCCATGAAAAAGGGAATTGTAACTTCTACAGCAACTTGCAGCCATCCTCAGACTTCACAGCACAGAAACAGAGTAACAGGAGTGCAGGCTGCGTGCTTCAAGTTCCCCTTGCTCACTTCTGAATCTCACCAAGAAAATCATGCCAGAGTTGCCATATATAGGCTGGCTGGCAAATAAACACTAGTAGAGAAGATGAAAGAGAGATTGTCATCTAGTCCCCAAGAAAACCTGCTTGAAATTTCAAGCATGTACAGCTTCTGAGAACCAAACTTAGATTTATGGGATCCAGTGGCTATGAATGTTTTCCAACAATGAGATGGCACTCATCTTCACTGACTCCACTATTCCCCACCCAGGGGACCTGGCTGGGGGTAGAAGTATAATGCGATCAGATTTTGTCATCCCATAAAACTAGCTCTGCCTTTTCTTGGAGCTCTGTCAGGCTTTGGATGCTAAGGATGAGACAAGAGATAGCTGCTGCTGCTTGAACATGCACAGAAGCTTGTGCACTATTATGTGCCTGTGGTTGATTTCATGTGCTAGTGGTTATGTTTCTGAATTCTCCACCATGCTTTTCAGCAGTTGCTCATGTTTGCTGTACTACAATATGCATTTGGTCTCATGGAGAGCTTTAGGAGTGCCAAGATCTCTGCCAAGATAGTCTTCCCAGCCTATGGTAACCCCCCCTCTTTGGATTCATCCACTGGCTCCCTGTTTTCCATCACATCAATTCCAGTTTCTTGCCCTCACCTTCCAGAACCTTTACCACTCTGCCCTGCCTTCCTTATCCACTCTTCTCTCTTATCACACCACCTCTTAGGCTAGACACCAGCCCACTGGTCTACTTCTCTCCCGAACATCTCTGTGCCTTCTTCCACACTGCCCCCGATGTCTGGAATGCCCTGAGCTGACCTGTAAAGCAGCCCGCTGCAGATTCCCTCCTCAAGATCTATTTCTACCAACCATTGATGGCTTCTGTGACACTGCACCCCATATTCGTCATAGTAATATTATTAGAATATGGTTGTGGCATAATTATGATGCATTTTGTACAAGATAAGTCATGTGAGGTGTCATTGGAAAAGTTATGATTTGCTGAATATGATTATCCTATTTGTATGCACATCTCATTTTTGTATCCAAAGATATAAATACTGACCATCTATCTGTACTTCAAATGTAGTTACACCTGGGTAACCCCCACTAGACAAGATGCTTTCAGTCTAGATGGCTGGTTGGGAAGGGCCTAGTCAGGGCAATGACCCATTAGGGAAAACAATAGGCCTTAGGAGAAGCTTATCTCCCACCTGTTGAGCCTTCCTGAGAACACTCCAGACAGCCTGTAAGTAATGGCTGCTATGACTCTACAAAGACATGTGACCAGGCCACATGATGTTGGACTCCATCTTGGGATGTCAGTATTTTTCCACAAACCGGTCTGGGAATCAAGTTTTGAAACAAAGGGTTCCCGCCCTATGCTAAAGCTATATAAGGCAGGGAGTGACATCATCTGGGTTTCTTCACTCCCCACACAAGAAGACTCCTGGAAACACCTGAGGAACAAAGACTGAACTGGGGGAAGTGCTGGTCTCAGGCTAAAGGGATTTCTAGCCTGTATATGAAACACCTGGGCATTCCAAGCTGCAAAGCAAGTGCAGCTTGTGCCTTAAGAATCTACAAGTCTGCCTGTACCATCAGTTAGGGTGAGAATCTGCTATTCATGCCCATTCTATTTAGTATATTAAGCTCAGTTTGCATTTTTTTTGTTTATTTGCTAGGTAATCTGCTTTGATCTGTTTGCTATCACTTAAAATATATCTTTTGTAGTTAATAAACTTGCTTTTGTTTTAATCTAAACCAGTGAGCTTTGACTGGAGTGCTTGGGGAAAATCTCTGCTTGGTACCACACGTGTGCATTGTCCTCTTCACATTGAGGGAGAGGCGGGCCAGGTATTAAACCCATACAGTGGCCAGATTTGACCAGGGCAGGACGGTTCTACTCTGGGGTCCTAGGCTGGGAAGCTGGTGGTTAGAGAGCCTGCATGTAACTGCAGCTGGGTGTGTCCCTACCTGTGTGAATGCTGGTGACAGTGCAGGCTGGAGGGCTTTGCAGCTTGTCACAGCAGTACAGTGTGAGAGGGAGCCCAGGCTGGTGGGTCAGAGGGTTCAGTGGTACCTCAGTTCCAAGTGGCACCCTGGCAGGAACCCGTCACAGCTTCGTAAAGGTGGGGCTGTCAGGCATTGCTGGTATTTCTGCCTTCCTAGTGTTTGTTATACTCAGAATCCTGTCTTGTTTCATATTAGATGCTAAGAGCCTCAGGGCAGAGACTATTACTGTCTTTGCCTACCATGCTCAGTGCAATGGGGCCCTGACCCTCATGTGGGCCCATGGGTGCTACTGCTAATATATTTAAAGCCCTTACTCACTATGCTTTACTTCTAGTGCTAAGTATCTGCTATCACTTTAAAAACTAAGCCATATTTTGGATGCTGCACTTTTCTATTTCAGTTTTTCAAACTCAGAAGTATTTCTCACAGATGCAATAAGCTGGTGTAGTGAAGAAATGAATCATTCCATTAAAGTTCAGGTAAAGAATTCCCTGTTTGATACAAAGTGTGAGGCCTGTCTCATTACCCAGCTTAATAGCTGCAGCCTGAGATTTTTTTAGCCTTGTTTTTAGTGTCTGATGTTTCCACCTGGACTAGTCTGATGGAGATTTGCTCTCTGTCTTTAAGAAAGTTTGCCTCCAAATTGGCGGGAGCTGTTGGAGTGAAGGAGCTTATTATGTTTTCAAGGATGACAGGAGAAGTAACATCTGCTTCAGGCTTTTAAACTACTCTTGCTCTCCTTGCAACGCCCATGGGAAGAGGGAAGTATGGGAACTTCAACAATGTAGAGTCTTATGGCTTATAGTCACAAAGACTCTTGCCATATGGCTGGGAGGGAGAAGAGAGCCCTGCCCAGAGAATGTCTAACCCTGGTAGAAAGGCCACACATGCCAGCCTATAAAAACAAAATGCACAGCAAATGAATTGTTTAAAGATAAGATGAGGGGGGAGATTTTCAAAGTCACAGAAGGCCCGACAGGCCCCCCAAATCTCCGTGAACATTGACAGGAGTTGGGCATCCAACGCCCCTTTGCAAATCTCCTCTGATGTGTCTGGGCTTGGACTGGCACTCAGCTCTAGTCAGAGAAACCACAGTGCTGCAGTGACTGTGTAAAGCCCAGCATTCCCCCCAGTGCTTAAAGTGTGTGCGGCGGATGGGGGGCACTGCTTAGGGGTCATGGACCCAGCAACAAAAGAAAAGAAAATTCAAATTAAAAACCGAGCCCGGTTGCTGAGGGGAGCACTTGAGGCACTGTCTTACCACAGCCACGACTCCCAGATGATAGACACCCCGCCCCAGACTTTTAGCACTGATTCTCCCACACTCAGTCTGAAGTCAGGAGCAACTGTAGCCGGGGAGGGGAAAAGGGATTCAATATTCCCCCAAGCCCTTCCTCAACCCTGTTCATTTCCAGCCCCAGGCACAGGTTGCTCTAGGCAAAAAGATCCAACACAAAGGCGCTCCCTCTCTTTCCCTCACCTCCTGCTTTTGCCGGTAGCTGGAGGGATTATACTCAGCAACAGGGCCGTGTGTTGGGGGAGAGGCAGGTGTGATGGCAAGGAGGCAGATGATGGCAGTGGATGCCATGTAGGGATTTTTTAAATGGAGCCATCACGCTGTGCCCATGCCTTGCTGAACAGTGTTATCACTGCCTTTGTCCTTCCCTTCTCCTTTGGGTCTGGCCCCCTCGGAGCTGGGGGGGAGGGTAATTTCCAGCCCAAGGAGATATACACATGCTAGGGCTGATTGAGCTAGCATGGTTATGTCTACTGGAGTTGGAATTTACCCCGCCGGTCTGTTTTTCTTCCCTCCTTGTCATGTCCCAGCTGGATTTAGATCGGCAGGTCTTGGAGGCAGGGGCTGGGCCTCTCCGCGTTTCATGAAGTGCCACGCACACTTTTAGGTGCTTTAAAAATAAAGCATCATCACTGGAATTTTAGACTGTGCACCATATAATCAGACTTGAAAAACCAGTTCAGCCTGGCTTGGGTCTGATGCAGCCACCTGGACTGAGAACCTGCCAAGGGCCTGGAAACAAAGGGTGAAGACAAACAGCAAGGAATGGAGCGGGGAGTGGGCTGTAGAGCTAGTATTGGGTCTGGTCTGATTTAACATCTTTATTAGTGATCTGAAATGGGGAGGTTAATGATGTTCACAGATGATATTAAGGAGGAGCTACATAAGCACACTTCTCTGTCCTCAGTGGGGTATCTATCCTACTGAGCACTCGTGTGTCTAAAGGTACCTAGTGCTTCATGAATAAGGTTAAGATTTAGTCACAGGTATTTTTGGTAAAAGTCACAGACAGGTCACTGGCAATAAATAAAAATTCACAACCTGTGGCCTGTCCATGACTTTTACCAAAACGACCCGACTAAATCTCTACTTCGGGGGCCCCACTGCTCCGGGGGGGCCCCTGCTCCAGTGCTGGGGGTTGACTGCCCCTCAGCTCCAGCTGCCCGGGGACCGCTGCTCCAGCTGCCCGGGGACCGCTGCTGCTCGGGCAGTCCCCAGGTCACCCCCAGGATCGCTGCTCGGGTGATCTCTGAAGCCAGCTGGCCCTGGGCCTCCCAAGCAAAGGCCGGTGCGGCTGGCCCCAGGGACCACTGGAGCAGCTGGCCCCAGGTTGCTCCAGCAGTGCCTGGTGTGGATGGCCGTAGAGCGCTCGAAGTCCGCAGACGTCACAGAGGTCATGGAAGTTGCGGATTCTGTGACCTCTGTGAAAGAATCGCAGCCTTATTCATGAACATCAATCAATTAAGGGCCTGATTATGCTCCCATGAGCTGTGCCTGGATGGAACCTCCATGCATGTCTCTTGCCCTCCCAAGTAGAAGGGGCTCAGCTGCCTCCATGACAGTAACCGGTTCCTCTGGTCACTAGAGGGCACTCCACAGTTGAGGGGTGTATACAAGGAGGTGGGGAAATGCATCCTCCCCCTCCCAGCCCAGCAGAGCTCAGGGCACCAAGGTAACATCCCACCCCATGATGGGATTCCCCTTTAAGGGGAATTCCAGGGGAAGCCCTAGTAGTGAGATTTTGTTGGAGCCAAAGTACCAAAGAGCTGCTGCAGAGGCACAAAGACCCCCTGCAGACGTCTCCAAGCTCCCCTGTACCAACATCCTCTGGGATCTGTGGAGATCCTAGGCAGTAAGCAGGGTTTGTGGTGCAGCCCCCATGACTGCTGGGTGGGGAGAGGGGTGAAAACTCCTTGAAGGAACAACTGGGGAGAAATGCAACTGAGATTTCTTCCCTTTGTCCTCTCCTGAGGCCTGAAGCGCTTTGGCACAGGGAGACTGGGTCTCAGACTTCTGTAATGCATCTAGCATCTTTTGGATGCTGGGGCTTGAATCCAGCAAAGCACTTAAACAGGTGCATAACCCTCAGCATGTACGTAGCCCCATATAAATCAATGCATACTACTCATGTGCTTACTGTAGGGGTCCTCAAACTGTGGGGTGCGCCCCCCTAAGGGGGCATGGAGGAACGTTTGGGGGGCATAGCCAGGGCCCAGGCCTGTCCCCCAGGAGGGAGCACCACTCAGCCCCACTCTGCCCCCGGCTCTGCTGCCAACAGCCCCATTCCTGGTCACAGCCCCAGCTGCAGCTCTGGTCCCAGCCCTGACTCTGCTCCTGGCTGCGGCCCCCAGCTCTGGGCCCTGACTGTGGCCCTAGCTGCAATGCTGGCCCCGGCCCCAACCACGGCCCCATTCCCATCTATGACTGCGCTCCTGGTTCCTGCTCCCTACTGAAGCTCCCTGGGAGGCACAGACCAGGTAAGTGGGGGGCACAAGTGAAAAAGTTTGGGGACCACTGGCTTAATGTTATGCATATACTGTACTGGCTCAGGGTCTCTCTGCCTCTCCCTCAATACATAATAAAAGTCCTCACACACTCTTCCTCCCCCTTGTGAGGGGAGTCAGTATTATCCACATTTTACAGATGGGGAAACCGATGCACCGAGACATTTTAGTGACTTGCCCAAGATCACATAGCAAGTCAGTGGCAGAGATGAAACTTGAATCTGCATCTTCTGCTTGCTAGTCCCATGCTAAAGCCACAAAAGAAGCTGCCACTTGGCGTTAGAAAGGTTAGAAAAATAGCAAAGTAAGGGCAGGTTTACACTTAAAATGCTGCACTGGTGCAGCTGCACCACTGTAGTGCTTGCACGAAGACGCTCCTATGCGCAGAGCTCTCAGAGAGCTCTCTTATCGGCATAGTTAGAGAAGCTCTCCCGTCAACGTAGTGCTGTCTACACGGGGGGGGGGGGGGTGTTTAAGGTCGGTGTAACTATACTGCTCAGGGGCGTGCAGCAAAATAGATATACCAGCATAGGTCTGTATGCAGACCTGGCCTAAGGTTCAGTTTGGGAAAGTGTTTTATTACGCCCGGGGACAATAACCCCAAACACTATTATCAGCGGGAGGGAGAGCTGAGACCAGGAACGGCTGTGAGATTTGGTGGGGAGAGTGGGCAGCAAATACCACACTGCAAAGGATTGTGTTATAACAAAGGTCAAGGCAGTTTGGTGCTGCACACTCCAAGGTTGAATGCCCTGGAGCAGGGAGGGGAAGGTGGCTCTGGTGCCACCACTCTGGGTTACCACATTCAATTCTAGGCACCCCGTTACAGAGGAAGCTTGATGAACTGGAAAGAGTCCAGAAAAAAAAGCAATGAAAATGACAGAGGGCAGGAGAGATTAAAGGAGCAAAATGCCAGCACGTTAGCAGCTGGCAAATGTCAGAAGGGTGTATGCCCCAAGGCGGGGGAGGGGTTGTTTAGGGTGATACACAGGGATGTACCTAGGTGTAATGAGATGGAAATAACAGTGAGATCATTTGGGCTGAATATAAGGAAACACCTACTGAACAGCAACCTAAACCTAATTTCCCCCTACTGTTACTCACACCTTCTTGTGAACTGTCTGAAATGGGCCACTGTCATTACCACTTCAAAAGTTATTTATCCTGCTGTCAATTGAATTTCTCGTTAGACTGACCTCACACTTGGTAAGGCAAATCACATCTTTTCATGTATTTATACCTGCTCCTGTATCTTCCACTCCATGCATCTGATGAAGTGGGTTCTAGCCCACGAAAGCTTATGCCCAAATAAATTTGTTAGTCTCTAAGGTGCCACAAGGACTCCTTGTTGTTTTTTCTCTTGGGCTGGGAGATCATCTCCTAAGGGGTGAGGGGTAGCTCCATCCCTTGGACGTTCAGCACTAGTCTGGACCAAATGCTAGAGAA
This sequence comes from Emys orbicularis, assembly GCF_028017835.1. Classification (NCBI taxonomy): domain Eukaryota; kingdom Metazoa; phylum Chordata; order Testudines; family Emydidae; genus Emys; species Emys orbicularis. The sequence continues at coordinate 44,676,027 of NC_088686.1, read as the reverse complement.
CAGCCAACATGGAATGACCCGGCCCAGGAGATGGGCAAGGTGAGCTAACAGGGGACTTCCCTCTCCAGCTTCCGAGAGTCCAATCTCACAATTCAGGCAGCGTTTCCCTTCACCCTGGGGAAGCTGCCTGACGGCCTCACAGTTTAACCCTTCCTGGGCAGTGTCTGATTTTCATCAAAAGGGGACGGGTCACATTAGAATGCTGGGCCAGCCTGACAGAGCACCCCGGTTGGGCAGTGCGGACAGCCTTTACCAGGCTGGGCACAGGGGACATGGGACAGACAGTATGAAAGGGAGATTCATAGCAGGGCCTGAGAGTGCCTGACTCCTCTCCCCAAGGAGCACTGAAGTCTGAAGGTTAGGAGGGGACAGGGAGGGACAAAGCCCCGAGGACTTCCAAAGCAGGGACCTGTGCTGAACAGACTGAGGATCCCAAACGGGAGCTGCAGCAACCTACTTGCTCTCCAGTAGCCTGTTTACTCCCTGCCTCTGGTGGAGAGGCAGGGAATCAGAATGAAGAGCGTTTAGCTTCCAAATGCTGCACATCTACCAGCTATTTAAATTGCACTGGAAACTTTTGCTAAATAGATCGACACCCTTTTTGATGGGCTAATTCCTCCCGCTGCCAAGTTGGGAAGTAGCCATCTATGATCCTCTTGAAACAAAGTGGATTTTCTTGTGAGTCTCAGCCAGCCTCACACCTGCCTCCACTTATGATCTGTATTATTTACATAGCATCATCGCTTTCCCTTCAGGTCCCTTTGGGGGGAGAAGTTTCTGGTGGCAGATGCTGCGCTCATTCAGAGGAAATCTAGTTTTTGGAAGCTATGCAAGCAGCTTCATAAGGGGGGCTGAGTAGAACAGCAGGGGTTTCTATAAAACCTGGAGCAGCCTAGGAGAATGAATTACAAGCCAGGCACTGGTCAGATACCAAAGACACTTTCCTTCCACACTAGCCCTTTGAAACTCCAAACACACAGCTCCTTTCCCACAGGCACTGCCCTGATAGGACCTTGTAACCCCCTTTTCAATCCCGGTTTGCATGCATACAAGTAGAAGGTATTGTTATTGGCACAATGAACCAAAATGACTAATTGTCTCTTCTATTCTATTTAGCTTTTTATACATCTTCCAGGAACCTCAGCATTTTCCAGTGATGCCTTGAGTGACATGACTAGCATCTATCATGCATGGTTTGACTATTAGTTCTCTTTAGCCACACCGTCTAATTACGGATCTCCAAACTTTAGCAGAGGGCTGAGTTGAAAGGGAAAGTCCACAGAGCCCTTCTCTCTGCAGCCGCCTCAGATTTTCAGACCCGCCTGAAGTGGCTCTGCAATTTCTCTGAAATATTTGGGGTCAAAAATCTTTTGCTAAATCCTAACCAGCCCCTGCCCCTCCCAGAAACAACTATCCGTTAATCCTGCCCTGGCTGCTGTTGTCTGATCAAAGCAGGAAAGTAACCTGGATAAGAAAAGTCCAGGGATGTTCCTTACCTGAGTGATGAACAGTGTCTCACCCACTAAGTTGGAGAGAAGGTAGCTGAAGTAAACCTGATCCAGGCATGATGCTGGCTAGGAACAGCCCTTCCCCTGGAATGATTCCAGCCTCTTCCTTTCAGGACGGATTCTTGAGCTGCTTTGCTTGCAAGCCTTAGGTAGTCAGTGACAGCACCAGGTATAGCACTGGGGACCGCTCCTCAGCGCAGCCGGAGACAGCACTGGGAATGTGCATCAGCATAGCCAGACAGAGCACTAGAGATGTGCATCAGCACAGCCCTCTAGCTGCAGCAAAACCCTACTTCACATTTGTGTCAAGAGCCCAGCGTTCACTCACTCTCTAGCACTCCAGCTGCGGTGTGATCAGCGGCAAACATTCCCGAAGGAGAGCTGCACGTTGCCTGATTACTTCCCACAATGTTTGTCCTGCTAATTCAGCTAAGGACTCAGAAATGCTGCCTTTTTTCATTCTCTTTCTTTTCGCTGCCTTTCCCTCAGCACTGCTACTCCCTCTGCAGCTCCCGCAAACACCCCGGGAAGGAAAGACGTAGGGCTGAACAGCAGAATTTCAAGAAAGAGACAAACTGGGTCCCTCTGTGCCGGTGCTAAGGGTCAAGGAGGCCCAGCGCTGGTACTGGGTCTCACTGGGACAGCCAGGGTGCTCTCTGCTCCAGTGGGACAGGGCTGGCTCAGTCCATCTGGGAATCCTGGAGCCAGAGTTCAGCTGTTTATTTTTGTGGGATGGAAAAGCTGAGCTTCTACTTTATGTGGGATTATTTTCTTAAGGCACAGAGTTTGTACAGAATAAAAACTAAAAGGCCTGATTCAGATCTGCTTCATTAGAGTTCCACCAGGGTAAAACCCAGGTGAGTTCAATGGGGTTAATCCTGATCTACACCAGCATGAAGTGAGATCGGAGCCAAGCCTCAGCCTACCTACTCCCATTAGCCCTATCCACTCTCAACCTGCACTCCAAAGAGCTCATACAGCTTCCCAACCCTCCAATGCCTTCCTCACTCCCCCCACAACTCCTCTACTCCCTCAAATAGCTCCCCGGGCCTCTCCCAATCCCTCTAAACTGCTTCCCTACTGCTCCCCTCACACTCTCAAACTTCATCCCTGCTATGACCACAACCCACTCAAACCTCCTCAAGCCTCGCCCATACTATGCTCCGGCATCCCCGAACAGCTTCCATGCTGCACTCTAACCTTTCCCCTGTCATGACCCTGGCAGCCCTAGGTCACTGCCCTGCCATATAGCTGTGCCGCCAATAGCCCGCAATACTGTTCCAGTGCCATTACCCCAAGTCTTCTCCTCAAATCCTCACAGTGCTCCCATGCCACATTCCTGGCCCCCCCAAACCACTCCATCCCTGCATGGTTTGGATAGCATCTCCCCACTGCTATACCCCAACATGCTCAAGAATATCCAGTTATCACAGGCAGTGCTAACATACATTTACGGATAGGCTATTAAACCTCATGTTGGGTGCTTCAGCCAATCTCCAGCTGTTAGAGATCAGGGTGAGAGCTAACATGGGGCGGGGGGGAAGACAGATTTTATCCCACAGGTGCCTACTTCAGGATTCTTACACCTTCCTCTGAAGCATCTGGTACTGGCTGCTGTCAGAGACAGGATACTGGGCCTTGGCTCTGATCTAGTCTGGCAATTCCTATTTTCAAAGCATCCCAGTGTCATGCTGCATCCCCACATGCTCACGGTGGTTCTATGCCACCCCCAAAGCCAAACTGCCCTGATCCCACATCTCCAATAGGCCTCTCTGCCCAATGCTATGGCCCTAGGCAGGCTAAAGCTGTGATTTCTCAGCAGGATTTTTGTTTCCTGTAAATGCTTGGAGGAGGGTCTGGCCTAACCTCTACCACCACGAGTGGCTGGCAGGTTATTCCAAACGTATAGACATTTCTGATGGCCTGGCTCCCAGGTGCCACCAAAGTTCTGACTGGGAGAATGAGAAAGAGAGAATCTTTTCTGCTCACGCTTTGGAGGCTTGTTTCTGGGTATGTCTATGCTGCAATTAGACAACCACAGCTGGGCCATGCCAGCTGCCTTGGGCTCGTGGTGCTGAGGCTAAGGGACTGTATAATTGCGATGTAGACGTTCAGGTTCAGGCTGCAGTCCAGGCTCTAGGACACTCAAACCTTGCAGGGTCCTAGAGCTCAGGCTGAAGCCTGAGCCCATATGTCTACACCGCAGTTATACAGTCCCTTAGCCTCAGCCCCACGAGCCCGAGGCAGCTGGCACAGGTCAGCTGCAGGTGTCTCATTGCAGTGTAGACATACCCAGAAACAAATCTCCAACGTGCGAGCAGAAAAGTTTCTACCTTGGTCTCATTCTCCCAGTCAGACATACCCTCTCTTTCTAGCCACAGCAGTGAGATCATTTAACAGGAACAGCGTGGAGGTGAGCCATTGGATTGGGCTGGATAACGAGAGGAACACAGCCCCTGAATTCCCCATCTGCGCTTTCTGCGTCTGACACAAGAGTCCAACTCTGACCGACTGTCAGCTCATTTAAGGCCTGATTGCTCATCTCCTCCATCAGCGATAGAAAGGGTGTGAGCCAGCCTTATGCACATTCATTCCCTCAGCACATGGCTACCTTCCAGGGAATCTCGCCCGGATCCCAGAGTTGCTACTAATAACAAAGTAACACCCCCATATAGAATGGTTCCCCATGGCCAGATCCCACCCAGCACCAGGCTGCGTCGGTAGATGATTCTGAAGAGCAAAGCTCAGATGGGCTCAAAGCAAAACCCTACATACAGACACCCCTGGATTTGGGGGGAAATTTGTAATCCAAACCTGGATCCAAATTCAGAATTGGTGGCAGGCCTCCAACCTATAGTTGGCTGAATCAAAATGCAGGATAACAATAAAACAAGGAGAAGGTGATGGGACTCTCCTTTTGCAGCTCTAGGAGCAACGAGGTTTGATGGCAAATGCATTAGCTAGGTGAAAATCCTAGATAAGGATCCTGACTACAGGTCACCAGGAGCAGCTAGAATCTATGGGCACAGTTTCAGCTGGCACATGGCCGGAGACAGGGTGCCCACACTCCTGTTTGCCTTGGTTATCAAGCCACTTGCAGCAAGGTTCAGGCAGCATGTGCTGATTAAAGGTAAACAAAGAGGGCCTGTAAGGGACAAAGCCTTGTTATACTAGAACAACCCATTGGCTTATATGGCAAGGCCTCGGGAAGAGCTCTCACAAACCTTTTCCAGTCTAGAGAAGTTTAAAGGACTCTGGGGTTCGACAGTAAATCACCATAAAAGTGAGCTCTTACTGTATGTCTCAGCAAAACCCCACTGCCCAAATCACTGGAGAGCCCCAAAGAAAAGGTCGCCAGCCAGATGAAATAACTTGATATACAGCTTGCCAATTCCCTTCAACCAGTTTGAATTTACATTATGATAAGCTACTGAAACGCATGCCAAAAAGGACTGGAAGGATGGACGGATGGGTAATCAAAACAGCAATATTACCAAAGTATAATCGTCTCTGCCACAGCAGCCCCATCAAAATCCCCACAAGCTGCTTTCGTCAATTCAATGGAGCCGCTCTGCCCTTCATATGGGCCACACACAATCACCGGATTAAAATGCAGGCACTGTAATTACCCAGACAGGGTGGGGGATTAGCCCTCCCAAACTTCTACAAATACTACTTAGCAGCAGAGCTGCAGCTCTGTATCCCCTGCTTTGACGACGATAAAATGACATTAGCACTCTGAATCAAAGTCTCTGACCCAGGATGTCTCTTTGCTAGAGTCATGTGTGTGAGAGGATGCGGAAAAACAGCTTACCACTATGATTATCTGATAACTTTTATGAATGCAGGTCAGGGTGCAGCTTTAAGAGAAAAGGGGAAAAGCACATGGAAACTTGTGGTCTAGTCTCTCACGTGGCTACATGCAGAAGGACTGGATGACCTAATAAAAGTCAGGAGGGAAAAAAAAAAAAAAAAAAAAGGAACCACATACAGTACAGAAACATTTTTCATGCAAGGAACAAAAAAGGAATTCAGAAAGGATTGAAGCAATAATGTGCAAAGTCTCTTGCTCTGCTGAGCCTCACTGTGGATATTTATACGTCTAATGGGATGAATGAAATGGGCCCATTAGAAGAAAAAAAAAAAGTAGGAATAAGTGGTCCTCTGATCTCAGTTTGAGTGGCAAGGAGACCTCTGGCAAGGACGCATGCAGTTAGAGAGGAAATGAATCTCATTACATTATATACCAATGGTTTTCAAACCGCGGGTCATGACCCAGTACTGGGTCACAGAATGTAAGGCACTGGGTCACAGCGGCTCTGGTCAGCACCGAAGACCAGGCCGTTAAAAGTCCCGTCAGTGGTGCTTTCCTGCTAAAGCAGGCTAGCCCCTACCTGTTCTGACACTGCGCTGCGCCCCGGAAGTGGCCAGCAGCAGGTCTGACTCCTAGGTGGGGGGGCCACGGGGCTCTACATGCTGCCCCTGCCCCGAGCACTGGCACTCCCACTGGCGGGCCTCCAGACCTAGGAGCCAGATCTGCTGCTGGCTGCTTCCAGGGCGCATCGCGGTCCACAGTGCCAGGACAGGTAGGAAGCCTGCCTTAGTACCCCATGCTGCGCCACTGACCGGGAGCTGCCAGAGGTAAACCTGTGCCCCAATCCCCTGCCCCAGCCCTGAGCCCCCTCCAAACCCGGAGCCCCTTCCTGCACCCCAAACCCCTCATCCCCAGCCCCACTCTAGAGCCCTGACCCCCTCCCATACCCCAACCGCCTGCCCCAGCCCTGAGCTCCCCCAAACCCAGAGCCCCCCCTGCAACCCAAATCCCCCCGGCCCCACCCTGCAAAACACACACACACACACACACACACACACACACTCTCTCTCTCTCCAAACCCCTCATCCCCAACTCCATTCGGTAGCGGGCATCAACAATTTTCTTCAACTGGGTTGCCAGAAAAAAAATAATAATCTGAAAATCACTGTTATATACCAGACGACATATCACATTGTAGACATTAGACCACTCAAACAATGCCCCTGTTTCAAAACAAACTTTCTATGGACAAACTACACGAGTAAAAAGTCATGCTTTTGTTCTGGAGTTACTCTGCATTGGAAGGAGATGGTAAATGATATGTCAGACATTAGAAGCACCATTGCCACTACGTCCTGTGCTTTGCATTCTTCATCTAACAACAGACACAGCAACAAATAAATATGCCAGAACAAATTTGTTAACATTGCATTATTGGCAGCCAAAAACCCGATCACTTTAAACGGGAAACCTGAACTCCCAGCAAGCAGTAACAAGTGGTTATTTCAGGTCAAGGGTTTAGTGCCCATAAGAAAAAACACTGTACAGACCTCAAAATAACTAGAAGGTATTTCAGATGAGGAGTCTGCTGCAGGATGTCCTCAAGGCAGCCGATTAGGCTAGGAAAGAAAAAAGATAAAAGGAAAAGGAATGACATCAGACTCAAGAGGATAGGAAATTCTGTTGGGAAAAGCACGAACACCTCAAACTCCAGACTCAGGCAGCTATATTAAGCTGAGCCCAGACCACATCAGAAAGGGCCTGATTTGCAAAAGAGCTCAGCATCTACTTAGGCATCAAAATAAGTGACCAGATTTTATGCATCTATTTATTATAGATTGGGGAGCGGGTGGAAGAAAGTTGAAGAGATAAAGTAGATAGTTGAAGCTGATAAAAAAAACCATCAGGTTAGTCAAGTGCAGAGAAGACTGTAGGGAACAGAGGTACTAATTACAGTTAATTGAGCAGTATGATGGGAGATGGAATTCAGTGTGGACAAATGCAAGGTGATGCACACTGGGAGGAATAATCTGAACTATTTGTACACTCCAGTGAATTCTAGATTAACTATAATCATTCAGGGGGGAAAAAGAGACCCAGGTGTCATTGTGGACAATACAGTTAAAACCGATCTGTTTAATGCACAGGAATGGCCAAAAGTGCAAACATGGTGGTAGGTTGTACTGAGAAAGGGATAGAGACTAGCAGCAAAAATATGACATTGCCATTCTTATGGAGGCATCAGCAATGATTCCAGAGGTAGGGGGGTTGAGTTGAGTTTTGCACTTAGAGCAGGGATTCAACCTGTTATGTATGAAAAATTCATGTATCCTCCTGCAAATTACACTGTGAACTTAGTACAGAATGATGTTCCTGACCATTTACAAAGTCAATTTGTTAGTTTACGAATTAAACTAGGGGTTCTTTAAGACATGTAGTACCCAGTGTCAGAACTTATTTTGCCCCCAATATTTTCAACAACATAGACTGCTCAAACTTTAACTGTAGTTAAAACTCACTAAAATCTTTATTTATTTATTTATACATACATACATACATACATACATGTATATATGCTACATTTGAATATTTCTCTTTGGGGATTAATGGTCATTTCACCCAATTATTCTTCATAATGAAAAATGTTTCCTCCTGCAGAGGCTGAAGGATACAACATTTTGCTACAGAGAATTCCACAAAGAACTGCCTCCTTTCAAAATAAGCCCCTATCTCCCATTGTTTTATGAGACTGAAGCCACAGCAGCCATTTTGAGACGGCTCTCTCTCACTGTCAATGAGATTAAGTGTCTCTGCCACCACACAGCATAGGGGGCCACAGTCTTCCTGAGGGCCGCTGTGGCTTCAGTCCCATCAAGAACAATGGGAGATGAAGGCCATTTTGAAAGGGAGCAAGTCTTTGTGGCAGATAAACATTCAGTTATGAAAAATAACAGCACACAAAAACCATCAATCTTAAACATCTTTCAAAGGCCACCCGTTGCACCAGCTCTAGGTAGGAGGGGATTGGCTGAAACTGACCCATCTCAATGGAGGAGCCAGAAAGACAATGAGAATCCCAAGGACTGAACAACTGACTCACAGGAAACTCTGGCAGGCGGAACATATGAACTCAGCATAAGTCTGCAGACTTATGGACCAAGACAATGGAGCAAGAGGTGAAAGGATGCTGGGATAAGAGCTGGCCTTTGGGAGAGACACAAGAACACTCACCTGGGACTAACAGAGAGCGACAGAGCCAAAATGGATTCTATGGCAGCTTGTCTGGGTAGAGCCAGGAGATTGGCCAGTCTGAACTGTCTTCACCTTTGCTTCTCTATGCTAATCAACGACTTCTAGATGCTGTATTCCGGTTCACTAACGTACCCTACTCTGTTTTGAAAAGGCTGCCTGGTGTCATTGCAAATACTTGCTGAGGTGCAAGTCTCTGAACAGGAGTCTGTCTCAATTGGACTCGCTGAACAGAACTCATGGTGTGAAACACGAGTGCTGGAGCCCAGAGGCTCAGTCTTGGAGATGTTGAGGTCTCATAGCCTACCCTGAAGGAGAGTGGGACCACTTGGGAGCTTGGCACACTGAAGGGATTCCTCCAAGGGACTGTTTAAAAGCTGGGGCATAGGACAAATCCTGTGGATCCTTGACAAGGGGAAAATAGGGGACATACAGGAGGGAAGTGGAAAATGAGGTGTGCCTGCGTGTGCACATATGGATATGTGGACATGAATATGCACACAGGAAAAGTAGGGAAGTGCCAGTAGTAGTGGGAATGTTAGAGTGGGTGTGTGTACGTAGGGAGTGCAAAAGACAAGGGGAATTTGGAGGCCAAGAGGGAAGGGGAAACCGCAGTGTACACACTGGCTGTTTTGCATTGCTCTAGCAGAACAAAGCAGCAGTAAACCCATTCTAGCTGGCCTGTATTCTCTGGCTGCTTTCTGCTGTTCCAAAGTGGGGTAAAGCAGCAAGAATGCACAAGTGAATTCACAAAAAATACATTAGAGAAAAAAAAAAAAAGTGTAGAGACTCCATGAAAGGGAAAAACCTGGAAAACAAAACTAAACCCAAATATGATTTTAAAAAATCAGTTTGTTCTAATCTGGCTCCACAAACACTAACATGCCTTATCATAATCACGTGGTATTTCCATGACATCTCTGCAGGGCAGAGTTGAAATTTCTGCTGAAGGAGAAACTTAAATTATGAAGAATAACTAGGGGAAGTGACCATTAAATACAAAAATGTATTTCAATGTCCCCTATGCAGAGGATTGCGGTGAGCTTTAACTCGATGAGAAGCTGGAAGAGCCTATAGCAGGGAGAGTCAAGATTGGTTGGATGTCTTCATTGTGCATTTCCGTACCTTAACATGTTTGGATTTCTTTTAAGTTTAACCTTAACTGTGAATTTCCTGGATTTAACACGTCTGGGGTTGGGATAATTACAACAGCCCTTTAACATATTTGATCCTAAATTACAGATAAGTACTCTCCACCTTCACTCTGTTTTAATGTCATTTTTGTCTGGGACTATAAATCAATGGTATGCCCTCACCTGGAATAACCTGTTCACTTCTGATACCCCAAGAAGGGCAATGAAAGTGATGGAGGGCTCTGATCCAACACCCGTGCAGTCAGTGCCGTTGACTTCGATTTGCGCTGATTGGCCCCTAGAGGTCTGGAAAGTAGGAAGAAATTAACAACGTAAAGACTACTGTGTTTGGAGAGCAGATGACTAAGAGGAAGCTTCTGCCTACCTGAGCTGGCTTTGAACTAGTGACCCGCATCCTTTCAATTCCCCAAGTGATCAGTTCTGCAGTATCTCTGTTCCTTAATAATTTGTGCAGCTCTTTTCTGCGTTCCCTCTGGTTTGTTGGTATTTTCCTGGCCATTAGGTGCTCCAGGACACCATGGCCTAACCTGCACTATCGAGTGGGATAGTTCTTCACACTGATAAAGGCACTCCCCTCCCCTGTGGGTGTGCTCTCCCACTGGTGCCACTGCTCTGTGTCCAGCTGCTTGTGTGCACAAATTTGTCTGACCCCAGCTGAGCCTGGGACAACCTGCAGCTGCCCTCACCTGCCTGAAAGCAGGTCCCCCGCTGTCTAATAGCTGAATAAATCTTCTTTAGAGTCTGAGAGACAGAGCCCTGGGGAGCTCCTAACTCAGCTATTGGCAGGAGGCAAGTCTCTGGAAATGAAGCTTTACAACATTGCTGAAGCCTGAGATGAAAGACAAGCAGCAGGATGAGGAATAAGATATCAAGTGGCAGCTACATGAGCTCCACAGGGATCTTACCCACTTCAGCTCGGTCACTTCACAGCGGACAGCAAGGGCAACGGGGTCTACATGGGTGCTCTTAGAGCCTGCATTCTGCCCCACAAAGTCCCCATCTTGCCAAGGGGCGCATGTTTCACCTTTGGACCTCCTGGACACCTGTACAAAGCCCTTTGTGTTTTAGTTAGGAAGGGTGTGCATTCTTCTTCTGGCTTTGAAAGCATCGTTCCCCGGAAGAGAGCAAAGGCCCAAGATAGTCATCCCAGCATGTCTGGTGCCTGCCCAATTCTCCGCCTTGATTTGACATCCAGCCTTGCCACAGGTAAAACTCAGACCATGTTCTCATCACAAACCCCCATAGCCAGTGACTTCTAACTTTCAAAACTGGAAACATCTCATGCCTGGTGTCAGACCCCAGGGGAATGTTTTGGGGAAAGTTTAGGCAAATTCAGCTCAGCAAGCATGAATAGGAGCCCATCCCCCACCACACATTTTAAGCATTATTATTCTCTTGAATAAGTAGAAAAAGGCTGAACTGTCGCGTCTGAGCCACATGAGTCATCTCAGGGAGGCAAGCGATCCGGGCAGTATTTGGGTTTGAAGTAACAGTAATTAGCATTGGATGACGACTCATGGCACATGTGCTGCTCATTGTTTTCCATTCAGCGCAGAATTCTGGCACCCTGTGACTATGTGGAAGTTGGTATCTTGGTCCTGGCTTGACAAAGTCCCTGGGGGCAAGACCCATCTCAAATCTGTTCTGTTCAGCACCAAGCACATTAGCAGCACTCAACCAATAATAATCCTCATTGGCAGACAGGAGGGAATGCAGAAATGCAGAAAAGAGCCACACAAATCCTCAGATGATCAGACAATGAATTGAAATGACATGGGCTCTGAGGCTGCCTTCCCCATACTGTGCCTTTTAGAAGGACAAAAACTATAAACTGAGGCCAGACACCTGTAGAGAGGCTGTTCTTCCAGCACCCAACCCACAAGTGTCAAACCACGCCCGTTTTCCTGACTCTGCGATCCCATTCTCGATCTCTTCTGACAAGATCGCAGTCCCCATCCCTGATCCTCTATGGAAAGACCTTGGATTCCCTTCCAATGAATCCCTCCAACATAGGGTGACCAGATGTCCTGATTTTATAGGCTTTTTCTTATATAAGCACCTATTCCCCACCCCCCATCCCGATTTTTCACACTTGCTGTCTGGTCACCCTACTTCAACACCAGAGTTCAAGACCGAAAGGACCACTGTGACTGTATAGCCTGACTTCCTATGTAACACAGGCCAGAGAACTTCCCCAAAATGATTTCTAGAGCATACTCTTTCAAAAAGATCCAATCTTAATTTAAGAATTGTCAATGATAGAGAATCCACCACAACCCTTGGTAAATTGTAAACCACTTAGAGTTTCCCCGACAAGTCTTCAGATACCCTCAGTTTCATCAGAATAAACTTACAACCAGGAGCGGCGCCAGGGTTTTTGCCGCTCTAGGCAGCAGCGCTCCTCCTCTGAGCATTTGGTGGCAGGGGTCCTTCCGCTCCGCGTCTTCGGGGCACTTCGGCGGCGGGTCCCGGAGCGAGTGAAGGACCCACCGCCGAATTTCCGCCGAAGACCTGGAGCGGAAGGACCTCCGCCACCAAATTTCCACCGAGGATGGGAAAATGCCGCCCCCCAAATCCTGCCGCCCTAGGTGACCGCCTAGAGTCGCCTAGTGGAAGTGCCAGCCCTGCTTACTACCCGAGTCCAATTTCCCCACCCCTCAACCCTATGACCTCTGTGCCATGCTCACTCTGGTGGCCTGTGACCCATCAGGCTTTCCTGGTTTCCCCACACACGTTCCACTGTGCTCAACTTGGTGGATATCCTGTGAATCAAAGTTATCCTGAGCTCCCTCCCTGTGGAGGAGGTTGGGAGAGCAGAAGAAATAGACAGAAAGGGAGGAAGGGAAGAGAGAAAGAAAACAGAAGAGGAAAAGGCAGGATACAAGAAGGAAAAAGTCAGGGAAAGAGGAGAAGACTGGATTTGTAGCTTCCCGCTGGGATAGCGTTGATTTTCTCTGTTACAGATCGAGTCCCTGCAGCTCATAGCTTGCACCTCTCAAACCATTCACCAAGCTCTTCCCTATCTCTTCCCCACCCCAAGGCCTGGCTACCATCTCTCTGTGCCAGGATTCAGTCAAGGATTAAACAACCCAGATCCATATCCTTTACTTAGATCAACCGCACCATCTATAACATGGGTAAGTATGTAGGATTTTATTTAGTCTCCTGCTTTCCTTCAGGTTTTCAAAAGGAGCCTGTCTTGGATGGTTTAGACACAACAAATCCTGCATCTTGGCAGGGGGTTGGACTGTGATTCTCTGATTCTAAGTACAACATTAGCCTGGATGTGAGCCACAGCAATTACTGTGTGAGTGACAAAATCAGGGCCACTGAGTTCAGTCAGCTTTTTCTGCTATCGCTTTCAGTCACTTAGGGGGCTGGAACACAGAGAGCTCAGCGCTCCAGAAGCCACATGTACTGACTGCTAACCCCACTCCAAGGACTCAGCACTCAGATTAGATAGAAGGGGGATGAAAAGTAGTGGGATGGGAATAACTGTTGGGGAACAACCACTGTGGGAAAAGGCTGGGGGATCCCAGGGAAAGGGTGGAGGGAGGTTCAGCCACTCTCTGGCACACGTAACTGAGACACACTGAGATGTCAGGGGGTCAGATGTGCAGTTTCAGGCTGAGGGAGAAATGACTATTTCCCCTCAGGGAGGTTAATATTCTGTAGCTAAGCTCTGTGGCAGCTTTACAGTGCTGTCCAGAGGACTCCTGTAGGCTGCGGAGTGAGTGATTTCACCTGTCCTTGAGCATTTTCCCTCTGTTTCTGTTCCACTGGTACCGAAACTTCACTGCAAGCAAAGACAACTGGGTTTAGAGCCTTCTTTAAGGAGTTGCTGTTTGGCACCCTCAGGAGAGGGAACCACAAACGAGGTACCAGTCAGGGCACAAGGTCGTGGGCACAGAGAAGGCTGCAGTCTCTCCACAGGCAGTGCTTCATGAGGGCTTGTCAAGGTGAGGAAAATGGAGCTGGCAAGGAACTCACTGGAGTTACTGTATCAAAGACAGGAAGGAAAAGAAGCATCTGGAAAACGTCTGTGGTGAAGACACTTTCCTCCTCTTTGAATAACTCAAAAGCCAGCCAAGCCAATTTTTAATCAAACTTTACAAGACACACCACCTTTGGCCTAAGAACAAGCAGGAGAAAGTGCAGCCCGAAGGGTAATCTTTCCAAAAGAGATAAGCCACTGGAAATAGAGTCTTATAATTGAAGTGCCACCTCTATAGTAACTGTAGCACATTGAGAACAGCACCTCTCTCTGCTAAGGACCAAGTACCGTTGCCAATAGCACTGATGTGCTGCATGAAATCCATAGCGGAAATCTGGTTGCTCACTTCAACTGCTGACATACCTTGAGAGGGTTGGATTAACAGAAGAATTCTTACAAGACTGGAGGCAAGATCCCCTGTGACAAACTGATAAAAATACAATAGCTACAGGCCACATCAGGGAACCAGGGTCATATAAGGACACAACAGGGATTCAGGTTTCTCTATAACCCCCAGGATAACAATAGAGCTAGACAGATGCCAATAATATCATCTGCGACCCTGTGGTACCACGCTTCCTTCAGACCAACTCAGAAATTCATTTCTAAGCAGAGGCTATTGTTGAGGGATTATTCTAAGGAGAGCCAGCCAGTGAGTTTGTTTTCCTTTAGATATTCAACCGCAACAGCAAGCCATGCATGAAGTCTATTCAGCTGTTTGAACTTTCGGCCCATTTTTGTGGCTATGGATTTTAGCTATATCAATAGCTGGCTCAACCTCAGAATAAAAATCATTTGCAAACAGGAAAGTATTTCAGTTCTCCAAAATGCAAGTGTGCAGGGCAAAAGGTAATCGTTTGGATGGACTGTGCCAGAATCAAACAAAGAGATTATTTTGGAGCCATCTGAGAAGATGCAAACTGGAAAGTACTTACTTTGAAAAGGTAAAAAATGCTTTACAATCCCATCTAGAGCTCCTTAACCCATGGATGCATTTCGAATGTTCCCATCACTACAGAACCAAGGCATCAAATCCATCATTACAAACAGCATCACTTTTCTCCTGAAGCCACCTAACCTGCCCTGAGCTTATTTTAAATATCTAGGGAGAGACAGGCCTCTTGCAAACTGCCCGGACTAAGAGGCAGTAACTGCTTAGCCAGTCACAACTCAGCCCCTGCTTCCCACCGGGCAAAACAAACTGCAGCATACCTTTTTCCCAGAGCAGCTTACTTCCCCCAATGCCAAGGCTCCACCCATTCCCCATCCTTGCCTGCCTATGCCTGGCCCAACCCACCTGCATGGGAAGGTGAGTAGCAGCACCATGGAGGCTGCCTTTCCCACCACAATGTGGCCCACAGTGCAGGGAGCCCCCTCACTCCACTGCCAGAGCACATAGGCCAGCTCACAATTGAGCCCTTGTGTTATTTAAAAAACACAGAGGGCTCAATTTTAAAAAACAGACCCCTGATGTAGGCACTGTGATAGGGTGAACTTACCACCAGAGTCAACCCCTGGCTTCAGAGTATGGCACTGCTGGGGTCCTTCTCCTCTAGCAACCCTTATTCCTGCTGTGCTGGTTCTGCTAAAGTCTGCATCTTCCATGCCATAGCCCTCCAGCCAGTTCAGTCACCTTTCAGGGTAACAAAAGTCCAACTGAACAAAACATCTAAACACACCACATTTCCACCCCTCTTGGTCTCTTATTCAGCCTGCCTTCTGGGCTCTCAGCTCTTGTCCCATCAGGGTTACCTTAAAGTCCTTCCAGGTCAGTTGTAGAGAGCGAACTCTCTGGATGCCTTCCCTGGTGTCCCTCTCTCAATCAACGATTCACTGATGTTTGCTGCTCTCCACCCCTATTCCCCCAAAGCTCATCTTTGCTCCTTTTAGCTGAGAGCTCTCCTGGGGCCTTCTCTCTGGAGGTTCTTTTCTTCCTGACAGGATTCCCATGGCCTCACCTCCCCCTGGACAGCAGCAACTTCTCCCAGGGCCCTCCCTGCTTCTTTTACAGGCCCTATCTGAGGGTCTCCCACAGGAACCTAACCTGCTCCCTGCAGGGTCACTCCCACAGCTGCCTCCTCACTTTCTCTCTCAGGCCTTTTTATTTTTTTTAAATGAGGCCCAGATGTTGTTCTCCATGCTGACCCCATTAGTCCTGCTCCCTCAGGCTGGAATGCAGTTAATTATGGCACAGGTGAGTCTAACCCCATTTCCCTTAAAGGGCCAGTTACCCTGTGACTCCCACACACGCGGGGTCATGACAGTCTTTCATGATCACCCAGGTTCAAAAGCTTTATTGGCACGACAAGTACAGACAAAGTTAGAATACAGGAGCCAGATTTTCAAAGGTATTTAGGTGCCTAAAAATGCAGATAAATGCCTGGTGGAATTTTCAAAAGCAGATTGATTTCAATGGGAATTAGGCACCTAATCTGCTTAGGTGTTTTTGAAAATATCACTAGGGACCTATCTGCATCTTTAGGTGCATAAATAACTTTGTAAATCTGGCCCAAGACCTCTAATGACAATCATCCCTCTAGTCCAGTGCTTCCTAAACTTTTCAGGGTCATGCCCCCTCGCCCCAGAGCTGGGGCCAGGAGTGGGGACGTGGCTTGGGGATGCAGACAGGGTTAAGGGGACCGATGCTGGGGCCACAGCTGGGGATGAGGTCGAGAGTGGAACCCTGGGCACGGGGCCAGCAGCCGGGGCCAAGGCCGGGAGTGGAGCTGGATGCCGTTCCCTACCCACTCCCCCATGGGGGCTTGCCTGGGTCTCAGCCACGCCTCCCTGAATGCTCCTCTGTGCCCTCCCCTAGGAGGTGCATCCCACAGTTTGGGGACCTCTGTTCTAATCTGAACCCCTTTTATTTCTGCTGTTTCCTTTTTGAGAGAGGGATACCGAAGCTGAACCCAGTATTCCAGGTGAGAAGCAACAGAGGGTCCTGTGGCACCTTTAAGACTAACAGAAGTATTGGGAGCATAAGCTTTCGTGGGTAAGAACCTCACTTCTTCAGATGCATCAGATGCATATACTAGGAGGTCCAGGATCAAGTATTCAGCCTAACCTCACGTCCACCTTCATTATCAGTTCAGATAAGGAATAAACAGGCTTTAATCACTGGGAATGTACCAGAATGTAAAGCAGAATTGCTCACTGCCCCATCACTGAAATGAGTTCACAGAATCACAGTGGCTAGAGAGGGAACAGACCTATCTATTAAGTCACCCAGTCCTTCACCCTGGAGTCAATACAGGATCTTAATACAGGAATTCACCTCCCCTCAAAGCCAGTCCATGGGTTATTTATAGGCTGCCCAAGTGTAGCTGCTCAGATAAATTCATCAGCAGACGGGGAGACAGGAAGTGCCACTGTTGCTACAAAATAAGTCAAAGAAATCCCAGTCAAGGAGCCTCCATTGGGGAGGTGCAGCTCTGGGGTGCAGGATAAAGGACAACCAGGCAATTCTGTGAATTGTCACAACTGGTGCCCAGTGGCTGGTCTAAACTGTGACTCCTGTATGCTCAGGAGTGAGTTTTGTCTAAACAAATGTAACCCTTCTGCCAGGTGGAGTTGGCAGCAACAATGGCCAGGTTCAATATTTCGGGGTTCCTCTTTACGATACAAAATAGAACTGACTCAGCCCCCCCGCCCCAGTAATCTGGGAAAACTTAACACCACCCCTGGGCATCTCTAAGGGTATGTCTACACTACGAGAGTAGTTCGATTTTACTTAAATCGAATATGTGGAATCGATATTGCAAAGTCGAATGTGTGTGTCCACACTAAGGACAGTAATTCGACTTTGTGAGTCCACACTAACGGGGCAAGCGTCGACATTGGAAGCGGTGCACTGTGGGCAGCTATCCCACAGTTCCCGCAGTCCCCACTGCCCATTGGAATTCTGGGTCGAGCCCCCAATGCCTTCTGGGGAAAAAAATGTGTCGAGGGTGGTTTTGGGTAACTGTCGTCATCCAACCGTCACTCCCGCCCTCCCTCCCTGAAAGTGCCAGGGGGAAATCAGTTCGCGCACTTTTCTGGTCAGTGACAGCGCGGACGCCACAGCACTGCGAGCATGGAGCCCGCTGCGACCATCGCTGCAGTTGTGGCCGTTGTCAACGCCTCGCAGCTTATCATCCACCTTTCCCAGAGGCAGATGCAGATAAATCAGGCGAGGAGGCTACGGCACCGCGGTGAGGGCCTGAAGTCTGAGAGTAGCACAGACCTGTCAGAAAGCACGGGACCCAGCGCCGAGGACATCACGGTGGCAATGGGTCATGTGGATGTTGTGGAACGGCGATTCTGGGCCCGGGAAACAAGCACGGACTGGTGGGACCGCATAGTGCTGCAGGTCTGGGATGAATCCCAGTGGCTGCGAAACTTTCGCATGCGGAAGGGGACTTTCCTTGAACTTTGTGAGTTGCTGTCCCCTGCCCTGAAGCGCAATGACACCCGGATGCGAGCAGCCCTGACTGTCCAGAAGCGAGTGGCCATAGCCCTCTGGAAGCTTGCAACGCCAGACAGCTACCGGTCAGTCGCGAACCACTTTGGCGTGGGCAAATCTACCGTGGGGGTTGTTGTGATGCAAGTAGCCAACGCAATCGTTGAGGTACTGCTCTCAAAGGTAGTGACCCTGGGAAACGCGCAGGCCATCATAGATGGCTTCGCCGCGATGGGATTCCCAAACTGCGGTGGGGCTATAGATGGAACTCACATCCCTATCCTGGGACCGGACCACCAGGCCAGCCAGTACATCAACCGAAAGGGCTACTTTTCAATGGTGCTGCAAGCACTTGTGGACCATAGGGGACGTTTTACAAACATCAACGTCGGATGGCCGGGCAAGGTTCATGACGCTCGTGTTTTCAGGAACTCAGGTCTGTTTAGACGGCTGCAGGAAGGTATTTACTTCCCGGACCACAAAATAACTCTTGGGGATGTGGAGATGCCTATAGTCATCCTCGGGGACCCAGCCTACCCGCTAATGCCCTGGCTCATGAAGCCCTATACTGGCGCCCTGGACACTGAAAAAGAACTCTTCAATTACCGGCTGAGCAAGTGCAGAATGGTGGTGGAGTGTGCTTTTGGCCGTCTCAAGGGGAGATGGAAAAGCTTACTGACTCGCTGTGATCTCAGCGAAACCAATATCCCCATTGTTATTGCAGCTTGCTGTGTGCTCCACAATCTCTGTGAGAGCAAGGGGGAGACCTTTATGGCGGGGTGGGAGGTTGAGGCAAGTAGCCTGGCTTCTGATTACGCCCAGCCAGACAGCCGGGTGATTAGAAGAGCCCAGCGGGACGCGCTGTGCATCCGGGAGGCTTTGAAAGCTAGGTTCCTGAGTGAGCAGGGTAACCAGTGACTTTTCAGTTTGTGTACAGAGAAGCTGAACCTGCCCCCGTTTCTTTACCCACTAAATGTTCAGTATCCTCTCCAGTTACATACCCCGTTCCCCCCCTTCCAACACACGTTTAAAAATAAAATCACTTGAATTTTGCTAATGAACACCGTTTTCTTTATTACTGTTTTCGTGGGAAAGTGTTGAACCTGGGACGCAGACTGTGGTGGGGAGCGGGTGTAGTGTAGTGATGCAAATGACGCTTCCAAACTCCAGGAATGACAGGCTCCGCAGTGGTGGACTGGTGGTTTCAACGGACCCTGCCACCCCTCCTGTTCAGGACTCTGTGTGTGGGGGGGGCTATGTGACTTTGTGGCAGGGGGAGGACGGTTACAGATCCCCTGCTGCGTGGCTCTGTGATCCAGGATAAGGACCGCTGCATAAGATCTGTAACTGCCCTCCCCCGCCACAAAGTCACAGAGCACCCCCCACCCCCCACAGAACACTAAAACCACCTCCCAGAATGACCAGGGTAACTAGTGACTGCAATGTGTGTGTGCCCTGCTGCTGAACCTGCCCCCGCCTCTGTACCCTGGTAAAGGTGACTGTTCTGTCCAATTACCAACCCCCTTCCCCCCCTTCAGACAGACTCTCCTCTAAAGAACATGATGGAAACAGTAATTAACAGAAACGTATTTTTTATTAGCAACTACACATGAAACTGGGGGGTGAAACTTGGACGGGGGCTTGGGTGAGGCGGGAAGGAAAGGACTTGTCAAATTTTGGGGAATGAGAGCCTTCTAGTAGTAGAGCATTCTGCAGGGGTGGAGTGAGAGTTTTCACGGACTCTGCCACCCCTCCTTCTTTGGACTTTGGGTGAGGGGGGTATGGGACTTGGTGGCGGGGGAGGTCGGTTACAGATAGACTGCAGCGGGGCTCTGTCCTCCTGCCTCCGGTCCTGCAGAACATCCACAAGGCGCCGGAGCGTGTCCGTTTGCTCCCTCATTAGTCCAAGCAGCGTTTGAGTCGCCTGCTGGTCTTCCTGCCGCCACCTCTCCTCCCGTTCCATGTGTGAACGGTGCATTTGGGACAAGTTCTCCCTCCACTGGGTCTGCTGTGCTGCCTGGGCTCGGGAGCAGCCCATGAGTTCTGAGAACATGTCCTCCCGTGTCCTCTTCTTCCTACGCCTAATCTGCGCTAGCCTCTGGGAGTGTGATGCCAGGCTGGGTTGGGAGACAGTCGCAGCTGTGGGAATGGGAAAAAGGGAGTGAATTCCTCAGAAAGATAAATTTAGTTGTGAACAAAGAACATAGTCTTTCTCTGTAAAGAAGACCATGCACAGCACCTATCACATGCGCACTCAGGACAAGGTCGAATTTTCGGCCTTCGCATTCAGTGCCTGGGGTCTTGCAGTGCAGATCAGAGAAGCGGGGCAGGACACTGGAATTTGTGTAGCAGGCCGACATGGTAAGCCGTAGACTTGTGGCTGCTTAAAACTTTAATAGTTGCACTGGCCTCCTTTCACACTGAAAGCAATGCCAGTCCCTGCTGCCAGCAATCCGGCAAGCATGAGCTCTGCCCCTGTCCCACCCCCTCGCGGCTGTCCCAGGGAAAGATCCCTGTATGCTGCCCCTCTCCCGCCTCCACCGCATGGCTGTAAACCGCCGGTTACAGTTCTGTAAAGGAACGGGCAAGCAGTCCCAATACTAACATTCCTCTACCTAATTCAAAGCAGGTCACCATGAGCGACATTACCCTGATGAGGATCTCAGACACGGAAAAACAAAGAATGCTTCGGGAAAGCCTGCAAAGACCAGGGCCGTATGCCGCCATGCTCTGCAGGGCAATGATCCCGGAGTACTTGCTTGTCTCCTGGCGCGGAAATGTTTGCTATTACGGAGGACCCAATAAGGCCGCTCTCCCCAGGAACCTGATGCAAAGGCTTTCCAATTACCTCCAGGAGAGCTTCGTGGAGATGTCCATTGAGGATTTCAGCTCTATCCCCGGACATACAGACCGCATTTTACTGTAGCTGCACTGGCAGGGACTAAACAGTAGAGCGGCTTGGGCAGAACAATCATGCAAAACCGGACATTGTTAGATTTTTTTTCAATAGTTGCACTGCCCAGGACTGAAACGTTAAGCGCCTAGGGCACACTAATCATGAGAAACCCATTGTTGTTATTGTTAATATTCCTGTTCTGTTAAAAATAAATGTTTAGATGTTTAAAACACTTACTGGATGATCCTTCCCCTGATTCTGTGTCCGGGTTAACGGCTGGGGACGGTTGGTAGGGGATCTCTGTAAGGGTGATGAAGAGATCCTGGCTGTCGGGGAAATCAGCGTTGTAAGCGCTGTCGACTGCCTCGTCCTCCTCATCTCCTTCCTCATCTTCCCCGTCCGCTAACATGTCCGAGGAACCGGCCGTTGACAATATCCCATCCTCAGAGTCCACGGTCAGTGGTGGGGTAGTGGTGGCGGCCGCACCTAGGATGGAATGCAGTGCCTCGTAGAAACGGGATGTCTGTGGCTGGGATCCGGAGCGTCCATTTGCCACTTTGGTCTTCTGGTAGCCTTGTCCTTGATTTTCACGCGGCACTGCGTTGCATCCCGGCTGTATCCTCTCTCTGCCATGGCTTTAGAGATCTTCTCATAGATCTTTGCATTCCGTCTTTTCGATCGCAGCTCGGAAAGCACGGACTCATCGCCCCACACAGCGATCAGATCTAAGACTTCCCGATCAGTCCATGCTGGGGCCCTCTTTCTATTCTGAGATTGCACGGCCATCTCTGCTGGAGAGCTCTGCATCGTTGCCAGTGCTGCTGAGCTCGCCACGATGTCCAAACAGGAAATGAGATTCAAACTGCCCAGATAGGAAAAGGAATTCAAATTTTCCCGGGGCTTTTCCTGTGTGGCTGGTCAGAGCATCCGAGCTCGGACTGCTGTCCAGAGCGTCAACAGAGTGGTGCACTGTGGGATAGCTCCTGGAGCTATTAGCGTCGATTTCCATCCACACCTAGCCTAATTCGACATGGCCATGTCGAATTTAGCGCTACTCCCCTCGTTGGGGAGGAGTACAGAAGTCGAATTTAAGAGACCTCTATGTCGAACTAAATAGCTTCGTGGTGTGGACGGGTGCAGGGTTAATTCGATGTAACGGCGCTAAATTCGACATAAACGCCTAGTGTAGACCAGGCCTAAGAGGCAATACTTCCTACCTCGCAAGCACTGAATCTGTGTTTAACAAAAGAGAACAAGGAAAAAGGGGACCCAACATTAATTTGGGAGAACACCACAACTGTGATTCAAAAGCACATGAGCATAGGCAAACACCCATCCCACTGTGCGTTGGGCAGTGTCCTTTGCCTTTTCCTCACCTTGTGGTGTGAAAGTCTGACAAACGAATGTCCCTTAACACACCACATCCCACTCCCTCTGCTGCACCCTGCTCACAGTTGGCTGTCCTTGGTTAGCGAAGACCTAGCGTTCAGCGGTGCGTTCACAGCAGTTCATCTCCCACACTGGGGGAAGGGGGGGTGATGGGTTGTTGATCAGTGCCTCTACTGCTGCTACCACTGCAGCTGGCTCCCAGCTGCCACTGTCTCTCTGCTGATATCTACCATCAGGGCCATCCCTAGGGAGGTGCAAGGCCCGGGACATAGGCGCCGAGTTTCTAATGTGCCTGGGGGGGGGGGGGGATGCTCCCCCCAGGCCCTGCCCCCACTCCACCCCTTCCCTCAATGCCCAACCACCTCTTCCCCACCCAGTTCTGCCCCCTTCCCCCGAGCACACTGTGCCCTCGCTCCTCTCCCCTCCCCCCAGTGCCTCCTGATGCCACGAAACATCTGATCAGCAGCAGGCAGTAGGCGCTGAGAGGGAGAGGGAGGTGTTGATCGGTGGGGCCTGTTGATGGGCAGGAGGCGCTGGTGGGAAGGGGAGGTTCTGGTAGGGGGCTCCTCCTCACCCCCCTGCCACTCACCTTCCCGTTCACCTCCTCACCCTGCTTGCCTGCCCACCTCACCTCACTGCCCGCCTCCTCACGATTTTATCAAAGCGCGGGGCCTGTGGCGGTCGCTCCAATTCGCTGTACCCAAGGAACAGCTCTGGCTGCCATTCTCTGTCACTGCTGGCTGCCACCACCCACTGAACATCATGTTCTGAAGTTCTACCACTTAACCTAGCTCTGAGTGATTTCAGCTATCAGTAATATCAGCAGGCGGTGGAGAACCTCACTGCCAATGCAGTTTCTGTATTTTCTTTTGCTGCAACATTATCCCCACACAAGGTCTAAAGCTGAGCCCCTAGACCTGCTCAGCAGTGAGAACAGCACCAGGAACCACTACCCAGAAATAAAGACTCTTAATTGAATCTAATTAGCTCAACATTTAACCACTGGAAAGGAGCAGGTCAAATGATCTCTAGAACTCTTTCAACAGCATCTCCCCACTCCTCCCCAGCTAAAAACAGTTGACCCAACCACTGTCATCTTAATTGGGATTTGGCACCCCTCTATCTGCTTAGCAAGTGAGGTTCAGTTTAGGGTAACCCCATCAATCAGGGCATGCTAAGCACAGTTCTGCTTCCCTTTGCTCGTAAAATAAGGATGACAACACTTCATTACCCCTGCATTCAAATACAAGAGTGATCTGTAACCCAAAACCAGCCCAAATTGGTCATTTTGGCAAAGCAACTCCATCATGCTGCGCTCCAAGGCAGAGTAGGCATATCTGTGCAAATATGATTTGCTCCTGAAGTCTTTTCCCTCAGTGCATCACTACATGTCAGGGGAGAGCTCATTCAGACCCTACTTACACAAAGAGAGTGTGTAATGTACTGGCTAGTCAGCCTGGGTCACTACAGACCCTTGCTGGACAGGATGTTAGACCTGCTCAAGTGTCTGAAGTCATATAGCCTTCTACTGACTGTGACCCATGGAAGGTATACGCCCTACTACTATAGCAGCTACTGAGGATTCACTTTTAGCTCAAGCAACAGGGGAATGACTGTCTTTGGGGCAGAAGATCCTGTGCTCTGTTCCTGCTGATGCCAGTGAGGATTGCAGAACCTACAGTGTGTCCCAGTATGCAGTAGGGGCTCAACACTTGAGATTTGCAACTGGCCACAGAGGATGGACTAAGAAGTGATCGAACAGGACTTTCCCAGCTCTAATCTCTAGGATTCCCTTATCATTTGCCATGTTGTGTTTTTTTCCAACAGAAAGCTACAGATGCTGTTTGCTCCCACTGGCGCAGGCGTATGAGGGTCAGGAGCGGCGGCAGGGTTTTTGCCACCTTAGGTGGCAGCGCTCCTCCTCTGAGCATTCGGTGGTGGGGGTCCTTCCACTCCGCGTCTTCGGGGCACTTCGGCAGCGGGTCCCGGAGCGAGTGAAGGACCCGCCGCCAAATTTCCGCCGAAGACCCGGAGCGGAAGGACCCCCGCCGCCAAATTTCCGCCGAGGACGGCAAAATGCCGCCCCCCAAATCCTGCCGCCCTAGGCGACCGCCTAAGGTCGCCTAGTGGAAGCGCCGGCCCTGATGAGGGTGCAAACTGCTCCACAGGCTCCCGATTATTGACAGGAGCTGGGAAATGCACCATTTACCACACAGGGCTTTGGACATGCTTTTTGGGTGTTTGCAAGGACACTGTCAGCCCCAGGCACCATGATGGCAAGGTACCAAAGTGTTTTATGTTTTCCCAGTTGTGCAGTTTGCACAGGCTTTGCCCTGATTTACAGCATCTTGTCATGACCTTGCAAGAGCAACACATGCCCACCTGGCCATGAGGTTCAATTATTGTCATTCCCTCTCAGCAGGACTTCTCCATCGCTCCTTGCAGCACGTTCAGAAAGCAGCAGCCTGTTCACTCGCTGGTTTGAGCTACATTGATCATATTATCTTCATGTCAGCTGCCAATAAAGCAGTGGATTGACTATCCTGGCCCTGACATCCCTTAAAACCCTTTGAAGTGCAGGCTATGGATATATTAGAGACCTGCTCCTTCAGCCTCTTCCTGGCAGGAATCCTCTTCCAAAAATATCTGTCAAGCCTCCTCTCACATCTCATCCGGATCATTCCTAAAGACGCACTCCTGCCGCAGCGCCTACCAAAAAGCAGCTGAGTCTGTGCTTTACAGTAAAAAGAAAGATGGAACCACCAGGATTAATCCAAGATGCACAGTTGGTGTTCATTTATATGCGGTAGCACCCAGATTGTGCTAGGCATTATTCACAGATATACGGAGCCACGAAGAGCCTACACTCTGAAAGAGGAGGGATATATGAGGGGAAGGAAGAAAAACACATACAATTTTTAACAGATACACATCAGCTATCCCCAACTGCCAAACTGAGAAGTGAGGTGGCCTGTGTGTTGTAGGCATCGCAGCAGAAGTGGGTCTGCAGGTGAACTGGAAGAAGGAGAAGGTAGTGGTCTGTCACCTCATGGCAGGCATCTGATGTGGTAGAAAGCACAAAGCCAGCTGTGGAGGAGGCAGACAAATAGGTGGTCAAAGCTGGCATGTTTGGCAGATTGGAGGGGGTGGAGATATGCAGTAAGAGACTAGCAGAGAATGAGGGAGGGGCAAGTTTAGAAAGACCTTGAAGGCAAGGAGAAGAAACTCAAACCTGATGCAAGGGGGAGCCAGTGGAGGGATTAATAAAGGTGGCACAAAGGTCAGAGTGGCAAGCAAGGAAGATGATCTTAGCAGCTGCATTTTGAATGGACTAATGTGATTGTCAGGAAGGCCGGAGAGGAGGTTACAATAATCAAGGCAGGAGATGCTGAGGTCCTGGACAAGCATTTGGATTGCTCTGGAGAAAGGAGTGTCAAGTTTTGGACACAGCCTGGATGGATGGGGCAAGAGACAGGGAGGAATTGAAGATGACCCCCATGTTGCAGGTCTGGATTACAGAGAGGATGCTGGTGCTCTATCCACAGTGACAGAGAAAGGAGGAAGGGGAAAGGGGTTAGGAGGAAAGACATGGAGCCCAATTTTGCCCCATGAAGCTGAGGTGACCATGAGGCAACCAGAGGAGATGTCAGAAAGGCAGGGAGAGACAGAGGATTAAGGTAAATCTGTGGTTCATCAGTGTAAAGATTGGTAAAATTGTGTGAGCAGATGAGATCACCCAGAAAGAGTATGTAGGGAGCCCCACAGAGAGTGGAAGAGGGGAGAAAGAGGCACAACTATATTTCCATAGCCTACGACACTGCCAGCTCCTCCCATTCCTGGGATAGTCCATATTCCCCTTGTCTGTTGAGTTTGCCAGTTAAATCCTGATCCTGCAAGTTGTTCGGTAAGTGCAGACCAGTGCACTTGTCCAGAGCCCCATTGACTTCCTACCTACATGGTGCAACTTGCAGGATTGGGGCCTTTTACTGTATGTTCTTTAGGGCAGCATACTGATGGGTGCCTGTATATGACTCACCACCTCAGAGCACCTCCTCAGAGCAAGACCCAGCATCGCAGCACTCTGCCTCAGTTTCCCCTCAACAATCTTCAGCCTACTCCAGAGGTAGCAGTGACTGGCTGCAGTGACTTGGCCCTCCAGCTAAACTATTACCAAAAGTCCACCCTCTCAAGGGAATCCAAATCTAAACCAAACAAAACACAAACTCTGACCCAGGCCAGTCCCGAAGTGGGCCCAGCCCCTCCTTCCTAAGGGGTCTGTCTCTTCTCCTTCAACTTCAAGCACCCTTCTCCCACTCGCTGCCTTCCCAGGCTCTTTTCCATCTCTCCCCTCAGCCTGTCCGGGGCTCCTTTGGGTTATTCCCTGCTCTGTTCCAAGCAACCATTCCAAGGCCTTTCTGCCTGGAGCCTTCCACAGGCCTCTGCCCGCCTTTTGCTCTCCTATGGCTCCTCACTGCTGGGCTTCCTTCCTCTTAAGATTGTAGCTCCGCAGATGAGGGCCTGGAGGTGGAAGGCAGTTGCCCAGGACAACCCTCTAGGCTGGGTCTGAGAAGGACCTGAGCCATTTCAGGGCATTGCTCTTCACCCCTGCAGCTTCTTGTCATGCTTAATTTGTAATGAAAGGGGTGCTGGGGCTCAAGCAATTTTTTTACTTTCATAACTGCCGCAGCCAGCCTAGAGGTGCTGGGGCTATGAACTGCCAACCTAGAGATGCTGGGGCTCGGCCCTGGCAAGCCCTGGCACAAATTAAGCACAGGCAGAGTATTTGGTGATCAATGGTATTAAGCAGGAAGAGGCTAATTTAATAGGGCTGACTAGCCCAAGCCCTCCTACCCCTTAAAGGGGCAGGCCAGCCTGTTACAGTACCATGAAATAATAAAGGAGAACACCTGATCTCAGTGCTCAGACTCCATTACTATGTAGGGACCCCACTATCAGCAGTTAGACTGTGCATTTGCTGTGGGAAGCTCTGGCGGTCAGAACCTTCTCCCCACAGAAATGTGTCTTTTCCTCTCTCCCAGTGCATAAAAGATGCCTTCAAACGTCTTTGTCCCACCTGTGTTTTTAATTTCATCGCTGTCTATTTTTTAGTTCTTTATCAACCCCCTTCCCATGCCCAGCCCATTTTTGCCCCTCTTCCCATTGCCAATCCCCTTCATTTAGGTCATTGGGGTTCTGTGACAATGATTTGTGTCCAGGCCCACCGATGCGGGGGGGGGGTGGTGGTAAAGGGGGCAATTGCTCAAGAACCCGAGCAATTTAAAAGGGCCCAGTGGCCCCCGGCCATCGCCGCCGGCAGCGCAGCAGGGCTAAGTCAGGCTTCCTGCCCGCCCTCTCTCCACGCCGCTCCTGGAAGCAGCCATCCCATCCCTGCGGCCCCTGGGGAGGAGATCTCTGCGTGCTGCCCCCGCCCTGAGTGCCGACTCCGCAGCTCCCATTGGCCGTGAACTGAGGCCAATGGGAGCTGCAGGGGAGGTGCCTGCGTGCAGCGGCATGTGGAGACCCCCTGGGCTCCCCACTTAGGAGCCACTGCTAGAGGGGTGTGCTGGTCGCTTTTGGGAGCCGCCGACCCCCTGACCCCCTCCTGCACCAGCATAGAGCCTGCACCCCGCACCCAAACTCCCTCCCAGAGCCTGACCCTCATCCCCTCCCACACCCAAACTCCCTCCCAGAGCCTGCACTCCGCACCCTCTCCTGCATCCAAACTCCCTCCCACAGCCCGACCCCTCACCCCCTCCCACATCCAAACTCCCTCCCTGAGCCCGACCCCTCCCCCACCGCATCCAAACTCCCTCCCAGAGCCCAAACCCCTCATCCCCTCCTGCACGCAAACTCCCTCCCAGAGCCCGAGCCCGCACCCCCTCCCGCGCCCAAACTCCCTCCCAGAGCCCGACCCCTCACCTCCTTCCACATCCAAACTCCCTCCCAGAGCCCGACCCCTCACCCCCTCCCACATCCAAACTCCCTCCCAGAGCCTAAACCCCTCACCCCCCCCGCACGCAAACTCCCTCCCAGAGCCCACACCCTCTCTCACACCCAAACTCCCTCCCTGAGCCCGACCCCTCCTGCCCTCCCACATCCAAACTCCCTCCCAGAGCCCAAACCCCTCACCCCCTCCCGCACGCAAACTCCCTCCCAGAGTCCACCCCCTCATCCCCTCCTGCATCCAAACTCCCTCCCAAAGCCCGCACCCCTCCCACACCTAAGCTCCCTCCCAGAGCCGACACCCCCTCCCACACCCAAACTCCCTCCTAGAGCCCGACCCCACACCCAAGCTCCCTCCCAGAGCCCACACCCCGTCCCAGACCCCACACTCAAACTCCCTCCCAGAGCCCGACCCCGCATCCCCTCCCACACCCAAACTACCTCCCAGAGCCCAACCCCGCACCTCCTCCCGTACCCAAACCCCCTGCCTGGTGAAAGTGAGTGAGGGTGGGGGAGAGGGAGCAACAGAGGGAGGGGGATGGAGTGAGCGTGGTCTCAGCGAAGGGGCGAGGAAGGGGTGGGGCAAGGATCTTCAGGTTTGTGCTATTAGAGAGTTGGTAACCCTACCGGGTAGCCATGTGGAAGCCCTGGCCATGCCAGAAGAGCCCGCCCAGCAGTGTAGCCAGCAGCTCGCTGGGCACCAGCCAGCGCAGGTCCAGCACAGCCCAAATGTCAGGTGGACCATGTCTGTGGGGGGGGGTCCATTGACTGTTCTGCCCTGGGGCCCGGAATTGCTGTCGGTGGTCGTTTGTGGCAGATTATGTTTATACCTGTTGCAGGGCTGTAACCCCCAAATGTCTTCTCAATATAGGGTGAAATCCTGGCTCCACTGAAACTGATGGCAAAATTCCTGTTAACTGCACTAGGGCCAGGATTTCACTGCAAATTAATATTACCTTTGAATTAATGATACTAAAATGGATATTCATTAATATTCTGTTTAATCTTGGCTCATAGGGGAGCAAGTTCTCAAATGTGGGAAAGGTTTCACATGGTACGCGGGGGACAGGCCATGCTCAGGAAAAATGCCTCCATTTCAGCTGCTGAGGAATGTTATCAATTTGAGTCCAAGTTGAGTTAGTATAACTGGGTGGTGCAGCAACCCAGGGCTGCGGGAATCCAGACTCTGCTCCTTAGGGCCTGATCCTGCACCCATTGAAGTCAATGGCAAAGCTCCCATCGACTGCACAGGTGCAGGATCAGTGCCCTAAAGCTATGGGGCTGGTATTCAACAGACCAGACCAACCCCTCTATATTCTGTGTTCCCATGGGCCCGGTGTCCCATGCAAGCATTACGATCCATGGTGCAAGCTCCAAGCCCTAGGGAGAGATGCACTTAGCATAAGCTTTCCATTTACTCCCAACACCTACAGTGAAGAGGAGGAGGAGGAAGCACTAATATTCCTGTCCTTTGGAATAACAGGACTGGAGGGGGTGGGTGGGGTCATCGCTCAGGGTGGGCAGTGCAGACATTTGCTCGCAGGCAGCGCAGTGTCAGTTTCAGTGTATGCGTAAATAGCAATTAAAAACCCTGTGGCTGGCCCGTGCCAGCTGACTCAGGCTCCCAGGGCTCAGGCTGTGGGGCTGTTTAATTGCAGTGTAGACATCCAGGCTTAGGCTGGGGCCTCGACTCTAGGACCCTGCAAGGTGGGAGAGTCCCAGAGCTAGGGCTGCTGCCCAAGCCAGAATGTCTCCACTGCAATTAAACAGCCCCACAGCCCGAGCCCATGAGCCCGAGTCAGCTGGCATGGGCCAGCCGTGGGTTTTTAATTACAGTGCAGAAGTACCTTCAGTGACCAGTGAGGCCCTGAGTGGGATCATCATCAAACCCTCCTGCAGGTGATGAAGGAATTAGCTTCATGTTTCAGTGAGAGATTTAAAATCTTTCTTCTCCTACCAACTGTCCCAACAAGGTATTCCGGGCGATGCAGCTAAATCTATTCTTTTGTATTGATTGTGTTTAGAACAGGCTGCCTGAGGCAGCATGACCTCAGGATGGGAACTTTTCACGTATATCAATTGAAATTAATAAAATAACCTCCTGGGCTTCCGTTTCTGCTAATGAGGAAGGGCCTTAGCAGTCCCTGAGTAGTGGCTGTGCCCACCCTGCCGCGCCATTTCATCCCAAGCTCGGTACAAGCTGGGAACGGAGAGATTTGCTACATCCGCTGTTGCAAGGTCCCCATGGCAACCGGCCACTGGACAGAGGCTGCTTGCAATTCTGCACAAAGCTACAGCTTCAATCAGACACCAGCTTTGCTTCTCCAGTTTTATGGCCTCTTGTCTCACGCTTCGCCTCGTTGAAAATTAAATTTATGAGCAGAGCTGTGAACTTTACCACATCGCTAATTTTACTGCTGCCCTTGTCTAACCATTTTGTGCTGTTCATTACCAAGAGACTAAAAGGAAGAAAGATGAGGCTGGAGAAACAGATGCTGGAGCTGCTGAGAGGCTTCCACCTGCAAGGGTTTGGTGAGGATAACCACACAATCCTGCCATAAGAAGGGAGGGAGAATGGGCAAGATGCCCCAGCAGAAGCCAGTAAGCCACACACAGCAAGTATGAACAATCTATCTAGGTAGCTGCCTGGCCACCGTTACTGTCGTATCCAACACCTGCCAAGCGTTTAAAAACAGAAATAACCTTACTCTTTCTTTATTCCTTCTCAGCCCATGCAAGAAAAAGCTGGCTCGTTCACGGGGTTTTGGGTTGTTTATTGTTTATGTGAGGGAATGTTGGGTGCTTTGTGTGCAGAAGTTATCAAGGGAAAGATACGCTAAGGGGCTGAGTTCTACTTTGTGTTCTGAATGCGGGCAAGTCCATGCTCGGTCTTGTCATAGTTGGTTCCATAGTCTGGACACAAATCCTGTGAGCCTCCCTCATTGGGTGCCTATTTCATTGTTCTGGTGGGACAGAGCTGTCATTGGAGGTCCTGGTTCCAGAGGGAGAGGTGATTGACCTCTCAGGGAGTTAAGGCTAGTTCCATCAGGGGGTTAAATAGCAGGACGGAGACTTCAAAGTGGACTAAATCCAATGCCAGTGCAGGGCACAGCCTAGGGTGATGTGCTCCTGGGGACCTACCTAAGCAGATAGGCTGCTGCATTTGGTACCAGCTAGGGCTATGCCATGGTCTCTTGGTTCGTTTGTGGATCTCAGGAGTTGCAGTAACTAAGCCTAGAGATCACGAATGCATGAATCCCCATGGCCAGCTCTGTGTCTGAGAGGATGCAGTGCAGGCTGCTGGCCAGTCACCACTGGAGTGGGTGATTTTTGCCACCATTGGCTAATTGGGCTTCTGTAAACTGCTGGCCTGTCTCCTCAGCCCACGAAGGACTCACTGCCATGCCCAGAGATTTCAGGTCCTTGCCCAAGGACTCAGTTTTATTCTTTAAATGTAAAACTTAGGCACAACATCAAAACAATGCAGTTCTCTCCCCCCCCCAATGGGCTACAACACCCAGAGGCTTTTCCCATGGCCTCTCTCAGCACTGAAAGTACCCACCATTCCCTTGCCTGCAATCCCCCTGCTTCAGGGCCTGAGGCAGGAGCCCATCTCACTCCTGCAGGACCCTTACACGGAGCTCTCTGAGCCCTTTCTAGAGAATGCCTGACTGCTTTCCCAGCTCGATCGGATTATGAACATAGCTGGCTGGCTTCAGTCCCTCATCCCTTAAAGGAGCAGCTTCCAATAGCAGGGAGGAGTGCCAAAGGACTTAAGGCTGCAGACTGACTCCCCAGTGTCTCTCTAAAAGCTACTCTCTAGTTCAAACAGGAATTATCTGGGGCAAGTCCTATGGTCTGTGTTAGCCGGGGGGGGAGGGGGGGGGGTGTCAGACCAGATGAGCACAGCGGTCCCTTCTCGCCTTGGAATCTATGAAATCTGAGAGCAGATGCCTTCGATGTGATATAGGAGGCAAGTTCTTCAAAGCTCTTCCCTCTTCAGACCAGCATCACCTCAGTCTAGCCTGGGCTCAGCCTTAGCCAGCCACTCTTACCCCGCTGCCTGTTTCCGGCAGGCACAGAGAGCTGGGAGAGTGCTATTTGCGATGGATGTAAAGGAGAGGTGGAGCTGGGTGTTGTCTGCATCATGCTCGCTCTTCAGCCCATGTTGTCTGACCAGCTCCCCCCATGGCTACATTAAGATATTGAGTAATATGAGAGATTGGATTGAGCCTTGTGTAGCTCTGCAGATGAGGGCTTTGAAGGTGGAGGCAGTTGTCCATGACCACCCTCTAGGCTGGAGCTGAGGACCTGAGCCACTTCAGGGCATTGCCCTTCACCCCTGCAGCTTCTTGGAGGTGGGGCAGGAGTATTTGGTCATCACTGGTATCAAATGATGCCAAGGTGTCCAGCAGGATGAATGTGGTGTGTTTATCTGTTCTAGAGTCAGGAGGAGATCATCTACCAGAGCAACACCATGCCCTGGCCTGAAGTCCGACTGGGAGGGATCCAGGATACTAGTACCTGGCAGGTGGCATTGGAGCTTTTTTCTGGAGCTCTCCCATTAGCCTGCTTACAAAAGATGGTTAAAGACCACTTGGAAGTTTGCAAGATCTCTCCCATCATCCTCACCTGACCTGAGTGCCTCTAGCTGACATGTTCCAACCTAGGCAACGTACCTCAGTCTGCAGCTGTCCTAAGAGCCCTGGCACTAGCACAGCAGGCTTCATAGAGGGCTTGAATATCCTGCAGCCGCACATTTTTTCTTAAAAAGATATAAGCATTAGCTAACAGCTCTGCTACCCCAGAAGCTACTGTGATGCAGCGAGCAAACCTCCTTGATTCACCAGCTCAGTCCTCTCTCTGCCCCCCCTTTCCCAGCAATGCCCCACCACCATTTCCCCCTCCCCAGCCATGGTCTCCCCCACATCCCCACACTTGTACTCCATAGGAGTTCAGTCAGCAATCCTGCAAGAGACTGCAATCTCTGGCCCCGAGGACCTCCAGTACTATATCTCCTCCCCTCCACACTCTCCCTATGCATGTCCCCCACATTCACTGTCCGTCCCCCACCCCCAGAAATGTCTCAAGGAGCACAGCAACCACCAGGAGCAGCTCTACTAGCTGTGCTCCTCAGAGGGCTGTAGCCGCCCACTCCACTCCTGCTGCGACTGCTCCACCCTCAGATACAAGCTCTCCTCTTCCCCTGGCTGGGACATCTGTGGGGGAATGGCAGGAGGGGGCTCAGATATCAGGGAGAGCCAGGCCAGCTCCTCAGACAGCTGAAACTACTGCACACCTCCATCTATCCTAGGTACTTCAATGGGTCCCACCACTGTGGTATCTGAGTGCCTTGCCCCTGTATCCTCACCCCTGTGAGGAGGAAGGAAGTGCAATTACTCCATTTACAGAGGGGGCCCGGAGACACAGAGACCTACCCAGGGGGACACATACAGTCTGTTGCAGAACAGGGGATTGAACTCTGGTCACTACACTCCCAGTTTAGTGCCCTAACCACTTCCCACTCCTCCAGGAGAGTGAAGCGACCAGCTCTTCTCTCTCTGCAGCAGACTGAGTGGGGATGGGAGTTGTGCTTACAGTGCCTCAGCTCCCAGCTCCCGCATCCTCCTGGCACCTCCCTGCCCCAGTTAGTTTGGGAGGGAGGGATCTAATAGCCTGTTGCAGGATGAGCAGAGCTGGGAGCTGCACACCCATGGTCTAAGGAGCCGAGACAACTTCAAATTCAAGCTGCAATCTCTCCTGCCAGGGGTCAGGGAGAGAAGGGCCTATATATCCCTAGAGCTACCTATGGAGCTGAGAAGGTGGCTCAGGGAAGCCCTAAGCCCCTTTCTCCAGCCCTGTGCTGGTTCTTGATTGGGAAAGGAGCTCTGGACTCTTCTTTTCCCTCCCACTCACCCCTCTGTGGCAGGTCCTGTGGAGAAGGAGAGCTTTCAGGGCCCCACCCCCCAATGCCTCCTGACTGGGTGAAGGGGCTAGGGGTTTCCTTTTCACCCTCCCTAATTTCTGCTGCTCCTGGGAGGAAGGGGAGCCCCTAATCCTGCTCCCCTGTGGTGCTGCTCTTTGTCACTGAGCATGGGGAAGAGGATCTGAGACTCCTCCCCCACTGTAGGACCAGCAGCTGCTAGAGAGACTAGGATAAGCCCAGCAGAGCGGGGTGAAGGCCCCCACCTTCCCCCACTTAGTGCTCTGCTCTGTCACAGCTGTTGGCTCCCATGGAGCCCTGGCCCCTTTGAAGCTGGTCCCTTGGTATCATTGACAAGTGGAGTTTCTGGCAGTCCCTTTTGTCTAAGGGATCCCTGAACATCCCCGACTGCGAGAGCTTTCTGATGAGTCCTTACAAGGACATTTGATTTGGTGAACTGAAATCTCTGGTTTGGGAAGAAAGTCCTTGCATGTTAATCTCAGATAAGGATTTGGGCCTGTCTCCTCCTGCTCAGGCATTCGGCCAGCTGCCTGCTCTCCTCCGTGCCCGCCTTGAAGCCACTCACTGTGTCACATTCTCCCTGGGGCCCAAACACTCTGTTATGCTGTTTTGTGCTGGCCTCATCTCCTGTTCCTTTCTCTGTTGGCTCATGGCTGCAGCAGGAGCAGGGCCAGGTCTGCTGGCTGCGTTGCTGAGCAGAGGACCACAACATCCTATTTCACTCTTCAGTTCTTGCCCAACACATTCCAGGAGGGCTGGAGGGACCCAGAGCACTGAACAGTCACATGTATTTCCCTCCTCTGCTTGTGTTCATGCCCCCATTCATGCTCTGTGGGGCACAGAGAGGGGCCATAACAACATAACAGAGAGAACCACTGTCAGAGCCCCAAAGGGAACCCAGAAGTCCTGTCTCTGAGATCTGTGCTTTAACTTCAGAACCATCCTTCCTCCACAGGACTTGCCTTCAACCTTGTGCTTCACAGTGCACCAGCGGCGTGTAATGCATACACCTGGGTGTGACTTATTGCTGTGTTGCCAGAAAGCTTACAACAGAGATCCTTTCCACAAGAGAGGAGCTGCCTGGAAGTACACTGAAACCCATACTGGAACAATCACCTGTCCTGTGAAGAAACCCACTCCCCTAAAATATCCCCCAGGGTTTTTAGTTACTTGTCTTCAGACACAGCGCCTTCTGTCAGCAACCAGCCAGCTGGCCGTGAAACCGACTGCTTGCAGCACTGATGCTGTCAATGGGGATAAAAAAAGCTGCAGATTTGCTGAAAGCAGAAAATGACTCAGAGGGTGAAACCATGAAAACCAAATGGAAAAATTTGCAGGTGACTCTTGCGAAGGGTCATTCCAAGTTGTGATGGGAGCGTCGCAGCTACCACAGGTGCACATGCTGGGATCAAGTAACGAAATTCAAGACACTTGTCTAAAAAGTTCATAGAATTGGCTCAAATGTGAAACCAATCCCCAAATCTTAGACTCCAACACCCTGATAGGAACTAAACAAGTGCTGTCCGGCATTGCTGTTTGTAGTGCACTTTAATTTCAGTGCTGGCATTTTAGCTTCTCCACCTCTATATGAAAACTGTATGAACCCAGGTGCATTATTTATTAAGGTTTTATAAATAAAATATTTTTATATAAATAAGTATTATTCAATATTTAGCCAGGCTTCGGTTCAGTTGATTTCTCCACCTACATAGAAGGCCTGCACTGTCACTTCTGCTAAGCAAATGATTTTTGTCAGTCCCTTAAGTTTCTCTAAGTCTATAAAAACTTAAATCTCACTATGTTGAGCTAATCTTGAATTCCCAGACATACCGTGTTGCCCTTCCATGCATCCCAACAACAGTTTCCACCGCATGGAGTTAACACAGAGATCCAAAATCTCATGACATTGAAAGCTACCAACTAGCCCCAAACCCCTTCTGTTCTCTGATATCATCGGCTTTTCCTTGCTATTCAGAAGTGCAAAGTTCCACTAGATTCTATTTGGTTACTTTCCAAGATCAATAATCCATCAATAATCCTGAATTGAGGTGGAACAGCAAGTGTCTGCCTGGTACAACTAGCTCAAAGAGAACAGCTCCCTCCTCTTCACCATGCCCCTCTCAGGTCCCACATTTCTCTCCCTCCTTTTTTTCCCCCCTCTGTAGATTCCAAAATCTATCACAATTCTCTCTTTTCCTCACACTCACTCTTGTTCTGTTAATCTGTGCCCTCATGTCTTCATTTACTCCTTTCTCTCCTGCTCTTCTCTGTCTCCAATGCCTCCCTTTCAATTCCTCACCCTCAATTTATCTTTTGTTGTACCTTGTTTGTTTTCATTTGCAAACCATAATAAAGACAAAATACCCAGCACTTGGGAAGTACAGTAGGAGGAGTTGCTCTCCCCGCTCCCCCGCACTTTTACCAAATATATTTCATCTTCCCACCTCTCCCTTTTACAGAAGCCAGGACTGCGTGTCAGGCATGCACTGGCAGGCTTAGCATCACACCAGCAAAAGCACAAGGTGGGGAAAGATTGCAAACAAAGGAGATAACTGAGCAGGGCCTATTCCCCCTCTAGCCCACTTTCAAGAGAATTAATGACAAAGATGAACCAGATTAATACTTAGCTCTCATCCAGGGATCTCAAAGCACTTTACAACAGTGGGCTAGTCTCATTATCCCTATTTCATAGATGAGGAAACTGAGGCAGCTCAATACACTTTTTTCTATGGAGACACACAAAATATTGAACACATGTCCTAAGTCTAAGGTCGAATTGTAAGGTCAAATATTGTTAAGGGGGGGGACTATGAAAAACTACACGGAACTCCAATACCTAATCACATGTGCCCCACAATAGGAATACTCCATTAACAGAACTGTTAGCTAAAGAATAGGGTCAACGACATCAAATTTGCATCTAAGCCTGGAATTCTTCTGCCTCCAGACTATGATGTCAAAGAACAGGGAAATAATCTGACTCACATTAGATGTGCATGGGGAACAGAAACTGGGACCTCCATCACAGTCTGCAGCATGCAAGAGCAATGTCTGAGAAGAATTAGTGATGTGGAAGCAGACGGTGACATCAGCTCATCCTGTAATACCAGTGCTGGAGAAAGCTCTGGCATGGCAAGTGTCTGTGACAAGGGGCCTCTCGTCATCATCCACAAATTCCAGAACAGAAACTCTTGAACTTTCAGCTGATTCATTCAGTAGGTGCTGCTAAATGCTGATCAACACAATCCCTGGCATGGGAGATGATTTTCTGTTCCTGTCGCGGGTGAACACCACACTGATCCTGGCTTGGCAATAACCACAGCAAGAGCCCATTTAGAGGCAGTCACCTATTTACAAGCTAGTTCTGCACATCATGTTAAATCACTACTTTTTAACTGGTCTTTCCTGTTGATCTACCTGTGCCTGTTCTTTCAGCACCTGTGTCATTCTGGCTGAGCTCAGTAAATCAAAACAGGTACCCAGCTGTCAACTGAGCATTAGCGGTGTTAGAGGCTCTTTTGCAGTGGCATGAGCGGTTTCAACAAGATAATGAGAAATTAGGCAAGCGTTTATGGACAGATGCTCTTCCTTCTGAGAAACACAGTGCTTGCTTCATTGTTTGGACAAATCTTTCTGCTAAGCTGTTGCTAGCTGGTATGGTGCTCCTTTGATGTGGCGCACACCATTCATCTTCATGCAAGTTTCAAACTCATGCAATACAAACCGAAGTCCATTGTCACTTACTAGCTGCTCTGGCAGAACATGACTGCTGAACATTTATGCCTCTCACAGGCAGTACAGATTCAGATTCAGAAGATGTAGAAAAAATTTCCTGAGCTGGTCCATGAAATCACTGCACTCTCTTCATTCACCACCACCTAGAGACTCACTTCTACAACACCTACGAGAAATTAGCCTACAAGGAGATTTATTTATTGTATATATAAACTAAATGGCTTTGATGCACCATTGCACTAGCTGCGCTGAGTTACTGCATCGTTTTATTGTTGTCTCCCCGTTCTTCCCCTCCAACTCCTTTCTACTGCTTACATACTTTATTTCATTGTGTTATGTCTGAAATGAGACATAACAGGTCTTTGGGGCTGGGATTGCATCTTCTTATTCCGATCATAAAACAACTAATAAGTACATAATAAAAGTCACTATCACACAGGACTCTGGCTGCTCTGAGTAAAACAATAGCTGCCAAAATCATGTGTACCTTCAAAGGACCAGTAAAATGCACATGAAGACACTGCCATGGATTTTTGGGCTACCACCATGGATATAGGTGCAACAGTCCTGACATATTGCTCATAGCGTGACAAGTTACCATCATTTTCCCCTTCATCAATGGTGTGATCCAACCCAGGCTGTTACAATTACTTTAGGACAGAGGTTCTCAAACTGAGGGGCCACACCCCCTTTGGGGGGGGGGATTGTATTTGGGGGAGGGGGCATGAGAAGCTTTAGGATAGGGAGGGGGGAAAAAACAACCACCTTACTGCGCACATTCGAGGGGTGGCTGCTAGCTGGGTGCCCAACACGGAAGGCAGCGCCACACTGCCAGCTGCACCAGAGAAGTAAGGGTGGCAACACCGTACCATGCCACCCTTACTTCTCTGCTGCTGCTGGTGGCAGCGCTGCCTTCAGAGCTGGGCGCCCGACCAGCAGCCACTGCTCTGCCTTAAGAACTGGCCAGCTGGAGAGCAGAGGCTGCTGGCCGGGTGCCCGGGGGGGGGAGCGGTAAACTACTACAGACACAAAGAAGGGTGACATGATCAAATAAGTTTGAGAACCACTGCTCTAGGACAATATACTTTGCATACAGCATTCGGCAGGGTATGTTATGAAGAAGGCACAGCAGCTCAGCCTAAAGTTAGTGAAATAAAAATGCAAAGATCCCATAACAGAGAGACAAGGTGGGTGAGGTAATACCCACCTTGTCTAATATCCTGGGACCAACGCAGCTACAGCAACACAGCATAAAACCCCATTAGAGACACCCAGACTGAATTGAGAGTTCCAGCCATCTGGAATAACAGGGTGGGAGCTGGTCGGATTTTCTTGGGCCACATGAGCAGACACTAAGTCCAAAAATCAGTACAGCACGGCATCTGCTAGGTCTGTATCTTCTCACCTTATCAGCTTTGTCCTGATCGTTCCTTGAGCTACAAGACTGGGGAAAGATCCGTTTTTGCTGTTGCCAGATGAAATGATGTACCCACAATAGTTCAGTAATCCCTAAAGAAGAATGTACCTAACTCACATTTTCAAATACAGTGGCATCCACTGTGGCTTTGATGCCCATTGGTGTCAGCAACGTAGACCAAATGCCCTCTGGAACAAAGTTGATGCCAACCCAATATTTGTCACTATCGTTGGCAGCTCCTGGGGTCTTTCCTTCCCTATGCCCACCATAGAGCAGAACTGGTAAATTTCTGCCCAATAACTAAAAAGTAAAGAGACCTTCAATACAAGGGAAAGGCTATTGTTCTGCACATAGCACTGAATTTACAGTAACTATGGATTTACCTGTTTTGGTACGGTGACATTTTGGGGTTCAACCCACACCAATAAGGGGCTGTGTTACTGCCTGCCCAGCCACTCTGGGTGCCTTCAGTGCTATGCAGCCATGGCTAACAGCCCTGACCCCAACCAGGGCCGGCTCTAACTTTTTTGCCGCCCCAAGCGGGAAAAAAAAAAAAAAAAAAAAAAAAGAGAGTGCCGCCCTTCATAGCACCGCCATAACACACCCCCTCAGCGCCGCGCCGCCGAACCCCCCCAGCCCCCGCGGAGCGCCGCCGAACCCCCCCGCCGTACACCCCCCCACACCACCACCACCACGGAGCACCACGCCGCTGAACCCTCCCGCCGCCACACACACCTCCCGCCGAGCGCCGCTAAACACCCCCACCGCCAAGCCGTGCTGCCGAACACCCCCCACCCCCGTGGAGCGCCACGCCGCCACACCCCCCCCGGAGCGCCGCTGCCGAATCCCCCCCCCCCCCAGCCACCAAAACAAAAACAACCCACTCCACCCCCAGCGCCACCCGACCAAACCCCCCCCCCAAAACAAAAAACCCTGAGTGCCCCCTGCCACCCCAAGATTGGCCGCCCCTTACCAGGTGCCTGGAGCCAGCCCTGACCCCAACAGCCAGCAGGTCACACCCTGACTTCCACTGCCCAGTTACTGTTTGCAGAGTTAATCCAACACCCCCTAGTCCTGAATTTTTCCAAAATCGTCTGCCAATATGACAATCTGCTGAGGTTCCCAGAGCTGTGAGTTACTGTGTTCCCCTCTCAGCAAGAGTTTTTGCTACTGCTAAGCTGTGTGACAGCTCCCTGACACACCAGCTTGTCTGCCTTGTCAGCAAACTCTTCAGGACCCTGCCACTCCAAACCTGGCCTTGCAGGTAACAATCAGTGAACTTGTGCTCCCCAGAGACATCTCCCTGCAGCGTCCAGCCCTTTCCTGGAACACACACAGACATAATTAAGTTCGTTGCTCTAGTAAAGAGACAATATGCTGCAGCTCATTATTTAACTGGGGTTTGACAAACACTTATTTTAATCACAACCCTGAATTGGTTTACAGTAAAACAAGTTTATTTAACAAAAGGACATAGGATGAGGCGACACCAAGCACAAGGAACAAAGATCGAAAGGGTCACAGCAAACAAAAGCACAAATTCACTTCCAAGTCTAAAATTCAACTTCAGCAAGTTACAATCCTTGCCTAAGCAGGTTTCTCACCTAAACTCAGTTCCCAGAGACTTCGACCCCCTTGGCTGAAGGATACAATGTTCTGTGGTTCCAAGGGCTCTGGCCCCTTGAATTCCTCAAGTGATGGATAACTATGGGGTTCTCTCCCCCTTGGTTTTATAGCTTAGTAAATCTTTGAAATGTATTCGTTGAAAAGTAAGCCCAGACCAGCTTCTCTCTCCTGCTGGGGTGCAGACGCCATGCTCTCTTTCCAAACTTCATTGACCCTCCTACAAGGGGCAGGAAGACTTCTGCTTGTTCTTCCCTTCCTGTTGACTTCCCATCCCCCTGCAGATTCATATGTAAATTTGGCTTCCATTGTTATGATTCCAAACTGCTTAATTTGATTTGCACTGGAAACAGGTAAATAGCTGCCTTCCCTCCTGTCTGGGAGAAAATCTGTTTCTCCTGGTGCTTGGTCACAGACTTTAAAGCAGTGGTTCTCAACCAGGGGTATGTGTACCCCTGGGGGTACACAGAGGTCTTCCAGGGGGTCCATCAACTCACCTAGTTTTACAGTGGGCTACATAAAAAGCACTAGTGAAGTCTACAAGTTAAATGTCATACAATGACATGTTTATACTGCTCTATATACTATACACAAATGTAAGAACAATATTTATATTCAAACTGATTTGTTTTATAATTATATGGTAAAAATGAGTCAGCAGTTTTTCAGTAAGCGTGCTGTAACACTTTTGTATTTTTACGTCTGATCTTGTAAGCAAGTAGTTTTTATGTGAGGTGAAACTTGGGAGTATGCAAGACAAATCAGACTCCTGAAAGCGGTACAGTAATCTGGAAAGGTTGAGAGCCACTGCTTTAAAGCATAACAATGAGTATCCATAATTCCTCATATAGTGTTATCATTGTGAAATGTCTGTATTGTTAATCACCAGTGTGTCATGAGTATTTGTAAAAGACTTTGCTTGATATACATTTACAGTACAGTAATATTGTATACAATCAGTTGATTCAATTGCTTATAATTTGAGAATCAGACCCTGTCTTTATAGTTAGAAGGCTATCTCCCCCGCTCAGTAGGTTGATGGCTTTTTGCCTTGTCTGTAAATGTACCTTCCTTGGCTGCAGGGTGGTTGGACAAGCAAATACACATTCATTTGTCTAAGGCAGGCTGTGTATATGTATTGCTTACCAAACACATTTTAAGAACCTAATTCTAGCACATATCCATAACTCTTTGTACATACCACATACATCACGCGGGAATATTAATGATCAGTGAGTTATATTAATTTCCACCTTTTGAATATATATAATGACAACAGTGTGTGCGGTGCAGCGAGTATTTCAGGCCTCACAAGAGTTGCTGAAACAGAGTAATGAACCACCAATGGGCCTCTGTGTCACAGGAACCTTCTTCCTTTTTTACAAACCTCAAGCAGAATCAGAGATGACACTGGTCTACAATTTTTGAGAAGTCGTCTGCTTCAGAGATAAAATGTGCTATTTATTATGTATTTTGATGTGCTGAATTCAAATATGACAATTAATACAACTGATTGGCTACTGTTTCTAAGATATTTAAGTTTTTACATTTTATGTCTATGTATATTGTGTGGATAGAGTTTTTAATCATAAAATTGTAAACCTAGGTCTTTTCATGTGTTTATGGTTGCTTTACATGATAATATTTCACCTGTCCTGTTTATGTAACACTTTATATAACCCTTTTGCTGATTTTTAAATAAAATTTATTATGAAACAAAAGGCAAAAAACTATTATGAACATAGTTTAGTCCTATTCAGTGTCTACTCGGCGCTTCTTGGCTTGTCTCTTGTATTCATTAAATGGAGCAGCTCTCGTCACTGTCCAACAATAGTCTGCAAGCATTGATGGGCTCCATTTGCCTTGATAGCGTTTCTCCATTGTTGCAATGTCCTGGTGAAATCGCTCGCCATGCTTGTAGCTCACTGCTCCGCAGTTCGGTGGAAAAAAAAATCTAGATGAGAGTGCAAAAAATGTATCTTTAGTGACACGTTGCAACCAAGGCTTTTGTATGCCTTGAGGAGGTTTTCCACCAACAACCTGTAGTTGTCTGCCTTGTTGTTTCCGAGAACATTTATTGCCACTAACTGGAAGGCTTTCCATGCTGTCTTTTCCTTGCCACGCAGTGCATGGTCAAATGCATCATCTCAAAGAAGTTCACGAATCTGAGGACCAACAAAGACACCTTCCTTTATCTTAGCTTCACTTAACCTTGGAAATTTTCCACGGAGGTACTTGAAAGCTGCTTGTGTTTTGTCAATGGCCTTGACAAAGTTCTTCATCAGACCCAGCTTGATGTGTAAGGGTGGTAACAAAAATCTTCCTTGATTCAACAAGTGGTGGATGCTGAACACTTTTCCTCCCAGGCTCCAATGACTGTCGGAGTGGCCAATCTTTCTTGATGTAGTGGGAAATCTCTTGCACGACTATCCCATTAGCAGAGAAAACAGCAGTACTTTGTGTATCCAGTCTGCAGACCAAGCAAGAGAGCAACAACCTTCAAATCGCCACAAAGCTGCCACTGATGTTGGTCATAGTTTATGCATAGTTTCATGTTGTCATAGGTTTCCTTCATATGGACTGCATGACCAACTGGAATTGATGGCAAAACATTGCCATTATGCAGTAA
Source organism: Emys orbicularis (assembly GCF_028017835.1). Lineage (NCBI taxonomy): Eukaryota > Metazoa > Chordata > Testudines > Emydidae > Emys > Emys orbicularis. The sequence goes on along the minus strand of NC_088686.1, from coordinate 44,632,294 downwards.
AACAGCTTTAAGACTCGTCTTCGATGAATCAATGAACAGCCTCCACTCATCTGGATCGTGAACGATGTTGAGGGCTGCCATCACACCATCGATGTTGTTGCACGCTACAAGATCACCTTCCATGAAGAAGAATGGGACAAGATCCTTTTGACGGTCACGGAACATGGAAACCCTAACATCACCTGCCAGGAGATTCCACTGCTGTAGTCTGGAGCCCAACAGCTCTGCCTTACTCTTGGGTAGTTCCAAATCCCTGACAAGGTCATTCAGTTCACCTTGTGTTATGAGGTGTGGTTCAGAGGAGGAGGATGGGAGAAAATGTGGGTCCTGTGACATTGATGGTTCAGGACCAGAAGTTTCATCCTCTTCCTCTTCCTCGTCTGACTCAATTGAGAATGATTCTGGTGCATCAGGAACCGGCAGTCCTTCTCCGTGGGGTACTGGGCGTATAGCTGATGGAATGTTTGGATAAGGCACAGTCCACTTTTTCTTCTTTGACACACCTTTCCCAACTGGAGGCACCATGCAGAAGTAACAATTGCTGGTATGATCTGTTGGCTCTCTCCAAATCATTGGCACTGCAAAAGGCATAGATTTCCTTTTCCTGTTCAACCACTGGCGAAGATTTGTTGCACAAGTGTTGCAGCATATGTGTGGGGCCCACGTCTTGTCCTGATCTCCAATTTTGCAGCCAAAATAAAGGTGATAGGCTTTCTTAACCATAGTGGTTATACTGCGCTTTTGTGATGCAAAAGTCACTTCACCACAAACATAGCAGAAGTTATCTGCACTGTTCACACAAGTACGAGGCATCTCTGCTCGCTTTGGCTAAACAGAAATGTGTCCCTTTGCAAAATCAAACACTGACAAATAAGAGAGCACGACACTGTATGATTTCTAGAGCTGATATAGGGCAATTTGTTCAGCAGAGTGATGTAAGCTTCGTTATGATTGCATCATCCATGACTTCTAGGAATAACATGATGCAATTCATATCATGTATGACACAATACCAGCTTCAGATTGCATCATTCATTCTTTTGCCTAAAAAGCAAGTACTGTCCAAACCCAGTCATAGATTTATTCATAGATCCAGTCAAAGATGTATTTTAGTAATTTCTGGTTTAAATTGAGATCCCTTCCCTTTATAACTCATTTATCCTCCGCCATTCCCAAGTCAAGGGTCCTATATACTGACCCAATAGCATATCTTGAAAACTAGAGCCAATCAACAATTTTAAGCATCATTTTCATTCTCAGTGACCCAGAATTAGTAAAGTTTGACTACATTTATTTCAGAAGCATTTTGGCTGTAGAGCAGTGTGATCATTCACCATATGTGGCTATAACCAAACTCATTCTGCCTCTTCAGGAAAGACACAGCTGTCCCTCTGATTCATCAAACACTTCTCTTGCTGGAGCACTGGATTTATTATAGGCCATTTGACAAATCAAACCAAACAAAAAACATAAGCCCTATGATGGACCCTTATATCATGGGTCACAGACAACAATTATACTAAGGAACAAGAATAACTCAGCACAAACAGCAGGAGCATGCTTTCCCCAGCTATCTGCTCTAGTGTCCTTATTCAGAGACGCCTGGCTGGTCTCTGCACTTCCCCTTCAGCCCTGCTTGAGCAAGGTCAGTACATTACATAGCCCTAGTTGGCAAGATATCCTGGTTATCTGCCAAACAAACCCCATGGATCCTGGATGAACCACTGTAGTAGCAGCAGAGATGCTGAAGGCTGGGGCCAGGTTAAGGTGGGTCTTGTCAGTCCAGAAGGATTCCACTCTGGATGCTGAAGGGCCAATACACTCCATCACAGAGACAAGAAATGTCTTGACTAGATCCACTTTGACCTTTGGTCTGATGACTGCTCCCTTTAGTGATGCCTTTCATGTTCTCTACCTCAGGGGTTCTCAACCTTTTTCTCTCTGAGGCCTCCTCGTTATGCTATAAAAACTCCAGGGCCCAGCAGGGACAGGGAGGGACTCAGGCCTCTGGGTCAGGGGGGGAGGGGAGGGGCCTTGGGCATAGGCATAGTTTGACTTCTATTTTGGGGGGCAAGGGCCAGCGGGGCTCAGGCCAGCTCCGCACAGCGGGGGTCAGCAAGGTAGCGCCACCTCCACCCCCTGACTCACCTCAGCAGGCCACCCAGCCTGTCTGGGGTGTGGGAGGATGCAACCAAAAATATAACTCAAAGGGGAGACTCAGTTCAAAAAGTTTGAACACGACCCAGGGTGCAGGGAGCGCATATCTAAGGGCTGTGTGCAGGTAGGGGGATAGCTCACGGTTCAGGGAGGGGGCAGCTAGGGGCTGTGTGCTGTGAGGGCTCTCTGCGGTGGCTGCTCCACAAGGACTCTGCCAGTCCCAGAGCCGGGTCCCCCCATCCAGGCAGCTCTTACCAGCTGCATGAGCAATTAAAGGGAGTTGGGAGCTGAGGAGCAGCTGCAGCCCCAGGCACTAGCAGCAGATGAGCTATTGCAAAGGCTGCCTGCTCCATGGCACCCCCAGCCAGAGAAGCAACTGCCCTGCACTGCCTGGCTCTGGCTTCTGACCTATGACCTGGCCAAAGGGCTGGGCCTGAGGGGGCCTGGAGCTGTCCCTGGACTGCCCCACTTTGGGTAAGGCACTGCAGTTTGGAGGTGCAACACCCTTGTGCCCCCCCAACTCTGCCCCTGGGCTCAGGGCTTCTGCCCACAGAGAGCACCGGGGCTCAGAGCTTAAGTTCAGCCCCCCGCTGCTCCCAGCTTCAGCCTGGGAGGTGCCCTGGTGACGGGGGGGGGGGGGGGGAGAAGCGGCGCGCCAGGGATGCCCGCTGCTCCCAGCTTCAGTGGGAGTGCCAGGGCTACCGCCTTCAGTCCTGTGCCGCTCCCAGCTTCAGACTGGGGGGAGGGGCACCGAAGCTGCCGGCTTCTGCCCCACGCCACTTCTGGCTTCAGATGGGATGGGGGGCGCCAGGGGTCCCTGGCTCTCCTGGCTTCAGCCTGGGGGTGGGTGGGTGGGCGGGCACCAGGGCTTAGGGTGACCAGATGTCCTAATTTCATAGGGACAGTCCCGATTTTTGGGTCTTTCTTATATAGGCTCCTATTCCCCCGCACCCCCGTCCCAATTTTTCACACTTGCTGTCTGATCACCCTACCAGGGCTCCCAGCTTTAGCCCCATGCCACCCCTGGCTTCTGCTCCGTGCCGCTGCCAGCTTCAGGCGGGGAGGGAAGGCGTCCTCTCCCCCCCTTCAGCCTTACCACTCGGAACTTCAGCGAGGGGGAGGAGAAGAGGAGGAGAAAGGCACCAGAGCCTCCAGCTTCTGCCCCACGCCGCGCTGCTGCTGGCTTCCAGTTGAGAACTGCTGCTCTACCTAACAAGAGCATGTGATCAGATAGGCTTGTTTGTGTTTTTCTGGTTATTTCTGCCCGATCTTTTCAAGCCACAATTGACCCAGCAGGGATGGATAGTCACCCTTCCCCAGAAAAAGTAGCCATCTAACCATTTGTCCATGGACACCCGCGTGTCCACTGATCACCCCATACCTATCTGCCGCACAGCTTTAGCAGAGGAAGGCGATGCCGTTTGGTAAGATGTGACATCTGATGCAAGTGATACCATGCCTCCCATATCCACTTCCCTTTAAAGCAGTTATCCTCATCCAGAATCCTTGAGAAGATCCTGAGACAAGGAGCATAGGCAGCAGCGTATTATCGCCTAGGCCAACAAGCCCTAAGCCTAGGGTGGCAAATTTGCTCTTGCCCCCTCCCCAACTCCGCTCCTTCCCCAAATCCCCGACCCGCCTCCTCCCCCAGGCTTGCCGCACTGGAAGGGAAGGAAAAGCGAGTTGCAGCACGCTCGGAGGTGTACCAGAGGTGAGCTAGGGCCCGCAGGTGCGGGGAGTAACAGGGGGCCAGGAACCGCTCCCCGGCCCACCCCAGCTCACCTCTGCTCCACCGCCGCCACCATCCCCCGAGCGCGCCGCAACTCCCCTTCTCCCCCCTCCCTCCCAGGCTTGCCGCGCGAAAGTGCTGGGAGGGAGGGAGAAGTGAGTAGCGGCGCGTTCGGGGGATAGTGGAGGTGAGCTGGGGACGGCGGGCACGGGGAGTAACTCTTGGGGGGGCAGCAGGGAACCACTCCCTGTCCCAGCTCACCCCTGCTCCACTGCCGCCATCCCCCGAGTGCGCCACAACTCCCCTTCTCCGCCCCCAGCTTGCCACGGGGGAGCGGAGGTGAGCTGGCGGGGGGGGGGGGGGCGGCAATTTTTTGACGGCCTAGGGGCGGCAAATTTATTAATCCGCCCCTGAGCATAGGTAAGGCCATTTCTTCATCTATCTTCTTCCTAGCTCTGTGGCAGGGAACACAGGCCCATTTTCTTGACATGCCTCATTGGCTGTTTCCCTGTCTCTCCACCCACATGTTCAGGTACCACGTCTTCCTACAGCCATTTCCTTCTGTTTGCAGGAGCATTGAGTGGGTCTCTTTTTTTTTTAAACCACTCTTTTGGCACACCAGAGCTTTACTTCAACATGTTGCTTCTGAAGGACTCGTCTGGCCACCTGCGTAACATTTGCAATGGCAGCTTGTAGCAAAGCAATGACTCACCATTGCAGCGCCTCCTGGTGATCATCCTGGGAATTAGCTCTTTCAGCACTCAGAGCATCTCCTGCTGGCCGGTGTCTCACCTGTCTCAGGCCCCATGTCCCTCCTAGACCCCGGTGCCCTTTACCTTGGGGTTCTGCCCCCACAATAATCCCACACTCTGGGTCTCCCCTCCCAGGGGAACCCCCCAACCCTCTATCTCTACCTTGCCTCAGTGGCTACTGCCAGTCATTATCTAGCCCCCATTCACTGGGGCAGACTGCACTGTGATGGCCACTCATCATTGGCAAAGGGGTTTGGATGAGCTGCCTCTGCCTAACCCCAGGCTGCACCTCTGCAACCCCAGTACCTGGCTTGGCCTTTAACAAGGCCTGCAGCCTGGGGGTTGACCAGGCTAGAGCTCCCCAGCTTCTCTTGCCTTTCCCCAGCACTGCTCTGCTCCCAGTACTCTGAAATCCCAGGCAGTCAGGTCCTTCTCTCTCCACAGCTAGAGAAAGAGAGTCTGTAGTGCTTGGCCTCCACCCCTCTTATCAGGGCCAGCTGAGCCCTGATTGAGCTGGCCACACCTGTGGTCAGCTATTCAGTCAGCTTCCCACAGCTGTTCTCACTCCTCTTATTTCAGGAGCGGGGTAACCACCCCGCTACACAGCTGCAATGTCCTCTTCTTAGAGAGTCTAAGTTCTTTGTTTCCTCCTTTCTTTCTCGGTTCATATACCTCACTCCCTAGTCTCAGAAGCCCATAAATGCGATGATCAATTTGCTAGGCTGCTCTCAGCAGTGGGATTAGAGACGTCACAAACCACCAGTTTTCTGCTGACCGCTTCTCCCAGTTTGTCTGTAAATCCACAACAGCAAGATCCTGATTTCATCTCTCCTTGCCGCTCAACCTTAGACAACAGCTTGGGATTTATTATGCTAGGGCTTGTGCTCCAAAGTGTGAGGATGTTACTGTTATCAGCAGCTGACAGGCCATCAAGAAAACACTGCTGTCAAGCTGACAAACCAGCAGTAAACAGTTCTCCAAACTCCTGTTAGCCTGTAAGCAGCAGGAGGAATGCAGCTCAAGTCAGGCAGAAACTGCGGGACTCTCCTTCCCTCCTCGGGGACAGTGCCCCTGCCCCAGCTATGTGACACTGGTGCTTTGAGGAGGAAGATACACTTTTAATATTCATTATTATTATTTTTATTTATTTCTACAGGTTGAAGGAAGCCCTGCCCCCCAAGAGCTTACACTCTAATGACAGATGTGAAGCCACAAGGGTAACGAGCAGTAAAGACAGGGTGTGGAACTGGATTCTTGTTCAAGATGAAACAGGCACCCTGGGGATAAAGCTCTGAGGAAGTCTTGCTATTGGTTTCACTAAGGGTATCTGATTGGCTCAAATAGCCTCTTAGGTTAGACCTACACTGCAGCTGGGAGTGAGTGTCCCAGCCTGCTATAGACTTGAACTAGCAAGGGCTGGAGCTAGCATGCTAAAAGTAGCAGTGTGGACGTTGCTGCCCGGGCTAGAGCTTGGGCTCTCAAGCCCACCTGACCCCGAGGCTGGAGAGCCTGAGCTCCAGCCCGAGCCGCAATATCCACACTGCTATTGCTAGTGTGCTAGCTGGAGCCCTGCTAGCACAAAGAGGCTCCTGCCCTTAGAAACACAGGAGGAGAGCAATGGTCGTATCACATCAGAGCAGTACTCTATCTGGCCTAGGCCCTGTCTCTGAAAGTAACTCGTACCAAATGCTTCAAAGGATGTGCAAGAACTCTGCAGTTGGCAGTTATGGAATAACTGCTATGGGCTGTTTTCTTCATAACCCCAATAGTTAGAGGCTGGCTTATGAACTGAAGTCTGGGGGTTTATATGCCTTCCAATTAAAAAAAAGAAAAAAAATTACCATTATAACTCTGGATATTCTTGTTACCCAGATAAATCCAACCCTTTTTTGAATCCTGCCAAGCTCCTGGACTCAGTGATATCATGTGGCAGTGAGTCCCTTAGGTTCATTATCTGTTGCATGAAAAAGTATTTGCTTGTATCCATTTTATATTTGTTACCTTTCAATTCCCTTGACTGTCCCCTTGTTCTTTTATGATCAGAAAGAGAGAATAGAAGTTCACGATCCGCCTTCTCCATAACATTCATTATTTTGTAAACTTTTATCATGTCCCTTCTTATTGGCTCTTCTGCAAGGTAAGCAGTCCCCGTCTTGTGCATTCCCCGGTGCTCTTATGGTTGATTAAGTAACCTTCATGTAGAATCTAAGGATTTTAATTTCCTCACTTTTAACATGAGTGTCTCTTTGACTAGCTTCCTCATTTTCTTTTTTAAATCTCCCTTTCTAAAATTTAGTGCCACAGTTTTTGGCACAATCCCTCTCCTGAGGACACTGAATGTCATTGAATTGTGGTCACTGTTACTTTGACTCAGCTAAAGTTACTTCTTGAACCAATTCTTGTATGCAAGTCATTTAGGACTAACAGACTTAGAATAGGACTCCCTTTGTGTGCTCTAGAAAGGGCTGTTTCAGAAAGCAATTGTTTAAGATGTCAGGTAGGAGGGACCTTCACACGTAAATTATATCAATACATAAAATCATTTTAAAAAAACCTTTCTTGTCTCTTGTTGGGGATTCTCTCCTTTAGATCAAGTCCCCAGCGGTGGATCAGGCGGGAAGAGGGTCTTTGGATCTCAATGGCTGTGAAAGTGGATGAAGGCTGCAGCAAGTTGGAGCTCTTCAGTTGTCTCAGACTTACTCTGCCACTGGGCCCCAAATCTCCACCTTGTCATGATCCCCACCTTAAAAGAAATCACATGCAGGCTTCGGTGGTTCCAGGATCGGACTCCTGAGTCATCTCAGGCTCAGGACCCATATGTAAATCTGTGGTAGAGATCATCCTTGAATCGAGATCGCCGATGATAATCTCCTTTCAGTGATGGTCAGTTCTCCTCCCTTCAGGTCCATCTTCTGTGGGACAAGCCTGCTTACTGTTGTTTTGCTAGGGGTTTCCACTGGAATTTAACCCAGCACATAGAGGATATTTTCCCTTGCCATCCTATGAACATTCCCATCATTAGATCTGGCCGAGGGTGCTTTGGTATTAAATAGCTCTGTTGTTCACTCTAACAATATGTCACAAGGAAATAAGCGAGGGGGAGGGGAACTGCTCGAGTCCATCTAGTGACTCAAATAGCTACCATGGCCAGGTATTAAAGGCTACAATTCTTAGCATTTCACTCTCTCTCAAAAAATCTTTCTTCCCCACCAGGCCTCTTGGTGAAGTGCCCAGAGGTATTAAAGGGACCCGGGATAATGTATGACTGTCAATCTGTATCAACCCTTCAGATGAAATTTCATCCCAGAAATCAGGAACTGATGATTCTCAAAAATGAGATTTTGTTCAGCCTGGTGTTCCCTTTGAGTCAGTGTGAGCAGCATTAGTCAGACCAGAGAGAAGGCCTGACTCTCTGAGTGCTTCTGTAGGCGGGCTGGGGGTCAGCAAAATCCTGCCTCTTTAATGGAAAATGAAACCAGCTAATCTAATACGGTAACCCCCATTCAAATCCAAAGCCTGTCATTAGTGAAGAGCTGAGAGGTCACGAGGAACTCGGTCTGATATTTACACTTCGGTTTTGTTAATTTCCCTGTTGTTCAGTCAGAAGATTCTAAAATAAACCCACTTTTAATTAATTTAACCCTTATTCAAAAAGACATTTTGGAAACAGATGAGCAATCAGAATCACATATATGGAAATCTTTATGTATTCCTCCTTGTTGGCTATCTCTGGGTACAATGGCAGGGTAGACACCCTTACAGAGTACAGAACAGTACTACATTTCAGAGTGCTCTTTTTGTGCTGTTTATTGTTGCCTTTGAGCAAGATCAGATATTAAACACTTGCTTGCCAAGAACTTGATCCTGCTCCCATTACAGTCAATGGCAATGCTCCCATTGAATCCAGTGGTTCAGGATCGGGATTTATAGGCTGATACTTTATTTCACGGAGGAAAGGTGTTGGCTTTCCCCAATGCTAATTCAGCTACCATCGATCAGAGAGAAATGGTTCCAGTTTTCAGTCCTGAAGTCAAGAGTTTAAAGGATGAGAGAAAAATCACATACCACTGTCTACCAATTAAATAATAAAGAGCAGCATTTTTAATGTTATGACCTGGATTAACAGGCTTTTATTTTTCCATTGGTAAAATTGAGAAGCTGGAGAATTCTTCGCTGAAAACTGTTTCCAAATTAACTGGTGAATCTATGAATGTTAATCTTTAAATTACATTAAGTTCTTTTGATTTAGAGAGTTTTTTAATTGGCACTATTTTAACAAGCAGTGAGCGGTTGAAAAATTTAATAGTGGAATAACTGTTTTGCTGTGATGCCACTGATCGCTTTTCCGTATTCTTAGTCTTTTTTACATTATACATGGAACTTTGGTGTTTACTTTTCATGGAAGGTGCTCAGATACCCTGGTGATGGGCTATCCAGATAAATAGATAGATAATCTAATGTCTGACAGCTGGTTACAGTGCTAGTGAAAGGGACTCTCCGCTGTTCCATTTGTACTTTCTTTTTTGACACTGAGTGTCAATATTTGAACTTTAACAGAAGAAACTTGCTATAGAGAAATCAGTGTCAGAGCTGGTGTTAGCACTCAGAAGTTCCTAGCTCCCAGCCCAGTGCTCAGACTACTATGTCACAGCACTGTTTGGGAGTCCATGAATATCTTCCTGACCTGGACAAAGGGCTAGGCATTTCTGCAGCTTGCTCTCACTATCAGGAAGACAAAGGGCTCTGGGATGGCTGGATTTTGATCTCCTTTTGGGCAGTTTCATGGCTCCCGTAAGAAGCTGGACAGGTTCCATCAAACTTCTCAGAGAAGAATTATTGTTATTGGGTAAGTGCCAACAACATGCTGGACACTGTACATGATCCAAAAGGAGACAGTCACTGCTCCAAAGGGCTTATAGTCTAAAAGGTGAAACTAAGAAGCCAGGCCACCTGGCAGGAGCAGCAGGAGGAGTAACATGGAGGGAGCCCAGGATGCAGTGTAGAAGATAAGATTGACAAAGTCATTTCAGTGATACAGAGGGATTTGTGGAAATGGCTCTCCTACCCCCATCACGTGATGATTCCATGCTGCCAGAGTTACACAAATAATGAGGGACATGAAAGGACAGAAAAGCTAGCCGAATCCCTGCTGTTCTTTCTTCCAGGAATGTTCTGTCACAGTACAGAGTCAGCACCCCGGTGACTCGGGGTCAGGGTGAATAGTGCAGAGGGTTAGCAATAAGGTGTGAGGGAAAAGGAAACGAGGCCTGATTTGGGCTGCTTTGAACGCTAATGAGCTCTGAAGTCTCTGGTGACTAATAGCGCTGTCCCCAATTCTATCTTTAGCTTTGCTGCTGTGTATTTGAATGAGGCTGAGAGAGGATGAACGCTGCTGGAATTCAGAACTGGGAGATGAGCAGTAGGGGTAGCACTGGCCTCTCACAGAGGTACAGTCAGACCCCTTTGGTCTGCAAATCAGGTCATCTGTCCAAACGAGAGTGGACCTGCCCTTGCTCCCTGCCAGGTCACCATGTGAATTTTGGGGGTACCCTGCAAGATTAACCTCAGGGGGCTTCTCCTGGCTTATTTTAAATCAAAGGGGTTAGGGAGATTCTCTGCCCTGCCAGCTGCCTCCTCTGTCCCTGTAGCAGAAGTTGAGCCCAGTTGCTCGCGTTGGGGTCTGTGCGTTGGTTGCCAGCATTTGAACACTTTTTCACTGGCCAAGTCTCTCTGTGTGCTGGGGTTTCTAGGGATCCTGTAGCAAGAGAACTGGGGCATGGGCAGGGGGAAAGGGGCTCTATGGTGAAGTTTACCTAGTTTTCTGTCACTTAGCCTAATTAGTTACCACCCAAATCAAGAGTAGCCACCAATATAACCTGGGGTAAGTGCTCAAAATAGTCATCCTCTCAAACTCCATTCCTCAAATGTATGGAGATACAGGAATCTACCAAGGAAGGGCAAGTAAAGAGAGGAGCAGAATGAATTAGTCACTAATCGAAAATGGGGATTTTTTTCGTGTATCGTATTCTTCTCTCTCCTCCCATCTTTGACATGTTCTCTCCATCTCCACATCACTTGCTGACTGTGCTGTTCTCTTTTTTGCTTGATCCCTCCCTGTGTCCCACTCTCTCTTCCAGTCCCATATTTTTTCCTCCCCTGCCTCTGCCTGAAGTTTCCCCTCTATTTGTTCTGTGCCCACATCACTGTAGTACTGAGGTGACCAATACAACAGCCAATGCTGTCTGCTGACAGTCCCTCTTCTCTGCTCCTCCCTCAAGTATAAGTGTGACTTACAGGAGATGTAGGGAACAAGGAAGAGGGGTAGATCTTGTTGGGCATGGGGAGCTATCTAGATTGGAGTGGCCCAGACAGCCAAAGTGCTTTCAGGGGCTCTGTTTGACTGGGCTGGATCCTGATCATGGGGCAGCAGGCTGTTCCCACTGTTCTGCTTTTGCTATCTTGTACTATGCTGGGTTTTCCAGTGAAGTCAGCTGAGCTCTTCACAGCAGGTGGCCCCAAGCTCTGGGGCTGGTGCGAACACTCTGGCTTTCGTAGATGGCTAATTCAGGAATAGTTCTGCTGGCCTTGATATAACCCTTCAGTGAACCCCAAACTCTTCCTCCCCTCTCCATGAATGCCGCTGCACCTGTGTGCGCCAGTGCTGCTAGCTCTTGTGGTGAAAGCCTATGCTGGCAGCTCAGGAGACTGCTGAGCTGCAGGCTGCTGCTAGAATTCCTCCACAGCAGCCCTTGTACCATTGATGGAACCCCAGAGAGCAACTCCACAGTGCTAAACTGGTGCAGAGTCCCCTCCCATCCAACAAATTGGGCAATGCCTGGCCATATATAAACGGGGGAATGGTCCCACTATTGTGGGGAACTTTCCTGGCTTATACACTACCCCGGTGGAATTGGCTAGCAAAAGGACATGAGTCCTTGCTCCCACTCCCTTTACCCAGTGGCCTGCCTGACCTCGAGGGCTCCCCTTCCACTCTCCTGTGTGACAGAGTCCGGCCCAGGATTCCTGGAGGACTTGACCCCCAATTTTGTCATGATCACTTAGGACAGGGGCTAGAGTGTCCCAACTCCGGGTGCTCTCTCCGCTCTGGACCCTTCCCTGACCCACTGATCTGTGAATATAGTTCCAAGCAAATACAATTTATTTGACCTAGAGTGACCTAGACAAATTGGAGGATTGGGCCAAAAGAAATCTGATGAGGTTCAACAAGGACAAGTGCAGAATCCTCCACTTAGGAAGGAAGAATCCCATGCACCGCTACAGGCCTGGGACCGACTGGCTAAGTAGCAGTTCTGCAGAAAAGGACCTAGGGATTACAGTGGACGAGAAGCTGGATATGAGTCAGCAGTGTGCCCTCGTTGCCAAGAAGGCCAACGGCATATTGGGCTGTATTAGTAGGAACATTGCCAGCAGATCGAGGGAAGTGATTATTCCCCTCTATTCGACACTGGTGGGGCCACACCTGGAGTATTGCGTCAAGTTTTGGTCCCCACACTACAGAAGGGATGTGGACAAATTGGAGAGAGTCCAGAGGAGGGCAGCGAAAATGAGTAGGGGGCTGGGGCACATGACTTACGAGGAGAGGCTGAGGGAACTGGGCTTATTTAGTCTGCAGAAGAGAAGGGTGAGGGGGGATTTGATAGCAGCCTTCAACTACCTGAAGGGGGGGTTCCAAAGAGGATGGAGCTAGGCTGTTCTCAGTGGTGGCAGATGACAGAACAAGAAGCAGTGGTCTCAAGTTGCAGTGGGGGTGGTCTAGGTTGGATATTAGGAAACACTATTTCACTAGGACGGTGGTGAAGCACTGGAATAGGTTATCTAGGGAGGTGGTAGAATCTCCATCCTTAGAGGTTTTTAAGGTCCAGCTTGACAAAGTGTTGACGGTGCTTTGTTGGGGTTGGTCCTGCTTTGAGCAGGGGATTGGACTAGATGACCTCCTGAGGTCTCTTCCATCCCTAATATTCCATGATTCTATGAAACAGCAATCAATTAAAAAAAATAAGGAAAAAATGGGAAAGGTTAAAAGAAAACATGTAACCCCGCCCTGGGGGCACAGGGAAACCCAAACAGTCATTGCAGGAATGTAAGGGAAGTTCACAGTCTGTCCCTCACACGTCCCAGGCCTCCGCCCTAGGCCCTGGCAGTGCTGCAGGGATGCAGCAGGTCGGACACTTGCTCTAGCGGTGGCCACACCTTCAGGACCCTTCTTCCCAGCATTGGCCCTCCCATCAGGGTTACGATCCCCCTCCAAGTCCAGCCTGCAAGAGCTCTTGGCTGGGGGCGTCTCCCTGCACGGGGCTCTTTGCCCAGGGTCCCCCTTGCTCTCCCCAGCTGCTCACCGCACTTAGCTCCAGCCTGCTCCAGCTCCAGCCCCAGCGCTGCTGCTCTGCCTCCAGCACAACTCCCTGGGCTGCTCCGCTGGCCCTGGCTGCTGCGGCTCTGCTCAACTCAGGCTGGTTCGCTCTGGCTCTGGCTGGCGCAACTCTGCTCCCCACCTCAGCTCAGGCTCCTTAGCTCGGTTCTGGCCCAGCTCACACTGAGGATGAGACCCCAGCCTCCCAACTCCCTCATTGGCCTGCCTGCACTGTCAATCAAGCTGATCTGAAGCAGTGGCCTCTCCCCATTGGCCCTGGGGACTGTCAGTCTCAGGGTCCTGATTTCTCATCATCCCTTCCTCTTTCTTTTGGTACTGGGAGATGGCCAACCAAAAAATCCCACTAAGTTTCAGTAAGGAGTCAGCAGTCCCCTTACACATAGACTTCACTGTCCCCCCACACTAGCCCTGGACAGTGGGAGCACAGGAGGGAAACAGCCCCATGTGTTTCCCTGGACACTGTTTTTCTTATGGGGAGTGTTTGGGTGGGGCACATTGACTGTCCCACTATGGGGGGGGGGGGGTGCAGGAGGGGTCTTTGCAGAGACGCCATTGATCTTGTCAACCCGTCACCCTTGACCCCCTTGCTGACTAGGGGTCTCCACATGACTCCTTATCCAGGAGATCTCCATTCTGTGATGGGCCCACCCCCAGTTGGTTCTGTTATCATCTATCTAATAGGCTGCTGTGTACGGAGCAAAGGCAGCTGCCTGGCCAGGTGCAGCTTGTCCCTGTGCTGCCAGCTCATTGCTGAGTCTAATAAGTTCTCCTGGCCCCGCTCTGTCAGCTTCCCCTCCCCCTTCACTTACACTTATTGGAAAAAATAATTGGATGGATTGAAGCGCAGCACCATTTTATATAACAGATAAGAAATGCCATATCTGCCCTGATTAGAGGCTGAGAGATACAAGTTCTCCATAGCCAGCAGCGGACACAATTTCATTTCACTTCTGCTGATATATGGAAAAAGTTGGCGGGCTGAGCACAGCTGCAAGAGCTGCTGCTTTAATACCCTGTTCCATGGGCTCTTTCCTCCCACAGTGAGGGGGACCCACAGGCTCTTCCACTGCCTTCCTCTGCAGTGGCGATGGAACACTTTTAATAGTGAAAGCCAGCCCCCTTACCCCTGTCCACCCCCCTCGCCCAAGCTGAGGCCAGGAGCAAAGCCCTGGGTGCGGGGTGGCAGCAGAGCCAGGCGAGCGGCAGCAGCCAGGACCCCAGGCGAGGGGCTGGCAGCCGAGACACCGGGCGCGTGGCCGGCAGTGGAGCCCCAGGGCGGGACCGGCAGCAGCAGAGCCCTGGGCACGGGGCCAGCAACAGAATCCCAGGGCGTGGGGTGGCAGCCAGGACCCCAGGCCCAGGGCTGGCAGTGGAGTTCCCGGATGGGGCTGGCAGCCAGGAGCCTGGGGGTTCTGCAGCACCCCCTGCACCCCTAGTTCCCATGCCTATGTTCCCCTGGATGGGCTGTGATTGGGAAGGCACTGTGGGGAGACTTGCAAGGGAGGGCAGAGTGTTCTGATAGAGAAGACCCTCCCACCAGGGTGTTCTCCCCTTGGCAGAGCCAGTACCTGCCTAGCTCTATAACAGCCCCCTCATGTCATCCTTGTCATTCATGCTCCACCAGCATATACATAGAGGCCAGTCTTCAGGAGTCAATGCTAAAGGGGCATTTCATTCCTATGATGGCTATTCTGTGATGTCACCACAATGAGTGCAATATAAATATCCGACAGACTGAACTAGTGATTTCCCCAACTTTGGCCTCCATGGCCTGGCTGGGTACACTCTTTGGGGCAGAGCAGCAAAAACCCACCCCCTTACAGAGGCAGTAGTGGGGGGGGAGGGGCGGTTCTAAAAGAGGGAGCTAAACATTTGCCACAGCTAATTAGGTGGAGCTCCAAACCCACCAGCTCATTGTAGGCAGAAAATCCAATCCAGCTCTCCAACTCTGTGGCTAAAATGCAAAACAGAGGTGCAGATAGGTGGAGAAGCAGCCACAAAGTAGGAGACAAGAACTTTTCAACCTTTAGTGTCCCCTGTAGGACTGAGACCAGGACCAGAAATTATTATAGTTAATTATCATCAGCAGTCGGTGCCTCAGTGGAATGGTAGGTACATCTAAGGCCCCCATCACTGGGATTCCAATGTTCCACGGGGGTTGGAGTTTGGCATCACCAAAGAGGCAAGCCACAGGACAGCTGTGAAAGGTAAGGGTGGTAGCTTTGAGAGGATTCACATCTGAAGCCAAATGATGAGAACACCACATGTATTTTTTTATTGAGTCATGAGTCTTGGCTTTCTGAGTGGTGGGGGCTGCGGATGCTGCTTCCTGCCACCAGCACGTTGAGAAATGCACCTGGAATAAGTTGTTTTTATTCACCTATTAGAAAGTTTTGGAAGCAGCTGTTAAGCGCTCACCTCACACTTCCCAGCCACAGCGTTTTGTCACCAGTCCACAGCTTCACTTCTAGGGCTACTGAACCCTGGACACAGAACAACGCAGGGATTAACATCTTCCTGCCAGGCAAGGAGATGTTTGGAGCTAGTGTTCATGGGAAGAAACTGAGGAGAGTTTGCCTCACAAAACTGACGCTGAGTTTTTAAATCAATAGCTTCACCTTCTGAAATGTCCCAGAAAAGCCTGTACTGATTTTTAATCTATTCTAAATGTCAGAACAAACATCATTTCTTCTGAAAGCCTTTATGGCTGCCAGTGCTAGGAGACAAGCAGGCGGCACTCCCGGCACTGCTCCTGTCTATTCACCTCTCAGCTTGGGTGGTTGGAACCACCAGAACTTCACAAAGCTCAGCCGGGGGAAGGGCTGTTTAGTCAAACTGTAAAGCACCTTTTGCCCCATCCCCTCTACCTAGTCCTTCTTACTTTGCTCTCTTCCCAGCTTGGAGTCCCTTGAAGCTGCTGACGCAGCCCATTGCAAGTCCAGCTCCCCAGCATGTTTTCTCCTAAAGGTTCAGAGCCCCCAGAAAAGGAAGAGGCCTAGGCACAATACCTTGTCTTGTTAGGGACTCCAGCTCTAGAAATGCCCACAGAGCTATCGTTATAGAGTTTGACTCTAAGCACTGACTGACCCTTAGCCCTGCTGGATTAGCTCAGCCCCCTTCACCTGCAGAGGATGCAGAACGTTAAGTCTTTGTAAGACAGCACCCTGCCACGCACCTCTTCTCCATGGGCACATACATGATGGTTCTTCCCTCTGACCTAGAAAAGCCTTTCAGCACGTGAGAGCTGAAGATAACTTCCAGCTGCAGGAGTCTTGTCTCACTGCAGCTCCCACTGGTGCTAACCCTGCCTCACCTGAATGGGTGTTAGAACCAGCTTAAACATTGGGTAAATTCTCCCAGTGCAGACAAGACCATAGGCCCAGATCCTCAAAGGTATTTAGGTATATAACTCCTACTGAAATCAGTAGGGGATAGGCACCTCGAGGGCTTTACAGACAGCTGGATTCACCTCTTCTGGGTGCTTTTTAACTCTTGCCACTTCAGATATGTTGTCCGGACAATTCCCCTGCCCGCCCTCTCCTCAACTGCAGGGAATAAAAGTGGTGAAGATATGAATATAATGATTTCATTGAAACAGGTCAGCGAGGAGAAACCCCCTTTATAAAATATATTATCTCACCCACCGTGTCATTGCAGGCCTCCCCAGTGCACTAACAGGCTGTCTTAATGGCCTAGTGGTAATGACACAATGGCTACAATCTAATATAGTGTCTACCAAACCTCGTCTCAAAAGGTACAAGGTGCAAATGTCTCTTTTGTCAAGCCAACACGCCCAGACAGGCTTGCACTGACTTGGCTGGGTGACACTGACTGATATGCAGCTGGGGATACTGACTTGAGCCCAGGCACGTGCCTTTAACAAAGGGTTTTAATGCGTTTGGGCATGGGGGAGTTGAGACAGACACATAGCAGGAAGCAGACGCTATGACTGTGGAGAAGCTGCAGACAGAGCAATAGTGTGGCTGGAACTGGAATCCAGGGGTGTTTGTTGCAGTTCTGAAAGGGGCTATGGTACATCAGTTACAAACTGCAATTTCCTCTTACCATCTAATTGCCCCACCAAAGAGTATATGCACTTGTCAATACATTAGACTAGGATACAGTATCCTGTGCCCACTCATTTCTCTCCTGTCAGGAAATCACTCCCTCTCAGAGCCAGAATGTGCCTAAAATCTCACTGTCTCTGTTTCTGCGCACTTCATCTGCCATTAAAGGGAATGGTGGGTGAGGTAATATCGTTTATTGGACCAGCCTCTGTTGGTGAGAGAGAACTTGGACCTTTCTGTTTTATTGATTCCATTTTCCCCTCTCTCACCAACAGACATTGGTCCAACAAAAGATACTACCTCACCCATCTTGTCTCTAATACACTGGGACCGACATGGCTGCATACATTAAAGGGAATGTTCAATCCAACCCCTGCTTTGCACAAAGGACCGTGAGAACTTTCATGGATACAAATGGTCAGGACCTCAGATTTCTTCACTTCCAGCAGACCAGTGCCTCATCGTACCACACTGTGGTATGGATTTAATATTGACCCAAAGGGAAGAGCATCACCTACTGACTCACCAATAGCACTTCCTGCAGCAAACTGGGGGCTCCTTCCATCCAAACCAGTTTATCTGATGAGACCTGACAAGATCAGAGTCCAAGGTGGTCTGGCTGAAGTCTGAAGCAGATTGGAATTGATCCCAGCTCATCCCAGGCTGCCCTCTGAAGTGGAGGTTCAAGATTTTCTGGCAACAGGCTGGAGCCGGAGACATTTCACTCCAACTTGGACTTTTCTGTTTTATTGATTCCATTTTCCCTTTGTCTGTGGACACTAACTTGGCCATAAAGCATCTTTGAGGCCTTTTCACTGGCAGCAGTTAAAAGAAGGTGAAATCAGGGTGGCATCTTCCTGCTTCTCAGGGAATGGCTATACTGCAATTAAACACTCGCAACTGGCCCTTGTCAGCTGACTTGGGCTCACAAGGCTCAGGCTACGGGGCTGTTTAATTGCAGTGTAGATGTTCAGACTGGGCTTTGGGGCCCTTCCCACTCATGGAGTCCCAGAGCCCAGGCTCCAGAGTGAGCCCAAACAGCTACACTGCAGTTAAATAGTCCCACACTGTGAGCCACTTGAGCCTGAGTCAGCTGACATAGGCCAGCTGCAGGTATTTAATTGCAGTGTAGATATACCCCCAAAGGCTCACCCCCTCTCTGCTGGGATGATTTTATTGCTGCCATATACTAGATCCTTTTGGGGAGCAAATTACTTTGCATTTGAAATGCACCAACTGGCAGGTCTTCCAAAAGCTTTTTCTGGGGAGGAATTCCCCAGATCTCTCTGATGTGTTCACAGCATACAGAGTAGATAAAGCCAAAAAATACTCTTGCTGGAAGCTTGCAATGTAACACTACCTTATATCTTAGACTTCAGAACAATAACATGCAAGAACTCAAAACAGAGAGAGACAAAGCAGGCTGCTCCTAAAAAACCAAGTGGCACCACCCACTCCATCTTACTCTAAGCTGGCTTTCTGCAGACTTACTCCACAGGACCCAGTTCAGATTGCACACTTCCCCGCAGAGCCCCTTAGTCTGCAAGCTGGACCAGGAAACCCCCTACATTTCAAGTGCTAGCTAGTCATTTTAACACAGTTTTCAATACAAACACTCTCCCCAATGCCTTTTTCCTCCCCCTCCCCAATCCCCGAACATGGGGAAGGGAGAAGCCAGTCCCCAGCTGGCTCTTTTTGGGTTCTGTTGGCGAGTGTGGCCCCATAGTGACTGGCAGCCCAAAGAAGCAGAAAGCAGAGATGAGCTGAAAAGATCTGAGCAGCCCCAATGTAAGCACCTAGGGCTGAGCCATTTACATTGTTTGACTTTGGTTAAACAGCAGCTTCTCAGGGCAACGCAGGCAGGATAGAGGCAGGGATTAAGGCAAAGAACATTTTCTTCCTCCTCTGCCGGCCCTGCTGAGACTCAATCCCTATAATCAGTGCCAAAGTCTCCGAAGGGAGCTGCCTGTGTGTGTCTGAGGAGCGTGACAGAAGCAGGTCGGAGGGGCTGCAATGGGCCTGCCCAGCAAAATCCCCCAGATTTGCTGTTCTTTGCTTTTCCTTGCGCTTACATCTCACAAAGGTTAGAGAAGCAGAGAGGGCTGCAGGGACTGGTAGTGCCTCCCTGCTTGGATGCAAAGCCTGGTGTTCAATCACCTCTCCCCCAGATGCTGGGAGATAAATGTTCCCCTTGAGGTACACACAAGCCTGAGCCAATATGGAACTACAAGCCAGTCATCTTTGGTAAGGGGGGAGCAGCGCAAATCAGCCTGATTCCAGGGCTGTGGAAGGGCTCTGAGGTCACCCGGTGAGACACTGAAAGCTGTAGACAGACATTTTCATTAGAAATAGCAATCCTGCAGCAGCTGCCGTCTGCGCAAACCAGATACTCCTTTCAGTTCCTCCTTTCACTGGTCGGTGGTACCAACAAATGTCTACTTTGGAGACTGACCCTTTCTGTATTGGGGAAGCTACACTCCTCACACTATACAGCACTATAGTAGGCTCTTTCTGGAAACCCAATGTTTGTTGTGATATTCTCCTGAAACAGAAAGGTCAGGTCCCGGCCATCCCTCTTCTGCAATCTACCTCCCCAGAATCACCAGAAGGGAACAGGGGATGCAGTGGGGGAAGAGAAGAGGCAGGACCCCAACTAAGGGATGGGGAGCAGAATTTAAATTTGGGACTATTCTTCTTCCCTCACTGCCTGGAAAGCCTGCAGTCAGCACACTCAGCCCTGGACCTCTCTGTAACGCACCCTCTCCCTCCCTGCGAGAGGGAAATGCACTGCATTGTTCTCTGGTGCGCCCCTCCGGCAGGCTGAAGGAGGGGTGGTGTTGACAGGCTGTGTAGAGAGCCAACCACAGCCTGCCTCAGCTGAAGGCAGGGACGGATGAAGGCACAGACTCCCAGCTCCTGGAGTCACGTGACGACGTCAGGCTTTCAGCTTTCATTCAAAAAAGGAAGTTTCTAGTAGCCTTTGTGGTTGTGAAGAAAATAACCAAGCCTGGCCCACACCCACCCAAGCAGATACACTCTGGCGGCTGCTGAGACCTGGTAGGCCTCCGGCTAGTACCCCTGCCTCTTTGGATGGAGAGAGGTGGCCCCTGCTACTATCAAGGGGAAGATGCCACTCCTCAGAGGGAGAAAGAGGCCCTATGCTGCTGCCTCTGCTTGTCTGAGAGCAAAGGGCTCCCCCTTCTACACTGCCACCTGGCTGAAGGAAGGTCACTGGTACTTTAGCCTTTGAGGGGGGAAGAGGAGATTGGCCTGTTTCAACATCCTCTAGCTCTGCTGCCCTATTCCATCCCCTGAATTGTTCAGGCACCTCGGCTGCCTTTTCAGTGTGGGGCGAAGCTCACCTGCTCCCCTCTGGTTGGGAACAGGAGAAATGTTTACCCAGCGTGGTGCTGTGGGGAGGGGGTTCCCTGCACACAGTCAGCTCCAGCAGTCAGGACTTACTAATTCACCTCTCTGATGAGGGAACCCAGCTGACACGAGGGGGGAGTGGGCACTCAAGAGGCCAGGCTTCCTATTAGCAAGTCCCTCCTGCCGGATGCATGTGCAGGCTGAAGTGGAGGCGCTGTGAAGACTCACCTCTTCATGAGGCTGGGGAGCGAGTGTTCCTGTGCCTGCGATTGGCTCCCTGGGGACAGCTGCACTCCAGGCATTAGGTGATTTATCCTTATCTTGCCCCTTATTAGCTGAAATGCCAAGTGTCTCTTGTGAAGCTTTAAACAGCCCTGACAGCTACTGGACAGGATCAACAGGCAGCCAACTCCTTGCCAGGGAAACCTGGAGGAAATGTGGAGTCAGAGATGCCAAAGACCTGTTTGGGCCCAACTAATCCAGAAGCCCCCAGTACCAGTGCAAGGTCCTGCCCAGCTGGGCACTGCCTATCATCCCAAGATTTGGATTTTCCGACGAGGAGGCAGGGACTGAGCTGGAGAGTGGGGGTTGGTGTGTAACCCAGTAAGTGGTTTTTTTTGTGGGGGGGAGGGTCTAAGTCTCCTGTCGTCTCAGCAAAGTGGGACTTTGAACCTCCTAATGCTCTAATGGGTTTAGGGGAGTTCTACTGGCCAGGGCCTTTTAAAGACACAGTAAAATAATAGCCTCTCTGCAAACCGTTTGCATCGTTGTCCCATTCTAACTGAGGGAGCCGCTAGGGTGTGCTGAAAAGACAAGCTACTCCCTGGCCTTCCCAACCTTTCTGATACACACCCTCTCGAAGCTCAGGTAGGTCATCTCTTCACCTAAAATTGGCACATTTTTCAAGGGACAAATTTTGAAATCAACCAAGGCACTGGGCGCAACCAGATTGCCACCTGGGTACTGCTTCCAGCCAGCCACTCTGCCCTGTGCCACAGAGCCACTCTGCCCTGTGCCACAGAGCCACTCTGCCCTGTGCCACAGAGCCACTCTGCCCTGTGCCACAGAGCCACTCTGGATACCGCTCCCAGGCAGCCAGCCATGCTGCCCTGGGCCACAGAGCCACTCTGGATACCGCTCCCAGGCAGCCAGCCATGCTGCCCTGGGCCACAGAGCCACTCTGGATACTGCTCACAACCAGCCAGCCACACTGCCCTGGGCCACAGAGCCACTCTGGGCACCGCTCACAACCAGCCAGCCACACTCCCCTGTGCCAGAGCCACTCTGGATACCACTCACAGCCAGCCAGCCATGCTGCCCTGGGCCACAGAGCCACTCTGGGCACTGCTCACAGCCAGACACACTCCCTGTGCCAGAGCCACCTGGGTACCGCTCCCAGCCAGTCACTCTGCCCTGCGCCACAGAGCCACTCTGCGTACTGCTCACAGCCAGACACACTCCCCTGTGCCAAACCACTGTGGGTACCACTCACAGAGCACTGCAGGCATTGTTCACACCACACCAGTGCATGCTCACCTGTGCCACGGGAGGCCTCCCATATAGCACTGAGGCATGCTTTTCTCCTTTTTGGATGATCAAAGCATTCCCTACAGAAGTTAGGAATCGTATTGGTGATGCTTTCCATCCTCCAATGGTATCAGGGTGTCAGGGGATGGTATTCAGGATGTAGGCACCCTGAGCAACGACCTATCAATTTCTCATTCTCTCTCCTCCAGTGCCCAGGGTTCTGTTGATGATACTCATGGTCATTTCTCCTTAGTTTTTCATCCCAGGGTAAGAGGTGGGCTTCTCTTTCTGCACTCACATTCTAGCCTCCATCAGGGGCTATTTATGACAATTGTGCATACAGTGTAGTTAGCATACCTGGTAGGCATGTGCAGCAGGAGCACATCCCACAGGTGGAGAAGGCAGAGTAGTAAAACTGGAGTCTTCTGGCAAATGCCATGTGGTGAACCAGAAATAAGGAAGATGTAATTTGTCTGTCTCTACCTGCCCTACCCTGAGCAGAGTTTGAGGCACTGGGGGTGAATGCTCGCAGGCTGAGAGCTTGGTACCAATTACTGGCTAGAAGTGTCCCAGGCCCTTTTCCTCCTGTCTAAGTTGCCTGTGACAGGGACTTTGGGAAGCAAAAGTGCTTCCTCTTCCTGTGAGCCAAGCCCCTTCAGAGAATTGCCTGCTGCCAGATTTCAGATCCTCCGTCTCTTTCCCCACTTTGTGATGTGCATCAGTTTCTCTTGTGCAAGCATCTCGGAGCCGGCAGCTCAAAGGCTTTTCTATGTCACTTTCTTGTCTCAGAATTATCAAAGGCTCCTGCAGATTTTGTGTCTAGCAGCTTTAAAGCTGGTCCCAAACATGGGTGAGGGATTCTCCTCAGTCCCTGAGTCTGCCTCTCCCTGTAACAGCAGTGGAAATCAAAGGACTCTCCCTTAATTGGAGACCTGGTGCCCTCTCTCTGTCTCTGGCTGCCAAGTCCCTGAGGAGCCTTGGCAGAAGGCAGGGGCCTCCTCCATTCCAGGCACTGAATCCAGTTAGTGATGATAGCACAGACCTTCTTTCTGCACATGCTCCTCCCTGCAACTCCAAGAAGCCTGGAGAGAATGTGTCAACCTTTCAATAGCAAAGGCAACAAATCCTAGAGATGCAAAAGACCAGCTCTATCTTAGGAACTTATGTGGTCCCCACCACCGTACTGTCTGAGCACCTCACAATCTTTAATGTATTTTTCCTCACAGCACCCCTGTGAGGTGGGGAAACACTAT
Source organism: Emys orbicularis (assembly GCF_028017835.1). NCBI lineage: Eukaryota > Metazoa > Chordata > Testudines > Emydidae > Emys > Emys orbicularis. Next base: position 44,609,048 of record NC_088686.1, on the reverse strand, counting down.
TATCTCAGTTTATTTTACAGGTGGGGATCACAAGCCTAGAAAGACTAAGTGACTTGCCCAATATAACACAGGAAGTCTGTGGCAGAGCAGGGAAGCGAACCCAGGTCTTGTGAGTCCCAGGCTGAGAAGTAGGATGGGGATGAATTAGTGAGTAAACAAATTCCTCTACTCTTTTAGTCCCCTTTCCACTTGGGATAGATCCATGCAGAGAAGAGAAGACACGACACTCTGGGAATGTTATCCCTACCCTGAGAACCTGTGTTGAATCGCTTGGGACTGAACCCTGGCTCGGAGATCACTCTATTAAGAAATGGACAGGAAGACGGGCTCTCTGAGCAATGCAGAAACAGCTGATAAGTCCTGCTAAGATTTGATCCCAGAGAGGAAAGAGAAAAAAAAATGTGCTCAATCATTGCTAGCTCAGATACAACCTGAAACGCTAGGATTGCAATGGCTGAGGCAAGAGTGCTGAACCGCCGCTCTGTCTGCACCGTCAGAGGCAGAGATGGATGGGCACAAGCACTGCGTCTGGCCTTTGCTAGAAGAGAGGCCTGGCCCAGGTTAGTCCAGCTTGGGGGAGAAAGCAGGAAGGAGCCAGAAAGGGCACAATTTACTGGCCGGGGGGGGAGGGTAAGGAGGAGAGGTTTAAACACGTGTGATGCATGTGTGCGTGCATGTAAGTAAGGCAGATGTACTTTTGACTCTTAGGATCATACCATGGTGATGGCCACAAATATTAGAACTTGAACAGAAAAGAATGAGAATGGGGAAAGGGTTCGAAAGCACCTCTTGGGCTGATGGCTCAACCATGATTTAGCTAGTCTCCTATAATTAACAACTCCAGCTCTGCTAGGAGAGATTCCAGCTGCTTTGCAGCCTGCTCTATCAATTTTTCTCACACAGCTGACACACTCTGAAACCCATTCATGTGGGAAACAGGAATGTATATGCATTAATCAAATGCATCTGAAAAAGGAGGGGCAGGAAGAGTGCAGGCTCCAAGGAACTCAGGGAAAATCCACCAGGCCTGGGGATCATCCCACTTCAGCCTTCTCCTCTCTGCCCAAGGAGCCCTGCAGATTTCTCAGGGAGGGAAGGGACTGTTAGCGTGGTATGATATTTAATATAGCCTTGTGTCCTGTGCATTGGGTCAGGTGCTCTATTAGGGTAGCTAGTCCTTGCCCTGCACCAAGGCAGGATGTACTTCAATATGCCTAAATTATCCAGACAGTGCATAGTCTTACCATGCAGGTTTCCCTTGGCAGAGTGTCCCACTGGGAGTTTTCTTCCCATTTAACAAGCCTACTCCCTGCTGCTGTTATACTCTCATCTTATTTTCTCAGCAGCCATTAGTGAGAATAATTCACACCTTCCTTCCCACCAGCCCTTTCTACTTGGAATAGTCTCCCATTCCCAGGAGCCCAGCATGTTCCCTTCTCCTTCTTCGAGTCTCCCCAGATTGACTTCTCATTGGCTTGGTCTGCACAAGAAAATTGTCATGTTCCGTATAGATCATTCCCACTAGCAAGAGTCTAACATGCCTTGCATCCCACCAAGAGTCAGGTCTCAATCAGGTCCTGGTGATGCTACAAGTTGTGCCCGATGCCCTAGAACTCCCACCAGGATCTCTCACAACTGCAGCTGAACTGAGACAGTTCAATCATGTTATTCTCCTTGTGGAAGGAGATCAGTGTCATGTTAAAGCAATCAAGGAAAGTTAATCCTTCCCCGGGCTCTCCTACCATGCCCTGTGTACTGGAAAAGTGGCCTCTCCTCACACCAGGCCTGAGCATTGTAGGCTCCAAACAGGCTGCTAGTCTTTTTACATGTTCTGGAAACTGCCATGTCCACTTATGCTGCTATACAAGTAATAGATTGACCCATGTCCTCTTGGTAATCTTTCTTTCTAGAGCTGCTGCCCTTTCTCCTGGCTCCCCTCACTCTTTCCTCCAGCTCTGCAGGCCTATCTCTAAGCCCTAAGAAGGAAGGTTATTTTCCAGACATTTTGCTCTCCTCTGAACTTCCCCCTTTGTTTTTCTGTAAACTAGGAGCCCATCCCTGCAGACCATCTGCATCCAAGACAAAGAAAAGCAAGCTGCTTACTTCACGTGTTTCCTAGCTGACATTCCTATTACTAGATCTCAATATGGCATTTGTGACAGCATTGTATTGTTGGCTCATTCAATTTACCCTCCATTCTTTCACCTTGAGTCTCCTCTGGGGTCTAGTTGCCCAGCCACTATCTTCTATTTGATTATTTCTTCTTAAATGAATCACTTGGCTTGTCTTTACTGAATCTAGTCTTTCCTTGTAGTGACACCTGGAATAAGCAGGAATCCTATCTAGGCATTTATACCATTCATCTCCAGGGTACTTGAGGTTACAGACAGAGATGCTTAACAACATTTGTATCTGTCCATGCATTACGGTCTCTAACTACTATGAAGAGTGAGGCTGCAGGGTAGGAGGGGCTCAGCACACTCCCTCCTAGATCCTCTGTCCCTTACACCTCTGGGATTTTCTTGCTTTTGGGGGTTTATATCCCTGACTGGTAACCCAGGCCCTGAACACTTACTGAAGTTCAGACCATCTCTGACCTTCCTGCTGTCTCTTTTTCCTTTGGTAGAACCTCTCTAGACCAGCGGTTCTCAAACTTTAGCAACCAGAGGACCCCCATTTTGATTTAATTTTTTTTGCAGACCCCAAGCCCTGCCCCCACTCCACCCCTGCCCCACCTCTCTCACCCACTGTCCCTCCCTCCCAGCTCCTCCTGCACGCTGCTGAAAAGCTGTTCCCTGGTGTGCAGGAGGCACTGGCAGGGAGAGGGAGGAGTTGATCAGTGGGGCCGATGGACCCCTGGAGTACCCTCGTAGACCCCCAGGGATCCACAGACCCCAGTTTGAGAAATGCTGCTCTAGACCATTCCATGTCCCTTAAGTTCCCCCAGTGCCCTGGGAAGCATCCATCTGACTGGTTTATACCATATCTTAGTCACTTTGGGTCTTCTGACTCTGCAGCTCCTACATTCTCATTGTAAGTCATCAAAGGCCAGCCAGCTCTCCTTTCAAACCAACATGGTTCTCTGGAACCAGTCACTTTTCTTCCCCTATCCAGCCCTTATTTCTCTTCATTTCCCAGCAATGGAGGAGCTCCCTTTGATTTGTAGATCCAATTTTCTCTCATATAATTCTTCTCTGCCCTGTGAATTGGCTTTTCACTGATACGTTTCTGCTCAATTTGGAGAGGATTAAGAAACTTCTTTCACGGTATCAGTCCTATTTCTGGCCTCTACCTGTTATCTGGGAATATAGGACAATGGCAGTGGAGGCAGAGTTTCGTTAACAGGCAGAGGGATCGGCTATGTGGCCCCATTGCTTCCTGTCTCCCTACCATGTTCTCACAGGTGCAAGCAGATAAAAGTTCTACTAATAATTAAGGCTATCCATTAATCACAGTTAACTCACACGATTAACTCAAAAAAATAATTGTGATTAAAAAAATGAATCGCGATTAATTGCACTGTTAAACAATAGAATACCAATTGAAATTAATTAAATATTTTGGATGTTTTTCTACATTTTCAACTATCATCAATTTCAATTACAACACAGAACACAAAGTGTACAGTGCTCACTTTGTATTATTTTTTATCATTTTTACAGTGCAAATATTTATAAACAAAAGAAATAGTATTTTTCAATTCACCTCATACAAGTACTATAGTGCAATCTCTATCATGAAAGCGCGACTTACAAATGTCGTTTTTTTGGTTACATTACAGCACTCAAAAACAAAACAATGTAAAACTTTACAGTCTACAAGTCCACTCAGTCCTACTTCTTGTTCAGCCAATAGCTCAGACAAACAAGTTTGTTTACATTTCCAGAAGAGAATGCTGCCTGCTTCTTGTTTACAATGTCATCTGAAAGTGAGAACAGGCGTTTTTGCATGGCATTGTTGTATCCGGCATCATAAGATATTTACATGCCAGATGCGCTAAAGATTCATATGCCTCTTCATGCTTTAGCTATTGTTCCAGAGGACATGCTTCCATGCTGATGACGCTTGTTAAAAAAAAATTATGTGTTAATTAAATTTGTGAATGAACTCCTTGGGAGAGAATTGTAGGTCTCCTGCTCTGTTTTACCCACATTCTGCCATATATTTCATGTTATAGCAGTCTCGGATGATGACCCGGCATGTTGTTCGTTTTAAGAACATTTTCACTGCAAATTTGACAAAATGCAAAGAAGATACCAATGTGAAATTTCTAAAGATAGCTACAGCACTGGACCCAAGATTTAAGAATCTGAAATGCCTTCCAAAATCTGAGAGGGATAAGATGTGGAGCATGCTTTCAGAAGTCTTAAAAGAGCAACACACTGATGTGGAAACTACAGAACCCAAACCACCAAAAAAGAAAAATCAACCTTCTGCTGGTGGCATCTGACTCATGATGATGAAAATGAACATGCGTTAGTCCGCACTGCTTTGGATCGTTATCGAGCAAAACGTCATTCAGCATGGAGACACATCCTCTGGAACAATGGCCGAAGCATGAAGAGGCATTTGAATCTTTAGCACATCTGGCATGTAAATATCTTACGACGCCAGCTACAACAGTGTCATGCAAACGCCTGTTCTCACTTTCAGGTGACATTGTAAACAAGAAGCAGGCAGCATTATCTTCTGGAAATGTAAACAAACTTGTTTGTCTGAGCGATTGGCTGAACAAGAAGTAGGACTGAGTGGACTTGTAGACTGTAAAGTTTTACATTGTTTTGTTTTTGAGTGCAGTTTTTATTGCACATAATTCTACATTTGTAAGTTCAACTTTCATGATAAAGAGATTGGACTACAGTACTCTTATTAGGTGAATTGAAAAATACAATTTCTTTTGTTTTTTACAGTGCAAATATTTGCAATCAAAAAATAAATATAAAGTGAGCATTGTACACTTTGTATTCTGTGTTGTAATTGAAATCAATATATTTGAAAATGTAGAACATCCAAAAATATTTAAATAAATGGTATGTGATGATCACTTTTTTTAATTGCTTGACAACCCTACTAACAATGTCTCCTGGTTATTTCTCCGTTTGTCACCAGACAGCTACAGAATTTTCTTTTCCAAATACTATTATCTCTTCCTCACTTTTCAATGGGAACTTTCTACACTGAACATTAATCTGCAAGTTTGGCATTTTCAGCAAGTGTGTGCGCATATCAGGAGGGAGGGAAATATATAAGAAGTCTTAAAAGAGCAAGAAGAGCAGAGCCACGCACCCCCAGCTACAGCACTGGAAGGCAGTCAGGGCAATTCACCCCTGCACTGGCTCAAAGGCCCTGACCTAAGAAGCCCTCTACAGGAGCTAGCTATATAACCCACACACACAGGGGCCCTGGTGCAAGGACTGCTCTGGACAGAACAGGAGAACAGTGGGGGCATGCGGGTAGTTTCCAGGGTTGTCCTGTGCCCCAACAATTCTGCTCCCCTGCAATGGTCTAAAAGGCTACCGCAGAGTACAAATCAGGACAGTCCTCAAGTCTGCTCCAGCCTGCAGCAGTAGCCAAACCAGCCCCCGACAAACACACCTCATCTAGACAAGGTAGTGAGGATAGTCAGTGTGTCTGACCTCAGAGCCAAAGAGGAGGAGGCTCCTCACACCACCTTCTCACCCACATAAGGGTGTGCACAATCTTTCCCCAGATGTGTAGCAAAGACCTTTCTAAGAATCGGACAGGGTGTACCAGGCCTTTGTGGCCCCTTGCTGGAGGCCCCATTGCTTTGCTGCACCCTGCCTCAGGAAACAATTCTCCAAGAGGAAAAGAGCAGTATTACCCCTGCAGGCTTGCCTAGAGAAACATCCCGGGAGGAGCGATTTTGGGAACCACTGAGATCTGGTCCTCCAGCACCTAGAAGGGCTGGGAATCAGCAAAAGCCAATCAAGGCTTAAGAGGCTGAAAAAGGGAGCTGCTTGCTGCTAGCTCTTGGCAAGAGAATTCCTGGCTGGAGCCTGTGGAGTGAAGCAGGATGCTCCCTAGCCCACAGCCAAAGGAACCTGGTTGGGTCAGCACTGATTGCTGGCCACAACAGGTGACAGAAGTTCAGGAGGAACCCTGCAAATTTAATTCTGGAGAGAGATTTAAGCCCCAGAAGGGTAATGAACCGTTTGATTTACACTTGGTCCTGAAGGGCAAGGAAGTTCTTGCAGGGTACAACAAAGTCAAAATAGAAGGGGTTTGGACTGTGATACCCACCTGGAGGCCTGAGCCACAAAAGACCTGCAGAGGGTACTGGGCACAGAAGAGAGCAGCAGCACCACACCCAGACACCAGGGATGCTCACAGAGGTGAATGTAACCCACCACACGCAGCAACAGAGCACAATCCACCTCAGCCACTGTGCACCTACACAATTAGATGGTTACCCTACTGAAACTTGGAGACTTGCCAAGTCTCATTGCAGTACATCTGGGGGCCAGATGGGCAGCAATTTTTATTCTACTGCAAAGTTAGCTCAAAAGTGCACTGGACTTGATGGTATGTGTGCTCTTCCTGGTGCATGTAACATGTCCACACTGATTTTGAAACCATTGTCCTAGAAGTGTCATTGGCATCTATGCAGACCCTGCTAAGGACAGAGAGCTGCATTTTAGTGGATTCGTCCTCTTCTCTCTGACAGGACCCAGAAGATAACGGGGCAACTGTGCGGTACAACAGTTCTGTTGTCACCCTGCTGTTCAACATGTGTGCAAGACCATGAGGGGAGAGGAGTGACTCTCAGCTCTGTCTCTTTATTGCATCAGACTAAGACAGCGCAAGACATAGGATTTATCCCTGAATAACCAAGATCAGGCTTTGGATGAGAAGGAATTGGCTGAAGCTCAAGCTAGATAAGAGCAACAATATGCATACACTAAGGGAACAACAGGAGGGAGTCTAAGGGTAGAGCAGCTTCCTTGGGCTTTTTGTTACTCAGGTTCATAAACTGGAAAGTTTTTTGGAACTTGGGCTGCTGCTGAAGGCAGACACATTAGCAGCGGCTAAGAATGCATCCCGCCCCCTGCTCCCCTCCCCTCACAATTGAGTCATGGTTAGGAGGTAGGAACCTCTCTTCCATAGAAAGCACATTACACACCTGTTCTCTGTGATCAGCACTGGCTTCCTATTAATTTCTGTGCGTAGTTCAGAGCATGGTTTTGGACTTACACAGCTTCAAAGGGTATGAACTCCATTGACCTTAGAGGCCTGCCTCTCTCATAGTGTTGTACCTGGCTGTTGAGGTTAATTGGGATGCTCAAGCATACAGTCCCATCTTCATTCAACCAGAGGGAATAGATTCTCAGGGAGTGCCATAGACTCTGGAATTTACTCTTCCCTGTCTCTGACCTCTGCCCATGGTCCAAAAGAGCCTGAATTTACTGACATGGGGGAGTGGCTTGAGGTGGTGGAGAGGAGAAGTTTGGAAAGTGTCAATGCCAACATCAGCTCATTCTGAACATGTCTGTATTTTTAGAAGTGGGGAGTAGGAGGAGAAAGGAGTTGGAGACGATCCTGCGGTTGCAAGTCTGGCCAAAGGGGTGGTGGCAGCAGCAGTCACAGGTCTCTTGTCGACTGCACTTCTCAAGCACTGAACCAACACAGGTAGCACAGGAGGATTCATTTTTTAAAACAGTGGAAGATCAATATCAGCACCCCACCCCCAGGTTCAGGAAATGAGACCCACAGATAAAGCTGAAGATCATGGCAGGTTGCCATGGTAATACGCATTTAGTCTCTGTTTCCATGGCAACTGAAAGATATACCATTCTGTTCCTCTGAAGGATGCCAAAGGTAAATGAGCACTGATTAAAAACAAGGGCAGAAAGACCGAGGCCAGAAACTCTTTATCACTCCAGAAGGAAATATTAAAAACAAACAAAAACCCCAGATAATTCATGTGTGTGAAGGCCTGAGGCTGGAGGCACTGCACACAGATTGCCTCCCTTGACTGAAGAATAACAGCATCACATACTGATCCAGAAGGCTGCTGTGCCTACTCCCAGATGGGCTTGGGGAAGCTACCTTAACATAGCACTTGCCTCCATGGCTGCACATCTCCCACTGGGATACTCACACCAGCTGTGAACCATTTCTAATAGACTTCATTTACACATCGACGATCCCAAACCAAATGCAAACCTGAGCTCAAATCTATCATCTGCTCAGACGTGATCTCCAAACAGAGCTCCACACCACTCCCTTATCCTCAACTTGTCACAAACCTGGACTTGGTCTAATCCTAATCCCAAACACCAACCAAAGTAGATGCCTCCACTTCAGGCCAAAACTCAATCCTACATCTGATACTACATCCAGTGACTCAGGCCCAGATTTAGGCACCTAACTCCCATTAACTTCAATAGGAGTTAGGCACCTAAATACCTTGGACTGAGACCCAGGTCCTCAAATCAAACTAGACTCCCCTTTTTGTATTAGCATGTTTTGTGTGAGGAAAAAACAGAGGGAGACTTAGGTCAAATAAAGGAGTTTTCCATTTAGCGCTAAAGAGGTTAGGTCCATGGTCACTTACTTCCTGCAGAGATGAGTTCCACAGTCTGCTCCTATGAAAGTTCTGACTTCTGGACTCATGAGTCTCCATCTGTTGGCTGACAGTTACATTGATCCAGTGTAATGGGAGTTTATGGTTGCAGACAGCTGCTTGAGAGATCTGCTCTAAGGCCAATTTCACAGACTGAGTGGAATATCAGGACACAGGACCTTATATTGACATTGTACATAAAAAACAGCAAGAGAAGAGAGCAGAGCATTGGACAGATGTGTTCACATAACCTGTGTTGCCACACAGACTGGCTGCTCTGTTTTGCCAATTGAGCCTTCTCAGAGTGCATGGCTTTATTCCTAGATATGCCTGAAGATCAAGAATGCATGGCTCACTATGGCCAGGTCTGCGTCTTCTGGCCACTCACTGATAAAAGTGAGCATCTTTTGCCACTATGGCTGTTTTGGAGTCATTGCTACTACTGGACACTCAACACACCACAAGGCTGACTTCATCTGAAAGCAGATGCTCTTGATAGTGGGTGATGTGATACAGGAGGCAAGTTCACTGAAGCAGTCCCCTCTTACCAGCAACTCCGCAGTTTTGCTTGGGCTCAGCTTTAGCCAGCTTCATCCAGCTGTTGGTTTCAGGAAGTGAGAGAGAGAGCTGGGAGATGGTGCTGCTTGCGTTTGATGGAAAGGTGAGGGTGAGAGAGAGAGCGCGCGCGAGCTGGTATTGTCTGCATCCTGCTGGCACTTCGGCCCACCCTATCTCAGCAGCTGTCCAAAGGCTGCATGTAGGACTGGAGAGGACTGAGCCTTGTAGGAATCCATGGTAAAGGCTTTGGAAGCGGAGGGACGATTGCTCATAATGACTCACTGGGTTGGATCTCAGAGGAAGGACCTGAGCCATTTCAGGGCACGTCCATTCACCACTGCCGCTCCTTGGAAGTGGGAGAGGAGTACTTGGCAATCAGTGGCATCAAACACTGCAGAGAGGTCCAGCAGGATGGTGTGATGCACTTCCCTCATCTATGGGAAGGGAAAATGCTTTCACCAGAGCAACAAATGTCATCTCTGTACCATTCCCTGACCTGAGCCCTGACAGAGAGATCTAGCATAGTGGCAGTGACACGTGGCTCTGGATTGATGGTCCTAAACAGAGTAATAGCAGAGACACAGGCATAGGATTAATCTACCATGTCCATTAAATTTGCCCTTTCTTTAAATTTTCATCTCAGCTTGGCTTCCATAATTACCGTTTTTTGGTTCTCCTGCCTCTCTGGTCATTCCTTCTTTGTCTCTTGAGGGAGTGGATGGAGTAAGGTGTTCCTCCTAGGTGTGTGAGGCAAATAAACATGTTCTTCCTCCAATCACTCATTCTCCATGAGCCCCCATGCAGGTCTGTCCTGGTCCCTCTTTTCCCTCTATATCCTTTCATTAGGTGATCTTAGCTCAGTGCTTCAATCATCATCTTTATAACAATGACTCCGATCTGCTTTCCCATTCCTGACCTGTCTCACTCCATCCAACCTTCTCCTGGAAATATTATGTTAACAAATGCAACATGGACAAAACTGAACTCCTGAACTAGCCTTTCCACTCTCACCATTCTCCATAACTGTGAACTGAATCATCTGACCTGTCCCCTGGGCCTGCAGCCCGGGTGTCACCTTTGCCCCAAAAATTCAGACAGTGTCCAAACCTTGCCACTTTCTTGCTCCAGAGGCTCTAAGACCAAGCCTTTTCTGTCTATACACCCAAGACTCACCCAGTCCATCCTCATCTCATTTCCATTAATGCAACTTCCTCCTATCTGGCTTTCCAGACACCCTTATCATCCATTTCCTGTCCATTCAAACAACAGTTGCTAGGAACATTTTCCTGGCCTGTCCTCATTGTGTCACCCTCAATCTTTAAAACCCCGTCACCAGCTCCCCCTTTTTCACCAGATGGAGTTAAAACTTGATGCCATAACCTTGAAGGCACTTCACAACTCTCTCTCTCCCTTCCTACTTATCCACTTACACACTCAACCCTGCTCTTTCCACTATGCCACTGGTGCTCACTTCAGACCCCATCCCCTTCTCCAAGCAGCATTTGTACATTTTCTTCCACACCCCCACCACTCACCACCAATGCCACCTCACTCTCTATCCTGGTCCTTCCTCACATTGTGGCACCCAGCCCCTAACAGCTACAGTTTCATTCAGGCGTTCTGACTGTAAGACCTGGCATACACATCTAAGACTCCAAAGTACTTAGCATACTACCTTCATAATATTATATGAATCAGTGTCATAACGGGTTCTTATTCTAATACAATACTTTAAACTAACCAGTGTACCACCCAATGACTGCTCACGTACCACAGTTTGAGAACCGCCAGTTTAGTTATTTAGGTGATGGGCTCCATTGAAGTTCATTGGCCTGATATTTAGAGTGCTGGAGTCAATGGGAGCTGCAGGTCCTCAGCACTTCAGAAAGTCAGGCCCCAAGTGCCCAACTTTCCTCCTCTCCATAAGATCAAGAGCTGGGAAGTTCTTAAAGTGTGCTCTTTAAAAGCACTAATGCATTAGACCAAGTCAAATCTCTGGTGCATTTAGTCTTCTTTGCAGAAGGACGATGATTCCGGAGGGGACCTGATTCTCCATTTCCATATGGCCTTTTTGCAACAAACCGTTGGTGCAAAGCCAACAGATTTGGCCAACATGGGGAATTTCTCTTTGGTGGGTTAAAGCTATGGTAAAAGCTCTATGTGACTCTCCCTTGCAGCTTCCAGCACAGACTGTGGCTGAATCATCTCTGAACTCCAGAACAGCTTCATTGCGCCACAGACAACCAGACTGTTCTAACTTACACTGGGAGCTGAACTGGTCCCCAGCCATCCCTGGAACTGGGAAGCTGCAAAGCCACTTTTGCCCCTTTCCTAGGACCTGAGACAAGTACAGCTCAGCCAGAACCAAAATTCAAGCCCAAAGTCTCTGTATGCTGTTGTTCAACAATACTACTCCCAAAGAGTAAGGGTGCCATCTAGCGAAGTTACTGAGATATTGCCAACATTACAGGTGGAGAAAGCTGCATATGTTGGTTTTCCCCAGGATTGTGCAGAAGTGACTACAGGTGGTACTTAAAGTGTTCTTTAAATTGCTCAAGAGGCAGTTTCTGCAACGGGGAAAAGGAGTCTGCATATAGGGAGTGTTTCCTTAAGCGACAGCACTGAACAGAAAATGAGCAAAGACACAGATTGTGAGGAGGAGTGGAACAGAACAGGTACATTCAGTTTAAATTCCATACAACAAACTTATTGACAGAATGTTAAAGTTGTATGGTTAAAGGAACAACTTAAAATCAAGTCCATTTAGAAAAAAGGTTAAGTAATGTCAGGCTCTACACTATCTCAGAGCCCCCTGCCATTTTTGTCATCTTACAATCACTCATACCTATTTTTCCGTATAGGTTAAATGAGGCACAGAAAGGGAATTACCCAAGTTCAAATAGTACTAGAACCTGTTTCTTGGATCAGAGAACAATGCCTTCCAGCCACCTCTGTGGCTTAGTTACCCTATCTAAAAATCAGGGTTAATAATGCTCGGCATCTACACAAGGCTTTAGAGCTCACGCTTTAAGTGCATAAGATTAGAAACACTTTGTCTGAGAGGCACTATGGTTTGGTAGTTAAAACATGGGTCTAGCACAGAGATAAACATGCTCTTTCCAGCTATGTTGCAAGCTTAACCACAGGGGTTTAGGCAAGTCTGTTCTCTGTGCCTTCAGCGACCCCATCTACAAAATGTTAGCCCGACACTAAGGAAGGGCAAATAAGAGACATAACGAAACAAGGCTTGTCAATTTCAGAAAATGATTAAAGCCAGTCAGGGAAGAGGTAGGAGCAGAACTCAGGACCTCCTGACTCCCAACCTTCTACACGTTCCCCTAAGCCAAAGTAGCAGCAGATCCAGATTCAAAATATTTGGGGTGGGGTGGGGGTGAAATCACAGCTGGTTAGGAGCAACCACGACAGCGATCAGTACACAAGTAACTCAGCAGTGCACACACGCCCAAACCCTTTTTAGATAACCATTTAACATGCTTAATAAAAAAAATCCCTACTGCTTGGTATTCAATTTTCAAAGGATTAAAATCTGCCCAAATCGCAAGCTGATTCCTTGGGATGCTCCCCATTCCATGGGAAACTGACACTTTTAAATCCCATGATTTGGCTGTGAGACTATTAAAGTAGGTTTGTTTGTAATAATGGGAAAAGCACACAAGTTCCCTATCCCTCCTGTCACCTGAAAATAGATGAACCATTTTGGCTCAAATTTACCAAACATTCACCTTCAGGCAGAGACTAAGCATGGAAAACTTCAGCTAAGAGGCGGGAGTTCCACAAAGTGATGAGTAATTGAAAATGAAGTTGCATTGGAAATTCCTAGGCCACCCTTCCTACAGCACAGTTGTGTCTGGGCACTGCCCTACAAAGGGAATGAGAGATTTGTTTCTCTCCTAAAAACAGAAACAAGGCTGAAGAGAGATTAGATTATGAAGCAAAATTAGGAAAATACTTTAGATTATTAAATCAAAGTGATGTGCAGGACAGGGTACAAGGTCTCCTAGATGTGACCACAGGTTCTCCAACCACCATGCAACTTATACCCTGCCGGCAAAAGTAGAGAGAGTTTGAAAAGCCATTTGCTGATTCGTACCATTTTTTAAATTGAGTCAGGAGGGAAACAAACCAAATTGCCCTTTTTTTTTTTTTTTTTAAAGCCCCAACCCTAACCCTAAAGCTTTAATCTTCCCCCCTACACCCACCTCTCTGCTTCACCTATATGTACCAGGTAGAGCAGTCTTCCCTCAGCTGCTGGCTGCTCCCTGTAGGCAGGTAGGTCGTCAAGAATAAGGAGATTAGTAGAACAAATTGTCTGGGAAGACCCACAGCCAGCTGGAAAGGGCAGGCACCTCATGAGTCCCACAGTCAGTTTAAGGGCAAGGGGGAAACAGCCATCTCCCTAGAGATGCATTCTAACCACACTTTGAAAAGCATGAAAAATATGAATAAACAATGGAAATTGAGTTTGTTTGTTTTTTAAAAACCAACAATGTCAAATACAGGCAGCTCCTGGAAGGCAGTTCCATGTGCTGGGTGGTTCAGGGAGATCAGGGTGGCTCATTATATTCAGCAGTTCCTGGAGCTTCATAGAGGACAGAAGATGCTTTTGTGTGGGATTTAAAGCCTATTTCAAACCCTTGGAGGGAGAGCCCTATAGGTCTTGGCTGCAGACTCAGTTCAGATAGGCAAATGGGGATATTTGCAGTAACTGTAGCAGATTGAGGAGGAGGATTGGGGAAGCTGAGGAAATAGCAAAATGAGAAACCCTTGGAGACGATGCTGAGGACTGTCTCTGGCTCAATGTCCACCCAAGCAACACCCAAGGAGGAGTCCACTCAGAGTCTGACAGAGAAGGATGTTCCACACGAGCAGCCCTGCTCGGCCTGTGGATTGCTCACCACCTGGAATGAGTTGCGGATCAGCTCCTGGCTGAAATCCACCATTGCACCTTTCACAAAGGCCAGGCTGTCCACATCCACAACAACACGAGCACCACCTTGTTCAAACACCCTAGGAAAGAAGGATATGTGGCTTGTTATAACCCTGCAGACATAAAAGGGAAAAGCACACTTCCAGAGTATAAATGAATACACTGTGATCACTTCCCTCCCCTTACTGTGCTGTGATCACCCACCTCCTCCCTTCAACGTACATTATCACACACACCCTTCTCACCACCTTAGTCCACAGAAGTCTCCCCCCATCATACACCCACACCCCTTTATCCTCTGTCCTTGCCTGTCATCAGGATTGATAACTGTGTCCAAGGAAAACTTGTACTGGAATCCAGAGCAGCCACCTCCCTCCACCTGCAGCCTGAGAAACTCAGACCCTTCTATAATCTCCTGCAGCCTCTGCAAAGCAGAAAGGGAGGAGCGTTAAAAGATCTGCAATCTTCACATGCAAGCAGACAGCATCTACTTCCAATCCCATATCAAGCCTGCAAGATGCCTCAACGGGATAAAGGCCAGAATCAGAGCAATATGGAAGGGGCACCTGTATGACCTTGGGGAGGTAACTCATAAGCAGCCAGGTCTGCAGCATACCCATGTCCACCACAGCCATGTGTGGGGAAGACCTCATGTAGCTCATCTGAGAGATGAGGGGGAAATCACTGATTTCCCAAGACTCAGCTATCATGAAGTCTGCAGTTGCCTCAAAGGGGTGTCTGAAAGGGGAGGGGGGGGTCATCAGTGAACCTCACGGATTATTATTAAATCCTTTGGGAACCTTTAGGTCAAGCAGCTACAAGTAGCATGATGTTACAGGCACTTCAATAGTAGGGAATGCCAGGCACTGCAACAACCTTCTCAATGACACGCAGACACAACACCACACCATGAGTGCTTTCTAGAGAATTGTACCTTCACACAGCTGTTGGTGAGGTAGATCTGTCCCTCGCTAGAGTCAGATACTGGTTGCCCTGGCTTAGAAGAGGATGATGCCCACTGCACCCTGATGCTTGGTACATAAGCTCCAGTCTGAGAAGAACAGGGTGGTGTTCTCACTAGGCGCAGCAAAGTAGGAGAAAGGCTGCTGTGAAAAGATGGGGATGGAAATAGTCAGCAAGGCAGGTGAAAAGCACAAAGGTTACTAGAGCAGAGCTCCAGAAAGGAGATTTTAGGAAAGCAGGTGTGTGGGGGGAATTCTCAGTGAAAGGGTAGATGGATGGGGAGTGGCACGGAAGAGGAGAAAAGCCTAATCTACACTGCTTCAATATACATATAGCTAGTGACAGCACAGAGAGATTATAGAATCAGGCTGGTTCACAGCAATGATCAGATTAGTCTGGTATCGGGAATATGACAGCAGCCACTACCAGATGCTTTGGAGGCAGGAGCAATGAACACCCCAGCCCACTGTGCTGGGCGACCTTACGCTCAGAGGGAGTCCCTGGGGAGATGGCTTGTGCCTTGAACCGGGAGTGTCCGTGTCCATCACCTGTCTGACACCCTGTCTATTACAGGTACCTCAGCTACAGGCGAGAATATTTTGCTACCTGCTGCCAACTCTTGGCCCGGCACCGGGCTCTAGCGAGTCCCTGGAGCACCTGCGCATTATTCTAAAGCGGTTTCCTCTGGCAGGGTCACACTGCGCGGCGGAGCTAACCGCGCCCTCGGCCCGAGGTGGTCCGTGCCCTCTCCAGGGGCACCCCCCGCTAGGGAACGGCCGGGTCAGGCGCCGCAGCGGGGCTTGGCGCAGCCGCACGCTCGCTGCACGGCAGGGGCCGGGTGCTCGGGGCGAGGCTCCAGGAGAGGGAGCTGCAGGCGCTCAACAGGCGGGCGGCGCGGGATGGCGATGCCGCCCCTGCCGTGCGGCGCCCCCCACACGCGCCAGGGACGGAGCGGGGACCCCGGGCTACTGTCCAGGCTCCACCCGAGCCCGGCGAAAGGGCTGCAGCGCTACCTGCACCGACCGCCGGGACGCAACCTCCTCAGACAGCTCAGCAACACCCCCAGCGCCGCCATCTTGCACCAGTGGCTCTTAGAGTGCCCCACCCACCTGCCACGCCGCTATTGGCGCAGAACCCGTGGAGCCCCGCCTCTTCCTGCGGCCGGGTGACGCGAGGCCTGCCATGACAGCTACCGAGGCGGAAGTGCCAGGGAGGAGGTGCGCGGGCGCGTGCGTGGTAGCAAAGCGGTTTAGGAACCTAGCGTCTTGAGTTTGGTTGCTAAGCAACAGACTGGCTGATGGGGTTGGCTCACCCTGGCCAGAGCCTCCCCGGCTCCAGTTTCCCACTTTGCCTGGCTCTCTGGGGTCCGCTGACCCCCGAACAACTAGGGTTGCCACCTTTCTAATTACACAAAACCCAACACCTTAGCTCCGCCCCTTCCCTGAGGCCCCCCCTTGCGCCGAGGCCCCCCACTGCTCACTACATTCCCCCTCCCTCACTTATTTTCACTGGGCTGGGGCAGGAGGTTGGGTTGCAGAAAAGTAGCTTGCGGGCTGTGGGATGGAGCCAGAAATGAGGGGTTCAGGGTGTGGGAGGGGGCTCCGGACTGGGACAGAGGGTTGGGGTGCAGGAGGGGTGAGTGCTCCATCTGGGGGGGGTGGGCTCTGGAGTGGGGCTGGGGATGAGGGGTTTGGGGTGCAGGAGGACGCTCCAGGCTTGGGGGGGCAGAGGGGTTCAGGCTGTGGGAGGGGGAACTGGGCTGGGGCAGGGGGTTGGGGGGGCAAGGGCTCTGTCTGGGGGTACAGGCTCTGGGGTGGGGCTGGGGATGAGGGGTTTAGGGTGCAGTAAGAGGCTCCAGGTTTGGGGGGGCTCAGGGTTGGGGTTGGGGCACAGGCTTACTTTGGGCGGCTCCCAGTCAGCAGCGCAGCGGGGGGGCTAAGGAAAGCTTCCTGCTTGTCCCGACTCTGCGCTGCGCCTGGAAGCAGACAACAGGTCCAGCTCCTAGGCGGAGGCATGGCAGACAGCTCTGCGCGCTGCTCTCGCCCTGAGGCACCACCCCGTAGCTCCCGCGGCCAATGGGAGTGCAGAGCCAGTGCTCGGGGCAGGAGCAGCACGCAGAGCCCCGAGGCCCCCCTGCCTAGGAGCCGGACCTTCTGGCTGCTTCTGGGGTGCAGCGCAGAGCCAGGATAGAGAGGGACTAGCTTGCCTTAGCTCCGGTCGGCAGTGCTGACTGGAGCTGCCAGGATCCCTTTTCAACCAGGTGTTCTGGTCAAAAACCGGACACCTGGTCACGCTACGAGCAACAGCCCCAGAACCAACATCGCGGCCGGGGCAGCCCTGGTCATTGGCTGGGCTCTGAGGGAAAGTCACTGACTCCTTCCCCCAGTGTAGGGCCCTTGACTCTGATCGTACCCCCTTCCCCACCGAGTCCTGCGGCTGGTCAGGACCATTTGGCCCTTCCTACCTTCCTTCTCCTGCGCATGGCGCTGGCCTGGGCCCTGTCTCAGAGATGCATCCCCCCCCCCGTTAAATCCTCTGTCCCGTTTGTCCAGGTGCTGCTTCAGTGGCGGAGTTCCTGGGCCTGGCCTGCAGAGTCATCAGAGGCCATGGCCCTTCTGGTGGGAAGCGCTCTGTGCCAGCAGGGGAGTCAGCCAGTACTGATGGCCCTTGAACCGCTTTCATTGTCAACCCTCTCCCAGGTGTCCCACAGGACAGCGGCCACTGCACAGACAGTGTTTTAATCCAACACGAGGGTTAAGATCCAAAGTGAGGGTCACAAACCAAAATGGAGCTCACAATTGGACACAGCCAATCCCCAATCTCACACACCCAGGCCTATTCCTCTCCCACTGATTTAAAAGGAGCTAATCACATGCATGAAGTTGAGCACATGGATAACTAATTGCAAGATGGAGGCCTACAGTTGCCTAATGCTGTGTTGTGCTCTACAAGGGTTGTTCCAATTGGCCAAGCAGTGAACCTGGCTCCTAGGATGAGAGAGGGCCTTTAGGAGAAACAGTAACATCTGCTCTTGGTTTATTTATACCATCTCAAACCTGTTGATATAGACCTGTCTATGCAATTTACCTTTTTTTGTCCTTGGATTAACTATAATAATTACTATGGAATTATTAAAGTATCACATACAAGCTCACAGGAAATCAGGATGCTAATCTAGTTATTTGCAGCATATTTATGAATCCCCAAACGAGGGATAATGTAAATCTTAATTAAATAAAAGTGTTTGTTTTTACTTCTGTTGCTATTATTTAATCAACATCTCTAAAGGCAGACTCTTGGAGGAGTAGCACCAACGTTTTCTTTTCCCTGGGGGTGCTGCACCCCTGCTCCACCCAGAGGCCCTACCCCTACTCCACCCCTTCCCCCAAGGCCCCACCTACACTTCGCCTCTTCCTGCCCCCGCCCACCACTTTCCACCCTCCCCCAAGCCGCTCTCCAAGTTGCCCAACAGCTGTTTGACAGCACTCCCGATTAGCTGATTATGGTGCTGCCAAACAGCTGATCAGGGGTGCTACAGAACATCTGTGGCTGGTGGGTACTGAGCATCCATTATTCCCCCCCCCTCCATGGGTGCTCCAGCCTCAGAGTTGGTACCTATGAGCAGATTGATTGCTTCTGTGGACTGCAGCCAGAGATGGGGTTGGGAATCCTGTCTTCCCTTTAACCACTGCACCACTTTCAGTTCTCTCTTGCTGACAGTGTGTATTGGATTGACCTCTGTGTACTGGATTACGCTGCTGCATGATAGCATGTCACATACGTAGGTATTTGGCAAACTTCATTTCTGCAGGACAACTTGCAGGATTGGGGCCTGATTGCTGATATAGAGGAAACTGTGAAACTGACTCACAGAGGGAGTAAAAACAGGAAAAAAATCCAATCTCTTTTAGTGTTGGTGTTTTTAGTAACAGTAGTGATAAAAAATGTGACAACATGACTTCTCTTTCTAGATGTTGCCCAGATTGTAGATCCCCTTGCAAACAGAGGATAAGGCCTAGAGAGAAGTAAGGGTGAGCCAGCTGGGCTCATTTTCAACTAATTTCATTAATACTTTATTAGCAAGACAAGCTAGACAGATGTCATTTGAGTGTGAACATAGTACTAGCATAGATTCCAGCACATGTTGGCATGCCTGGCAGTGAAATGGTAGAGAAGGAAGCAAAAAATGCTTTAAAAATGCAGCAATTGCTATAAAGAGTCCTTTGAGTAAGAAGGAATTTGAAAATTTAGTTTAAAAGGATTTTAAAAGGCATGCCAAGAATTAGTAACAGTAGTGGTAAAAAATGTGACAACATGACTTCTGCTGCAAGAAGTGAGGTTCTTACCCACGAAAGCTTATGCTCCCAATACTTCTGTTGGTCTCAAAGGTGCCACAGGACCCTCTGTTGCTTTTTACAGATTCAGACTAACACGGCTACCCCTCTGATTCAGGAAAGTAGGGTAATATTCAAAAATCTCTACTGTGTTTTTTAAGGATATTGATCAGCATAAGAGAGTGTAGTAGCATGAATGTACAAGGAATATAGGAAGTGGCAGTTATAGACTCAGTAGGTAAGTGTGCTTCACCATAAAACATAAGAAGGTGTTGTCAATGTATAAGAAATAGACCCCTCAGATATCTGCTAGAAGTAAGTCTGACCAGGGAAGGGTTCATGCTGTATTTGGGTCCCCTAGTTTATTAGTAGCCATTCCTAAGATAGCAGTACACTGCTTAATGACTGTCTCTCTCATCTAGGGTCATGCACAGGATTTTCCCCTCATAGCTTTTATTTTAATTTTATTTTTTTAAAAGTCTTTTATGAATCCTGGTAATGATGATATCTCTTTTGTACACTCCCTTGTATTTCAGACACTGGAGCAGAGTGTGTCTCTGTCCCCTACTCGTCTTTATCACCTTGATAGAATTAAGCAATCTTCTGGGTTTGGCCTGTGCTTTGTCTTTCCTTCCCTAGTCTGGTTGCTGGTTCCTTATTGGGTGAACATGTGCTTTAGCTCTGCTCAGTTTGCTGCTGTGAGGTAATCTGCTAGTATGAGCAGTGCGGAGATTTGTGGTAGTCTAGCTGTTTTAATTGGTTAATAAAGCACCTTGAGCACATTTCAGTTTTGGGTGGGGTTTGCTCTAATGATTTGGAAGCTGGTGGTAATAAGGTGTAAGGAGTGAATAGCTATATAATGAGAGGCTCAAAAACTTTCATTGGGATTTGAGTTTTGATTGTCTAGCGTTTTGTGGTGGAGGGAGCATTTATTTGCTGTTCTGGTTGATGTAGCATGAGACCTTAACTGTTCTTTTCTGGATGGTGATTAGGATGAGGGAAGTGATCTAGTTCTGCTCTGTGGTGGACTGTTGCTGTGTACATAAAGCATTTGTTTGTTGGACTGCAAATGTAAGGTTGTTATAGGGATTTTGTTTCACTAGGTGTAACTGGCTGTTAAACTAGAGTCCTGGATTTTACTCTCAATTGATTGGATTATACTACTGAACAGCTCTAGCAGTAGTCTTATTGATGGATAGTGTGTCTACCTAGTGACTTACTCATTCCACAGGTCTCATTGTGGTTTTTGTAAACAGTCTTTTTTTCCTATCTGTGTTTTTGATGAGACCACGTGACTATGCATAAACTAGGGGGTGTTCAATCTTCATGTGTGCAATACAACATTAATCTGTTTGTGTTATCTTGGGGCTCTCTGAAATGTCTTTCTGAAGTGCTTTTTCTGAGTTGACCAGTAGGCCCTTCTGTTGCAGTAACTGTCAGAAGGTATGAATTATTTTTTGAAATCTTATTCTGCACTTGATGCCTTGATAACAATTCTATTTTGTAGCATTTCTAAGATCCGGTACCAGATTAAACAAATCTTTTGTCTCAAAGCCTATGAAATAGAACAAGAGACCATGTGCCTTTATTATTACTATGTTTGAGCATCTCTCGAAGTAAAGACGTGGTTGGTGGGTAGCTCATCGGGGAGGAGTCCCATTTAACTCTCATGGAATATGTTGCTGAGGGTGACCTATTATCTTGCTTTATTGAGAATGCTACAGAATAGTTTGGGGATATTGCTATTTCAGTTGAGTAACTCTGCTCAAAACTCCTGTATAGGCAGGCTTTGCATCTGGGGAACAAAGACTGGAGATGGAGAGAAGGAAATGCTTTCTGAGGGCCCTGAGGAAAGAACTCAAGATATACAAATCAAAGCACTTTGCAAGCAGCTGGACCAAAAGAGATACTCGGGTGGGTTAAAGTCTCTAGACATGTGCTTTCAGGGGACAAGCCACTCCCTGTGCATTTACTTGTAGTAGGCACTAAGGGATCTTTGTTTACTTGAGACTCTCTGTAGAGTGAACCACTCATGAACCTTCCAGGAAAATTCCCCTGACAATCTAAAAGAAAAACATTGTTTCCTGGAGTGATAAAACTTTTGAGGGGAAAAAAGGTGGCTGCTGGAGACAGTCTTCCACAGTTGCACTAATTCTCTTGTAGTCTCTTCATCAGGAGATTCTTGTCTGGAGGACAGATAGTCAGATGATCTGACTAAGCAGGGGCTTTACATTTGATCAATTTTGAAGCTGAGTGGAGATAACTGTCATAGAGGTCTGAAAAGGGAAGGACTGAGGCTGCCTCATCCCTGTCTCATGCCACATTCCTGCATCAAGGCATGTGAGTGTTGATGTCTTTGATCTACAATTGGCATGATCTAACAAGAGCCAAGTATTTTCTACAGCACAGAATTAGTGCAGAGTGGCTTTAAATCTATTTTAGGGTGCCAGATTGAGTCAAACACCCTTTTAAACATAATTAGAAAGCATTGGGGGTGGGGTTTTTTGTGTGTGTGTGTTTTTTTTTTTTTTAAAGTCACCTGTTTCCAGTATCCATGGAGTAAATTTGGAGCCTATCATTTAGTTTTACTGGGGGATTATGAAGCAGAGCTGACTCATACTATAGCTGCTGCAGGTCAAAGAGTGCAACTGCCTTCTTGAAATAACATTTAACATATGCCCCCACATGCTGAAATCCCTTTTACAAAGTCTGACTAATTAATGAGGCTACAGGTCAGCCTGCTGACATTGCTCACTCACTGTTGCTTGAAGGAAGAACATTTCCACTTGCTTTTGTAGGAATTCCTTCTACTGCTCTAGCTAGGATCTGCCCACTTGGGCTGCTGATCATCTTTTGCATGTGAATGCCCTCATCAGCTGTTCCTGATTCCCCTCCACTCCCTTAGAAACTGAATTTACCAATAAAGAATTTAGGAATGGGTAGATTTCCAGTAGAGGCTTTGGGGAGAGGGCCTAGGAGGGGAAGCCACCATATAACTGTCCTGGTTCTCTCTCTCTCTCTCTATGACAGGTTTCAGAGTAGCAGCCGTGTTAGTCTGTATCCGCAAAAAGAACAGGAGTACTTGTGGCACCTTAGAGACTAACAAATTTATTAGAGCATAAGCTTTCGTGGGCTACAACCCACTTCTTCGGATGCATCCAAACTAATTACCTCCTATTCAAGTTTGCTAAATACAGTTTAAAACAATGCATCCCAGTGAACAACGAAGGTTCTGTAACCTTACTCTGGCACCCAACACACCACTATCCAGACAAAAAGGCACTCAGGTGCCTGCCCTGAAGAGTTTCCATTCCAAATGAGACTGCAGAGGGGATGGGTGACATTAAAAGGGGTGCTATGGGAAGAGTAAAGGGTGTGGCAGTACAATAAGAAGCTGTACATAAGAATGCCATACGGGGAGCAGGTGTAGGTAGAAGGGGAAGGCACATGCCAATCTCTCTCCTCTCCCTGAGCGTGGGTGGAAGTGCCAGGAGCCTATTCCTCTCTACTGCCCTGATGCAGATGGAAAAGGATGGCTCCATGTGCACCCTATGTGGGGAAGAGAGATGGGAGGAGTTTGGGGCTCAGACTGAATCCCCTACCTTGTATCCCTGACAGTCACTGAGAAAAGCTGCCTGCTGAGCGCCTGCCATAGCAGCTCCAACATGGAGGAGACTGCGAGGGTGCCGCTGGTGCCTCTTGCCAGCCCCATTATATGTGTGACAGGGGTAAGAGGGCGGCAGGAATGAATCCCACATGTGGCCTGATGCTGGTCAGTTACAGGAAGGGGGTGTCCCTGATCACCCAGTTTAAACTGGCTTCCTGAGTGTGCTGGGCAGGGTGATTGTGTAGGGTACACAGGAACCATTTGAGGAGTCTTTGGGATTGGGTGGGCAGGGCTGTGGGTTCTATCCATAAACTAGACCAGCTTTGGCTCTGGGCAGCAGGCTTTGGCCCTGGGTGGCATGGCTCAGATTACAGGCCCCCCTGCCCAGGGCTGAAGCCCATGGGCATGGGCTTGGGCTTTGGCCTTCTCGCCCAGGCCAGTGGGGCTCGGCGGGTTCAGGTTTTGGTCCCCCCTCCTGGGGTCGTGTAGTAATTTTTGTTGTCAGAAGGAGGTCATGGTGCAATGAAGTTGGAGAATCCCTGAACTAGACTGAGCATGCAAAATTGCTGGCTGCTTTACACCCCAGCTGTTCCTTGCCACTTCTGCTCTGGGGTTAGATTTCAGTGAGAGATGGCTCCTGGGTCAGTGCTTTTCAGACGTGTTAGTCACAAGCTCTGGCATGTCTTCTACAGGGGACAGGTTGGTCCAGCAGCAGAGACCAGCGGTGCTACTGGCTCTTGTGACTTTTAAAATCATGAATCTTGTGATAGTCTTTCCTAAGCTCCACGCCTGATAGCAGGAGCGCACACAAGAACCTCCGCTTCCCGTTTTGTAACCAGAGGCAGGGCGGGGGAAGGAGGCTTCTGGCCCTTGGCTTTGTGGGGGGAAGATTGAGAGCCTGAGCCGAGCGCCCCTGCAGCCCCAAACCAGAAAGGGACTAAACACTCCCGGATGTATGTAAAGAAATCCATTCTCAGGTCGCTGTGGGGTATTTGAACCCTCTGTGCGGCTCGGCCGGGCCCGGGATCTCTGGCCCGTGGCGGTCCGGCCGGGTCACGCTAAAGGGTTCTTGTCTGTGATGTGGCTGGGCCCGGGCGCCCAGAGCCAGGAGACCAGAGAGGCGCCCTCAGCGCCCCGCTGGCCGCGCCTGGCCTGGCCCCGCCTACGATGGGGCGGCTCCCTCGCAGTCAGCTGAGCACAGGGGCGGGTCTAGGGCCGCTGGCGTCGGGTGACCTGCGGGTGACTCAGGCTGCGCCGCACTTCCCGGATCCTCCTCTCCCCGCTCTGGTGCCGGCTGGACCATGCTCGCCCTGACCGTGGCTCTGCTCCTGGCCCTCGGCTCCGTGGCGCGGGCCGAGCCCCTCAAGTTCGAGGACTGCGGTGAGTGGCTGGTGCCCGGCTCCGCGGGGCGCTGCGGGCTCTAGCCTGGCGCCGCCCGGCCATGCTACGCTCCTGCAGCCCCGGGCCGTGTGCGAGCTGGGTCGGGTGCCGCACACCTCCCCCCGCCGGGCTGGGGCGGCTCGAACTGGAGCAAGCCCGGCCCACGAACCCCTGGGAGGGCTGGGAAGGGGGTGAAAGGTGCAGGGAAGTCTTGGAGAGGCTATTTTCCTCTCTGGGCCGGCTGGCTCGGACCCTGGAGGGTTTCCTAGCGCCCTCCCCGCCCGCCTGGGAGTTGCTGTCAAGGCTTTTCCAGCTTTCCCTTACTAAGCATCCCCTGGCCTCCATAGGGAGCACTTAATGTGTCTGTAACCCCCTTCTCCGGTACCTAGCGGAGTCCTTAGCTACGCAGGTTAACCTTGTTGCTCCCTGACTGACAGCACTTGTAGGACGCTGCACACTCCCTCCCTGTTCCTCTTCTAGGTCCTAGGCTACAGACTATGGTGGCTGGTATGTCTCTGGTCTGTTGAGAAACCAAGGAGAGACTCCCTAACAGCGGTTCTGTGCTTGTTGAGCTAAGGGTGAATTTAGGGACTGGGATACTACAGTGAGGAGATCCATAAAGTACCTGCATTTCTTACTTCAAGCTTCACCAGCTCTCCAAATCATTTTATTCGATGTTAATTGTTTAAATAGCATTCAGTGAGTGTCCAGATGTGTGCCAGGTGTCATACAGAGCCAGTCTCGTCTCTGCTAGGCTTGCAGTAAATGCAGATAGCAGCCGCTGACTCTCTCTTTCTGTGGAGAGCAGCCATGGAAAATTCATGCATGTCCCATTGAATAAGTAACTCCTGGAGTTTCCAGCTCAGTTTCTCAGTGCCCCTTTGAGAGCAATGGGAAATCCTCTCTTCTTCAGCCTCATGTGCATCCAACTCTCTCCCCATCTAGCCAGCTTTTGTTAGAATTTCAAAATGAATAGCCTGACAGAGGGCCAGAGATTATATCTCTGTCTGCATTCGACAGTGTTTCCCAATCTTCCTGAAACATTAACTTAAAAGTGGTTTGGAGCTCACACTGTCACGGGATTGACACTTACAAGAAATCAAACACTCACCGAAGTAGGCTGAAGGAGGCAGTTCAGGAAAATCTACACTTACCACTGATGGAAGTACCAAAGTATATTTAAAAAACAAACAAAAAAAAAAAAACTATAGCAACTCTCTGGCTGCCATCCTAGAACTGTAAGCTCTTCCGATTAGGGACCCTGGGCTAGATTCACAAAGTCGATTGAGGAGTTAGGCATTGCAATGCTTAGGTGCCCTGCCACCCAGTGGAATAATTTGCAGCCTCACCTTAGGGGAGATTTAGGTGCCTATGTAAGGGATTCTCAGAAGCCAGCAAGCTGAGTGGGGAGAGCTACCTAAGCTAGCCAGGAGTGAAATGCAAGGGAAAGGGGTGGGGATTAAGGCCCAGATCCACAAAGATACTTAAGCAACTAACCCCCATTGATCTGAGCCCTAAGCACCTGACTGACAGGCCAGAGGCCTGTTTCTGCTTGGGATTCTCAGCTATGAACCTTCTCCTGGTATTAGGTGCCCTAAACCAGGTCATCCCAGCGTGTGCCCCACCCCATCACAGCTAATAGCCCAGTGCTTGGGGCCCTCACTGGGGATGTGGGAAGCCTGATTTCAAGTCCCTGCTCTGCCTGACTTGGAGCAAGAACTTGAACCCAGGTGTCCCACGTTCCAGAGGAGTGCCCTAACCGCCAGGCTATGTGGGAAGCTGTCCTGCTTTGTATAACTATTCATTAGGCCAGCGAGGGAGACTGACTCTATAGCCTGGTGGTCAGGGTGCTCAGCTGGGCTGTGGGAGAATCAGATTCAAGTCCCAGCTCCAAATTAGGCAGCATGGGGATTCCATCCCAGGTATCTCACACCCCAGCTGAGTACTGTAACCACTGGGCTAGTGGGTATTCTGGGACCCATGCCTGTGGCCCCCCAGCTGTCCTTTGTGTGAGTTAAGTGTACTGTGAGCCTGCCTAATGGATTGGGCCCCATAAGAGGGAGAAGAGAATCCCACTGGGGCTTAGGTGTGAGCAAGGGCTCTAAGTAGCTTATTAGCTGTGGGGTGGCATCAGGACTGAGATCATTTTATACATGCCCACTGGCAGAAATATAGGAGTCTAAATCCCCATAGGTTCCTACAGAGTTAGGCAGCAGCTGAGCAGGGTTTTGTTAGTGTCACTGGCACTTAAATGTTGGGTCTAAAGGGCCAGTTAGGCACCTAAGGAGCTAGTCTTGTTTGTACTGCACCTTGTACTCTATGGCCCTGCTTCTGGTAGAGAGGCTGCTGGGTTCTGTGGTGATAACCGCCTCTGAACAATGGATAATGATAAATGGCAAGATACCAAGTTAGGGGGTGGTATCCAGTGGGATTCTGTAAGCTACATTGATCCAGGCATGTCCATCTTGTGGAACAATCGCACTGATCTGAAAGAGGTGCATAAAGAGCATATCAGCAAAGTTGAGCAATAACACTACATTGGGTAGCGTTCAGAGACCAGTTGGGGCAGACAAATAACACAGAGGCCTACGGAGAATAAAGGCAGGAAGGGACTGGTTTTTAAAGGTATTTAGATGATTAAAGATTCAGATAGGTTCCTAATGTGACTTCTCCCCCTCCCCCCCTCCCAGGGTGGAGCAGGGAGAAACCAGTGACCAGTCATGCTGAGAAAGACCTAGGAATCCTAATGGATGATGGCAGAGCTGTTGATAAGCCAACACAAACATTATGTATTGGCTTTTGTATGAACCAGGGCTCAATATCTAGCTTCTATGGGGAGGTCACATTGACCCAGTGTTTTTGTTAAAATAAAGACAAAGGTGATATGGGGAGTAAAGAGATGAAGTGACCTTCCCTCCCTCCAATCTAACTCACCTCTGGCCTCCATAAACAAGATACGATGTTATAAAATGACAGATTGCTCTTTCTCAAAGGCTGAGAAAAGACTGGAAACAGGGCTTTTTTGGCTAATTAGAAAGATATCTCCAAGGCTGCTTTGTGTTGGTCACATTGAGTTTAGTAACAAACTTCCTTAACTGATATCTCAGTAATTGAGTTAAAGCTAAATTTCTCCCCCAATGCAGTGAAGTGAGAGAACTCTAAAGCTTTGTCATAAGCATTGTACTCTGCAAGAGACTGGGACTTCCCTGGTATTGATAAATACTCAATGCTGCCTTTGTCTGCCACCGCCTGTCTTTAGGGCTTGCAGAGTGCATGCCCACCCACTGACAGCACTACACTTGCTGATGAGGAGGTTTAGTTGATCTTGTGTTGCACTCCAGTGCTCCCAGGTGAAATACTATTTTAAAAAATTACTAAACTTGCCTTGTCCCATTCAGTCTTGACAAACAGCAGTAGAGTCTGTCTGTGTATAATCTGAAGTGGCTGCAGAGAGCGAGGCCCAGCATGTAGTCTGTTCCCTCCCCTGAAGGATGTGTATTTCAGGGCACACATTGGTATAGACAAGACAAAACCCTTCATAGTCACTAGAACGGAGAGTGAGGACACTTGGCCACTTAACTAGTCCCCCTTCTTCCTAGGGGACGCTATTGTCATGTGTCATGTCTGTCACCAAGCAGAGCCTGGCCTCCTTTCTGTCCCACCAAGGCCAGTGTTGACTTATAACTCCCTTCTCTGCTACCGGTGTCCTTTCCTCTTCCCACTGCTCATCCGCTAGGGCAGTGGTCTCCAAACTTTTTTGATCGCGCACCCCTATCAGTAAAAAAAATTTTGAGCACACACCCCCGCCGTGCCGGCTCTACCATTTTTGCCAAAGCAAAAAAAAAAAAAAAAAAACTAAAAAAAAAAACCGCTCCTCTTGCCGCGCACCCCACTTTGGAGACCACTGCGCTAGTTCATCCTCTGTTTTCCTGCCGTGACAGTTGCAGATTCTTCCCTCTCCCCTCCATTTCATCCCACATGATCTTCCTTTCTGGCTGTTCTTACCATGTTTCCCCCTCCTTGAATCTCTGCACTGACTTTCCCACTAAACCAGGGGTCTCAATCTCAATTTACCTTAGGGCTAGTGCCAGTCCTCAAATCCTCCCAGCAGGCCAATGTCCCTCATGCTGCCCAGAACCCGCTCCCCAAAAAACTCCACCCTCCACCTGCCTAAGGCTCTGGGATGGAGTTTGGGTGGGGGAGGAGGTCTGGGGGAGGGGATTGGGGTGCAGGCTCTGTGAGGGAGTTTGGGTGCAAAAGGGGTGAGCGGTTGGGCTCTGGGAGGGAGTTTGGGTGGAGGAGGGGGTCTGGGGTGCAGGCTCCGGGAGGGAGTTTGGGGGTTGGGGGTGTGTGGGGACAGGATGCAGGCTCTGGGAGGGAGTTTGGGGTGTGTGGGGACGGGGCGCAGGCTCTGGGAGGGAGTTTGGGGGTGGGGAGGGGGTGTGTGGGGAGGGAGTGTGGGTGCAGGCTCTGGGAGGGGGTCGGGAGTGTGGCGCTTACCTGGGCTCCAAGGTGGGGTGGGCCTGGGGCCTCTGTGTGCTTCTGCTCCAGGCACCGCCCCTGCAGCGTCCCATTGGCCGCAGGGGCTCTTGGGGCAGGGGCAGCCCCGCCCCACCCCTGGGCCGCAGGGAGGGGTTGGCAGCCACTGGAGCGAGCAGGTAGATGCCGCTTAGCACCGCTGCGCTGCTGGGGCCCCTGAGGGGGGAGCGCCTGGGGGTGGCAGGTGGGGCCAAGGGATAGATCCGGCTCCAAAACTGCTGGAGCCCCGCGTCTACTTTGGGGAGGCTCACGGGCCGCAGATGGCCCGCGGGCTGGGAATTTGAGACCCCTGCACTAAGTCCAAGCTTCCCCTTCTTGTCTCTAGCCCTGTTTACCTACAGAAGCTGGTATTTCCACCTTCCCCTGCAGTCCCTGCAACTCGCCCAGTATTTTCTTCTGCCCCCTGCCTTGTCCTCAGGTCCATTGCTGGAGGCCATTGCACTAGAAGAGGTGGGGAACAATCCTGTGCAAGCACCAGGGAGCTGGATTAGATGGTCCCTAATAGTCTCTCTTCCAGTCCTAAGTGTTAGTTGATCTCCTTCACCGGGCCCATGCTGCCCCCGTGGCTGGCACTGTCTCCCCGTAAATATAGTTAGAGAAAAGGTTTGGAGCGGTACATTGTGCTGCCATCTCCTGAAACCCAACCTGTTATACCCCAGCAGGTCATTCTGCTGACCTGGCTGCTTCATGCTGCCCTGCACTTGTAACCCACACATCACCACGGTGTGGTGTTCTGTCCCATCTAGTGGCACTGAGACCACTTAGAGATTAATGAGTTTGCTCTACAGCCTTAGCTAATGGCCATATGACTTTTAGCTCATGCACTAAGCTCCAGAGGTCCCAGGTTCGATCCCGCGCGCCGACACCCGGAGTCTGTCGGTGTTACACACCCACTCAGATTCCGTGTGTTCCAGAGCAGGGTTTTGCTTTTCTCTATGGCCCGTTGGAAAGCATCTTTTATAGCCCAATACAAACTGTGGTGCCAATGGGAGGGGGAGGAACATGTCTCCTCCTCCCAGTTTTTGCACATCCTTAAGCAGTGGTCTTGTACTAAATCAGTACTCTGCTGCAGGAGCGGTCCAGAGCATTGCAATGCCACTGAAATTTGACCCAGCCATCCCTCTGTTCAGATGGCGACACAGCTGGGCCAAATTTCAGTGAGTGGCATTGTGACACAGCTGGGCCAAATTTCAGTGAGTGGCATTGTGACCTGATGCAGAGTTGCAATGCAACTCAACCTTGGCCCAGATGCTTCTCTGTCCAGATGGAGGGCTGCCAGGCCAAATGGTTTTGCAACCTGGTGCACAGTCTTTCTGTACGGCAGAACACTGGGGAGTCTGCGAAGAACTCACTTCCTGATAGCATCGACTCACGCAATGGTGACTTGACTACGGTCTAAAAGTACCTACATGGGGAACCAACATTTGATAATGGGCTTTTCAGTCTAGCAGAGAAAGTATAACACGGTCCAGTGGCTGGAACTTGAAGCTAGACACATTCAAACCGGAAATAAAGCGTAAATATTACCTCACCCACCTTGACGCTCTAAATTTTTAACAGTGTGAGTAATTAACCATTGGAACAACTTACCAAGGGCTGTGGTGGGTTCTCGCTCTCTCGCAATTTCTAAAATATATGCTCCAGGAATTATTTTGGGGAAGGTCTATGGCCTGAGTGACACAAAAGGTCAGACTAGATCAGTGGTTCTCAAACTTTTGTACTGGTGACCCCTTTCACATAGCAAGCCTCTGAGTGCGACCCCCCCCTTATAAATGAAAAACACTTTTTAATGTATTTAATGCCATTATAAATGCTGGCAAAGCAGGGTTTGGGGTGGAGGCTGACAGCTCGCGACCCCTCATGTAATAACCTCCTGACCCCCAGTTTGAGAACCCCTGGACTAGATGATCCCAATGGTCCCTTCTGGGTTGGTATCTATGAAAAAGAGAGAGGGGAGACTCCCTGGTTGAGAGAGAGGGTCCCTGAGGGCTCTGTGTGAGTGTATAGTGTGGGGAGTAGAACGGGGTCCCTGATGGAAGAGAGGTAGGGACTGGAATTTGCTTGCCCCCTCCCCCTTCTCAAAAGTTTGACTTGGTGCCCCCAGAGAGTTAGAGCTGCTAACACCCAATTTGCCAGTATGGACCTTGCCCTGGCAAGATCTTTAGTTGTCCCACCTAATAGGGCTCCCACTCCGTCCCTAGGGAAACTTTCAAACCTAAGCAATCCACATCTCTGCCTCCCCGTTCCTCTCCACCCCCCAATTTGTCCTACTTCAACCTAATCACAAAGCACCTTCTTTGTGCAGAGGGGGTGAGTCTCCTCACTGTACAAAGCTCCCAACGCCTCTGGGCCATGTTAATCAGAGAGGTCATTTAGTCCATCATCATCCCCATCCCCCCTCTCTCTGCTGAGGCAGGGCCAAGTAAACCTAGAGCATCCATAACGGGGTTTTCTCCAACCTGTCTTAACCCTCCACAGATGAGGATTCCACGGCCTCCCTAGTTAACCTCTTCCTTTGTTTAACTATCCTCATCATTAAGGCTAAGATTTTGTTACGGATATTTTTAGTAAAAGTCGGGGACAGGTCACAGGCAATAAAGAAAAGTACACGGAAGTGGTGACCTGTCCCTGATTTTTACTAAAAATATCAGACAAAATGGGGATCTGCAGGTACTTACACGGCCTGCAGCGGGGCTAGGAGCTCTAGGGGCCCCCACCGTGGGTTGGATGTTGGAGCTCCAGGGTCCCCTGCTGCCCATGGCTAGGAGCTGTGGAGGCCCACTGTCTGCAGCAGCTGGGGGGCTGCAGGGTCCCCCCACCACCTGCGGTGGCCGGGAGCTCAAGGGTACCTCCGCTGCCTGCAGCTCTGGGGCCTGTGGTGGCCAGGAGCTGTGGGATACCTCCAGTGCCTGCGGTGGCTTGGAGCTCCAGGGGACCGCCAGAGGCAGCGGGGGTACCCTGCAGCTCCCTGCCCCTGCGGGAGGCAGGGGACTCTGCAGATCCTGACTGCTGCAGGCTGAAGTCATGGATTCTGTGACTTCTGAGACTAAATCGTAGCCTTACTCCTCATTAACAAGCTTGTGTCTAATCTAGATCTCCCTTGCTGCAGACTAGGCTGATGACTTCTTGTCCTACACTCAGTGGCCATGGAGACAATTGATCACTGTTCTTTTATAATAGCCTTTCACACATTTGAAGATTTATCAGGTCCCCACTCTGCCTTCTCCTCTTTAGACTAAACAGGAGGAAGGGTTGAAAGAATTGGCCATTGGTCATGTTTTCTAAACATCTCATTTTTATTGAGCTCCTCTGGACTCTCTCCAGTTTGTTCACAAAGTAGCTCTAGCTGGAGCCTCACTAGTCTCCAAGACTCTTTCCTTTGAAGGGTGTGTGTGTGTGTTTTATGCCATGTCTGGCATTGCTGGTGTGTGCGTGTCATGTACACTAGGACTGGGTGTTTATGCTGCTTGGAGGCCTCTGACTGTGGATAACAGGGCCCTAAAATGACCAAGTTCTTGTTTGTTCTTGCAGGCTCCAAAGATGGGAGCATCACAGAAGTGAATGTGAGCCCCTGCCCCACACAGCCCTGCCAGCTCCAGAAAGGGACGTCCTACAGCGTCAATGTCACCTTCTCCAGCAGTAAGGGGTTGAGCTTCTATGGGGGTGGTGGCTTCTCTGCAGCGGTGGGTGGAGATGGGAGGGCAGAAGGGGAGGTAACCACTTTTCATCCCTGGGACTTGCCTGCAGCAGTTGGAGATGTGGGGAAGGATGGTTGGGAAGTGTCCTCATGGTAGGAGAGAAATGAAGAGCATCTATTGGTGACCTCATCCTACACTGCATCCCCATGAGCTGCAGGGGACACTGCACGGGGTGGAAATGGTGCCCTGCCCGAATAGCTCTGGAGCTGTGGGCAGCTGCTCGTCTCCCTCTCATCCCTTTCCCTGTCCTGCAGAGATCGATAGCCAGGGCAGCAAAGCGAAGGTGTATGGGGAGATAATCCATGTGGATGTACCCTTTCCCATCCCTGAGCCTGATGGATGCAAGAGTGGGATCCAGTGCCCCATTGAGAAAGGCCATTCCTACAGCTACCTGAACAAGCTGCCTGTGAAAAGCGAGTACCCCAGTGTAAGTGACCCACAAGCCACCTCCAGGTCTTAGAGCTACCCAGCCTAGTCAGGGCTCAGCCCCACAGCATGCCCTTGAGCAAGGAGGCCCTTTTACCCTTGGGAATAGGAGGTGCATGGGTGGGGGCTCAGGAAAAGCGAGCAGTTGAGGTCACCTGTCAGGAGTCACCTCTGCTCCATGCACCATTCTCTCCAAAACCAGTCTCCAGTTCCTGACCCCAGGCCAGGCCAGACCTGTCAGGGGAAGCAGCTTGATTGTGACTGCAGGGGTTGGGGAAGGTGCGTACAGTGTTTGCAGGCCCCTCTCTGGGCAGTGCTTCTATATAACCTCCTTCCAGAGCCTGTGACTCAGAGTCATGGCCCTGCACGAGCTCCTCCCTCCCAGCCCTAGTGCCTCATGGTGGTGGGGAGCTTAATGAAAATTTCAGCTCAAAGGGCCAGGACTTTTCTTAACTGAGACACCGTGCAAGGCCCTCTATCATCGCAGTAGGGTCAGTATTGACTTGGAGGGTGGAGTGCTAGTCCTTGGAGGTTTCCCAGCCAACCCTGCTTAGCATGCAAGATGTTCTGGGGGTACAGCGTAGCTGGAATTGGCCTGCTGCAACTCACCTGGCTCCCAGTCTGCTTCCAGAGGTGCAGTTCCGCCCATAATTGGGGGCAGAGGGGTGGGTTCTCTCCTTCCCCACCCCACGAAGGAACTCAGACTGCCCCCATGCCTGAGGACCAGCAACTCCCTGCACACACTCACTTCCTTTGTCTCTTCCAGATTAAACTGATTGTCCAGTGGGAGCTGATTGATGACCAAGGCGAGATGCTATTCTGCTGGAAGATACCTGTCCAGATCACCAGCTAAGGAGCCCTGCTTGCCCTGTGGGCGGCTTTGGGGGAGGGTAGAGGGGAAAACCTGGGTCAGACTCTTCTTATATAATGGGCATTTCCTGGCATCTGCTTCAAAATTCTGCAGCCTACAAGCAGCCAGCACGGTGTTCTCCCAAAGCTGAGGTACCGTTGCTGCAGGGGCATCAATAGGCAGAGGGCTCAACTCCCTGCAGCTTGAGTGGGAGCAGAGTCTGGCAGCCTGTGGTGGCAGTGGCTGAGCAGCACACTGCTGGAGCTCTGTGGAGGTTTTTGTCTGCTTGAAATGAGCATCACAGAGATCTCTCTCTCTCTCATGCAAGGGGGCTGGTGTCAGCTGCTGTTAACCCTTGAGTGCCTGTCCTGATAGAATGCTACTGCGTCCCTCTGCTTTTCTCCTGCTCAGTCATGACCAGAGTATTCCTGCGACCTGCATCTGCCATCCAGAGCCAATGGAGGGGGAAGAGAGGGGAACTGGCACTGCCACTTGTCTTCCATGAGCACTGGTATCTCCTTGGCTCAGCAGTGGCCAGCAACTCTACAGCTGGGAGAATGCTTCCTCTGTGCAGGCACAAACCCAAACCACCCACAGTATCTCTGCAGGGCTGACTCTGACTAACCAGTGATTTGCACTGTCTGCTAACTTACATAGAGCTGCTGCTAGGGGCTCTTCACCCCTAACCTCTTTTTATAACTTTCCTTTTAATAAAGGCTCAATAAAAACTGCCATCTGCCTGTTTTTCCTTGTGTGATGGGGTGGCCAGCGTAAGGTGGTATCTTCAAGCTGGGGTCAGAGATGCCACTATCATTATGCGAGAGGAGTGGATGACGGCCCAGCTGGGGAAGCAGCCAGCCCCTGCAACGTCCTCTTATGAGGAGGCAGCTTGAATCCAGCCTGGCACTTGGGCTCTGGTAATATGATCTCCCCTCAGTTATATGAAAGGAAAAACATAACAGGAGTTAAGGCTACTCACCAGCTAGTAGTAAAATGTCCCTTCAGAGCTGTGTACCCTAAATTTAAAAGGGCCACCTCTCCTGAAAGAGAGAGTCTGGGCAAACCTTGCTAGAAGACAGTGGCCCTCCACTGGGGAATTAAAGGAAGGTGCTGCTGCTGCACTGTGTGCATCATCATCTTGGATGGATTCCTCCCCAGGGTCTGAGCTGTCAGGCTAGGCAGAGATGAGGCAGGGATTGTCCTGACCAACCCCAGGGTCTGAGCCATAGGGCCCCAAATCAACATTTTATTTAACAACAATGACAGATGTTCCCTAGCAGATTCCATTAGGAAAAGCCACCAATAGCTTTACAAAGCTGGAACCCCATCCCACTGCAAGGCAATTGTACAAAGTGCAGGGGTGAAAGTCTTGTGCCCAGGGAGAGCAGGGTCCCCAGGCCTTTCAAACCTGCTGGGCTCCACGTCCAAGCCACCTCCAGAGGACAGGTGGCATCTGTACAAAGCTGGAGCTGGCCCTCCTCACACTCAAGCTCCCAGGCCTGGGGTTCATGCACCAGGCTGTGCTTTGGGCCAGGGCAAAGACACCAGCTAAAGCAATGAGGGGTAACACTGGCAACTATGAAGGCTCTGGACTATGGGTGGGAGTGGGGTGAAGTGAAGTGTCCTGTGAGCCCTCAAACAGGACAGCATGATTTGCTATCAACCCCTCTGCCAGGTACTGGGGAAGGGCTGAGGCTTCTCTCCGCTATTTACACCGGTTACTGGGGAGCCGGGGGAAGGTGCTGCCCTTCTGCAGCTTCAGCTGCTAGAGTTCCTTAGTTTAAGGCCGGTTTAGCCATTTCAATAATGGTGAGCCTCACAGGTCTGTGCAGTGCAGGGAGGAGGGGGGCCCTGCGGGTTGGTGGGGGAGGGGAGTGGGGGGCCCTGTGGGTCCATTTTGTGGCAGAAGCAGAAGGTTGGTGGTGAGCAGACCAGGCAGGGAGGTGGCTGCAGATGCTTGGAGCTCTCTACCCTGGACTATGTCCCTATGGGCCCAGCCAGGCGAGGTGTGGCAAGAAGGTTGTGCGCTTTGGGGGACGAGCAAAGGGCATCAAAGCTACTGCAGTCCCAGGGGGCCTCTCTCCAGCAGATGGATCCAGGTACCAGCAGAGTGTCTGAGGGGGGCCACCCTTGCCCCGTCACTCCCCTAAAGCTGTGCTGCCTCCAGGCTCTGGGTGGGTGCAGGAGCACAGCGGTGGGGCTCAGCCTGCACCACAAAGCCAGGCGAGCAGTTGCAGCGGTAAGAGCCCTCTGTATTTTCACAGGTGCCGCCCTCACACAGGGGCCCAGGGCTGCTCACCTCCTCACACTCGTTAATGTCTGAAAGGAGAGGGAAGGGAAAAAAGCCTGAAAGCCGTGTTCTGCAGCACAGCACCCCCACTACACAGTACACCTCCAAACCCAGCTGACAGAGCTCCCCCACACCTAACACCCCCATTGCAAGGAGCCCTCCAAACCCTCACACCCAGTATCTCCATGCTGCGTAGGGCTCACCAAACCTCCCACATCCAGCACCCCCATGCCCAGCAGCCCCCAAGCAGTGCCGTAACAAGGGCAAGGCGAGTGAGGCACTTGCCTCGGGCACACAAAGCGGGGGAGAGAAAAAAAAAGCTGCTGGCACGGAGATATTTATAACCCAGGTGATCTCCCCCCGCCTGGCCCCACCTGCCGCCCCCCCCCCCCCATGCCTCCCGCCCGACTTGTTCCCTCCCCTTCCCCAGCCCTGGAGCAGAGAGTCCCTGTCTTTCCCCTGCAGCAACTGCTGCCGCAGGGTCCTGGTGCCCCCCATCTCGACTGCCAGGGCAGACTGACTCTGAGCCTGCCCTTCCCCCTCAGACCCTTTCATTTTCCGATGGGACCCTCCAGCAGCACAGCCCCCCCCCCCCCCCCGCCCGCAGTCACCGCTCCTGCCCCATGCTGGGCAAGGAGGCAGCCCCATTCCTCACCCCCAGTGAAGCTACAGTCAGGGGCAACAGCAGGGGAGGAGGCGCATGCAGCGCCCCCCGGCACCCACCACGGGGGAGGCGAGGGAGATTCCTGGACCTGAGAGGGGCCGTAGGAGCACATGCAGTGGCAGTGGTGGGGGTGAGTATGCTGCTGGGGGGGCAGGAAAGGGGGACTCCTCCCCCAGAACTTGCTGCTGCCGGCAGGGAAAGGGCTGGGGGGAATCCTCCTCTCTGGCCCCTGTCCCGGAGCAGCCTGCCTGCACCCCAAACTCATCCCCAGCCCTGCCCCACCCCAGAGCCCACACCCCCAGTCAGAGCTTTCACCCCCCCACCGCACCCTCAACCCTCTGCCCGAGCCCTGAGCCCCTCCAGCACCCCAAACAACTTATCCCCAATCCCAGCCAGAGCCCTCACCCCCCACACTCCTACTCTCGCCCTGAGCCCCTCCCACACCCCAAACCTCCCATTCCCAGCCCCAGACAGAGCCCTCACCCCTACTCTTGCCCTGAGCCCCTCCCACACTCCAAACCCCTCATCTGCAGCCACAACCCACAGCCCTCACCCCTGCACCCCCTCCCTCCGCACCCCCTCCCATCCCCAAACTCCCTCCCAGAGCCTGCACCCCAGACCTCCTCCCTCACCCAAACTCCCTCCCAGAGCCTTGGGCGGGGGAGGGGGACGGGGTTTGGGGCACCACCAAAATTTCTACAAACCCGCCACCCCTGATCCTGCCCTGAAAACCTGAACTCCCAGCATTCTCAGGGCACATGCTGATCCCTAGTGGCCACTGCTGATATCCAGCACCTCCCTCCTCTCTTAACCTGTGAGTCCCTCTCTGGATTGGAACTGGACTGGAACCAAAGACCATCTTGGAAGCAACATTACCAGCCCAAGCAGTCAAAAATCATGAGTTAGACCCCCCAAAATCACAGGCTCTACCGCCGCCACTTCATTCATTCTTCGGCGGCAGGCCCTTCCCTCCGAGAGGGACTGAGGGACCCGCCGCCGAATTGCCGGCCCTGGGGGAGGGCGCAATTTTATATTCTTGCCTCGGGCGCAAAAATACCTAGTTACAGCTCTGCCCCCAAGCCACACATCGCTGCCCCAAATTCAGCACCCCCACATTGTAAAGCAATCCCGTTACCCCATGCTGCAGTGCTCCCTCATGCCCAGCAACCTCACCCTACATAGGGCTCCCCCACACTCAGCACCCCCATGATATAAACTGCCCCCCATCCAGATCACCCCAAGAAGAATGCTTTGTGCTCCCTCTCTTAAGAATGAGATGTGCTAAACAACAAGATTTGGGGGAAAGGGTGATTTTGGTTTTGCAAAATTCCTCTTGCTGATTTGACAAGGTTGCTGGGAAACAGAGACGAGGGCACCTCTGGGGTGGCCCTGAAAGGGGCTGATTATCACCTCAGGGACCAAAACACAGGCAATGAACCTTGCACTGAGCAAACAAATGAGTGTTTTATTAACCTTACAGCTGTTCCAGAGTGCTGATGGAGGCCTTTTGTCTGGAACAGCTTTTCTGGGGCAGGAGTGCTAGTGCAGTGCAGGCCCAAGAGCCACCGGCTTTTAAATACCATGTTGATTAGATCTGCTGAGAGCACTGCTACGTGACAGGTGGCCAAAGCACCTGTACCCAGTCTGCACCAGTGCTCATGGTGTGCTAGCACCACAGGGAGGCTGCCCCGACTGACTAGAGCGCACACAGCTCCAACCCGTTCTGCCCTCACTTTGTTTCCTAGATCCCTTCTTCTTCTCCACTTTTCATTTCCCTGAACTTTTAATTATCCTTTGTTTCTCCCCACAGCTCCCCCACACACAGAGCGAGCAGGGTTCCCCCTCATTCTCCACAGCACCCCCACCTCCAGGACTCAGCAGACAGGGTTCCCCCTCATTGCCCACAGCCCCCCCCATACTGAGTGAGTGGGGGTCCCCCTTCCCATGACAGATCCAGGCCTTGTGTGAATCTCGCCTCAGTCAGGCTGTATGACCCAGCCACATGTGCCAGGAATGTGGCTGATGCCCTGATTAGAGTGACAGCCCTGGGTGCTGAGGAAAGGGGTCCCTCCTGCCCGGACCCTGGTTCTCTTCCCTGCAGTTCTGTGATGGGAACACAGTCGGAGTGGGGGTGGGGAGACCCTCTGGGTGCGGTTTCACAAGCCCTGGTCCTATGGAGCTCCAGTGACAACTGCCATTCCCAGGCAGTGACGCTAGGGGGCAGCAGGAGGTAAGGAATGGCTGAGGGCTGCATGCGCTGAGCTCCACAGCGGAAGTGACTGGGAGCTGCAGAACTCAGCCAGCACTCCTCAAAACCAGTATTTTAGCTGTGGGGGTGGAGGGCAGGCAGCTAGCCCACCCCCTACCCTCTGTGGGGCCATTTCTCTCACCATTTGGGGCCACTCACCTACACAGGCCATGTGGGTCATGTCCAGCTGGAAGCCGTCAAAGCAGTCGCAGGTGTAGCCCTCCTGCACGCGCACGCAGCGCCCGTTTTCGCAGCCATTCAGAATGCCGCACTCCTCTGCCTGGAGTCCCTCAAAGCTGTCAAAATGCCCTGTAGATACAGAGGGTCCATCAGCCTACAGGGAACACGCTGGGGGGCAGGGGAAGGCTTTATGCCCACAGGGGAACAGAAAACCATTAGCCTGGCAGGTGGGTGACGTAGAGGGGCCAGGGGCAGCAGATACGGATATTGGTCTGGATAACACAGATGGGGCCCTGTCCAGGCTGGCTTTAGGAGAATGAGAGGGTTACTTTCTGGGCACAGCCTGAACCTAGAGGAAGCCACCAGGACACCTCTTGGTCTTCTTCAGTACTCACCAGTTTGGCTGGGCAGGTAACGGGGCTGGGACTGCGCTGGATGGAGCTGAGGAGTGCGTAGGAATGTGCTGCCACCAACCTCACTGCTCAGTTCTCTCTGGGGGAAGCTGGCATCAGGGGCTCCATACTCAGGACTCAGGTAATTGTAATAGGGCCCTAAGTCTGGGCTATAGAGTCCATAATGAGAGTCTTCTAGGCCTGGTCCATACTCGTATCCGGGTCTTTCTTGGAGTCCAGCCTCCCTCTCAGTCTCTCCCCTGGCCACGTTACACAGGTGAGCAAATTCCTCTGGAGGTGGAGAGAGAGGGAAGGGGCAGCTTAGCACCATGGCACGAAGGAGGGTAAGCCCCTGACTGTCCAGGCATGAGCTAAGTGGGGGGGTTGCATCAGGGATGGACTCAGGCTGGGCAGAGAAAGGCCAAGCCCAGGAAGAGCAAAGGTCAGGCAAGGGTCCTAGGGTCCTTATGGGATTTGCAAGGTATGTGGAACCCACACTCCAAGCCATGACCAAGGGGGTTGGATACCTGCCACAAAGAGCCCCCTGGGCTGGGACTCTGTCAGATCTTACAACCTAAGCAGGATTTGGCCTTGTACACTCTTGGAGGGGAACCCCTCCTGCTCCGGAACACCTAGCTACTGCAGGGAGCAGTGAGGGTGACTGAGTAGTGGAGACTCCCCTCGAAGTCAATACTAACTCCAATGCCTCAGCGCAGTACTAGGGGTGCTGTGACACTAAGTGCCATCATTCAGATACATTCAAGCAAAGGACTCACATGCCACCTCAGCCCTGAGCCAGAGGGAACTCCCCTAGGAACGACAGAATTCATTCCCTGCGGCACATTCAGTCCTTGGCTGCTAATAAGGGGGCATTTGATGACACATTGTGTGACTGGTTTCTGGGATGTGGACACCTGCTCACTGGGGTCTGCTGGGAGAGCCCCCTCTCCATTCATCCACAGCCCACAATGACCTTTCACTCACTGCTGACCGTTGCAGGGTTTGACTAGCAGGAGCCTAGAGGCCAAAGGCTCCACAGTCCCTGAGCAAGCCTGTCCCCTCATTCCTGTGACTGTGCATTCTCACCAGAGGCCCTATGGGGGCAGAGTGCACAGTCCTGGCTCCAGGCCTCGCCATAGCGGCAGCAGCACTCGG
This sequence comes from Emys orbicularis, assembly GCF_028017835.1. Lineage (NCBI taxonomy): Eukaryota > Metazoa > Chordata > Testudines > Emydidae > Emys > Emys orbicularis. Next base: position 44,568,232 of record NC_088686.1, on the reverse strand, counting down.
TGTACGTGGTCCGTCGCCCCCGCAGTGGCTGGTTGCAGATGTAGTTGGAGACTCTCTGCCAACAGATGTCCAGGTGGATTTCATGTTCATCCAGGTCTTCTGTTCGTGAGATGGACAAAGAATGCCATGGGGACATCCACTAGGTCTCCTGGGATCCCTTAGGAAAGCGCCTTGCCCAGTGTTTTGCTCCCAGACTGTGCCCCGCACTCACACCCCGTGCACTGAATTTCAGACCCAGCCAGCACACTGCCCCTCCCACAACATGCCTCATATACAGCGATCCTCAGGTTCTGCACAGATCCCTGCATGCAACATTCCCCCTCGAGTCTGGCACTGTACCCCACAGCCCCTGCTCCCCCATGTGCAGCACCACCTTGCCTATGGGCTACTCCACCACTCTGCACCTTATGTCTATGCTTCCCTCTCCGAGGAGGCATGCATGGAGGCAGGGCCGGCTCTGGCTTTTTTTCCGCCCCAGGCAAAAAAGCCTCCCGCCGCCGCCCCCCCCCCCCCCCCCGGGGAGGGCACCGAGCCCGGCCGGGACTCCGCTCTCCCCGGCGGCCAGAGCGCCGGGAGGAGGACGGAGAGCCCGGCCGGGGTTCCGCTCTCCCCGGTGGCCAGAGCGCTGGGAGGAGGGTGGTGAGCCCGCCGCGGTTCCGCTCTCCCCGGCGGCCAGAGCGCCGGGGGGAGGGTGGCGAGCCCGCCGCGGCTCCGCTCTCCCCGGCGGCCAGAGCGCCGCGGGGAGGGCAGCGAGCCCAGTCGCGGCCCGCTCTCGGGCCGGAGTGCCGCGCCGCCCCCCTCCAGATGCTGCCCCAAGCACGTGCTTGGTGGGCTGGTGCCTGGAGCCGGCCCTTCATGGAGGTCCTGGGGTGCAGCCTGCACTGCAGGCCCAGGCCAGGATGGTGCAGATCATGCGTGCAAACCCATCTCCCCTGAGGCCCTGCAGCAACACCCAGCCTGCTGGCCAACCCCACTCACCAGCCCTGTTGGAGACGTTGATGCAGTGGTTGCGGTTCACATCCAGAACCAGGGGGAGGCTGCAGAAGCAGTGGAAGGAGCCGGCTGTGTTCAGACACTCGCCATTCACGCAGGACATTTCATTCTCACACTCGTCTTGATCTGCAGCCACAGGAAGGCAGAGATACCCTTAGACTGGCAAACGAGGGCACCACCCCAACCCATGTCCCAGGGAGTGCCTCTGCCACCCTCGTCCCCCACCTAGGGTTGCCAACTTTGTAATATCTTAAAACCGGACACTCCAGCAGGAGTACCGGAACCTCCCCTTCCCCCTGAGGGCCCACCCTTGCCCAGCCTCTTCTCTTGAGGCCCCGCTTCTGCCCTGCCCCTTCCCCCTGAGGCCCCATTCCCCGTTCGTTCCTCTTTCCCCCTCCCTCTGTCGTTCACTGCTTTCCCCCGTCTCCCCGCTCCCTGCGTGGGTCAGGAGGGACTCGCCTGAGGAGCCGGGGTTGAGAGCTGCAGCCACTTGAGGCAGGTAGGGGGCGACCCCAGCTGAGTAGGGGCAGGCGCAAGTGATGACTCGGCCCCTCCCCCGTCCACAGTAACTGGACTTCGGGTGTTCGCTCAGTAGATCTGACTGGTAGGGTTGCCAGGCGTCCAGTTTTTGACCAGAACGCCCAGTCGAAAAGGGACCCTGTTGGCTTCGGTCAACACCGTTGACTGGGCCGTTAAAAGTCTGGTTGGCCGCCTGCAGCGGGGCAGGCAGGGTGCCTGTCCAGCTCTGCCCAGCTCCCAGGAAGCTGCCGGCATCTCCCTCCAGCTCCAGGAACCATGGCCAATGGGAGCTACAGGGGCAGAGCCTGCAAGCAGGTGCAGCATGCAGAGCCGCCTGGCCATGCCTCCGCCTACGAGCCGAAGGGAGATGCCAGTAGCTTCCGGGAGCCGCTTGAGGTAAGCGCCACCCGGAGCCCACACTCCTCATGCCCTCCCACGCCCCAACCCTTTAACCCAGCCCTGAGCGCCCCCCACATCGCAACCCCGTGCCCCAGCATGGTGAAAATGAGCGAGTGAGCAAGCAATGGAGGGAGGGGGAATGGAGTGAGCGGGGCCAGGCCTCGGAGAAGAGGCAGGGCAGGGGCAGGGCAAGGGCGTTCAGTTTTCTGCAAATAGGAAGTTGGCTACCCTACTGACCTGACATTGTCAGGTCCTCTTTTCAACCGGACTTTCCGATTGAAAACCGGACACCTGGTCACCCTACCCGCACCTTGCACACACACACTGTGCAAGGGCCCCAGGCAGCGCCTCTGCCACCCCCAATGCCTCCCCCCCCCCCACACACACACACAGTGTAAAGGCCCTGGGGAACGCTTCTGCCAACCCCTACCCATATGAGAACCCAGAGGACACTGCTCCATAACACTGCTAACCTCACATAACATGGGCACCAGCACTGCTACCACCCACACAGCAAGGGCACTGGTGCCACATAAGGACAGAATGGGCCTGCCTCCTGCAGTGAGGAGCGGAGGCCCAGACAGAGGGAGGGAGGAGCCGTCCAGAGGGGAAGGGCCATCTCACCCACACACTCGAGCCGGCTGGAGTCGTAGAGATAGCCAGAGCGGCAGAAGCACTTGTACCCTGGCACCGTGTTCACACAATGCCCATTCCGACAAATCTCGGGGCCGAACATCTCACACTCGTCTGCATCTGCCAAGAGAGGGGGCGGGGGAGGCTGCGTCAGTCACGTAGGCCATGTGCCTTGCGGCCAGCAGCAGGAAGAGAACCTGCTCCTTCCATCCCAGAGGTCGACATGAGCCAAGGCTGGGGAAAACCAGCTCAGCAGCTAGGTCCTGACCTCAGGTAGAGGGGGGATCGCCTGTAGGTACAGCAGGGGCAGGGAATCACCATGGGCAAAGTGGGAATAGGGGGAAGTCGTGGGCCCAGGGTTCATTACGGACACTGCACATGCAATTCCCTGAGTCGTGCAGACAAACAAGTTCCACAATTATATTTTTAACTGGTTTGAAAATCCAGCCTGTGAAGCTAAAGGGCCAGAGCCTGAGCCAAGTCCACACTCCAAACCCACAAGCTTGGAATCCAGCTCGGCAACCAGGAGGAGAAAGAGCTAAATCTTTACAGACTGGAAGTCTGGTTTACAAACATGTAGAACTCAAAAACGGCTGCATGGATTCTGCTGAAACTTCCCAAAAAGCTTTGCCTCTTGGCTGGAATCAAACCTGAGAAGTATCGGCCCAGAAAGAATTAGTTTGCCAGAGTTACTGGCAATGGGAAAAGGGGGCTTCTCATGGAAAGGGCATTTCAGTCTTAATACTAGGAGTTTTTCCACACTCCTGCTATATTGAACAGTCAAAAAAGCCACGTTTGTCAATATTGTCTCAGAACCTCCCACCACCGACGCTGCTGGATTTAGGGCCAGAGAGAGCCATCCCAAAGGTGTCCTGGGGAGTTGCTTCTCAGTGCAATGCTGTAGAGGAGTGCACTCACTTCTAGAGCACTTCCTCATGGGTAGGGGTGGCATAGCAAGCTCCTTCCCCATCAGGCCCCCCCTGCTGACAGCTGTTCCGGCCCTGGGGTGATATCTCTTCCTGTAACTTCCTGGCCCTCCAGCCAGGTATTGGTTTCAGTCCACTCCTTCCTGGGCAAGGAAATCCCACAAATGACAGTCCAGTAGTTTCATTCGTAGTGTAAATGGCATTTCACTAGAAGCGATCCGTAGCATGCTTACAGGTATTGTAATGAATGCAATGTACGTAATTTGTAGTGCCTGGGCTTGTATTAAATCATATTTTTTAGGTTCTGATTTTGATGCTGACCGGTAAGCTTGGCAGCCATAGTCTATAACTGTTCTGATTAAGGCTCTGTATACCATCAGGAGCATTTTCTTATCTGACCCCCAGTTAGTCCCAGCAAGACTTTTAAGCAGATTAATTCTTCCTTTAATACAGTTTATAACACTGTTTCACAAACGTATTTGATCGGGCCCCCCTTCTTTGTGTCTGTAGCCGTTTACACCTCCCCCAGCCCCAAGTACATATACCACAACCCAGCTCTGAAGGCAGCGCTGTGCCAGCAGCACAGAAGTAAGGGTGGCAATGTGAAAAGTGGTATTTGTCAATATCACTTTTCACAGCAGACTTAGTGCCCCACTGCCACCCTTCTGTGCTGCTGCTGCCACCCCAGGGCTGACAGCCGGAGCCCCGCTGCCTCCAGGTGAGGGATTTGGTGGGGGAGGAGAGCTTGAGCCTGGGCTGCCTCCCGGTGAGGGACTGGGAGGGGTGAGAAGATCCTGAGCCCGGGCTGCCTCCCAGTGAGGGATGGGGGAGGGGGGGCAGCCAAGCAGTGGGCTCTGGCTGTTCCCTTTATCCCTGCCTCTCAGGTGTGCATGGCCCTTCTGCACGAGCCCCAGCCACCCGGGGCTGACAGCCGGAGCTCTTTAATAAAAAAAATAAAAAAAATAAAAAACCAGCTTGAGCCTCCCTTGACACATTTCTGCGCCTCTCTTGGGAGACCCACCCTATCGTTTGAGAACTGCTGGTTTATGAGATCTTTCCAAAGTAATTTAGTATCAAATGTTACCGCTAAGAATTTGAGCCTTTTAATTCTATGTATTTGTTCTTCCTACATATACAGTTTACATTCCCTTGTAACTTTCCTTTTCGTAAAGATCAATGGAAAGCATGAAAGCCCCTGCATTTCCCCAGTCAGAGGTCTCTCGTAACTCTTTGCTGATTCCCTTTTCTGCCACCTCAATATTCCTGCTTCTAAGCCACTGAGCACAGTCATCTGCGAATACAGAGCGATGCCTACCTTGGCACTTATCAACCCAATCTTATTTAACAAATAACACTTCCCTGGGGTGTGCCATTTTTAATGTTGTATATATTAGATATAACTTTCCCAACTCTGACCTGTATGGTCCTTTTACTCAAAAATTCTCTAATCCATCCATACATTCTTCCCCTTTTCCGTAGTGCACCTACTTTGTACAACTAGCTGTCCCTCCACAGCATGTCATATGACTTCTCAATATCTAGAAAGGCAGCTATCATAAAACCTTTGTCCTTCGGACATGTTTGTATTTCAGTTCCTAATTTAACAATGTGATCAATAGTCCATCTTCCTCTCCTAAAACCACTTTGCACCTTACCTATGATGCCATTGTTTTCCAAAAAGGAAACCAATCTTTCATTCACCATTCTCCCCATAATTTTATCCAGACAGGATGTAAAGGCAATCGGTCTATAGACATCCACTTTTGTGAATAGTTTGCCTGGTTTTCATATTGGAATTACTACTTCATGTTTCCACTCTACCAGAATAACTCCTTTTTCCCCATTTAGTGTTATATAATTCCCAGAGAACCCATAAATTGCTTTCAGAGAGATATTTCAACATTATGTTAAATATATTATCTTTACCCGGGGAGGTATTCTTGCTGATATCAATAGCTTCCTCAGGTTCCCATTCAAAACCATTGATTCAGTCTAGTATCTTCATGTTTACCTCAACTACATAATAGAACATGGCTCTCTTCAATGAATTGTCTTTTAATCTGGTGGAAAATTTAACGTTGATTTCCATCATTACTCATCCCTTGGAAAGTTTCTGCTAAAACTTCTGCTTTCTCATTATCAGAACTTGATAACCTTGTCTTGTGGCTACTCTTAGGCTGTGTCTACACTACGGACCTTACAGCAGCACAGCTGTAAGGTCTTCTGTGTAGCCGCTTTATGCCGACAAGAGAGCGCTCTCCCGCCGGCATAATTAAACCACCCCAAGAAGCGGCAGTAGCTATGTCAGCAGGAGACACTCTCCCACCAACATACCGCTGTGCATACCGGCTCTTTTGTCTGTGAACTTTATGTCGGTCAGGGGTGTGTTTTTTCACACCTCTGGCTGACAAAAGTTTTGACGACAAAAGTACTAGTGTAGGCAGGGCTTTAGTCTGAATTCCATTCATTCTTCTAATTTGCCTGTGAATTTCTGATGTCGTGGTATCTTTCTTTATCCACCCACAGGACTTCCTTCAACTCTTTCTTTGATTTTATTTTTTAAAATTCCTTGTGCTATTGTCTTACATCTTTTATATTTCATTCAATCTTCACTAGTCACTGTGGTTTTCACGTTTTTATAGGCTTTATTCCTTTCTTTACCCGCCATTTTGCACTCCTCATTCTACCATACAACTGAGTTTTGAGTTTGGGGGGTACTTCAATATCCGAGATATGGCTACAGTAGCTGCTGCTATTAATTCCATTATTACATTATCATTGACATTCTCTGTCATCACTCACACAATGAGTATTCACAAATTCCACCCATTTACTTGTAAACAGCTCCCAATTAGCTTTCTTAAGATTCCAGGTGGGTAATTTTCCATTATTTTAACCTTACCTTGCCCTTGAAAATAATAAGTATAGGGAAATGATCACTCCCCATTCCTTCTTCCTTATATATTTCCCAGTTACATTTAATTGCAGTATCTGCTGTTATAATTCCCACATCTAAATAGGAAAAACTACCATCTGCTGCATTAAATCTATTTGGGGTGTCATCGTTTAAAACCATTAGATTGTTTTCATCCATGAACTTTCCTAACTATGCACCATTTTTATCAGCTGGCTTTACTTCCCCACAATTTTTATCACTATTTAGGTCACCACATATAATATATGGTCATTTAGCATTCTTCACTATTTCTTGTAGCTCCAAACTTTCTAATTTCCCATAAGGGTTGTAGACTTTATAAATCCTTACAGAAATATTTCTCTTCTGCATGGGGATCTCAACAACATTATATTCTAGGCTTACTTCCTCATTCTCTACTGCTATGTAGCTTAATCCTTCCCTTATGAAAGTACAAACACCTTGTCCTCTTCCTAGTTTTCAGTCTTGCCTAAAGGAATTTTAAAAGCAAACTTTCCAAGCAACCATGTTCCCTGGATACATATGAAATCTGGTTTAGTTTTCATTTCCAGGATATTTTCGTTTAGTTCTTGACCATGTAGGATCAGACTGTGCACATTCCAGCAAAAGACTGAGATCTCCATACTAGTCACGTTTCACCATTAACCTCATTCAAAATTACATGAATACGGTCCATTGACAAATTGCTAACTTATAAGTATTTTTCTGCTGCCTTTGCTACAATATTCATTTTTTTCTGATTTTTCCCCTTGTTTGTGATGTACAATTCAACTTTTTTTTCTCACTACGAGTATATTGTCACCTATTCTTTTTGCAGTGTTTATCATAGTCTTTATCGAATAAGGCTGTGTCTGCAATTCCTCTTTTCCTGGGCTGATTGTCTCTTCCTTCTCCTCCTAATGCTTTGAGAGTCCCCTTACTGCTGCTACATAAGGCATGTTATTAACAATTTTTGTCTTTTGTATCTCAGTAGCTTGTCTTGCTGCAATACATCCTCTATATGCTGGACTGTGATTACCACTGCAGTTACTACATTTGGCCTCTGTCCCTCTTATACAGTTTTCATAGGAATGCTCTCCTCCACAGTTACTGCATTTCATTTTCCCTTCACAAACATTTGCGACATGCCCATGCCATTGGCACGTATAACACCTTAGGGGAGAGGGGTATATGGCTTGGTTCTGAATATCTGAAACCCTAGCGTTACTTTCTCAGGTAGAGCCATCCCTCAATACTACAGCTGTTGATGGCTTTGCTTTCTCCTCCTGGTTTACTAATTAGTTGCTTACTTACTAACATTTTATCTTCTCCTGTGCTTTTGGTCTTCTCATCACTGGTCAGCTCTAATGGCCTGCCATACATTACCCCCTGGTAACTTATTTTAACTTTCCCTAGCATTTTACTTTTTATATCCGCTTGTTCTTTGTTTTTACATTCAACTAAAAGATCCCCATCTCACAGCCTCTTGGCTCTTACAATATCCCCTATGCTTTTTTTTAATCCAGTCAGCTACTTTCAAAGACTTAACGTCACCTAATCTTGTTCTTTGACTAGTGATCTTACAATTGTAGCATTTTAGTTTATTTCCTTCCTCAGCTTTGCTTTTTTGTTGATATCATCACCTGCTTCTGCTTCTATTCTTTTCTTTTTTCCCCCTACTTTGTGTCCATTCTCTCTAATAGACTCTTCTTCAATTTCCAGAGGGACTTCATTTGATGTCAGAAAATCCTCCCTCCCTCCAGCCCAGCTCCCTTCTGTGTCAGATTTCCTGCCTTTATAGCAACCACCGACAGCTTCTCCTACCTGGGACTCCTCTTTAAGTGAGCCCGGCCTACCCTCCAGGTGCAGCCAGTTAACATACTTGGCCTCTCAGGCCCACATGAACCCATTCAGAGCCTGTGTGGGGTACAGACGACTGTTCCAGTAGCTCAGGCCCCGCAGAGAGAAGAGAAGAAAAGGTGCTGGTACCTGTGTATGACGTCTGTCCAAAGAGCAGAGTCCCTTCCACAGGGATATAGCCCTTCCCACTCGGGCAGATCTCACTGTATTCCACTGCAGACAGGAAGGGAAGCAGGCAGAGAGAAAAAAACCCAGGAATAGGTATTATGACTAGGTTGGGACACAGTGAGCATGCTATTTGCTCTGATCTGCGTGAGGAGAGGGGAATGCTGGGGACGGTGCCCTACCTGTGCCCAGGATAGGGCAGGGATGGGTCTCACAGTTGTCCCCCCAAGCAGCCCCCTCGGTGCAGCAGCACTCCTCCTTGGTGGTGTTTTTGGCCAGGACGCTGTCACACAGCTGGACGTCGCTGATGTGATAGTAACACTCCTTCCGCTCTGAGCCAGCGGGACGTGGTGCTATGGGCCGCTCAGGATCCCCTGAGAGACAACAGAACACAAGAGATGTGCAACAGAAGGCCTCAATGACATGCCAAGCTCCCAGCCTGAGCTCTGGAGCCCTAGGGAAGGTCACCCCACATCCAGAATCTCCCATGATGAAAACAGGGCTGGCAATGTGGCCTCCCTCGCACGACTGTTCAGCCTTCAGAACAGATCCCCACAGGTGAGATCTCACCCACACCCATTCATGGTCAACAATGCCCAGGCAGCACCTGGCTCCTGCCCCAGCGAGATCTCACCCATGCCAGCTCCTGGCTGGCACTGCCCCATTAGCACCCAGCTCCCGCCCCAGCGAGATCTCACCCATGCCAGCTCGTGGCCGGCACTGCCCCATTAGCACCCAGCTCCCGCCCCAGCGAGATCTCACCTATGCCAGCTCGTGGCCGGCACTGCCCCGTTAGCACCCAACTCCCGCCCCAGCGAGATCTCACCCATGTCAGCTCGTGGCCGGCACTCTCCTGCCTCCGTGTCGTACTCCTCATGGTCACTGAGGCACAGGCACAGGAATGATCCCTCCACGTTCTCACAGAGCGCGGTCCCACACACGGCTACCATCAGTTCACATTCATTCACGTCTGTGACACAAGGCAAAGGAAACGGCTTGAGGGCTTCCGCAGTGGGACAGTGCATCCACCTGAGTCCTCAGAGTCACGGATGCTCTTTGCCCCAGAGGGGCTGTGTATCAGTGTGTGTCCATGATGGGAGGGAACGAGCCCGTGGACAGACTACACAGTGTTGAACACCAAGTGGACTCCCTATCCATGAAATGCAGGAAGCCCCTTCACCAGGAGCATTTAAACCTCACCTGGACAGAGTGCTGGGAATAGATCCTGTCCTGGCCCCCCGGAATGGACTAGGTGGGGTCTGACAGGGCATTTACTCCTCCAACTGCTGCGATTCAGGCACACTCCACTGTAAACACCCAATAATCGACCCCTTCACCATTCACCTGCAGCTCCCTCCCTGGTGGAAGGTATTTGCCTCGCCCATTTTCGATCCCCCAAGTGAGCTTCTCTGACCTCCAGGGGGCCCTGTGTCCATCTGCTTGAAAAGGGCCTGTCCTGGAGACTCACCTGGTGGCCACTTGCCCCTCCTGCCCCTGCTCATAGCCCCACTCACCTGTGCACACCTTTCATTACTAGGGATCCTGAGGGAGCCACAGGGAAAGGATTTTTCCCATCCCCCGCCGGGAAGGGACACCCCCACTGAGATGTGGACAGACTGATCCGTGCAGCACAAAGGGTGCAGGGCCCCATGCGCTGGAGAGTCAGGCACAGGCACCGAGGCAGCATGAAGGCATCGGGCCAGAAGCACTGAGTGACTCTTACCCACGCAGTCCTGGCCTGGGGGCAAGTTCTCATAGCCACTGTCGCAGAGGCAGCGGAATGAGCCATCCGTGTTGTCACAGAAGGCGTGGCTCCCGCACAGCGTCTCGTTGGCACATTCGTCTATGTCTGCAGGAGAGAGGAGGGCCTGGGTCAGTGCAGAACCTCCCTTCTCCAGACCATCCCCATCACACTCCCAGAGCCCTCCCACCTGGGTCAGCTCCTGGGGATCAGGGGTAGGCAATACCCAGAGCAAAAGCTCTCAACCCCTGCTGCCGCAGGATCACAGGGCCAGGCCTGCCCTCCCCTCCCTAATTTGCAAGAAGGAAGGGGAACAACTTAGCACGGGGGAAGAGTCACCATAAGGGCAACCTCCAATACAATTCAGTGCTCCAACTGGGTAGAGATGGGATGAAAAAGTATACAGGGGACACGGGCAGAGCTGGGGAATTAGGGGGACAGGCGATATAGATGGATATAGGGAGGTATATGGGATGAATATGGGAAAGTATAGGAGACAGGAGAAGTGCAAATGGGTATGGGGCCATGGGCAGGTATAGAGAATATGGAGATTATTGACAAGGATAGGGGAGTTTGGGTTAATACGGGATAGAATAAGCTGAATATGAGGTGTTACAGGCTGGTATATAGGGTCCTATGGGAGAATGTGGGAGCATATGGGGGCCATGAACACAGATAGGGACTGTCCTCTCCTGCTCCTGACCTCCTTGCTGATCAGTGGCAGACTTGCACTTTTTCTCCTTCCTCAGTTCCACACTCTGACCCATGGAGAGCTCTGCCTGCAGCTGTGCAGAGCCTGCTCCCCACACACATAGACCCCACAAGCACTCAAACCCTGGCTTTATGACCTCTTGCGCACAATCAGGGGCTTGCTGGGACCCCCACCTGCCCATAACTACACCCGCAGACCTCCCCAAAGCTGGGAGGAGTCAGGGCTGCAGGGGCTGGTTCGCCTGGCAGAGGGGTGACCTTGCAGGTGCACAGTGCACCCTGATACCCCTCCCACTGCTGCATGGGGCATGAGATCTCCTCACAGCAGCTGAGGAAGCTGCATGTTTGCAGCTTGGCATTGTCCGGACGTTAAGGAGCGGAAGCTGAGCTCGGATGGCATTAACCTATGGCGTTAGCGGCAGCGCTGGGCCCCGGCTGGCGACGCCTCCCCCTCGCACAATCTTATGAGAGTTTGGGGGATTCTTTAACGCCACAATAATTCCTTTGTAGTGTCACCTTTCAATGCTGCCCTTGGCTGGGAGCCCTAAATCCAACCCCGGGGCTCTGCAGGGGGGGGATCTCCATGCACCAACCCCAGAGACAAGCTACCAGCCTCTGTCAGAGCACAGCTCATCCAGCAGCTCCAGGGAAGCAGCTAGGCACAGCCAGGAACCCCAGCAGGCTGCTGCCTTTTGGGGAACTCTGTGCTGCAATACAATCCTGGCCCTGGAATGGACTGTAACCTCCCCAGGAATCTCCCCGAGAGGAAAAGCTGCACAATGCAGCGTCTGTTACCAAGTGCCAAGAAGAGAGAAGTCTAGACACAAACAGCCAGGAAAACAAGCACTCAGCATTATCTACGTCTACGCTGGCCAAGCACTTCCTCCTCCCCATCGCTAACCGGGGACATGACCACAGGCGCCTCCCTGCTTCTGGCTTGGGCAGCAAGCTTTATCCTCAGGATGCCAACTGAGCCAGCCAGCCCCCCGCCCCGCCCACCAGGAGAGAGCACAGATCACAGCAAGAGAGCACGCAGCGGTACCCACCAATGCAGTCACCCAGCGGTGTCCGGTGGAAGCCAGGCTGGCAGCCCATAACGCAGCGGTATGAACCCAGGGTGTTCTGGCACCTCCATGTGCCGCACACAGCGTCCCCGAAATCTGCACACTCGTCCACATCTGTCACCCGGTGACAACGGACACAGAAGGAGAAGGGCAAAGAGATGGGACAGTCAACTGGGGACCCCACAACCCCACTGGAGAGCCTTGGTGTGACCAGACCTCAACCACACTGGGGGCCTGTGACAACTGCCCCCACAAATCCACTAATGACCTGATACTAGGCCCCCCGACCCACAAACCCAATGTGGGCCCTGGGGCCCTCTGTCATGGCACAGCTAGTGGGAGAACCAATGAAGGGGCAGAGGCCTCGTGGCTCTGGAGCAGGAGTGAAGTGACGAGTGTCAGTGGTACTTTAAGTAGAGGCGTTCCCTCTGCGTGAGGAAGGAGACCCTCATACGTACGCCAGCGATCTGGGGAGAGCCCTGTGTTCCCCTGAGACCAGCGCTTACCTACACAGTCATCAGTCTCCTTCGAGTGCATGAAGCCATTTTCACACAAACATCTGTAGGAGCCCTCCGTATTGAAACACTGGCCTCGCAAACACCGGGATTTGTCTGCACATTCATCCACGTCTGGAAGAGACGACATGATGAAGATCAGCACAGAGGCTGTCCGACGGGTGTACACTGGTCCCTGCACAATAAATACTATCCACAGTGGACAGAGACCATGGCAGAGGGGACAAGGGACCACAGCCAGGGAAAGGAGAGAGCATAGTCAGGGGCAGGGGAGAGCCCAGGGGAATAGCCAGGGGGCACAGTTGGGCAGGGGAAAGCCCAGGGGGAGAGCCAGGGGGCAGGGGAAAGCCCAGGGGGAGAGCCAGGGGGTGGTCAGGGGCAAGGGAGAGCCCAGGGCAATAGCCAGGGTCCAAGGCACATTTAGCTGCTGACATTTCTCCCAGTCCCTCACCTTGACAGCTGACTCCCCCAGCCGCATTTGAGAAGCCAGGAGCACAAATACAGAAATAGGATCCGTGGCTGTTCAGACACTCGCCATTGGGGCTGCAGATCTCACTGCCCAGGCACTCGTTCATGTCTGCAGGAGAAACATGAGTTAGCGCCACACAATTGGCTGGGGGCAGATGGCAGGAGGGCCCCGCCCCCAGCCCGCACAGGGCAGGCCCCGGGAGGGTTTAGGGTCCCATCCAGCCCTCTCATCGCAGGTACAGGGAGTGCGTCAGTGGTGACCTCATGTTTGGTTAATGCTCTGGGGCAGCGCTCCAAAGGCTGGTCATCCCAGGCTGCACTGCAATCCCCCTGCATGGGTAGAAATGGGAATTCCCAGCAGATGCCCCAGACTCCATGGTGGGGTCCAAAGGGGAACGGAATGGACAGGCCCTGGCGGGGCTCGTACCTTCACACATAGTGCCGTTGAGCAGCTCAAATCCAGGGCGGCAGTGGCAGACGTAGGAGCCCGGTGCGTTCAGGCACTCTCCTCCGAGGCAGCTAACGGTGGGGTCTTCACACTCATCGATATCTGCCCAGGCAGAGAGGCACAGAATTATGAGTCAGGACCAGTGCGGGTGCGCAATGAGCAACTGCCACAAACAAACAGAGGCCAAGGGCAGCAGCAATTCAGGCCTCTGACAGCCGCAGGCAGGTTAGTGTTCAGAGACCTTCCTGCCTGCTGAGTGCAGAGGCCCTGGCTGTCAGCCCACAGTGCGATCCTGGGGCTGCCTACAAGGAAGGATCCCGTCAGGGGACGCCAAGGGGAGAGGCTCTATACAGCTCTCGAATGCTGCGATTAGAGGAGCTACAGCAGCACCTTTTCCAACGCTCCCTCAAACTCTGGTGCCTTTTTACCCATGGATCCCAGATCGGAGCTAGTCCTGCCTTGGCAAACCAGGACCAACCAAGGAGGTTTTGCTAAACCAAACCCAGGCCCCAGTCTCCTGGGCCTGTCCCCAAGTTAGTTCAGTACTGGGCACCTCAGTGCCACAAACTGGAGGGAAACCAGAGAAGAGCCATGACAAGGATCATGCTAACGGCACAAGAGTGTATGTCAGTGAAGTGCCCCAACACCCCCAAACACCCCATCTGACCCCACTCTCCTGGTGCCTAACCCTTCCCCGACAGGCGCCCCTCATTCTCTCCTGGCTGTGGAAACGCCCCACCCTCATCCTCCCCAGCCATCCCTTAAAATCTCCTGGCCCTCCCCCAGCTGTCATCAGTGCTTTAAGAGTTTCATTAATAATGAAAGGTTGAAGGAACTAAATCTGTTCCTTTGGGCTAAGACATGGCTGGGGGACAAGCCAACAACCTGCTATTACCTGCAGGGTGTAAGCTCTAAGGAGAGCTCTAAGGAGAACTCTTTGGGTGATGGTACGGGTGTGTGTGTGTAAGGAGGGATGGGATGACACTAATGTAAGGTCTGAGGCCTTTTTCTGCAGCCACATTAAGACAGCAGTAGCCACGAGCTAAAAAGCAGAAAGTCACATCCTCACATTCCATCTAAATTACATTAAACCAATGACATATCGGGCTGTTAAGAAGGCGATCCTGTCCTAATAGTACCCACCACCACCAGATAAAGAAACAGATCTTAAGATATTTAAAGAAAACTTTGTTTGATAGCATTCTGTCTGGCAAGGAATCATTTTTGTGATTGTGAAATCTTTACTTTATTGTTTTGCCTTTATGGTCCCTACTTCTCTATTGTTTATCTGCATGGTTTCTGTCTGGTTCTTTGATTGTTTCTGTCTGGGCCATAACTAATTTTGCAAGATTTAAATCAACTAAGGTGGTGGGGTATGATTGGTTAAAGAATTGTTTCACAATATGTTAGGATTGGTCAAAGAATTATTTTGTAGTACTTTAGTTTAAAATTATTGTTTAAGACAGTAGTTCTTGCCCAGGGGTACACGTACCAAATGGCACACTCAGAGGTCTTCCAGGGGGTACTCAACTCATCTAGATCAGTGTTTCTCAATCTGGGGGTTGTAGCCCCCAGGGGGGTCATGGGACGGGCTTAGGGGGGTTGCAAGTGCAGGGCCAGCATTAGGGGGCAGCAAGCAGGGCATTTGCCCAGGGCCCATGCCACAGGGGGCCACACAAAGCTAAATTACATGCTTCAGCCCTGGGCGGCGGAGCTCGGGCTTCAGACAAGGCTCACAAGTGAAAAACAGGCTCAAGTATCACACTGAAATGTACATACAATAGTTGTATTCCAATTGATTTATTTTATAATTATATGGTCAAAATGAGAAAGTCAGCAATTTTTCAGTAAGTGTGCTGAGACATTATTGTATTTTTATGTCTGATTTTGTAAGCAAGTAGTTTTTAAGTAAGGGGTACGCAAGACAAATCAGACTCCTGAAAGGGGTACAGTAGCCTGGAAAGGTTGAGAACCACTGGGTTAAGGTACAGCTAAGCAGGACTCAAGTTTAACTATATAAACTGGGGTCCAAAAGGAAGTTCTTTGGAACCAACTCCAGGACACAGCCCAAGATCAGAGCTGCCAGACCTCAACACCCTGCCAATCACACCGTGCAGAAGCTGGAGGAGCCCCGGGCAACCTGATCCTGACTGGCCACCAGGAAAAGTTTGTCGTCCTTATTGGGAGCATTGTATGCTTAGCGTGTGTATTCTGTTTTGAGAACTGTTAATAAACAGAGGTTAAGAATATTACTGTGAAAGGCTCTTTCACTGGTAAATGGTGCCGCAAACCCACAGAAAATTACACCCTGAGCCCTAGGAGCTGGGTAAGGGTGGGGGTGCCTAAATTAACTGGGTTACGCCTGGAGTCCATGGAAGAGTAAAGGTGGGGTGCCCTAGAGTGTGCAGGTAACACTAAGGGAAATGGGCTTCCAACTCCCAGCATGACCATGTCCACCGTAGAGAGCCAGCTGTAGCCTCGGCCTCACCTGGGTCTGTCACCCTGGACTGTCCCATTCACCTGCCTCTTTTGGAACACAATTCAGCTCAGCTAATGCATGCGGGAGGCAGCTCTCCACCCTCCCACAGGGCAGCGAAAGCTCCTTACTCCCACCCTTGCACTGGTCCATCCAGGGGAGGTGTGACGCTCCAGGCCCTCAGAAGGAAACAACATTTCTGTTACATTTTCAGTCCCCCGAGCCTGCCAGGCCCCGAGTGCAGCTTTTCTGACTGTGAGAAAGCACATGAGTCTAAGAGGACTGATTCCCCGTCAGTACCAGCCTGCGGGCTGCAGAGGGCACCAACAACATTCCCCACCTCCCTTGCTCTGCCTGTTCCCATCACAGAAGTTAGAGGTGGAAACATTGAGCCTGAAAGCTCCTCAGGGCAGAGCAGGGACCGTGCCTCTGCTATGTGCCAAGCGCACGGTGTACGCAACAGAGCACCATTCACTTATGCCTTAGGGCAAGATTACTCCTACCCAAGGGTGAAAGTAATTTAAAGGATTTACCGGTATGCCGGAGCCCTGAGCAGGGGCGTGGCCTCAACCAGAAGAGGCGTGGCCTCAACCGGAAGAGGCGGGGCCTTTCAAGATTTAAAGGCCCTGGGGCTCCGGCTGTGGCTGGGAGCCCCAGGGCCTTTAAATCACCCCGGAGCTACCAGCTGCAGAGGCGGCTGCGAGCCCCGGGGCTCAGGGGCGAATTAAAGGGCCCAGGGCTCCAGACGCTGCGGCGCTCCAGGCCCTTTAAATCACCGCGGGAGCCCAGCTGCTGGAGCTCCAGCAGGGATTTAAAGGGCCCAGGGCTCCCTGCAGCGGCCGGAGCCCCGGGCCCTTTAAATCCCCACCTGAGCCCGGCTGCCGGAGCTCTGGCGGTGATTTAAAGGGCCCAGGGCTCCCCGCAGCGGCCGGAGCACTGGGCCGTTTAAATCACCGCCGCGGAAGCCAGTCCTGTCCGGCACAGTGTACTGGCTCTTGCCGGTACGCCGGACCGGACCAGCTTACTTTCACCTCTGCTCCTACCACACTCAGTTCTAAAACATCCCTAGCTTCCATCAGTTCCCTGGCAGACGATCCATGCCCTAATTCATTTGTTGTAAGCCATCCCAAAACCCTTATTGTTCTTCACACACAAAACCCAAAATCTAGAGCTATGGTCACCAATCCAGCAGGGGAAGACTGGAACAGTTTCTCCTGGGGTCAGTCACCAAACACTTGATAACATTCCCTCAGTGCTCTCTCCCCCAGCTGCTTTAGCAGCGAGCATGGGGAAGTGACATGCCGGGAAAGACCCATCTAAGGAGGGAGTCACATGACTAGCCCGCAAACGGAACAAAATGTGCAATCCTTCCATCCCATCAGGAGCATGGAAACTTTACCTCATTTTCCTGTGTGTGCCTCAGGCCCAGCTGTAAACCTAGAGGAAGAAGAAAAGTAGCCAAGCCACCTTCTCCCTCTCCAGGAGGAACCACCAGACGCAGTCTGCCTCTGCCCATGAGTTTTACCCCAAACAAACAGTCGGGAAGACCCCCAGTTAGTGGGTTTATTTACCATCTGTATGCTGGTGGTTCCCAGGTGCTCCACTGCCCAGCCATGAGAGAAGCTACTGTTCTCCCTCACTAGCTTTTCATGCCATGCTCATCACCAGGGGGTCTTTATCAAGCACCTTGGACTACATCTGCACTCTGCCTGCTGATCCATCTCTGAAGGGCCCTTCTCCACCATTCCAGCCATCTGAACTGCTTCTCATAACAAACAACAAAACCACAAAAATGTTTCCTTCTTTGCCCTCAAATGTGGGATTTCTCTCCAAAAATATCCCTGCTGAAGACCCATGACAGGCACTGGGCCAGAGACAGATTTAAGGTCCAATATCTTGGGTCCGAAAGGTGACCCTGATACCAGCAGAAAGGTGCTGGGGGAGGGTATCCCCAGTGCAGGGTATCAGGCATTAGGAGATACAGAAATTCCATTTTAGGTCATTTTCATAGGGGGGTCTAAACAATATTAGTTCTATTTTTTCTTCTCCTCCGAGGCCTATACAGCTAGGAGAATGGGAGAAACAAATAACCTTAAATTATCTCAGTCACACTCCTAAGGCAGTTTTCCTGCAGAATATGTGGCTGATCCAGAACCTACGCTAGTGCAGCTGGGTATAGAGGACCGGTTGGCAGGAGTCTCTGCACACCTCACCTGTGGCTCTGCCACTCCTGGGTAACTTAGCAACATGAACTCATGTCCTACACCACAATTTCACGTACCCACGACAGAGCACAGCCTTAGAGACACACTAGAAAAAAACCCCGCACACAAGTTACAAGAGGGCCTAGGAAACGGAACAATTAACAACCACAGGTTTAGCAGTTACTAGGGAAGTCTCGAGTTCTGTTCCACAAGGTCTGCTGCAGTCTGACAGATCTCACTGTCCGGGAGTTTCTGCTGAGGCCCAGCGTTCGCTTTCCCTTCCACAATTTCATCCCAGTCCTCCTGATTCATAGAACCATAGGGTTAGAAGGGACCACAAGGGTCATCTAGTCTAACGCCCTTATTACTTTTATTGGTGGTTATTATTATTGCCAATAACGCTGCAAACACTTATCCACATGCTTACCATTAAGCACTTGAGTAACCAGATCCCTATTTAGCAAAGCGCTCTCAGGGCCTGCACCTAAAATTTAAGTAGACCTAGTAATGCTGCTCAGGGCGTACTGCTACCGCCCAGCTACTACAGCAATAGAAACCCACCTGTGCTGCTGTAGCGCTTGCAGTGTGGAAGTACCCTAAGACAGAGAGCGGTCCTGGTGACTTCAATACCACCACTCGCATGCATGAAGTTAAGTCTGTGCTTCAATGCTTTGTTGAACTGGGGCCTTTATTACTTCATCACCCTTTTGCCAGCTTTCCCTCTTTCATTGGCTTGCCCGTGTCTTGTTAACCCTCTGCCTGTTTTTGTTTTGTTTTTAACCCTTGCACCACAGGCCTAGATAATTCCTCTCTGCCTTGCAGTTTATACCCGGCAGACATTTATAAACTCCTCCCAGGTCCCCCTGTCCCTGGAGTTGAGGTTTAGCCAAACTAGACAGGTTTTACTCATTTCACACTTCCCTACAGTTAAGGCTACCGTTTTGTCATGGATATTTTTAGTAAAAGTCATGGACAGGTCATGGGCAAAAAATAAAAATTCACGGAAGCCATGACCTGTCCCTGACTTTTACTAAAAGTATCCCTGACAAAATGGGGAGGGAGGAGGGTCCAGCACCCTGTCCTGCTGCAGTGGCTGGGAGCTGTGGCCCCCTCATCCCTGCCCAGTGGCTGGGAGCTGGGGGGATCCCCCAGGGACCTGCAGGGCTGGGAGCTGAGAGGGGGGCCCACCACCCACGGGGGCAGAGAGCTGAGCTGGCTGCTGCAGGAGGGCCCCCCGCTGCCAGCGGTGGCTGGGCTGCTACAGTGCCCCAATGTCACAGAGGTCTCTGGAAGTCACAGATTCCGTGACTTCCACGACCTCTGTGACATAATCGTACCCTTACCTATAGCTCAGCCCCCTGATCACCTTGGTTGGTCTTCTCTGAACTCCCTCTGATTTGCCAATATCTTTCTGATAAAAAGGTGTCCACAATAAATGCACCAGCGCTGCACAAAGTAGGACCTGGCTCTTCCCCCTTGGCAGAGACACGAAAGCTCTGTGCCTGCAGCCCAAAGGGGCCCTGTTTGCTTCCACATTGCATCAGAAATTCCTAATTTACGGCCCCATGCCTTTCTCAGCCATTCCGGATTCCAAGCCTTCCCCCTCCCACTGACTACCTAGGCTCGGGGTTGTTTTCTCCAGACATATTAGTCATGTTGTTCTGAACAGAATCCCAATTCTGCTATTCCCTGCCTGTGTTTCTGGTCTCTCTAGGCCGCTTTGTATTACGCTGTCCTCGGTGGGGTTTGCAGCTCCCCCTAAATTAGTATCAGCTGAGAATCTCATTAATGAGCTGGGTACCTGTACCCCTTCCCAGATCTGATCATTTCCTTTCAGATACCCCCTGCCCCTCCAAACACGACGTGCTGCCAACGTGCAGGGCTAAGCTGACCTGACCAGGGGCGTGACACGACCGGGGGTGTGACCCAATCGGGAGCAGGACCACTGGCTTCCAAGTCTGACACTACAGACACACTTATTACTGCCTCACTTGCAGCTACAGCTCCCAGCAGAGGCAGAGAGCAGTCCGGGCGATTTACCTTCACAGGTGAGTCTGTTGGAGGAGAGCATGTAGCCAGCATCGCAGGCTCGGCAGGCAAATGAGCCGTCCGTGTTGGTACAGATTCCCAAGGGGCAGGCAGTCGGTGAGCTGCACTCATCGATATCTGGGGAGAGCAGAGACTGGAACTCCAGCGGGGATGAAGGACAGGGCGCGCCTACTCTGCTCCCCCGCTCCCCTGCCCACCAGGTACTCACAGCCAGCTGGGGGATTAGCTCTGACTCTCACAGACTCCTTTCTGAAGCTGCAGCGGTCCCTCTCTGAACACCTGCAGGCCCCCAGTGACCTCCCCTCGAAACCCCCTCTAGCTCTCTATTGCTCTGCAAAAGCTAAACCGCTGAAGCAGGTTTCCTAGGCAGGCCCTTTGCTCTCCAAGTGGGTCTTGCTGGGATTCAGGGGGCTGTTCCCCAGAAGCTCTCCCGAGTGCAGTGCAGGGAGCTCAACTGGAGCTGCTGCAGGAAGAGTGGCTCAACTCAGGTCACCAGTGATGCAGACCCAGGGCCAGAGACTCAGCCTTAGGGGCACTGATTACAACTGCAGCCTGCAAATGTTGTGCCACAAGCTGGCAGCTTTGCCTCAGCTGGGCTGGGGGAGGCCCAGTGACCCGAGTGACATGCAACATTGCGAGATTCTGCAGCCACAGCTGGAGATCCAGCCCCGGACACCACCAATGGCCTGCTCCTAACTGCAAGCACGTCCTCCCAAGGAATCCAGTCTCCCTGGCACCCGCACATCTCACCCGTCCACAGGAGATACCTTCACACATGCTGCCATCTCTGGACACGGTGTATCCAGCACCACAGGCTGCACAGGAGAAGGAGCCCTCGGTATTGATACAGAGTCCCATGGGGCAGGCGTTGTGGGTCGCACACTCATCGATATCTAAATAAACCCACAAACCAGAGTGAGAGCTGGACAGGGAGGAGGGGCCAAGTCTGAGTACAGGAAGGGGCGGGGCTTCCTCTCAGAGCCAATAGATAAGGAGGGAGAGGGGGTATCCCCACAGGATCTCAGGACCTAGCTACCCTGGTTGGGGCAGGGAGGTACAGGCAGCCAGGCCATGCACTCAGGAATGCCCCAGGCTCAATGGAAACAATGCCTCAGATTTCACTAGGAGTTGGACTAGGTCCAAAAGCATCTGGTAGAGGATAGGATACCTTGGCAGCTCTTCTCATCTGCTGTCACCTCAAAGCCATGGTAGCAGGAACACCTGAAGGAGCCAGCCAGGTTGATGCACAGTCCATGAGCACAGGTTCCCATGGTGAAGCACTCATCGTCATCTGCAAGACACAGCAAAGGGGCCCATCAATCCAGGAACAGGGGTGCTCTGAAATCCCCAGGGATCTCCCCACAACCCAATCCTGCAGGGCGTGGTACTCAGGGTACACACACTAGCCTCTCCTGCCTGCCATTTCCCACAGCCAGCACCTGCCCACAAGGCTTATGTGGCACATTACAGCCCCAGGAGTGCTTGGCTAGGGCTGGAATTGCTGCCATGCAAGAGGGAGTTTCCACAAAGTGGGGAGGGGTCTTGGGGGGAACAGCTCTCGCCTCCTTACCAACGCATCTTCCATTCATCGGCTGGTAACCGGCTGCACAGCTGAGACACTCATAGGAGCCCAGCGCATTGACACATCTCCCTCTGGGGCAGGTGCTGGGGTCAGCACACTCATCAATGTCTGCAAAGAGACCCCCTGCTTTCAGACTCCAGGAAAAGAGAGAGACAGATCGAGTCCTATCCAGAACATCCTCGCAGCTGGAACCACTGTCACCTGCATCTAACCTTCTCAGCCAGCTCTGGCCAAAGTAAGACTGACTGTGACTCCAAGCAGATGGGCTTGATGGTGCATTGAGTTTGGGGCTCAGAAGGAGGTTCTCACGAGTCCCACTTGTCATTCATTGTCTCTGTGGCCTGTTCCCACACCTGGTAGGATGCCCATTTTGATTTTCAATCACTGTGACATGCTGTGTACATGCAGCTGGCTGCAGACATCATACCTTTAATGTACTTGCTAGCCCAGGGCTCAAACAGGGGCAAGCAATGACAGACGCCAAACCTCCAAAGACTAGCACCAGCCCAAGAACAAAACACATTCCCTTTCCAGTCCAGAAGAAGGGGCTCAGGATGGGTCCCACTGGCCCTGACGGGGGAGTGAGAGTCTGAAGGGGAATGAACTTGGGGAGAGAGCTCTCCTCTCCCGCAGCAGGGTGGGGAGTCCCCCAGGCAAGTGGGGGCAGACCTGTGTCAGGGGACTGAAGTGAAAGTGAGAAGGCGCAGGTACCTCAGTGCAGATCTGGAGGGTGGGGGGCGCGGAGAGCTGAGGTTTGCACAAAGGGGCTGGAGCCCCTCACGTACGGGAGGTTAGCAAACTCACCTTCGCACTGTCCTGTGCGGTCCATGATGTAGCCCCTGGCACACTCACAGTGATATGATCCAGGTGTGTTGGTGCACTGCCCCCCCTGGCACATGCTGGGCTGCTCACACTCATTCAGATCTATTAGCACCCAAGGATAGGTCCTGTCAGGGGACTGGGCTCAGCTAAGGATGAGAGAGGTGGCTCTGCCTGTGTGCAGAGCTCTCCCTGTCCCTTTGCCCCAAACCCACTCTGAATGGCCACTGCCCGCCCCTCATTCAAATCCCTCCTGAGAGCCAACCTCTGCCCTCATGTCAATGAGGAGGAATGGCAGCGCCAGGCTGTACTCACGGCCAGAGTCCCCACGGGCCTGTGTCACTCACACCTCCACTCTGCCATGCCCCAGCCCCTCCTTGCTGCTGCTGGTCACCCCCACATGCCAAAGCAGGCTGGAGGCAGTTTGGGCCAGCACCAGGGCTTCCTGTTTGCTTGGCAAAGGGCCCAGCTAATAACGAGCCCAGACCAGCAGTGGAGCAAGAAGCAGGGCTGCTTGCCAGCTGCCAGTGGGTGACGTTCTGCCGAGCTGCCTCCAGCCCTCTCCAGATGCTCGCAGACGGTGCTTGGGACACAGGGCAGGGGATGCAGGGCTAGTTGGGCTCCACGCCACTGGCCTCTGGGTCAGACAAGCCCCAAGCTGAGGGGTTTTCTGGAGGAAAAGCCTTTGCTGACTGACTCTTTTCTGCAGAGTCTTCCCCAGCCTGCGCTGCTCACTGCCCCACCCCGGCGAGAGGCTGGGGGAACGAGCAAGGAGAATGCAACTTCCTCTGCCCCCTCACAAGGGGTCCTCCTAGGGCAGGCTTGGGCAGTAGTGGGGGAGAGGGGGCCGGGAAGCCCATATGAAGGAGGAGGCTGGAACCCCCATTACCCAGGAAACATGTAGCCGAGGGAGGTCACAGGAACCTTGCAGGCAAGGCGCTCCCTGAGGCTGTGGGCGTGTGCTGGCTGGAGCGTCACTTACCCTGACAGGTCTGTGCATCCTGGGAGGCAAGTAGGGTGTACCCCAGGTAGCAGTGGCAGGAGTAGGAGCCCACGCTGTTGATGCAGTGACCCTTCCCAGCACAGGGATCTCTCACACACTCATCATCATCTGGGTCCAGAGCAGAGGAACAGGGTCACCCAGGCAATACCATTAGCCCTCCCATTTCCTACAGACAATGCTGGAGATGGGATGAGCAAGGGCCTGAGGGGACCCACCTCCCGCACTCAGCATTTCCCTCCCCAGGGAGCCTGCTTGATGCCACATGAGGGCCCTGCAGGGACGGGACAAGCCCCTGTTTGTCTGCCATCCACCACTGGAGGGCAGCATTGCCACACATGGAGGGAGAGGGATGATTCTGCCCTTCAGACCTCCCCTGGCTACTAAAACCGGGGAAGCAGGACAGAGAATGATCCCAGGCCGCAGGGTTGTTCTGCTCAGGAGCCAGCCTCTCTCCACATGCTCCGTTTCCTGACGTGGGATTTCTGATAGCCGTTGTCTCCCCAGTGTCCCCTTTAGAAACAGCAGAGCTAGTGACATACCAATGCATCGGGGGAGGCCAGGATGCAGCCGATAGCCAGGGCCACACATGCAGCTGTATCTGCCGGGCAGGTTCACACAAGTGCCTGGGCCACACGGGTCAGGTACAGAGGAGCATCTATTGATTTCTGAGGGAGACAGACAGGGTGAAGTCACAGGCCCCTGCTCCCCAGTCCCCCAGCACATAGTACAGGGCTTTCCCTATTCCACAGCCCCCAGCCCAGTTACTAGCACCACCCCCACATCATAGACAGAATGGGAGACAGCTCTGAGGCCCCTGCACCTCAGACAGCTGGCAGAGCTGGGCCTCAGCAGCCTCCAGCCACGACGACAGGGATGGACCCCCAGTGCCCAAGGATGGAGAGGGAGCACTAATGGCCAGCACCTGTGGGTTGGCCTGGGTCAGTGCGCCTAGCGGGGCAGACATGGCTTCCTGGGGCTCCAGAGCCCTGCAGCTAGGCACTGCCTATCGTCTCTACTTGTTCCTAGCTGGGCTGAGCGAGAGCAGGAGGCTGGGACACCTCTGCCCCAGCCCCTGCGCTGGAAAGCAGGGAAAGCCCATGGAGAGCTAGGAAGGAAACAGCAAACAGGCTCTATCTGGCCTGGGCAAGCAAGCGGCTCCCCAGGAGCCAGTGCAGCCCTGGAACTGGCCACTGGGAGCAGGGAGGCAGGGCAGGCACAGTCACAGGGGCTTTAGTGCCAGCTCAGTGTGGGCCATTCACATGCTGCTTCCCTTCCTGTGGCCTCAGGCCCGGTCTCACTAATCCCAGGGCAGCCAGAGGAAGCAGCTCAGCAGCAGTGAATGCAGGAAGGGCAAGGAGAGGCCAGCAGAGACCCGCACACGCCCCAGCAGTGAAACAATCCCATCACCAAACCAACACACACAAACAAAAGGCTATTGTGGGAGGCGCATTCCACAGCAAGGTGCCTATGCCAGGGTTTCTTCTGAGGGTGCTTTTGGCCTGGAGCAGGGCAGCGCTCCCAGACACTTAGACAACCCTAGAACAACAGAGCTGCTATTATTCATGCAGTAAACAAGCCTCCCCTGGGAGCCACACACTTCCCGCTCCACCACAACTTCCAGATGACTCAACTCTGACTGCAGCAGGGATTGGGCCACAGCCACCAGCGAGACCCTGCCAGTCCCTTTCCTTTGGAGTCACCGCCACCCCCTCTGTGATTTCACTTCCCCGGGGAGCCCTTCCCTCTCCCTTCCGCCCAGAGACCCTGCTGTTCACAGTGCAGCGATCCAGCTAGCCCCACGGTCCCTGTAGCCCTGGGCAGGCACAGCAGACACAGCGCGCACCAGGAGGAGCTGTATGTCAGGGAAATGACACTGACCTATGCTAAACACATGAATCAAAGAGAGGGCTCTCTTGGGTGACAGGTCTCTGCGCCTGGCTGGGCAGCAATGAAGGGCTGTGCTCATTCATGGCATGAACCCTAAGCTTCCCTTCCATGTGATCCAGACAAGGCCGTGTGTTATACAAATTACACAGTGAAGGGCGCTGAAAGCCAAAGCATACGCTCTTGTACCCACTGGGATCTGCCTGGATCCCTCAGCACACACCCAGGCCTGGTGGGATCCACCGGGGTTTGGCATACCAGGGATCCTTGCGGGGGGAGGGCTCTATGTTTTGACTGGGTCACATTTCTCTTTAGGGCCTGCCAGGTGAGGCAGGTAAACCCCATTTAGAGCTGCTGACGAACCTGTGATCTGTGCTGCAGCAGTGCCCTCCCCTGCAGCCTCTGGGCCTGGCTGGGAGGGAGGGCGAGGGAATGTCTCCTCCACTACATCCCCTGCAGATGAGAGAGATGTGAGCACCAGCCTGGGATCACAGTCGGACACAGGAGCAAGTGTCAGCCTAAGCCCTGCCCATGACCTCCCAACCTCTACGTCCCAGCACCTCACGATACCAAGGGATCGGCTGCAGAGCAGCAGGCGTGGGTGCCAAGCCCCAGCATGGAGCCCAGCATCTAGGTTGCTGCATATGTTATACTACATGACATCATGAGACCAGTTGTCACGTGATCCAGCCTCATTCGTGTTACGGCAGAGAAATTTCACAGCCACCAAGCTTGCCGCTGCATGTTGGGGGTGCAGACCCCTGCAACCTGACACCCCCCGCCATGACCCGTAGTGCCCATTACAGAGCCCAGCATGCAGAGACCATGAACGTGGGCAGACAACAACAGAGCCCCATCCACGGGCTGGAGGAACTGCTCTTCCACTACATGAAATGGAGTGTGGCCCCCCCTGCCCTGCATCTCATGGGGCTGCCCCATTCCTGCAGTGCCTGCTGGTTCTGTGCAGCACAGCCCATTTGGAGCGACACAGGAGGAGATTAGGAGGTGCCTATGAAATAAAGCTGCCTTTCCCTGGCCCTAAGGTTATCAGCACAGCCTGAAGCTGCCAGGTGGGCCAACCCTGTCCTCCTTTCTCTTCTCTATTTGCAGCTTATTCACAAGCCAATTGGGCACTTACGCACCTGGGTGTGTGGCAGGTTCTTGGGTGGCATCAGCAGTGCCCTGTGGGTGAGAAACACAAACACAAAGTTTGGCTCTGCCTAGACCGCCCAGGGATGTATTTAGCCAAGGGTAAGAGAGAGGTGAGCTTCCTATTGCCCCATCCTGGCTGCTGGTTCACACTAAGGGTACTGTAATGGCAGGTGAGGCTGCTACTGTGTGGAATGGCTGGAGCCTCAGTGTGCTGGACCCTATACAAAGCATTATGCCTACCCAGGAGCCTTTTAGATTTCTGCATTCAGTTCCCTCCAAGTCTCCTTCACAGGCCGACTGCATAGCTACAAACCTCAGGGCCAGGTATCTGCATTACCTAGTGCCCCAGATGGGAGCCTGGCTAATCTTGTGAGGAGTTCCAGAACCTGCACTGGGCAGGCAATCCTTTGGCAGAGATTTTCCCAGGGACGATCTTCAGAGTGTCAGTGTGGTTTCTCCTGGTTTTTCTGGAGGACCTCTGGGAAGTCCTGGGGATGCCTATTGCGAGCTCTGAATCCTCAACTCAAGGGGCAAGAGTACTGACTCTTTGGCAAAAGACTCCCTTATTCAGGATGTTAATTAGTCATTGGCATTAACCACGCATTAAACACAAACCAAAGCAGTTTCCTATAGTCTGGCTAAACTCCTTCCCCCTCAGTAGCTCGGCTTTCACGCTTTTGGACTGTCATCATTTCACTAATTCTCCAGTCATTAGAGACTCTTCCCAGCCTGACTAGAGAGGAAGGATGACTGGGGGCAAAGGGCTAGCTCACGACTGGGGAGACCTGAGTTCAAGTCCCAGCACTGCCCCAGATGCATGACCTCGGCTGTGTCACTTCATCTCTCCATTGGTGAAGAACCAGTATAATGGGATTAACAGCTGTTCCCTATCCCCCCACGGTGTTGAGAGGCTGAATACATTAAAGATTGTGAGGTGCTCAGATACTATGGCAACGCAGGCCATAGGAGCACACAGGGGAGACAGACTGGACATGGACGTCTGCTGTCAAACTGAAACAACCAAACCAAACCATCCCAAAGAAGCCAACACAACGAAGTGCCAAGCCCCGTTTTTCCCTTCACAGATTACTTTTAAGCTTTATTCCTAAATGACAAGGAGGCAAACCCCAAAATCCTATCGTGGGGCCGGGGAGGGGGGGACACACCATTCTCTCCCAACCCTCATCAATGGGGTGTCAGCTGCTCCCAAGCCCAAAGCATCAGCTGGGGCTTGAATGTTGCAGCTGATCTGCAGTAAATGAAAATGCCTGGCTGTCCGGGTGTTTTCTAACATCCTCCTGCACCTCAGCAAACCCGCCACCTTCTTGATCAATAGCTACTTCCCCTCATTACTCCAACTCCAACACATTCGGTGTTTCCCTCTGGTTACTTTTTTTAATGATCCCTTTCCCACCAGTGAAGTTCATCACAAACATATCCCCACCCCATCATCTGCCAGCATCATGGGCTTGACTCACCTCACTATCTGGAGAATGACCTGGAAAATTAAACACCACATGGTGAATTTCAGAACAAGAAACATCAGCACCCCACATACCTCAGAGAGCTCAGGCTGCACTAACCTCACTTGCTTCCCTGACGCTGGCTAGGAGCCCCCCATTTCTCCCAGCACAAGATGGGAACTTGTCCTTCCAAACCTAGCACACTGAGTTGCCCCAGTCCTGGCTCCCCCCCAGCGTCCTCAGGGAATTCACATTCTAACAGACCCTGGTTCCAGTGACAACTGCCACTCCCCTCTCTGGATTTGCATTCCCAGCCTGACTGCATTGGGATAACCACCCAGGGACACTCGGGCCAGGATTCACACTGAGCCCCACTCAGCAGGGCACATCTGAATCAGACTACAGCTTCCAAGTGTGGAGGCATTTTGGCCATCTGGCAGCAGCAGCACCTGTTAGCACATGAGGATCTGAGGCTGGAACTCAAAGGTTGCCCCCGTCTCAAGGCCCAGGAGGGCCAGGGAGCTCTGAAAAGGCCATGCCCTATGCCACTGGGATACAGGGGCAAGAGAGCCTTGCATAGCTCTGGAGCTGACCCGAGTCCACTTCAGTTGGAACCACAGTCCCTGGGATAGGCACAGCCTGAGGGTGAAAGAGGGAATTCATCCAGGGCACGTGTGTGCATAGGCGCTACTAATGTTGCATCACATCCCAATCTACCTTCCGCTGCTGAGGTTCCAGCACAGGGGAGCGTACCTGTGACTCCACCACTCAGGGCTTCCTGCAGCTGCGGCCTTTTTGCTGCCCTGTTGGACGTCCGGTCGCTGCTCTCCCCATGCTCCTCTGAGCTGAATGGCAGCTCTTCTGCCTCCGCCTTTCTCATGGACAGACGGATATCGGAGCTGGAGTAGGTGTAGCCATGTCCCGCTGGGCAAATCTCCTTAAAGGCTTCTGCAAGGGAGACACAGGCCAAGGCTGACATGTGGGGGAAAGGGGTAGAAACCAGTTGCGAGCACATGAGGCTGTCCTTCTGGCAAGATCCAATGGAGGAACTGAAGATGCTGTCTTCTGCTATGCAGATGAGAATGGCCACGTGTGTGTTTGTGTGTGTACACACCCTCCATCCATCAGCCTACCAGAGTTAAAATATGGGTCTGTCCCATAGTTAGAACATGTTTGAGCCACCGTATGTTAGAGCATGGTGTGAAGGGTGGATGTTTCCAGCAGAGAGAATCTGCTCCCAGAGCTGGGTGTGTCTGTAACGGACACATTAGCATTCACAGCTACTGGAGACTGAATCTCTCTGTTGGCTCAGAGCTGCCAGGGGGAGCACCAACGAAACACCCCCCCACCTTTGAAGACAGCTATCACTTCATCAACAGGATACAGCCATATAATGGGCAGAGGGGGCTGCACATGGCACTGGGGACCTTCTAGTACTTTGGCCCTTTGATGCACATGTCCAAAGATGCCTTCCACCCAGTCCAGGGGTGTGTGTAGGAATTCCCAGCCCTGTGGGGTTCTGTGCTTGTCTCTCTGGTGCTTAACACACCAGTAAAAGCCAAACCCATCCTTGCTTGGTGTGTTGGGGCACTTGAAGGCTGACACTTCAGGAGAGGATGAAACTTTCCCTTTCATCTCACTCTGCCTCCCCTAAGGTTCTGTCAGGCTAACCCAGGCATGGGGAAGGCTGTGGTCTCCCTCTGGGGCAGTGCTGCATGATGGCTGCCTGGCGAGGAACTTCCCCCACCTCCAAGCTCAGATGCACTCACTTGTGCTGCAGATCCTCCAGGTTTGGAATCTGCTCTGCTCTGCTCCACTCCAGCCTCCAGAGCAGCAGGCCGCTCTCAGCTAGTGCACTCTGCCTCCTAGCAAGCAACCACACAGACCACAGTCTCCAGGCTGGCCTGTCCCCTTGCACTCAGTCCCCCATAGACTGTTCACGCCCACTTCCCAACACGTCAGCGCGTGGCAAGGAGCCTGCATTGGTTCTGGGCCGAGGAGTCGGGAGAAGGTGTAAGGTGAAGGCCAGGCTCCAGGCTTAGAACACTGGGCACAGCTGGGCAGCGAACACAGCTCTCACCTGACCCAAGCATAGGACACTTCTCACAATTCCTCCCCCATCCTTTGCCAACACGGCTGCAGCAGCAGATCTGTTTGGTGATGCTCTGGGCGAGTGGTAGGGCACAGACGCCTCCTGCTGCTGAGCGATAGCATAGCCCCTGCTCCATGGACACGGCCTTATCCGCTGAAACACAAGCCCAGAGTTAGTGTTGGAGGCCAAGCCGTCACCTCTGCCGGGCACAGAGTGTCAAGGAAAAGTGCTGCCTGTCATTGCCTTCAAGGTCCTTCCCAGCTCTGCCTCTCTGTCACCAGCCCCAGGGCCTTATCGCATCCCTCCTCTGCTGCGATACAGCACCATCACCCCACTGGTCTGCTTCTGCCTCAACGGTCTCCACGCTGTCCCTACATGTTGGCACTCACGCCACGCAGCCTTTGCCACTGGTTGATAAGGACTTTGGTGAAGAGCTGCAGGCCCCTCTCCCGGAAGCTGCGGTTTCCATAGTATGTCTCTCCCCAGCCTACACCTGCTTGGGCATTCAGCCCTAGGACCTCAGTGGAGTGGGCAGATCCAACAGAAGCGGCATGAAGAGATGGGCTTCTATTTTGACTCCAGATACTCCAGTGCAGGTGCTCTCAACACCGTTCCCCACAACTGCACCCCTGGGGAGAGGTCACTGCTTTCACGGCAGTCTCTGCAGAAGCTGGGTGCAGGCTCTCTATCTCCTGCATGCTCTGCCATAGCACTACCGTCATGTCGACTCAACAACCCGATGTGAACAAGGGAGGGAAGTGAGTGAGAATCCCATGGGAGCTGAGCCCCGCGGCCCTGTATGAGGAGAGTGCTGGGACACATGGGTACACATCCATGCACACACATCATGCAAGGGCATGAATGCACGCACACAGGATCTCACACCGCCCACCCACGCACACTCTCAGGGCATAGGGACACACTGGCACACACAGGGGCACACTGACACGTGATATCTTGTTTCCATCTGGGCTCATGATCTGCTGGTTCCTGCTCACAGTTCCGGGGAAGCTTTGGGGGACGTCACTGGGGACCCTGGGTAGCTGCTTCCAGGCAGCCATGCAGGGCTTGATCTCCAGAGCACTTACAGACACAGCGACTGCGGGATGGGTCCAGCATGGTCCCGGGTTTGCAGGTGCAGAGGAAACTGCCGCGGGTGTTCACACATTCGGCATCTTTACACAGGCCAAGCATCAGGCACTCGTTGATATCTACAGGGTGGAAGCAGAGAACAGAATCAGTCACAGTGCTCTGGGCCTGCCCATTAACTGGAGTCAGCGACAGAGTACATGGCAGGGGGAACTGCAGCAGGAAAGGGAAGGGGCTGAAATTCAACAGGGCAGGGACCTGTAATGTCCCCTATTGCTATGTAGCCAAATCGCCAGTGCTTCCCTTCCCATAACCCGGTTGGTATAAGCGAAGAGAAAACAGCAAATCGAACAGCAAATTGACAAATCAAACCGTGTCCAACAGCCCCACAAGCAGCACCTCCTGTCTGAGGCCCTTCCCAGCGCCCCACCCCACCCCATGGGCTGATACTGACCCCCATGCAATCAGCAAACAGCAGAAGTCTTTACCTTCCTGCAACAACACAGCTGGTCTCTCCAGCACTGAACCAGTTGAGAAGTGACAGCAGGAGTCACCAGAGTAAATTCCCATGGGGTTTCCCCACATACAGGGCTGGGGAAGGTCTAACGTGAGGAGCTGCTGGGGGTGGGTTGCACCAGGAGCCCAGAGTGACTGAGATCAGGGTCTGCCTAGAGTGCCCTGGCCAGAGACCTGCTGACTCCCACACTGGTAGAAAATGAGAATTAGCAAAGGCCCAGACACCTAGCAGCATGGGAGAGCTGGGGAGTCACTCTCTGTAGCTAGACAGGGGAGGGGAATTTTGCAGGTAGCATTTGGCTTCCCATGTTCTCACCTAACATTTCTGTCCCACTGATAATGGGTCCAATGTGCTCAGCCTTCAGGAGCCTCAGACAGAAGGGGTGAGGGCAGGGCACTGTTGTACTACCTGGCCCCCTCCAGAAATTCCTGAGTCACTACGTCCCCTCCTGGATGCTGTCAGCTGAGAATGTCCCCATAGTCCCTGGGCACAGGATTCCACTCCAGGCCCAGCAGAATCCTGCAGGGCTCTCTCTCATACTTTCCCATCAACGAGCACTAGGCTTTTAGGGGAGGGGACCCCACATCAGTGCGGGGCCAGGGCCTGGCAGGGCCCCTCAAGGTACTAACTGTATGGACTGTGCCCTCTGAGATTTCCCATTGTTCTATTTCCGAAACAGTATGAAACAATCTCACTCTGGCCTGGCTCTTTCTGCAGTCACAGCCCGGGACACAGCCTGGGACAGTCAGCTCCAGGCCCTGAGGGGCTCATACCTGCCATTGCTGACACTGATGCCCAGCTAGGTTGTTGGTAGGGACAGTGGCAGTGTCCTGTATCGCAAGGTCACCTGACTCCGCAAAGTGCTGCTCTCTCAAGCTGATGCTCTCTCTAGGGGCCTGACCTGGCTGGCAGGGACCTCAGCAGGCCATCTAGTCCCCCTCCCACACCGAGGCAGGGTTAAGTACACCTTGTCCCATGGGCCGTGTTAACCTGCAAAAGGCGTGTCAAGAGCAAACAGCCAACCCAGAACGTCTCATAGCCTCGCCTCTCTCCTTCCCTGCTGCTGATGCTCCAGATTCATCCAGCTGGGTCCAGTCACCGTGAACCATCCAGATGTGGAAGCTGTACAGCATGCCATGGGTTAGGGAGGAATTTGGGAGTCTGCCTTTGCTAGCTGAGCCCCAGGTGGGTACAATAATGTGCCAGGAGATTCCAGACTTTTTGAAAATCTCCTCCCCTTTGTCCCAGAGTCCTGCCTTGCCTGTCTCCTAGCCACGTTCACCTGCAGTCTGCTTCCTGCCTCCTGCCCTGGCTACGTCCCCTTTGTTCCTCCCTGCAGCTGCCTTCAGATTCAATTGCTCTTTAGCCAAAATCTCCAAAATAAGCTAATGGAAAGGAATGACTGGGAAAGTTACTGGCCCCTCTTCCTGCTCTATCAGATCAGGCAACTGGTACTGTTAGTCTGGCATCTTACTTGCTCTATTGGGTCAGGCCTCTAAGTCCCTCAAGTCCCATACCGCACCTTTGCTGTACAGCATCAGCACACTGGTCTCAGCTAGTCCAGTGTCCCATAGGACACTTGTATTGCAAACTGCTTCACAGGAACCTTTGTGATGACTGCAATCCCACATCCGCTGTGCATGGCCTGTTAGGTGCAGCTGCATAGATGGCTTGAATGATTGCTCTACTCTGGGATCCTCGTGGACACCAGATGTTGCATCTCACAGAGCTATCCTGGCAAAGTCATTTTTAAAGCTGTCAGACTGAGGTTTGGCGGGACTTGACTCATGAGCAAGTCTCCTCCTTCCTTTCAATCAAATGCCCTGCGTGGCCAGACTGGGGCACTGTCTGCAAAGGATGCATCGTCAGGAATCAAAGAGTGCTGGTGCACAGCAAGGACTGGGGGAACCTGCCCTTGCACTGACAGCCCTGCATCAGTCGGAGGAGTGGAAGGCATGTCTCCAGCTTGTCACTGGTGCAGCTGGTTCTGGGGATACACGCGGGAGAGCTAGCAGCTCCCAAGTCCGAGCCATGGCTCTGCCACTGATGCAGTATGTGACCTCAAGCAAATTCCCTCTCCCCTCTGGGCCATCCATAAGGGGTCTGGAAGCTCTCAGGAATGCTGGCTAAGTACTTGTTATCACCACCACCTGTGCAGCAGGACGGACAAGCATCATTTCCTTGCTGTTCCCACAGTTCCCATCCAATAGGGACCTAATAACTGAGTAACCTCCCAGCCGGTCACATGGCCCACAGCAGGCAAGAGCAGATTTCCCTGCTGCTGAGAGTCCCCGCTGCAGGCTTCAGACAAACCCAGCATCCTCTTCACAGCGCGGAAGATGCCAGCCGGTGCTTTTCACCCTTCAAGCATGGCACACTGAAGCAGAGCCCAGGATTAGCTGCTCTGTTCATTCCCTCTGGGGCACCTGGCATTGGCCACTGTCGGTAGACAGGATACTGGGCGAGATGGACCTTTGGTCTGACCCAGTATGGCCGTTCTTATGTTCTTACTGGCAGTGGGGACTGAGCTTTGTGCATCTAATTTAAACCAGAGGGCTAGATTCCATCCCCTGCTCCAGCCCCCTCATGTTTCTGTCAGTGCAGTAAAGCTGCCCGAAGTGGGCAGCTGAGGACTCCCACTGTATGGGAGTCCCCAAGTGACACAGAAGCAGCATTGCCAGCTGTACGCTACCCATCCTTGCCCACCCCCAGTCAGGGATGTGGCTGGAGCCATGACAGTGCCTTGGGGGAAGGGGAGCCCACAAACCCAGAACCACAAGCAGCCCAGCCATTTCTTCCATTCTGCACATAGCTGGTTCTTATGCCTGTTGGTGCGTCTCAGTAATAACCTCAGGTGCACAGGGAAGGGGGAGCACATAGTACAAAGGCCCTAGTGAGTTTACCGAGGGGCCGACACGGTCAGTGTCTGAAGAGGAAACCAGACCCGAGTTGGAGATGCTGTGTTCCATGACTCATGCATGTTACTAGGGTGATCAGACATCCCAATACTAGGGGCTCTGTCTTATATAGGACCCTATTACCCCCACACACACACCCAATTTTTCACACTTGCTGTCTGGTCACCCTACATGTCACCCACATTGTCCTCAGTGTATTCTGAAGCAAGGTTCTGGCTTTGGCACTCACATCTTCACCAGACTGCTTGGGGTTTCCAGGTCCTAGTGATTACATGTTGCCCAGTCCCCCTGTGCATTTCCAGTTAGCAGCCACAGGATGCAGCCCAGCTGGGGGAGGGATCCCCATCTTCTTCCCCTACCCAGCACCAGCCACCAGTTTCCATGACAATCTCTGCCCCGTGCTCAGCAGCTGGGTGCCACTGTCCCTGTTGCTGAATGGCTGGGTGCCGGGAGCATCAGGAGGTGGCCTCTCCAGGACCTGTGCTGTTCTCATTAACAGAAGTGGAGCTGAGGCCCCTGGGTTGTCATTAATCAGTGGCAATCAGCAATTCCACTGGAGATGCTGTGGCTCCCAGCTATTAGCTCTGGAGGATTTGTGCTGCACAGCCAAACTCAGTTCCAGAGGGACAGCATTTCCTGGGATCAGCTGGATTGCTGGAGTTCAAGCCAATTGGTGCTTGAACTTCCAGCCACTCTCTATCTGGCCTCTGTAACAGTGCTGATGCCGCAAGGCTGTTCTCTGGTATTTAGTAAGCAAAGACAAGGAGGCATCCTTGCAAAGGGAGCCGGGCGGTTTGCTTCTCTGCAGTGGGGGCACAGGAGTAACCCATGCTGGCCTCCTGGCCAGCCATACAGAGCAGTGGCAGGAGGGCTCCCTGAAGCCCCCTCAACTCCTGCTTGGGCCCTGCTGCCATCTCTCATCGATGCTTTAACAAAACCCAAAGCTCAGTGGATCACTCAGCCTGTTGGCTCCCTCTCAGCTGGGCTCCATCCTATAGACAAAGGCCTGGAGAACATCCAGCAGCTCTCATCCATCATCCCACTTCCTCTTCCATCTCTGCTGGGAAGGACCCCATGTCACCCATGTGATCCTTCTCCAATGTTCTATTAGCCAAATTGCTCTTTTTGCCTTTGAATTCAGGTCCTGGATTAGCACTGGGCTCCCAGACACACGTCCCATGGCCACAGCAAGGACATGGGAATGTAAGTGTATAGCACCTCAAGGCACCAAGGCATCTGCAGGACAGTGCGTCTCCTGCCAGGCTCAGAAAGGTCCCTGGGGAGGCAGAGCACTCATGGCCACATCTCTCTCTCTCCCAACACATCCCCATGCCAGGAGCCACACAGAGGGCCAATACAGAGCCCTGACACTAGCCCTACACTGATTGTCACAGGGAATCGAGGCCACTGTGCTGGTGACCATTCTCCTCTAGGACACCGTGGGGAAGCTCTCAGGTGACTCATTACTTAACTCAGTGAGATGGAAAGTCCCTGCTAGAGGAGATGAGTCACTGGACTGCATGCCATGAGCTTGTCCGGGCAGGCCCAGACACCATCCTCTAAGGGACACCTCATGGCTTATCAGGAATCATGACAATGTGACCAAGAAATTCCAGCTCCCAATCACTGCACAGAAAACATGGACTTTACGGTTGGAAAAATGTCAGATATTCCCCTAATGAGGAACAGGGGAAAAGCCGCCCTCCTCAGGTGGAGCAGATGAATGGGACAGACACATGCATATCCCCCCCCCAGCCCCGTGTGGGGCAGAGCGGACTCCTGGGGTGATTGGCCCACACATAGACACCCCTCAATGTGGGGCAGAGGAAACTCCAGGGTGAATGGCCCACATAAGATACTCCCCGATGGGGGCAGAGGGGACCCCTGGGATGAATGGCCCAGACACACCCTCTACTCCCAATGTGGGGCAGAGGGGACCCCTAGGATGAATGGCCCAGACACAGCCGCCCCCTGATGTGGGGCAGAGGACACTCTGGGGTTGAAAGGTGCATAGACAGGCCCCACCCTGGAGCAAGGCAGACTCTGAGGAGCCTGGCAGAGTTTATGTACTTGGTGCAGACAGATTTTCAAGCCAACTCACTTTCACCACTCCTCTCGAAAAACCCAAACAAACTCTCCCCCCCGCCCCCCAAAATCACTAGTAACTTGCAGTTAAAGTTGCTTCAGGCTACAGGAAATATAGAGATCACTTGTTTTTAACACTGCTAAGTACATGCTGAACTTAGAGATGCACATCACTAGTGCATGCACATGGCGAGAGAATCTTGTGGGTCACAGATAAGGCTGTTATCTGGGGAATTTGATTGGTATTGCTGTGAAACAGCCTGAGCTGTCAGGGACATGCAATTTTTCTGTACAGTTAGTGGAATGTAGCTAGTTACTTTCACACTTTACGGCTCAGGGTTCTTTAACTGTAACATCCCCAGTAGGCCGGTCCCAGGGCAGGAAGTGAACCCATTTTACACACAGGAATGATTATTCTCAGACTCCTTATCAGGCAGAGTAAAGGGATCAAAGTGGCATCCTTACCTTGACAGTGGCTCCGATTCAGCCTCTTGTATCCCTGGGGACACTCCACCTGTCTGTTTTCAATCACTGGATGAGCTAGGACGACAGCAAACAGTTTGGAAGCTTAGGGACTAGGGCTAAACTCCACAACCGAATCTTCTCTTTCTCTCTCCTTGACTCCAGTCTCTCCTTTACGCCCACCAGCCAGTGAGCTTCGTGTACTCCTGACCCTGCCTTTTCTTCTTCTCCCAACTCCTCTGTCAATAAGTCCCCTGTCACTACCTCCACACCACTAGCTATGCGCATCAGGGATTTTCAAAAGACCTCATGGCTGGACTGCCCACTGCTTAGCACCCACAATTAGGGCCAGATTTTCATAAGAGCTCAGCTCCCATTTAGGTGCCTAAAGAAGGACAAGATTTTTCAGAACTTCTCAGCACCTCCTATTGTGAGATTTGTGGTTAGATTTTCCAAAGAATTCAACACCCAACATACTGGGCTCTTTTAAAGATCTGGTGACTTATTTTTGGCCTAAATGGAACTGCACACTTCCGAAAGCGTAGCTCAAAGAGTCCATAAAACATACCGCACAGGATCAAGTTGGGTTGTACCACACTAACCCACCACAGCCGGCCTCCTGGGGCAGGATGGGGAGCGGGATGGAGAATGGAAGTGGCCCAAGAGCAGCTGTTTCAGAGACCCAACTTCACCATGTAGCGTTTCCAAGCGTTAGTTGATCCATTCATAGGTTTGTTCTCTAACTGCTAGCCATGCTGAGTGGTTAAACAATTCACCTTTAACACCTGCAGGCCATGGGCAGGGTTAGGAGTAAGGCTGAAGGTGACAAAAGTCATGGCTCTGAAGGGGGTTTCACAACAAGCCCACCGGTAACATTTTCAAATGTGCCCAAGTGGCTTAGGAGCCCAAATCCCATTGACTTTCAATGAAACATAGGTTCCTCAATGCCAACTGCCTTTTGAAAATGGGACTTAGGTGCTTTTGAAAATATTTCCCTGGTCTTCGTCACCCCAGCCGGTCTGCTGAGAATCCAGACTCCTCCCGGAACTTTCCCAAACCAGGCGCTAGGTGCAGCATGCTGGAGTCTGGATGGATTTTTACAGGGTTTTAAATGATGATGAAATATTATCAGAAGGGTTTGAACAATCTTTATTGTAAAATAAAGGGCAGTCAGTTGACGTTTCTCATACTGTCCCCATGACAAACAGCTTTAACAGTAATTCACATATTCTGGGCCATGCCTTTCCTTTTCAAAAGAAATCCTAACATAAGGACGTTGCCCTTTTCTTGCCACAACAACCAACCAGCCTTAGTTCTGACCTACGCCCCCAGTGTGACATGAGTTTTGGGTGGTCTGAAGCAGCCCCTACCTACACCTCCATGGTGTCTGGGTACCCTCTGTGACCTTGGTCTCAGCCTATCTGGCTCTCCCCCAAACTTCTATCAATTGGTTTCCAAACCCAAGCAACCATAAGGGTACCAGGGTGCAAATTGGCTCCAACTCGCAGGCATGTGCTGGTGCTTTGAGATCCCCTTTGTGGGGAGCATGAAGGGTAGTTTGATGCTGAGTCCCAAAGGGAAGAGCCCAATCTCTTCACACGGTCACCTTTCTGGAGCAGTGTCGCCACCCACAAACAAACACCCCCATCAACATCTCTTCCCTGAAGCAGGACCTGGTCATCACTAATGTCACATGCAAGGCTCTAACTCCTGCTGCTCCCCTAACACCTTCAGAGAGGCACAGGATCCTGCATGAAGAGTCGTACATGCCAGGCTCATCCAGAGGGGGCACAAACCAGAGCTATGAACCTGGGCCTGTTGACAACACCTCCCAGTAAAATATGTCAACAATGTCACTCATGTTGGGCAACCATAGGTGAATGAAATCTACAAGTCAGAGATTAGACTGGCTAAGAAAATTAACAGAGTGCATACAACTCAATGATCATTCTCCCATCATGCCATTTGGGGTTAGGGTCAGCAGAAGGAAGGCCCCTACACGCTGGGAAACCTTGTCATCTACTGGGTAGAGCAGTGGGGACTGGGCATCAGGAGTCCACTTCTGTTCCCAGCTGTGTCCCTGACTCACTGTGTGACCTTGCAAACCTTACTCTCCCTCTCTGATTCAGTTTCCGCATCAGTAACATGGAGATACCAGTAAAGCTATACTGTCAAGACCTTTGACATCCTTTGATGGAAGGCACTATTGGAGTGCAAAGCATCACTGTTGTTATAAGGTTCAGGATGCAAGACCCCAGGAGGGAAAAGTCACCCACAGCATCTAGTGTCTTCCCTGGACCTCGCAGAGTAAGAAATGTAAAGAGAGGCACGACGCAGACCATGCCAGAAATTAGCGAGGGGCTTAGAACAGTCAGACTCAGGAGACATGCAAAGAACCCACTTCAACCCTAGGAGCATTCATGCAACAGGCTCAGCCCTATATGTGCCATCTCCTGCAGAGTTGGTCTCCATACAAAGCTGGCCTTTTAATGTATAGGAGCAGTAGGGTGACCAGACAGCAAGTGTGAAAAATTGGGACTGGGGTGGGGGGTAATAGGAGCCTATATAAGAAAAAGACCCCAAAATCGGGACTGTCCCTATAAAGTCGGGACATCTGGTCACCCTAAGGAGCAGTAGATGCACTTGTGCACCCAGTGTGAATTTCATACAGCATGATGAGGGATTACTCCATCCGCCCTGGACACAAAAATGCTGGCCAACCTCCCACTGACAAACAAATGGTTTTTTCCTTGTGAAATAAGTTATTATTGGATCTCAACG
Source organism: Emys orbicularis (assembly GCF_028017835.1). NCBI lineage: Eukaryota > Metazoa > Chordata > Testudines > Emydidae > Emys > Emys orbicularis. Next base: position 44,528,300 of record NC_088686.1, on the reverse strand, counting down.
GTCTCAAATGCGGGTGTGTAAGCTACAGTCCCACCATCATTCACCCCCAATGAATCATAACCTTGGAGCCAGTGAGTCATCATGTAAGTATACGGCCTAAGTGGAAACAGGAGGGTGGACAGGCCATCAGGCCTAGGGTTCCCCCACACATTTCTATTCTCATGCATATGCCTCTTGCACCTTATCGGGAAATTTACCTTGAAAACAGCCTCAGTACCCCCAAGCAAATGGGTAGCACAATTAACAGGCAGCTCCTAGATTCACCAACAACTCTAGTTAAGGAGCCTGCAACTCAGACCTGAGAAGGTGCCCCCAAACTGCCTGCGCTACAAGTCTGAAGATTCTCAGGGCAGAAAAATGGCAAAGAGCATCCAGACCAGGCAGAGAGTACCTGGATGATGGCCTGGCTGGGCAGATGAATTGCCACATTTTCCAGTTGGTTGCTTCTGCCATTGACAAGTGCCAGAAAAGCAGCACAGTTACAACACCTGCAACGTTTCTCCACCTCTGTGATGTCTCAGGTCCCCTGCTTGGATTGTCCAGTCGCACGTGACAAGGGAAATGGAAGGAATGACATAGGCTCCGACGAGATGCTGAAATAACAGCTGAGGGGACATTTATTACCTTTTCCCCCTTTTTACAAGGAGCTCTCTGCTCTGGCTGCACATGATTTCCTGACTCACTCACTCTCACTACACAGAATTTTAAATAGTGTCTTAAAATAGTTTTGTGGGTTTAAAAATGGTCCATAACCTACATAATTAAATCTCTCAAACTTTTTATAGGCAAGTACAATCCAGCCAATAAATTCCAAAGAGGCCCAATTCAGGCACCGTGTTTTGGAGTGAATGAAAGTGAACTTCAGGGAGTGGGAGGAGCTGAGGAGGGAGCCAGGCTGGTGTGGGAAGTGGTTAAAGGGGCACTTTGTCCTGGAAAGAGATTTTTGTGGGGTGAGGAATTTTTTCCCCACATATTGTGGAATACGTTGTGGAACAAAACGTGTGCGTAACAACTAAGTAACCATATGGCTGTATCCTGACACCCCTCATCCACCCAGCCACCTATTCCCCCATCTAGCACTTGTAGCTCTTCCTTGTAGTATCAGGTCTGCAAGTTCTTTGTGGCAGGGAACTTGTCTGTCCATAGGGCCTGGGAGGCACCTAGCACATTGTGGATGCCAAGAATAAATAAGGGACAAATCTGAGACAAGGCAGTGGACTGTGAAAATGGCCATAAAAGGACCTTACCATGGGTAAAAAAATAGCACAACAGCAAGTGCTATTCAGGGCTTGGGCAGAAGATCATCCTGGGCCCTAACCAACACTCTCTGAGTTAATGGTCAGACTGTAGACGGACAGATTAATTTTGCAAAGTAACCCATGTTCATTGAAAGAGCAACTGTAGTGTAACATGAACAGACCTCTCTGCACCAGGGGGAACCAAGACACGATGTCTGAAATATTAGGTATGGAGGTTGCTCTCTTTCTGTCAGGATATGGTCGCAAAGCAATGAGACCCTATGGCTGCAGGAGGACGTCAACTAACTGCCAGCTTGGACTTGGTTACGCAAGCAGAGGATCATTTCCTTCCTTGAAATATGAGGTCACCAAACTAGAACCAAGACAAGGAAATCAAGAAAGGCCAACCTGTGAAGGAGAACTGCATCTGAACTTAACCATCCTCTCCTAACCTCCCAGCTCTTGGCAATGGGAGACAGGCCTGGTAGGTTAGTGTTCTGGAATTTAATAGCGGGTAGTGATTGGAAGAAAATAGATCTGGTGCTCAGATTGAACAGAGGCAGTGCTAGGGTCAGCAAAGGCTGCCAGAAGATCCTGGGCTCCTCTGTGTCTGTGTCTGCTTCTTTTCCAGAAGGTTAGAATGAGGCTTAGCCCTGGTCTATGCTTACAATTTACACTGATGTAGCTAGGGTGCTCAGCGCTGTGAAAAATTCACACCTCTGAGCACAGAAGTTAAGCTACCTAGCCCCCCCCCCCCCAGTGTAGACAGAAGCATCCTTCCTTCAATCTAGTTACCGCTGCTCAGGAAGGTGGATTGCCTCCACTGACAGAAGAACCCCTTCCATCGATGCAGGAAGCGTCTACATGGCAGTGCTGCAGCTGTGCCACTATAGTGCCCGTAGTGTAGACATACTCTTAGACTGGAGACAGAGGGAGCAGCTGAGCAGCACCTGTGGGCAGGGAGATTTCAGGCTTGTTTGAAGGCATTGAGGTCTGGCTCCATATTAAAATGCTGTGTCTGCCGAGCCTTGCCTCCCTGCCAGTTCTGCAGGGAGCAGGCTCTGCATGTAAGGGGCGAGTGCTCTCCAGGTGGCTGTGCAACAGGACTCCTCCTAGACTGGACAGAGAGTAGCCCTTTCCAAAGAGCCCTTCGCCACCCCACTGTCAACCAGGCTCATGACTCTGAGCAAGCCTAGTCTCTGTTATATCTGCCAATGCAGCAGTGTCCCAAGCGAGGCCTGCCTTCCACATGGGCAAAGGGGTACGTGCTTTCTCAGTGATCTCACTGGGAGGCCAGGTGCCATTAGCTCACAGTCTGAGACAGAGGGAAGCGAGCGCGCTCCCTGACAGCCTTGGATTCCCAGGGCTCACACAGGCGCTTATCTCCTCGGCTTTAAAATAGTCAAGCTCGTCAGCATGAAAAAGGAAACCAGCAGCGAGAAGATCAGTCACAGGGGATTTTCAATCCAAGTTGACCTTTAAGCAGCCAGAAAGACTCGAGATGCTA